>NC_066839.1:21985419-22589027 GCF_001640805.2 Lates calcarifer
AAAAGTCTCAAGATTTGTCCAGACAGCCGCACGGGGAGGTTGGTTAACTTATATAGTTTATGTTCACTGTGATAAAGATAGACTTAATTGAAAAGAATAAAAGATCTGATATCTAAGCATATCAAACTTGTCATGTGTCCCCAGGTGTCCATATTAGAAGAACTGATGAGACATAACCTGGACCAGTCCAACATTGTAAAGCTCTATGACTGGTACCACATGAACAACACCATTGGACTAGTGTTGGAAATGCTCGATATGACTCTGTCAGACTACATGAAGGAGAATCGCCTACCTTTAAATGACATCAGTTCATCATCCAGCAGGTACACATGCAGTGTCAGAAAGCAACACAGAGAGATCTGTTTTAAAATTATGTGAAACTGCAGCCATATTTCTGACCTTGTACCTGCAGCTGGCCACAGCATTTGATGGATTAAAGATTGTTGGACTGATCCATGGAGACTTAAAACTGATAACATCATGCTGGTGAAAGATCAGGAGCAGTCCTACACATTGAAGCTTATTGACTTTGGTTTGGCCTTCCATAGATCTGAAGCAGTGGTGGGCTCTACTCACCAACTACCTTATTACAGGTGAGGTTTACAAAGAAACTGTTTTCAGTTCTACTACAGTATGTTCCAGTTTTGCTAGCTACTTAGATACTGCTTTTCTTTCACATTCAGGGCTCCAGAAATTATGTTGGGACTCCCCTTCACTGAGGCCATTGACATGTGGTCTCTAGGTGCTGTGATGGGGTTGATGATGTTTGGAAATCTTATCTTCCCATGGTTCTTTGATTATAATCAGGTAAATTATTTACGAAACATGCTTTCTCCTAACAGATCTGGTACTGCAGCACCCATACACTGCGACCAGCCTCAGTTCACCATGTGAAGAATGACTGAGGCTGGATCTTGTCATCTGTGTTGAATTCTTTGATGTGGCCTCTGTGTTGTCCTCAGATGCAGTCTATCTGTGCAATCTTGGGCCAACCAGCAGACCATCTTCTGGATGCTGGACTAAAAACAAAGGAGTTCTTCATCAAAACCTCTAACGGTCAGTGGACTCTCAAGGTGCTTTATTTAACTTTTCCAAGAGTCCTACATTCTAATGTCTAAGATTCTAACAGGTGGTTTAAAGTCAGAGTAATCTTCTCCTTCTTTTAGACACATGGCCAGTATTGGAAACACAAGATTTCATTAGGCACAAAGAAATTCGCTTCAGCTCTCTGGATGATCTGATAGCAGTATGTAGTTTAATCAGTTGTAGCTTATGAAAAATTGTTGATTCTCTTTTCATGAATCGGAAATAAAACTTGACTGCTGTTGACTTGCTTGTTCAGCTGAGTGAGGAACTGGAAAGCGATGCCGAAGAATGGAAGCAGTGTGTCCACCTGCTAAAAGCGATGCTTCAGGTGGATGCCAGTAAGAGGATCACTCCCAGTGAGGTCCTGAATCATCCCTTCATCACGAAGAGCTACCTGAATGAAGTTCTGCAGCCACCAGCCAATGAGCCCAGTAACATCAGCAACCAGGCCCTGACTGACTTCAGGAGGACAGAGGCTGTGACTGAAGCTGATGACAGGTACAGCAGCTATTGATTCATCTCACTTTTTCATTTGTACCATGGATGCTGTCTTATCAAATTTACACCTTCTTTCCTTTTGTGACTCAGAGAGAAAAGTGATCTAAGTACCTGAACAAGAGTAACAATGTTAACCACTGTTTCTCTAACAGTAGGGCCACATGTAGTAGCCTAGGCCAGAAGTTTTCTTTTTTTTTTTTTTTTTGGAGAGCCACATGTACAGCATCTTCCTGAGTATATTATGCAGTATGTTATAACATACTATCTATGCGTGTTGTGTGTGTTCAGAACCAGTCTGACCAGGCTCAGTATACTCAGGGTGTCAAAAACACCACATTTGAGTGCCTCAGTGATACATTGAGTTGTGAAACTCTAATCCTGGATCCTGACCCTGCTGCAGCTTCTGCTCAGGACACCAAAGCCACAAAGGAGATCCAGACACTCACCACAGAGCAGGAGGACACCATATCAGGTACAAAGCACATACACCTCCATACTGTTGTTACGTCTACCTCAGACAGCTGAAGTATTTAATCTTTTTTTTTTAAGATGACAGCAAATCCCACAAAGAGAGGAAGAAGAAGAGGAAGAAGAAGAAACAGAATACCATCAGATGCTTCTTTTTCATGGATGAAACTGATATTTAGCTGTTGCAGCTCTGTGGAAGCTGAAGAGTAGAGTTCTAAACAATTACAGCATCAACAGACTATATAACTAATGAAGATGGGTTGCACTAGTTCTAGAAGGGCAATAGGGTTCAGTAAGCTTAAAACAAACTAATGCATTTTAAGCATGTTCTCCAGCAACAAGATATAAGTATTTACATCTGTTCCAAATAGTCAAAGCAAAACTAAATGCCTGCTGAAAAGCCTGTTACCTGTCCAGCTCTGAATCTTTAGTGTGTCTTTGTAGTCTTGAACGAGTGAATTATACAAGTGAAGATAACAGTGCACACTTTCAGACAGTCCCTCCTTGAACTTATTCATGGTGTTGCACTTAGTCATACACAGTTGTGTGAGGAATCAAAAAAGAGATGAGTTTAAACTCTAAGTGATCCAATAAGCACTTCATTTTAAACATCAAAATGTAACATAATGATGGCACACATGGAGAGGGGTCATAAAGCCAACAGTCTGAATCAGTAATGTCACTTACACAGCCGTATCTATCCAGGAGTTGCTAAAAGTCAGTTCATAATTTCCTCATCCACATGTCTACATGGGTCCACATGATGAAAGCATGAATCAATGGACCCAACCCCTTGTGTCATCAGTCCATGTGGTAGAATGGGAGATTTGCAGAATGAATGTGGCATGAATATGCAGCTGATCCAAATTATGATAACATGGACCAGAATCCCAAAGGAATATTTAAAACATCTTTCAGAATCCATGCCATCAGAAACTGTAGCTGTCTGAAAAAAAGGAAGTGCTTGGTGAATGTATATAATGTATTGTGTGTGTGTATGTGTTTCCAGGCTGTATGTATTCATTGTGTGCCTGATAAACAGCACACAGCTGTGTTCTCACAGTGCAGGGGGTGGGGGGTTTCCTGTTCCTCTTAGCATTACATGTGGCCTGTTCTGTATCACACTGCTATCTGTCGTGTATTCCTTCAGACTTAAACTGCAGTGGGACGATCAGCCAGCTGAACACTTCCTCTCTTATCCCTATATGAGTGTTGCTGATGGACCATATCCTGTTATTTTAGAAAGCCCAGCCCACTAAGCATGTCAGGACTCTGACATGCTTAGTGGGCTACAGTGATCTACAGTATTACAGAGTTGGAGTTTGACATTTTAGTTGACCTTTTCTGAATAGTCATTAAGAGCTTGGTCTCTAAAATTCTCTGGCTCACAGGAAGTGAAGTAACTTATCATACAGCAGCATCTACAGCCATTTGTTTGAAAATCAGATATGGTTGACAAACTATCATCAACTACTTGTCAAAGAAAGGACATCCAAAGAAATTCCAACTAATGGGAATAACTTCAAATTTTAATTGATTTAACTGTCATTGAAGTCTATTAGGATTCATGATGTAAACATTATTTTAAAATATCACTTCTCAGGAGTTACTATTTTTTAGATTTATTTCATACACAGATTTGTGGAGGATTCATTATTAAATGGCAATAATTCAAAATTTTGGGAGCATTATTTTTTAACTGTCTTTGACCACTGTGGCCCAGGTAGTCAGGTCTTAGCTTGCAGAATCTGAGGCAGCCACAGTCCATACACTGGATCCAGCTTGGCTAGACAGGACACCCACTGGATTTGTGGCTGAAGGAGATCATTGATCAAGCCCTCAATTTGTTGGAGTTCTTGTCTGATATTGGAAAGCTCAGGGATACCATACCATCATTGTATGTCGTATGTTGCCCAATCTTAGAGTTGTCACCACGTCCAGGGACAACTCCGACAAACAACACATACACAAGAGGAGCTGGGTTGTTTCCACAGGAGAGCATAGTTCAGACAGAGATTAAATGTTTTGATCTTTGATTTCAGATAATTCAAAAACCATATGTAGACGGTAGATATGATTATATGACACAGGAGGTGGAATATGATGTCGTACTGTACAATTTTTAGTCTTAAATGCTCAGTTGGATTACATTGCAACACTGTTTCTTGGTAGCCAGGTATACAATTCTTGCTCAGTTGGGGACAGATTGAACAGATTTTTTTCCCCCAAAAATACACTGTAAAATAGGTCCATGATTAAAAACTCCCAGTTATCTTTTAACTGATGGCTTCCCCAGCAAGACCCTGTCCTAGCCCTGAAGATGCAGGTCCTGCTGGTGTTAGTTTTGTTTCCTTTGCCAATTTATTCATTCCTGTTAGGATCACTGAAAAGCAGTGTGAAACTGCAAATATGTCTTTTATCTTCCAGGCTTTTATCATGCCTGAGAATATTGACTTTTTTTTTATCATCACAGAGTCTTGGATACATTTTGATTTATGTGCTCTGTTCATTGAGTCATCTCCCATAGAATATTTATTTTTCCTCTAGCCAAGAATGACAGGCTGAGGGGTGGCCTTGCATAAATGACTTTAGTTGTTCTCTAGTCTCACTGAGCTGCTTCTCCATGATTGAAGCTGTTAAATAAAATAAATGAATTGCGTATTATATGTGTTTTGATCTTACAGATCTCCTAAACTTCCCAGGCAGGCAAACTCAGTATCCTCTTTCTGCGAATTCTCACTTTTATCATATGGTTTATTCATAACTGTATTTGTAATAATGATTTAAATAATTTTATCGTGTCATTTTTTTTTATTTTGGATCTTATTTACTTGCATTATCATTTTTAACATAAAGCACTGTAACTATATAAACGAAGGTATTATATTTTCTGATCTGCTGTGGTCAAGGCAGCTGACATTCACCTACTTAATTATTTCTTGGCCTGAAGTTTTTCTTGTTTTTCCATCAGATGGCTCAGGAGAAGCCTAGACTTAGACCAGATGATGGACAAAACTTACCTTCAGGGAAATGCACAACAAATCATACAAGAATTGCCAGAGTTCACACATGTGGTTTATAGCTCTCTACTCTGTTGAGTAGTTTTAGTTTTTGGTGAAGACAGTTCATGTGAGTGGAGGTTGAATCATTCCATTTTCCCACGAAGTCAGACCTCTGCTCAACATTTTTTAAATCACTCTCTCACACAGCCCTCCTCCTTCCATCTGTTTCTAATCAACACTCACTGCCAAGACCAAGATACACTTCCCCCTGAAGAGGCAACTCACAAACTTGTGAAAGAAACTGTTAAGCAGTCTATAAACTGGACAGTAAGGACAGGCCTCAGTGGACAGCTCCACTTAAAAAACATAGCTGACAGTTTAAAGTTTCTAAAATGATATGGAGACAATGAAAGAAACTAATTGTTTATTCCACTGAATGATTATGTTTTGAATTTGATATTTGTTCCATGTCATGTGGTTGTAATGTTTAGTACTACAGGAAAAGAACTGTTCATCTAACAATTCTCTACCACTGCTATTATACAGCATAGTCCTTTAAGGTCTCATCATATAGTATCAAGGATTATCTATAATTTAATTTATCATCTGACAAAAGGTGACAGTGTAGTATATACACTATATACTGTCTATAGATGTCAGTGTGCTTCAAACTAAGTGCTTGCCAATCTAATAGCATCTGACACTCCCTTTTTAAGCTGTGGAATTTCGGGGCAGTGTCCGACATTTGTTTAAACTTTCTGAAACAGGTAAGCTAACAACCACAGACACTTTATACTGCAACTGACCAGGTGTGCACAGCTGTGCAAGTTTTGAACTTCTATCTCTTTGGGGTTTTTCTAATTCTTCTTTCAACTAACACTCTCTCACAACTCCAAATCATTGTGTTTAGACTACAAAGACACAGAGTTCTTAGAGAGATCAAGTAAGTGGTGGGATGCATCCAGGAGGACACAGCACACTCTTAACCCTACCTTCCACTGTGGTCCTCTGAGCACTTTTATCTTTAGACATGGTCAGGGGAATACCTTGTATAATATATATTGCTTGAAGCAGTGCTGAGGGCCTTTAAGAGACTCATGTAGGTAAGTCCATGCTGTGTGTTGTCCATTTGTTGTCCAGTTTCACATGGATTTTTATGATCCTCAAATGAATGATTCTGATTTTTTTTTGGCGACCTCTAACTTTTTCTGTACTGCCAACATCAGAGCAACTGTAAATAACAAATATTAAAATCTAATGACATTTATAGAGCATCCATGCTCCCTACAGGATGAACCTTTACATTTTGGACACTTAATGAGTTCTTCACTTCACCATTAGCACAACTTTCATTTTTTACTGCTAAAGTGGTTTAGATAATCTGGCTAAATTGTTGGCTTTTTCACAACATGTCTGACTCATGTTTCTTGCCTACATCTTATCAGTTACTTTGGCAAGTACTAATAATGACTGGGTTGTTTATTTGCTTGTGATTAATGTCTTTGTGTTAGTCCCTTTTCTTTCAGTGCAAATGAACGAGGTTCCCATACTTAATACCCCCTCAGTGTAGTCTGCCTCTCCACAAGTGGTGTCAGTCCAGGTTCTGTGGTTTTGCCTAAGTTTATGTTGGACAGACATTTAGATATTTCAGGGTTTTTAGCTGTAAAATTAATAAAATCTTATTTTATTATTGGTTCCAGTGGGGCAATTGCATAGGTAGCATGGTTTGTCTTTTTCTCCTTTCTCCTGTTACAGCTTTCACCACACTGGCAACATAGGAGTGAGCATACTCTATTTTTGTTGTAACTTAAGTCTATCCTGATAGGTATGTAAGTTCCATTTGGAAAAGCATGAATGTGAATGCAAATTATTCCTTTTGAACGTTGTGCTCGTGCTCTTCCAGGGAACTTTTAGCACCACCAGCAAAGTGAGGAGGTGTTTGTTATGAAGGCAGTTATAGTTTTCTCTGGTATGTGTGGAGAGTGTAAGGAGACACTGTGGGGCCAAGGAGAGAGGGCTGACCTGGACTTTCTGACCTCCAGGGCCATCTCAGGAGAGGCTGTCGAAGCCTCTTCCTTTGCCCTGATCTGAAGATGAACCTAAGCTACAGCACGAGTTGTTTATTTCTTCTAATAAAAAATAATGGCTGCACCAAGCTGCCAGACCCAGCAATGGACTTTGATGACATGAATGGCCTTATCTGAAGGAGCTGGCAAAGAGGGTCATATGGGAAAAACTCATCCATTTGTGGGAGAAGTTCAGATTAAAGTGCTGCTCCTGTGAAACCTCCCCAATTATTGAATAGGACCCTGGCCTGTGAGTGGTCTCTGGTGTTTATACTGTGCCCTGTGCTGTGAATACCAATGTGTAGTAGGCCAAACATGGAGAAGGAAGCAAAGAGCTCTCCATCTTAGTGAGTTGGTGAGGACAGACTGTGGTTCAGCAACGCCAAACATCTGTTTAATGGTGGTGCTGTTCCTCTGCCATGTACATTACATCAGAGTGGTTTATGACGTGCACAACAGGAGTGTACAGTTACTCCATGGACAGCAAGTAGTTATATATACACACACATGTGTGTGTGTGTGTGTGTGTGTGTAAAGACATAGATAGATAGATAGATAGATAGATAGATAGATAAACAGTCCTTACCCTACATGTATGATATCCTTTTTTTCAGCACAATTTCTGTATGAAGACTGACTTATCATTGTGTCAATTTAGCAAAGTATGCAGCTGTTAGGAACCCAAAATGATACAGAATATAAAATTTACAAAGAAATAGGTGATAATTTCTCAGTGCAGGCTTATCACAGTGAAATGATACAAGGTTGAAAAAACATGGTTTCACTTTTTATATGTACAAATCAACAGGAAAATGTAAGAAATTCCAACTCAGCTTTCCCAACTATTCATTGAATGTATACAGCATGTATGTATGCCATTGTGAATCACTGGAAATGTCATCTCTACATGATATATAAATACAGCTTGTTACTGAAACAAAATATGTGGAGTGGAATGTTGAGTGGAATTCAAACTGAACAGCACGGTGGGTTCCCCGAAATGTTAAATGAGTGTCTTAAATTGTTAATGGTGTAAATCTAGGACTGTGTACAATTGTAGAAAAAGGGGGGAGGGGATGAGGTTCAGAGGATATACAGAGCTGTGAGGTGCTCCTGCCAGTAGAACACCATGGAAGCTGACAGCATGTTTCTCACTGTATCAACAGCAGCTCTCAGATAGCAGTAATCTGCTTTCATGGGAAATGCTTCCTCTTAGGATTGAAACTTAGGCTGAAAATCCACATGCTTCTCCTTTTTTAATTGGAAAAAAAGCTGCAGTAACATTATATTTTTTATTTCCTTACACAAAAAGTAAGAATTCACTTAATTTTGACTGTATACCCTCAGTTTGAAACAGTAAACATAGAGCTGCCTGTGTTTTTTTCTCTTGTGTGGATGACATCTCTGCCATAGATAACTGGAATGTGACAACCTGTTTTATTAGTCACTTGAGACATATAACTTCCACACGGTCCTATGGGCTGACACGACATAACTTGGACATATTTTGAGCTGTTTCCAACATGGTCTTTGAGGAGAAAAAAAACTAGCTACCGAAACTGTGTGATGTGGCTGCTCAGAGTCATGAGTTTCAACTTTTAAGTGGCCTTTAACAGCAATAAGCAATTCACATCTTAGGGAACAATTTTTTTTAGACACTGACAATACTTTCTTTTTATGACACTCAGGCTCTTCCTTTTAAGAGCCTCACATAGTGGTCATAAATTTAGAAGCTTTTGCAGGGCTAACCTTGGAAAACAATCAGAAAGCTCGTGTCTAAGGCTGTAAGGTAAAGCTGGGCTGGGATATTAGAGCAGCTGTTTCTTTTCTGCCTGTGGAGCACAGAGTGAGTGTTGAGGCTTTAAACCCTCTGCCCACCCTGGCCGAACAGAGGGGAAGGGGAGGGGAAAAGCAGAGGGAGGGGTGTTGCCTGTTGAACCCAAGGGTGAAAGGGTGCCACAGACCTGCAAATGGAGACGAGGAACTAACATTCAATCTGACTCTGCCAGTCAGGGGGTGGGGTTGCCATTTGGATGCATGCACTGTCTGCCTCGAGCCTGCCCTCTGCTCAAGAGACAGAAGCCCTCTGTTGCTCATTTGACTCTCTGTCATTCTTTCTCTCTTTTTCTCTCCTCCTCACCCTCCCTCAGTTTCCAGCCTTCCCATCTGTTAGTGATTTAGTCACAGGCTCAGGGGAGAGGCAAGTCCGCTAGGGGAGAGGAATCAGGACAGGGAGGGAGGGAGAGAAAGGGAGGAAGTCCACACAAGTTTGTTTTACAGGGCTCAGATCAGGCTGGGACGAGGCACAGCTGCATCTGGAGGTCGGAGTAGCAGAAAAGTGAAACCAACGGGAACAGCCCATCAAGAGGAGCTGCCCAGAGATTTTCCTACAGCCAGGAGACACTGTCAGAGACAGAGACAGAAAAAGAGGATCAGTGCTCCACTGGGCAAACACACAAATATGGCTGCTAAATCTCTGTCCTGCCTTTGCCTTCTCTGCATCCTCTCAGGGATTGCCTATCCAGCTTCTGCCACTAGGCCTGGGGAACAGCAACAGTCAGTGCTGAAAGTAAGATCTGACTTTATCTCTTTTTATATATTATATTGTGCATGCTAGCACAGCTATGTTTAGCGTTTTACCTACTGTACATGTACGTAATTGTAATGAGGCTGATGATTATGTTCACAAATGTTCAAGTGAAAACGGTAAAGGGTGAGGCAGACTTGTGAGTGAGGCTGTCTGGTGACTCGTGACTTGACTCTGTCTGGTCTTCACAATGGTCCTGCTTTGTGTTCACGCTTGTGTGTGTTTGTGTCATCAGAGGTACCCGAGGCTAAAGCTCCGAGGGGCTCTGAGTTACTGTCTTCACTGTCACGCCCCTCCCTTAAAGTTCCCTAATGGAAACCAGCTGCCAAATGTTGAGCAACACCCCAGAGAGAGAGAGAGACAGAGAAAGAGCACAAATAGACAGTAAGGGCATAAGAAGGACTACTGGTACACAGGCCAATATTCCCTTGGCTTAGTATAGCTCAGATAAAGGCTCAGAGGCCAGACTATCAACTCTTCAGACAATTTTCATTTCATAAAGTATTAATTATGATATCTTTTCTAGTTCTGAGTTTATTTCTTTTGCTCTAAAGTTATTATCTGCAAGACTGCCTGTAAATCAGTATCAGTGTCAAATACTATAATCCCCCAATACAGTGCGTTAATTGTTGCTTGTAATTCAGCCTCTCCTACACAATTGAAATTGCACTCCAATGCACAAAAAAACTCACAGGAAGTAGTGCATACATGTACTCGACATTATGTGGAAGACAAAAGCCATAACGCGGAAGACGTGTGAACTGCGTGCATGTGTGCACTGGGTTCAGCACTAACATGTGGGATGGCACCTGTCCTCCCCACTATTCTTTATTTAATATGACATGATTAATCCTCTCAGGCCACCATTTGTTTGGCTGCTCTGTGAACTGATACAAGAGCTGCTCTTCATGTATGCAGGACATCTCTTTACGTAGGAGAGATGAGTTTATGTCCTGTCATAGACTTGCACTTGACATAAGGGTATTTATTAACCATCAGCACATGCTTTCCTTTACCTTAACCATACTGTGTTTGCCATGTAGAAAGCATGAGTTAAAAAAATAATAATATTGTCACCGAATATAATCTGGACTTTTACAGTATTGACAGTCTGACTAATTGGGTTATCTCAACTTGATCTGAGCAAAATTATGAAAACTAAAAACTAAATGCATGACAGCATCTTACTTGCCAGATTGTGATCAGACCTAATGAGTCAACATCCACCAAAATGTATCTTGACTTACTGATCTTTAGTGCAATTGATTGGTTGGCAGCCCCTCAGAGGGGGATAGAGAAAGAACACAACAGAAAGCAAAGGCATAAGAATGTCATACATCCTTGTATACTGTACATGTGCTAGGTCCCTGTAGCTGCAAATAAGAAATGTTCTTTTACACTGTGACTATCAATGTGTTTGCTGTGGGTGCTTTTGAGGTTGATTTGTGTTGGTTTGTGTCCCATAGAACTGCGCTAAAGAGCCATAATTCTTGGTAACAAAGATGTAAGTGGCTTTATAGTGACTTTTCGCAGAAGTAAATGGTACAAAGAAACATCCTGGGAAAATATCAAAAATGTCTAAAAGAATGTGGAGGTAGACAATAACAAAACTTTCTGAGTTGCGGGTCCCCTGAGAGCAGGCCTCACCCCTGCAGCCAGACTGTCTGTGCACAGTTATTAAGTTAGGATGACATTCTCATGACCCAGGATCTGTCCCATACTGAGGGTGTTTGGAGGAGTTACCATGACTAAATCCAGTGTCTGAACCCTTCTCCAATGTCAGTAAAAGTACAGCAGCCAGCTACAGATGAGAAACTGAGCGGAAATGAGGTTCAACCTTCGAGCCTTAACATTTAATCCACTTAATTCTCCCACTCTTGGAAAACTCTGTTGAGAGTTGAGCCATATAACACAGAACACAAGCAGAGGACCAATCACAGTTAGAAGTAATTTTCTTATGCAACATTCTACAGATCCAGTGGTCCCAACCCCATACACACTCCAGAGAGAGGGCATGACTACACAGTCCTGAAGCTACATGATGAGAGAGTGTGTTGACATTGGACATCACTCATTTGTAGAGCCAAATCCTGTTTTTGTGCTTGATACAAGCTCCATTTGTTCAGCTCTGTAATGCAGAGATGGAGCCCAAAGGTCTATCAAGCACTGAGTCAACACACAGGAAATACACTGATACATACTGCTGGAACAGAATGGAGACTGAAGCAGGATGGAAGCTTCACATGAAAACTGTGAGAGACTATATAACATCTTGAATGTCATCTTTGTTCTCTGTAGTGGTTGCAGTGCGTAGGCCACAGAAATAGTTCACATTACTGAGTGCGCTCATAGTTGGCAAAAGGGTGCTGATGACAATTACTTTGTTTTCTTTCTAGGAGTGAGATTGACATCAATCTTGTGTCTGTGTATTAAGTATGTTGAGTGAGAGTAGCCTAGCTTAAAAACTTTTTGCAACACAAAACAACTAGCCTGGCTCTGTCTTTAAAGTAAGGCTACTGACAATTCTTAAGCTCACTTGAAAATTAAATGCATGTAGTTTGCTTCACTCATGGTTCTCATATGGGCCATGGCAGCAAGAAATGTGGTGCAGAGAAAAAATAGACAAACAATACTGCCTTCATGCTAACAAGGCTAGCAACATTTAGGTTTGCAACATTTATCATGATAGCAAAACATGTAAAGTACATTTTTGCCAGGAAGGAAACAAAATCCAGGAAATATGTCCATGAGAACCAAAATATGTGAAAGCCAAGAAGAGCTTGTGTTGTTTTTGTGCAAAAGTCTAGCAATTTGAGCAAAGTGTCCCTCAAGGCTCTGTTGCTGTTTTAAATTTACATGCTACATCTTGGCCAGGTTAGTCAAAATCATGGTGTTCTTTGCCATTTTTATGCTAATGAAACTCAGTTATACATAATGTTAGAACCCACAAATGAGAGCATCCTTGCTAAACTGTCATCTTGCCTCTCTGATAAATTTCCTTTAATTTAATAGTGATAAGTCTAATTTTGTTTGGTTCCCCTAACCCTGTTGATAATATGATATTTGTCATGTCTGTTTGGTACAGCAGTTACCCTAACCTAATCCAAGACCGTTTTCTTCCACAGCATAGTTAATCTTAACCTTAATCTATTTTTAGTCTGTTTTTGGTCTCCACCAACTCCTAAAAATATCTGGCTCTTTAACTGCTAAATGCTCCCTTGTGTTCATTAGCTAGTCACCTTGACAGCTAGTGTACAGTGGGTTTATCAGAGCTTCTTCCTACAGTGTAGCTGCACAGGAGCACTGGGTGCATGAATATAAGAAGTAGCACCAACGCAAATTCACAAAGTATCCTTTTCACTTCTCTGTTTATGTAAAAGAAACAAGATACCATGTGTTAAGCCTTTAGTTTTACAGGTGATGGTAGGCGTATTTTTAACTTATGACAGAGCCAGGCTACTTGTTTCTCCCTGGTTTCAGTCTTGCTATGCTAAGCTAGGCTATCACATTGTCATACCTCAGATTCATACTTAATCTCTCTCTCTAAAAAATAAAGCAGGTTTGTGTATTTTTCATTTCTTAAAGTCTGGAGTTTAAAATGCAAATGATTACAACACCACATCGCCAAAACATGGGTAGAAAAATGTTCTTCCACAAGCCACTGGATTGAGAGTCTAAAGTGTTCATGTCCTGTCTCTGCACCATCTGCTCCATCTCTCTCCAACCCTAAACTCTGTCCTGTGCTCCCCTGTGTATACAAACTACAGCTGTTTGACCCATCACTGCCTGTCACACAGCTAAGGGTGAACCATTTCAAAACTCTTTTGAGTGGCTTCACAAGTGGTAAATAACACTGGATTTCCCATAAACTTGTGGTTTATTACTCCTAAAGGCTTGAACCACCATTTGGAGCCGAAACTATATTTTTTTCTGTGCACAACAAATCCATTTGCATAATGAGCTGCATTTTCAGATTGTGTTTACATGGAACGTGGACACATTGAATATTTAACTCGTACTGATGGATGGTTGTATCAGTGTATGTGTACTGTGGGTTAGGGAAAACCACAGGAAGAGGGTCTGCAGGAAGTGCTGCTGTTGACAGGATGTTTCATATTAGTGAGCTACAGCATGTCTTTGTCCCACAGCCCATCTGTGGATAAATCAGAGGAAAATATGAATCACACGTAGACATACAGTACTGTATGTCTGGGGAATGTTCCATTTTCTGGCTGCTCTACATGCATAGCATCAATGTCCAGATGACTGAGTGGAACAAGGAGGTCAGAGTATGAAGTTCTTCCAGACTGCTGCAAACAAAGCGCTACTGTATGCTTGTAAGCCTCATTGAATGCTTCAGATGTGCAGAGATGTTCAAAAGTGTGTGTGTGTGTTTTTGAGAGCAAGAGAGAGACAGACAGACAGACAGACAGACAGACGGACATGGCTATGAACTCTGACATCACACCATCCTGAGAGACCGAGATGGACAAACATCAGACAGGATGCAGGTTTTAAAATGACATTCTGTAACTGGGAGGGAGCTGCCACAATTCTGAAGTTTCTCACAACTCACTTCAAAAATCAGCCTTTTTGCCTGAAACATTTTGTTCAGTGCTTAAAACTAATGTATAATGTCAATGTCTAACTGCAAAAAACATCTCACTGATTATCAGTATTATCAGGAATATTTGTTTAACAATCTTAACAAGGTTCCTCCATTAACTGCTGCTCTTATCAACAATACCTTTCAGACAAGGACAAACTACTCTGCTGTTGAACATAACAAATCACTTTTGTTATTTACTTTAGTTAATGACTTTAGCCTATATGAATTGATAAAATAAATAAAACATTACTAAATAAGTTTTTTACCATGACCAGGACTTCCCTACTTTTGACCGAGGTTCCAAAAAGAAACTCAGGCCCTCTGACCCTGTGTGTGTGTGGTGGGCCTGTTCAGTAATCCCTAGCAGATTCACTAACTTGGTTTATATTGGAAAGTATTGGTTAGAAATATTTGGTTTCATTTTGCATCTCTATCTACTCAGGAGTAAGAAACTCATCTTTGAATTGCCTCTCCCATGAGGTTTCCTCCATTCTTTCTATGTGCTGTTTGTTTGAGGATTGTTTCCCAGTCTTCTTACAGAGTTTAGGCTGACTCAGGAACAGTTGATGTAAACTTCTAATCTCACTGAGACATTGTATGTTTGGACCATACAAATAAACTTGACTTAAATTGATTTTCATCCAAACATCAACTCATTAAGTTTCGAAATAAGCCAAGTCCTTTTCTGGTGCTTAGGAGAGATGATTGATAGGTTTGTGGCCTAAGTTAGAGGAAGATGAGTTAAACAGCTCTCATCACATGCTGGTGCAGTTTAACTCTGAGTGTGAGGATGATAGAAGGAGTTCAGACAGAACTGACTTAAAATGTTTTGTTACCTAAAAAAAGAAAAACCACAAAAGTGGTTGCATCACTCAAAGACTTAAACTGCATGTGCATGTAATGAGAACTTATCTCCTTCTATGGTCTAAGAACTTATCAGTCACCCCTTGTGCTATCTCAGTCACTAAATGATTCATTTCATACTCTTAAGTGAAGTGGTCAGGTTTCTACTGCAGTATTTTTTAATTCAAATGGGGATTGTTACATGGTGTGCTCATTGAGACAAAAGGGTCCTTTGCAGTTTGAACTTCTTTTTTGTGCCAACCTTCGGACAAAAGATCAACTTCTAAAGGCTGCAGATGGAACCATTTAATTTTTGGGTCACTTCTGCTGGATTTTTACTTGTTTGTTTGTTTTTTCTTCATTTAGCATATATATTTCTGTCCCCACTGCAGGTGTGTGCGAAGGGATTTTTCCTTAGTGAGCAAAACATATGCTTACCATGTAACTGTAAAGGCCACGCTGACTACTGTGAAGACATCACTGGCATTTGCATAGTAAGTTTTTTATGCTGATTATCATGAATTTAAGTTATCAAAGTAAACAAAACTACATTCATTTTCATGAGAACAGATAATAGATTGTTTTAATATTGTAAGAAGCCATAAGTTTAATATTTCCTTTTCAGAACTGCAGGGACCACAGTGCAGGTGATTTCTGTGAAATGTGTGAAGATGGTTACATGCTGGCTCCCAGTCTGGATAGACGCCACTCCTGCCGACCTTGCGCCTGCCCCCTCTCAGTCCCCTCCAACAAGTAAGTCAGTTCAGTCTGTTCTTGTTTCTGTAGCCACAAGGCTGAGTGTTGGCAAGCACTGTGTAATCTCTGAAATACTTTCCCCTGTGTATCCGGCCAGCTTCGCAGTGCACTGTGACAGAGGAGGAACCGTTCTGCGGTGCAAGTGCCAAGAGGGCTATGCCGGACATTTCTGTGAGAGGTCAGTGCTCACAAGAAGTTACACACATCCATTGTAAACAGTAATGTGGTCCATGTACATGCAATAAAACTACAGGTTATACAACACATATGTGTGTGTTTATGTTGATATATATGTATACATGTATATATATGTCCAAGATATTTTACTGTAGGTTACAGCACAAGCCACACTAGAATGCTTGCAACGTGCACATAACTTGCATTGTGGTTAATAACAAATCAGTGTAATAAGTATATAATTTGTAATTTGTAATAAAATGTAACTAATGGCCTCAATAGTGACTAATAAATCAGATATAATTCATTAATAAGAGCAAGTTTGTGTTTGATTCTCCACTTGAAACCAAACCAAAATTCATTGCTGCCACAAGACAGTTGCATTTTTACTGAGGTGTGTGGTCAAATAAAAAAATCAGCCACTCTAGTACATTTCACATGCCATTATTATTGCTTTCTATGCTTAGACCTGTCATGAGCACTTTGACACACAGATTGCCCAATGAAAGAAGTCAATTAAAAACCTTAAACGAAAGAAATGCACACATGCACTGACGATCAAAGAGGCTATCCAAAGGTAAAGTTATTCATTGCAACAGGCAGTGATATTATATCACTGATATATTTTCCCCATCCAGGTGTGCTCCGGGTTACTATGGCAACCCCATGGCGATTGGTAATTCCTGTAAGAGGTGTGACTGTAACGGCAACTCCGATCCCAACCTGATCTTCAACGAGTGCCACAACGTGACAGGCCACTGCCAGCACTGCTGGGGAAACACCGCCGGTGCCAACTGTGAGAGGTGTGCCCCAGGTTTCTATGGCGACGCCATCACTGACAAGAACTGCAGAGGTGCGGATGAGGAGGGAACTCCTCTATCTTTAATTTTCATTCAAGAGATGTTTAATCCATCCTGCTCTGGCTGACTTACAGCAACAGCAGTTCAGCATTCCACCAGGTCAATGTAGTACCTGGGATATTATGTCACACTGTGTTGGAGTCCACATATGAATAGCTCTGAGGAATTATCTGTATGTAATCGCATATTACATTGTTTATCAGTTGAGCAATATCAAAGTTATTATATATGCATCAAAAGTTAAAGTTACTTTTCATGGTTTGTACATTGTGATCTGTATATAATCCTTATATTGTTCAGTGGAAAAACAAGACAAGGTCACAAGTCAGGATCAAGGATTACCATATGCCTTTTGAGACCCTGCAAGTCCAAAAATAGCCATGCTTGTGGCATCATTTGACCTCTAATGTTCTCATCACTGCATATGTCCTGTGTCTGTCCCAGAATGCATGTGCAATAAATGTGGCACCTCTTCATGCGATGACAGGACAGGAGTGTGTCACTGCAAGCCAGGTGTCACTGGACGACTCTGTGACCAGTGTGAGGTGAGACAAACCTCGTGACTTTACTCAGTCCAACTTCCTCTGGGAAACCCAGGGATTGTGTGTGATGCTAGGTTAAAGAATGAGGCAGAGGAGGTTTATTACAATCTGGATATTTTTATGATCTTTTCACTCCTACAGATAATAATAACATTGGACAATAGAGGTGAATTGCAGTGATCTAGGATATCCAGTACAATCACTAAAAATGAAGTACAAGGCAAGAAACACAGTCAGAGAAATATGAATATGAAGCTTTAGCTCATGTGAAGTGCTGAAAACAGGTCGTTGAATTGTAATAACTGAAAACAGCTATTATTATTATTATTATTATCATTATTATTATTTTAGAACTTTTATTTAACAAGACTTAACAAGAGCTGAAAGCAGTTGAACTGTCATTTGAAGTGTAAAAGGTGAGAGTAACTTATGTTTGTCATTGTTTGGAGGAAAAAATCAAGGTGGACGACAAAATGATCACACAGACTGTCCCTTATAAGCATCCAACAGGACCAGATCTATAGACTGAACTCCTGGTACAAATTTGACTTCACACTGTTGTTGGGAGTGAACCCAGTTGTCTTATATTGCCTGCAGTTGGACACACTCACAGTTTTATCTCCACTTAAAGTGGTTTAGATAATTTGGCTGAACTGAGTGTGTTTCCAGACAGGCTCTGTTGTAGTAATGGTGCTGTTTTCTCAAATCCCTGTGATTACATTAGCATTATCATTACTGATAAAAAATGATGACCAAAACTGCCAAAATAAGACACCAGTTGTAACAGATCAGAACCATCCTTCAAATGATGCACAACATGTTTCAAAATGGACTTAGAGGCAGATGCTGGAATCTAACAATGTTTTTCATTCATGTAATCTAGGAGGGCTACTCAGGTTTCTCCAGCTGTCAGGGCTGCCGGAGGTGTGAATGCGGGCCAGCTTCTGTTCGTTCCACCTGCCATCCTCTCACCCATAGCTGTCCGTGCCGCCCGGGGGCTGGAGGTCGTTACTGCGAGCGCTGCCTCCCAGGTTACTGGGACTACAGCCCCTCCGGCTGCAAGAGTAAGTCATCTGTCCGTCATACAACGTGTCAGATGTTCTATTACACTTTTAAATAAAACATCCCGGGATCCTTTATCGAAACATTCATTGCAGATAACGCTTTCCCAGAGAAAAAAAGCTGCAGTGTTCACATTCCCACGCCCACCACCACAGTAGTGCACATGATGTCAGAGAAGCATCTGCTGAGAGCTGTGACCCTGTGGCCGGAGACTCTCTGTAGAGAGCCGGATGACATCACTGTGAAACCCAGATCTACAGTATATACACAGACAGCTGCTAAAGCCATCAGTTCCACACAGGAGAGGCCACACAACAGATGTGCAGGCCTGAAGCCAAGATACCATCTGTGGGTCTTGATATATATTTGCCAATTGTACTGGCCCGTTTCCAGCTGAGCAAGAATTTAAACTAATGTGCATAGCTTTCTGTCTTACACTGTATGATGAATTGTATCTGCATCTGTTTTCTTTGTAGAGTGCGACTGTGAAAAGGGCCACTGTGATATGCACACAGGAGAGTGCCTGCCAGAGGCTGCAACAGTCAACCTGTGCAACATCAGTAAGTGGAGTTCATGACAGAATAGTTGAGAACAGTTTTTAAAAGAACAAAAGCCTGTTTGTCTTGTCTGTTTGAAACCTTATGAATTTTCTACGGTGTTAGGTTGTGATGAGTGTATTTGGCATCTGATTGGGGACTTGCGGTTGTCCAATAAGACACTGGACCAGCTGAAGGTTGGAGTGTTGAACATCTCCACTGGGGCTGCTGCTAACGACAGGCTCAAATACTACAACTACACAGCTCATCGACTGCAGGTAAAGGCACATAAATGCAAGAAAATAAATACAAATACATGATGTATAAAAAAGGAAAAAAAAAAGTTAATTCAATATTATTGTATGAACTATGGATTAAATAATGTGTATTGTGGAAATGGTTGTTTGTGGTATAAAAAAAACTGTCATCCAGCTTTAAAGTTCTCCTTAGCCCCATGGTGCTTTTTAGCTTCTTTTAGCCCATTGTTTTGGTATTATGGCCAGAAAAGGCCATAATATGTTAAACCAAAAAATGTACAGCAGTTTAAGCTGTTTTAAATTTGTATGATGATGGTTAAACGGGAGTATTAGACTGCTGCACTGGTTTATGTTTTCTTTTTCATTTTATGCTACTTTGAGCTTTTCACCATTACTTATTAATTATAGCGCAGTCTGATGCATCCATTCAACTGCTTTACCTTCAGACTCAGTTTCAAGGCTGGAGGAACAAATCATCTGCAATCAAGGCACAGACTGGGGAGCTGGAGGAGGCCACTGACACTGTGGTGTTAGACATCAGACAGCTGGGAGAATCGGTCAGCAAAGTCATCTTTCATTTTATGCACATGGACCAGTCCCTGGAAGGATTTTAGAAGTTGAAGCCACTGTTTATTCCCTAGAGATACATTCCACATCAGTGCTGTAAATGTTCCTATCAGTGTTAATCCCAGTAACAATGAGGTTAAAACTGCCATATTCAAAACTGCTTTGCTACATATCCATATTCTCTACAGTATATTGTTGACTTATTCTAATCTCTCTAGAAGACACTGGGAGTCACAGTGTATTCTGTAGCAGTGACTTTAGCCACTGATTGATGCTGCCAGAGATCACTGATTATTTTTTGTGGTGGCTTTCAGGAGAGTGTGGTGATGACTTTGGGGAACAGGCTGGATAACGACACATCAGAAACCTTAACCCTGGCTGAGCAGCTCAGTACAAACCTCACTGATCTCAACATTCGCATCGAAGGTACCAAATTGTTCTGCCCACGTACAACAGAGGTTTTTTTTATTATCACTGAAGTTGTCTTACTGGAGAGAACCACGTGACTTCTGAACCTAAAATCTGGATGACTTATGCATCTTAGTCTCATATGCAGGGTCCATGATGCACGCTGTGTGTCTGTACCCATGTGTGTTAATCTTTGTGTTTGTGCATGTTTGCAGAGATGATCCATGACTGGGAGCTGTACAGTGTTCACCAGGATGTGGACCCAGAGGTGGTCAGACGCAACACAGAGGAAGCCCAGGGAATGGTGGCCTGGATGAGGAAACTGGACCTGTCCCCACGAGAGCCCATTGCCACTGACGAGTCAACTGAGGCCCACGACTGTGAGAACATATAGCTCATGAAACAAACACACTGCAAACTCAAACAGAAAAATGCACATGCACATACAGACACATTGGTTTCCTTTTGTTATCCTCTTTGGTATGAGTTTGATATGGCAAGACATGGAGCTTGTGAAATTGTATTTAAATTAGTTCATTTTTGAGAGTGAACATTATTCAAAAACTAGGAGAAATTTAACTGACACCTTTTCAGTAAACAGTGAGCATATGAGGAAACAAAATTGGTGACTTTTTAAATTAATAATCAAAGTAAACCTGTGAAACCTTTGCTGAACAGTGGCTCAACAGCAAGTGGCAACTGTACTCTAGCCTGGTATCACCAGTCTCTAACTTCACTGTCAGTTTTAAAGAGGTGTTAACAATGGCTGCAGATAGGATGCAAATGGATGGACCTACAACCATTCTGAGCAATGAAACATGTGATGTTGCGCAGACGGACAGAAAACTGTAAAAAAAACTTTAAGATGACATGATGTTGCAGGAAACACTTACATGAGGTGAACTTCTTTGGCGGCAGTTCCCACAAGATTTTCTTGGAAAACCATGGATGCCAACATGCCTCACCACTTGTTCAGCACCCAGGATTCCAGGCTACCAAGTATAATGTCAGAGGCATATTTCTGCCTCATTGTGGACTCCAAGCTACAGGGCAGTGATTCCCAGTTTGGTTGCTCCTGTCCCTCTGTGAGAGTGGCCAACAGACGAACAATATCTGCTGGGTTTTCGCTGTGCCCCATCTTTTTGGGGACCAGCAGGGCCAATTGGTAACCTTTACCAAACCTGATGGTGGTGCAGCAAACACATCTCTCTTATCAACAAACACTCCAAGTGCGGTTGTTTGTTCTTTTAGAGAAAATTACCATCCGGTTTGTTCAACACTGTCACAACAGACCTCTTCACATCACATTGTTAACAAAAACACTTCAGTGGTGCTCCTCCGTCAGTCATGGCCCGCCTGTCTCAGGGTGTATGGGAATCTGTCTACATGGGGCCAGACCCACCTACAAGAGCAAATAAACATGAGCTGGCTGATTCATCTGTTTCCATGCTAAGTAAACTGACATTTGTTATAGTAACCCATCTATCCTTGGTCATTTTTGTAAGACAAACCCCCTGAGGATATTGATTTGAGCAAGGGTATGTTTTATTGCTTATGAATTCAACTTTTTATTTACAAACCTCACAAAAATTCCAGAACAATTGCCATGTTTTTCTTCAGTTTGAATGCCAGAATGAACAGCCAACAACAGCCCAGCAAAAGATATATTTGTCCAGTCTGCTATGTAGGAGAGAGAGAGAGAAATGGCAACACTGCTCAAATTACAGTATATCTCACCAGAAAAGACTTAATAGACCACTATGAACAGCATCAAAAGTAAGTGCTCGATGGTAGCTCTGTAGGCTGTGCTAACAGCTTACACTAAAAATGTTAACGTGCTCATTTTTAGCAGATAACAGTCGTTACTATTGTTACAATAGGCTGAAGGAATGGCACATAAATAATTGGTAGTTCAACCATCTTACCTAATGTCATGCCTGCTCATAGAGCCACTCCACTAATGCGAGTCAACAGAGACACAGTGCATATTTAGATACACTTTGCTTTTGCTGGAGACTGACCACAAACCCATTTTGATTTAACTTAACAGCAGTGAAACAGATGTAGCTATATGGCCTGATACTCTATAGTAGCAAGAGTCACTCAAATCTGACATTAATGATGATAAAGTAATGGCTCTGGTTTCTGATTGTGTTTCCAGTGCTGAGGCGTATCCGTCAGTTGGAGAAGAAGTTGATCATCACAGACAGCCGCCTCCCACCTGTCAGGGAGGTTCTGACCCGCTTCTCCACCAAGCTGTTGGATGCTCAGGGTTTTCTCCAGAAAGCAGCCAGCACCATCCAGGAGACAGAGAACAAGTACACAGCCAACGTCCTCAAATTCCAGAGGAATGAGGTGATTCCCATGGTCCCCTCTCTCATCCCTCCCCCAGCACTCCCTTCTTATTCTGTGTTTGTCACTATGAATTTATTAGGATACAGTCTTGTTTGAGAGCTCACAGTGTGCGCTGGCATGGAGTTCCTCCTCTAAGTGCTGTCTGCTTTATCTCCACTCACAATATTTCAAACAATTTGGAGCTTTACTCAATCGCACAGAGGTACCTGGCCTTAAAGGAAACTAGAAGAGCCAGTCCTTAGTCTCCTCTGCAGTTGTCAAATACAGTGTGAGGGAGATCTGGTTGTAGTTTTCCAGGCATGTCAGAGAAGTCTATTATTGTGGTTTTTAAGTATCAAGAACAAAAACATAAAACCATCTGTGGGAGCTTTGGATTATTACATTAAGAGGAGGCCTGCATTGGGGGATAAGTAATGCTGCAACGCACATTTTTTCCCATGATAATATCCAGAACCTACACAGAGAAACATTCTATTTCAATTTTCCCACGATGCCCAAAGGCAAAACACAAAATTATCACTGTACTGAGGAGATTTATCTAGCGTGACAGGACTGATGGGAGTGAGTGGTACAAATATGAATCTTCAGTGAAGTGTGTGAACTTATCTTGTCAGCGCTCAAGCTAACAACCTTGCTGGGAGAGTTATTGTGATTGTCTGTGACTAACTAGCACTTAAGCAGCGAGCCAGCTACAATAGTTCAACATATTTTGCAAGCACACCAGGAAAAATTTTGCTGTGTCACTTTCTAGTGTCTTAACTAGTGGTGACTAGATGTTTTTTTTTTTCTGGCTCTTTCCATCACTGATTGTTCAGTTGTGGTCATAAGCACAACAGACCACACATGACTACAACTAGCTGTGATTAGAATGTGATTAGAGATTAACCAGACTTATACCTAATGGCTATGACCCAGAGACCAAACAGCCTGCAGTCTCCAGTACCGAAAATATTGTAAAAATGGTGTAAAAATATTATTGATTATTGATATAAGTTGATTTATATCCATTTTGGTTCCATAACTAACAAAGAAAATCAGACATTAAGTTGACTGTGACCTGTAGTATCTGAGACAAGTTTCAAGCCTCTGTAAATTGTTTGTAGAGCAGAGATGTGGAAACCATTGGCTGCCTTCCAGGCAGGAAACTCATTAAAACTCTTTAAATCTCTAAACATTTGTCTTGGAAAATGGTTGGCAGTGATGCAAATACACACAAATTTTTGATAAATTTGTTAAAACAGGCACAAGCAATAGTATGGTCTTTCTAGTCCCTGAGTTTACATGCTGTATTTGTTGACTTACAACTGTCAAATAATATATGGTTGGAATTTGGATCCAGGAAGCTGTGATTCATGTTTTGTTGCCATACACTGGTTAACATTATGGTTCCTGCTACCCAGCAGAACAGCTGCGGCTGGACTCTGTGTGTGTATATATATATATATATGTGTGTGTGTGCACGTATGTTATCAGGAGTGGAGATCTCCATGATCAGGGTCTCTGCTGTAAATCAATGCCATGAATGGTGCACTAACCAAACACAGAGCCTCTCCTAATCTGGGGCTCTTCCTAGCCTCAGCACAGACCGGTCAACACCAGCTGCAGCCATACTGCTGAGTTACCACAGCCAATCAAATGATCTCAGCATTGTGCCATATTTAGTCATGCAGTGGTCAAACAAAAGATGGGTGTGGGTACTGTAAATGTTCATATCCACCATCAGCCAGAGGGAGGGGGGAAATATCTAGAGAAAAAACTTGAATATTATCTGAGATTAAAGTAAAAACTTTTTCTTTATTGGATTGTTGCCAATGCAGTGAGAGAGCCGGTGTGATATGCAACAATGGTCCCTGACAGCTCCAGTGATTTCTTTACTACTTTAGCTGTTACTCTGGGGTTCTGTGTTGTACCTTTAGAGCTGGGCACCAGTAGCCCCAGAACTAAATCATCTTTTTTTCTTTTTTTGTTTGTCTAACCATGGACTGATGAATGTCTTAACCCTTTGAGATGGCTCTGTAACCCTTTCCAGCTTAATGCAGTCTCTATTTTGCAAGGCATGACTCACATCAGTAGATGCTTCTTGTGAAGAGCAAACTCAAAATGTTATCAAAACTAGTGCTCTTATAGCGCCAAGGGCCAGTGACCTAAGCTTAACATAAAGACTGAAAGCACTGTCAAACCAAAACCTGTGGTTTATGTGGTTATGGGGAGTTATGTAAACAGCAGCTGTCAGTTTACATTTTCAACATCAATTCTGTTTTGTAATGTCAGTGATCGTCTCTGGTGCTGAATGTGCTGTTGTCACGTCTGGCTATGTTCTCTGAATGTACACATGCTTTTGTCTGTTTCCTTAGGTTAGTCTGTCTACGTTTGTTTCTCTTTCTCTCTGCTGTACTCTTACCAAGATCTCAACATAGGTCTCAATCTTAATGATTAACTAAAGGCTACATATATGAGTGACTTCTCAGAGTCTTGTTGCCACCAGTGCTGTCAGTTCCAGCATGTAACTCCCACTAAAATCACAAGCTGTTGTTTTTACTGATTGTGCACAGATTAAGTGAACAACACACATGGTGTTAATTATTGCATTTCTGTCGTGTTGGTAGGTGTATTTTTGAACAGAACCAGGCTAACTGTTTGTACTGTTTGAATTCAGGCTAAGCTAACCACCCCCACCTCACCACTTAAACAAACAGATATAAGAGCAGTATCAATCATGTCATCTAACTCTCTGCAAGAAAGTGAAGAAGTGCATTTGTTTAAGTGACAAAACTGTTTCAAGATGTCTTGGTGGCTTTAGGCTTTTGAGATGCAGTTTGAGTCTAGCTGGAGAAAGTGCTTCTCATTTCATATCTATTCTCACTGTGTCCTATGTAATGAAGGAAAAACAGTATTGGGGTAAAATCTGAATCTGAAGGATTATTTCCCTGTGTCCACAGGTGAAGCAGCAGGGGCTGACAGATGACCATACTGCTGTCAATGACACACTGGAAGTAGCCAGAGGCTTCATCTCTGACACAGAGAGGACTGTGGCTGAGGTGGATGCTATGGTGCAGGTGAGGCTCACTAATATGAGGATCAGTGCATCATAACTTAATAAACTGTGATATGGGGTTGTGTAGTATCTCAGGCCTTGCATTGAATTTATCATGAAATGGATTCTTGTGACGCCGCCTTTGTCAGATTCTACAACTAGCCAGTTTGATTTGGAGGCGGAGTGTGGATTGGTGTGTGTGTGTGTGTGTGTGTGTGTGTGTCACAAAGTAAATGGTGATGTTACTGAGAATAACCCTGTATAGAGATTCCTGAATCTAATCTACTGATTCTGATCCATATAAGTAAATCCTATAGTGTATGTATCTGTGTATTGTGTGTCTGTATGTGCACATCAATGCACACAGAATGTGACAGAGTACCATGCAGCGATAGATGGTGCCAGCCAAAAGCTGATGGAGAAGACAGGAGCGTCTCTCGCTGGCCGACAGAGATCTGGTTCAGACGGCCGACGATCACGCTGAGGAGCTGGACAGACAGGCCAACGAACTGGAGGAGTGAGATACCCTTCTAAATTAATCTTATTTAATGCACATCATCAAACTAACCATAAAATAAGCAAAATCGAAACTCTGCCTTGTTTGTGATGCTAAACCTTTAGACCTTTGGTTCCTATTGAAGATATAAACCTTTGAAAACAAAATATACTACAGTTCAATCTTTTATAAATCACCCAGTACAGTGCGGCTCACTGATGTTAGTTTTTTGACATCAGTGAAGCTCTATGGCACAGAGGAGCAACATATCAAGCTTTGGATACACACACACAATGCTTGTTAGTAAGATACATTCATTGTTGTGACTTGACAGTGAGGCAGCATCAACAATAGCAGGACCCTCACACTGAGGCAGCTGAAGAGAAGTTTCCATCATTCATGTTGTTATTTACACCTGTACACTTCCCACTGTGACATGTCAAATGTCTTCTGTCTATAGCTGCAACAGAGGAAAGATTGATTATTGTTCATGTGCTCTTTAACTGCTGCTTTACTAACTCTACCACTACTTTTTTATTCAGTATTAATTTTATTAATTAAGTTATTAATTTCACATTTAATTTTAGTTAACACTCACTGGGGAATCTAAAGAATATGTGATGACCTGACATTATTTGAAAACTTAAAGCTGCACTGATTTCTTTTTTCCATTTTGGCCAGCGGAACACATTGAAAACACAGTAACATAGCATCACCTCTTTAGTTTGTAATGACTAACATGTTGGCAAATGTATTAGCACAACATAGAAACACTCAAGTTAGACTGTAACATCTACCATCCTGTCTCCTCCAGGGATCTGAGAGCGAGTGATGCCAACGGCTTTGTGCAGAGAGCCATAAGTGCCGCCAATGTCTACAACAACATAGTGAAATACATCGACGATGCCAACATCACCTCACTCACCACCCTCAACTTATCCCAAAGAGCTGAAGATGTAGGTTACATCCTGTGGCAGATATGCAGGCAAAGCCAAAGAACCAGCTATTCCTTTTCCTTTTCTATTCTTCTGAACTGACAGTAAACATATCAAATCTGCAGTATAGAGGGGGAAAATTAAAAATCACTTCAGTGGTTATCTTTGAAATATTTACTAGACAATGACACACTCTAATGCTTAGGAAGAAAAGACTGCAGAATTTTTCTAATGCGTAAGTACAGTTTCCACACACATCTATGCATGTGTATTACAATATCAATATCATAACTGATCTAAGAACAGTGGAAGAGCAACTTGACAAGCACACTTGTCCGTAGCTAGCTATAGCCTCCACTTCAGTATCATATCATTCTAATTGTTGTGTATTTGTAGCTTTAACAAGCTGCTGCTTGCCTTTCTTGTCATGATGGCACCCCACTGGTTACATCATTTCACTATACAGAATACATTTACTTTAACTCATAGCATACTAGGTTTCACCTTATGTGTTCTGTGTTGCAGGCTATCACTGGGCGTCAACAAACAGCTTGGATACCTGGTGACACAGAGTGACAATGTTTTCAAGGAGTCTGTTTCATTACGCTCAGAACAAATTGGTATGAATAATAATTTGTTCACAGAACTAAATACTACTGACATATCAACTGTATACATGTGAACACCATCCAATGTCCATCATTTACTGCATTTTTTTGTGACAGAGGTTGAAAGTGAGGTGGCTGACAAGCTGAAATACATTGAAGAGACCAAAGAGACCATGGATAAAAACACCAAAAAACTTTCAGAAATAGTGCAGGATATCAGTGGAATTCAGGCAGGTAAGATGATATTTTGTTATTTTACACATATGTCATTTCTCACTTCTCCATGACATACTTTGACATACATTAGCTCTTTTTTTTATCTATTTGCATCTGTTCACAGACAGAACACCACAGCGCCTGGAGTTCACCCTGAAGGTAGCTGAGGGTACTCTCAACCGCTCAGCAGAAGTCCTTCAAACTGTCACCCCCATAAGCAGCAAGGTTGAGGAATGGGCCAACAACATGAGAAACAATGAATACTCCACAGCTGCTTATGAGCAGGCCGTTTCTTCTGCCGGAGACGCTGGTATCAGACTCAGGAATACATTTATATGAATATCAGCAAACAGTAACTCAAAAATGTGTTAACTCTGCTATCCAGTTGGCTTATCCACTGTAGTAACAGTGTATGTATCTCAATTAAATATTTGTTCTCTTTTTTAACTCGTTTTGCAGTGGAGAACCTGAATGTGCTCGTTCCTGAGTTGCTGAACAAGCTGAAGGTGGTTGAGGAGAAGAAACCTGTCAACAACGTGACCACCAACATCATGAGGATCAGAGAGCTCATAGCCCAGGCCAGGAGCGTGGCCAAGAAAGTGAGTTAATGACTCAAAACATGATTACAGCATGGTAGGTGTAGGAGAGACAGGCAAATCCAACTTCATTTTAGACCAAGGATTCACACAGTTACAATATAGAAAACACCTTGTCAGGATATAGAGATTTATTGTATTTATAACTGTAGCAACTTGCTGGAAACCAGCAAATTACTTTTCAGAGGCAATATTGGTAATAATAATAATAAAATCATAACAGTAAGAGGAGTAAGATGAAGAAGAAACTTTATATATACAGCACGTTTAAAAGTACTTTGCTTGGTAAAAGTAAGATAAAACAACTCAGCATTATTGCAAAATAAGATGAAAATAAAAACAGACAAAACAGTAGAGGCAGGGTTAATCTAAACTGATCATCAGAGAAAAGCTCATAGAGCCTAATAAAATTTTGCATTATCTATTGCTCATGCATAAACCCTATTAAAATCCAGTGCCCTGACCAGAGAGCAAGAGGCTAATAACTAACCCCTCATGGGGCATTGGAGCATCCCCCATACATGACTTTTGTAATTCATGCAATTTTTGTCACAAAAACAACCCCTCGTATTGGTTCACCTTAAGCTCTCAGTCATTCTGATTTGTTTTCTATCCCAGGTCCAAGTGTCCATGAAGTTTAACGGCCAGTCCTCGGTGGAGGTTCATCCTCACACCAACCTGGAAGAGCTGAAGACAGTGACATCCATTAGCTTGTTCATGAGAGTGGACCCTGACAAGGATCCCATAGAGGACCGTTTCATCCTTTACTTGGGAGACAGAAATGTGAGTAGTCCAGGGAGAATTGTTTGCTTTGCAGTTTGGTGTTAGTCACGCTAAAATAAATGCTCACCAGGAAGAATGCTACTTAGACACAGATGGGAGTCATTACATCAAGTAAATGCAGTTGTGGGAAACAACTGTGTTTAATATGGCTGGGTATGTGGCTCAGTTCTGTTGCTAAAACACAGACTTGCGCCCAGGGGCAGAGGGCAGAGATAAAATGCAGGGATCAGCTTGTGACATGAATAGTTTGTTGTGATCATGGGAGCAGGAATTACAGCCTTTGAAAGAGCACAGTTGCCCCATTCAAAGAGTCTCCAAGAGACGCCTGTGACAATAGTGCATGTGTGTGCCTTCAAAGTTGGCGTTCATTTACATAAATACCGTTGCCCCTGTTCACTGGGGCACAGACTAGTGCAGCTACCCAGTGTGAGGCCTCTCTGTTCTCTTTAATGACATTCCACCTTGGTGATCTCACTGCCACTGTAATATATGCAATAATGTCTGTCTACAGCTTTTCAGTGTGGAATATTAGCTTCAAGATAAGCACAACTGGTAGTCACAAATCCAGGATGTCTTTGTTTTTCAAAAAAGAAGTCATACCACAGTGGTGAACTGTTGTTAAGTGACACAACAATGGCAGTGACAGGAAAATGAGTGTCAGCTTACTCTGATGTTTTCTGATGTTTATGCCTTCAGGGTGCAAAGGACTACATGGGTTTGGCTATCAAGAATGACAACCTGGTGTACGTTTACAACCTCGGTGGCGAAGATGTTGAAATCCCACTGGGTTCAAAGCCTGTTAGCCAGTGGCCTGCAGTCTTCAATTACATCAAAGTAGAGAGGTAATATCTGTTGATGAGCTTTTGAAGCAGTGGCCTCATGCAAAAACCACTCATACAAACAGATTTGATCAAGAAGCAAATACATGTGATTAAACTTGAATGTCAGATCAACCCTCTTGACCAAATATAAAGTCAATTCATGTGCAATTTACTAAAGTGATAAAAAAAAAAAACAGCAAAAACAACTTAAAAGTACCCTATACTGACCACTAGTAGCACTGTGGAGAAAGCATTATCTTTTGTTATTATATCATAATGACAAACATGCATGTGTAAGCACCTCTGGCACATCTTGCAGGCAAGGAAGACTTCTCTCTGAAGTCTCATTTACTCGATAAATGAATTCAAATAGACTTGATAGTTTACTCAGTAGCATACACTAGATTGAGATTTCAGACATTTCATTTATTTAGTTATTTATTTTTACTTTATGATTTTAGCATGGTAACTTATTGAGTTCAACTCAGCAACTGCCTCAGAGTTACCAGAGTGACCTTCTGTTCTGTCCATTCTGTTCTATCAAGTGTACCATCATCTTACTGTATAATATTCTCTCAGCAATCGTTTGTGACATCCCCATGGCTACCTCAGTCCAAGTCATGGACCTCATGCTTTAGCAAGACATTGTTTATGTGAGATCACTCCTCCTTCTGTTTTTCAGATAGCTTCTTTTTACTCTTTTATTTAGAAATGGAGAGGAACAGGTAGCTGTATGTAGAAATTCAAAGAAGTTGATTATGGTAATAATCAAAACTCACTTATGCAACACTTCAACATTCACACAGGTTTGTTCAGTTAACAGAATGTTCTGAATCTGACTTGGAACTTTTACACACACATCTAAGTAAGAGAGACAAGTAAGAGAGCTCCATGATACGAACACAAAAATGAAGCCCAGCTCGCTGGTGGTAAAATGACTTTTTTTTACTCATGCTTCTTTGTGCTTTCTGCATGTAGGCTGGGCAGACATGGAAAAGTCTTCCTGACCATTCCCAGTCAGAGTTCCACAGACGAGCAGAAGTTCATCCAGAAAGGCGAGGCTCCAGGCACTGATTCCCTGTTTGACATTGACTCCCAAGGATATAGTGTTTTTTGTTGGTGGTGTCCCACCAGATGTCAGGGTAATGCATTTTACTGAGGTCTTAATACAAATATAAGTCCTTATTGAATTATCTGTCTTTACTAAAATAATGTCATGTGACTGTGCTTCATTATTTTCAACCAAGCTTCCTCCCCCCCTGGCTCTTGCTCCTTTTGTGGGCTGCATTGAGTTGGCCTCGTTGAACAATGATGTGATCAGTCTATACAATTTCAAGATGACTCACAAAATGGATATGGTTACATCATCACCATGCCCCAGGTACACATCTTTCATGCTCACTCTACAAGTTCTCTACTGACACGTCAAGAATTTTGAATTTATCAGACAAGCTGGTGTTTAAAGTATCCAATCACATGTCTCCTTTTTCTCTCAGGTACAAGTTGGCGTTCTCGCAGAGTCGCATTGCCAGCTACCTGTTTGATGGAACAGGCTACGCGCTCATCAATAATATTGAGAGGAGGGGCAAGTTTGGTGTTGTCACAAGATTTGATATTGCAGTACGAACAGTTGCAAACAATGGTGTCCTATTCCTCATGGTCAGTGGGGTAAGTCTAAGAACTCTGTGATTATGCATGTGTATAACATCTTGAAATTCATTTTTAGATATAAGTTTTCCCCATATATTGTACATACAGCAATGTGAATCATAACGTATCAAGTTTCTTTCATGTTGTAAACACATAACAAAAATTATCAGAGCATAGAAGCATTTTTGAAACATTTTGATTATTAACTGAATGCTTATACATTTTATTTTCTTCTTTGCAGGATAAATTCTTCCTTTTAGAATTAAAAAATGGCTTCCTGCGCCTTATGTACGACTTTGGCTTCAGCAACGGGCCAAAACTTTTGGAGAATAACTTACCAAAGCTGCAAATAAATGATGCACGATACCACGAGGTATATTTCACACTTGTAATTTAGCTGCCTGGGCAAACTCAGCTCGGACATGTGAATGCGTTATGTGTTGCTGTAACTGTCTGTGTTGGGCTGCTTGCACAGGTGTCAGTCATCTACCATCAGTCCAAGAAGGTGATCTTACTAGTGGACAAAAGCCATGTTAAGTCTATGGAGAATCCAAAAACCACACTGCCTTTCTCAGATATCTACATAGGTGGGGCTCCTTCGAGTATCCTAAAATCCAGGTGAGTTTAATAATGCTACAACAAAATGTATTACTATAAATGCAGCAGAGGCCTCTGCAGGAACTGCATTTAAAGTATGTTTCTTGGGTGATGACACACCCTTTTGAGTCCTTCTTGTAGCTCTGCTTTGGTCTCTGACAACTCTAGTTAACTAGCTAGTTGCTAACTTTGTCTGCTGTCTGGTGGTGGGTAGCATACAGTCATTTCCAGCAGCAGGCATCTGTTTTCAGAGCAAATAATCAGATAAATCCACTGTACACTAACCGAGTAAATGACAGTCAGACAGCAACTGGCAGACAGACAATCTAGCTAGATAACTAGATGCTCACCTCTAGCAGCTAAAATGATGCTTCGTCAGGGGGCACAAACATGTCTCTAAATGAATCCTGCAATGCATGTGTATCACCACAGGCCAGAGCTGTCTGCTGTGATGGGTTTGAAAGGCTGTGTGAAAGGCTTCCAGTTCCAGAAAAAAGACTTTAACCTGCTGGAGGAACCTGGTACTATTGGCATCAGCAGCGGCTGCCCTGAGGAGTCCTTTGTAAGTGTCCCTGCAACATATTACACATTGTCACAGATAATGCACTGTATATCCCCCTCTCCACATACACTATTTCAAACAGTCAAACACACATCTGCACATACATAAATGTTCACTCTCAATTGAGAGAAGATTATTGTTGTAATTCAACAACTTTCACTTGAGCCACTCGATGTTTCCATTGAAGGATCTGTAAGCTGAACTGTGACAGGTGATGAAACTGAGATGTCTTTTCATTGCGATAGATGTCCCGTAAAGCCTATTTCACTGGAGAGAGCTACCTGGGATCCACAGCAAAGATTTCACCCTTCGACAACTTTGAAGGAGGCCTCAACTTTAGAACATTGCAGTCCAGTGGACTTCTGTTCTATCACAGTGAAGGGGTACGTACAAATCATTTTTGCTGTTTGTCGTGAGACAGTTTTTAGTACTGTTTCAGTTGGTTTACAAATTCTGTAATCAAGAAAAAGGCCTTTTCTCTTTAAAACCTTCTTGTGCTGCTGAATAATAATTATCATTTTATTTTCTCCTTCTTCAGTCTGATGAATTTAGTATCTCCCTGGAGAATGGAGCAGTGGTGCTAAACTCCAGAGGTACAAGAGTCAAATCACACAAGAAACAATACAGTGATGGAAGAACACACTTCTTAGTGGCCTCAGTGAACAATCAGAAGTAAGTATTTAACTAAACAGCAGCAGAATCCTGTCAGCAGCTGTCTTTTGTGCACACCTGGCTTCTTGTGTATAATCATTACATCCTGTTTCCTCTCAACTGTATTAAGTCATTAGACACAAAAAATTCTCTATCTTGGTGGCGTGATAACATGATAACACCCATATGAAGAATTTTCATGTGATTATCGAATTATAGATTATCCAAATCAGTAGTCAATAATCAATAGGTGAGGATTGGAACGTAGATCAACTGGTAAATCAAGAGCTTTGTCTTCTGGCTCAGCCTTCCAGGCTAGCCTCAGAGGTCCCGGTACCCCATGCTCCCACAGTACCCACCACAAGGTCCCTTGGGGGACACGGTAATAAGCTTTCTCCAAGTCCACAAAACACATATAAACTGGATGGTTAAATTCCCATGAACCACCCTCAGCACTCCTGCAAGGGTAAAGAGCTGGCCCACTGTTCCACAGCCAGGACTGAATCCATTTTGTTCCTCCATGAATCTGAGGTTTGCCAAGAGAGCCCCACAACATCCAGAGCTACATCAGCTCCAAATATAGCAACTTGTATACTAACTGAGCATCTCTCAGACACAATTCATGAAAAATTGATGATACATTTTTTTGTAATATGTTGTAGATAGCCTTTCTGACTGTCTATCTGGGTGGGTAAACAATTATTAGGAGATATGGGGTGATGTGTGCAGTAAATAGGTACTTAAAAATAGGAAAATACCAGAAAATAACAAAAATACCAAGTGTCAGAATTGATTTAGTAACTGGTTGAACTGTTCACCTTAGGTATTCTCTGTTGGTGGATGACAAAGACAAGCAGGAGAAGAAACGTCCGTCATCAGCCACAAGATCCTCATCAGGTTCTGCTGTAAAAACCTTCTACTATGGTGGGTCTCCAAGCAGCAGCTTCAAGAACTTCACAGGCTGCATCAGCTATGCCTACATCAACAGGTGAGTCACTATTGAATGGTAAATCACTACAGCTCAGAGTACTGCTGGATGGGACCGATGTATTATGTTCTTTGTAGCAGGCCAAACTGTCCCCTTCATATCTTCTCCAGACTGTGACAGTCAGAGTTTTCCAAGTGAGGATTTGACTTTAGTTGCTGCTTGCTTGCTCTATCTGAAGAGGAGACTCGCAAATAAAGTTGTGTGGTTAAGGAGTATGTTGCTATGGAGACGTGATTGTGTGTTGAGAGCATCTTTAAAGGTTTTACATGTTTGGCACTCTTGTATTCTCTCCCTGTCACTCGTTCTATCTGATCTTCTGTAGACAAGACCGGGACATTGAACCAGAGGACTTTCAACGGTACACAGAGAAGGTTCAGACCTCCCTGCAGGACTGTCCAGTCCAGCGCCCCCCTGCCGCTCTACTGTCAGGACACAGCGTTAACACAACCAGAGTTAAACATGGCCAGTCACAGAAGGTAAAAACAAAACAAGTGCCCCTAATGAACACTGCTTTTTGGGGGATGTTTCCTTTTTCATTTGGTTGCAATAATTTGAGCCATACTGACATTCAAAAAATATTCTCAAAGGTTACCAGGGATAAGTCCAGCCTCCCTCTAGGCCTGAGCCTAATATCAGAGCCAAATATGGAGCCCTGCTACCTCTCCTCAAGTCCCAGAGCATCTCCCCAAGCCTTCCACTATGGTGGCATTGCCAATAGCAGACAGCACTACAAAGATCTCCCTGACTCCCTCTCTGAGAGGTAATGTCTAACAGAGAGCTTGAGGTAACCTCAAAGTCTGTTCAAAAGCTCACAGTGCACATACTCTTTCAAGGGTTTCTTTGTGTCTGCATGCATAACTAAATACACCTTCCATCTCTCAGGTCCCACTTCTCCTTGTCCCTGAAGACCCACTCATCCTTTGGTCTCATCTTCTATGTATCTGATGTCCAAGAGGACAACTTCATGGCTCTCTTTCTGGCCCATGGGAAGCTTGTATACACCTTCAATGTAGCAGACCAGAGAGTCAAAATCAAGAGTGAGAAGAAATACAATGATGGTGCATGGCATAATGTAAGTTCATGAACTTATTCCATCTGTCAGTATTGTATATATATGCATGGGTAGGTGCATGTTTATTTATGTGTCAACAGTTTATACAGTGACAACCCTCTCTCTTCCCCTGATGAAGGTTATTTTTATCCGTGATGAAAGTATGGGACGGTTGATAATTGATGGGCTTACAGTGCTGGAGGACAGAGCTTGAGGGAAGCAACACCTCCTGGCATGTCAACAGTCCCCTCTATGTTGGAGGAGTTCCACCTGGGAGAGCTCAGAAGAATATTCAGGTATGGGTAAAAGTTCATTTGGGGTAAATAATGTTCTCCATCAGTGTAACTTATTATATATTACACTGTTGGATTAATATTATTGATGCAGTAACATGAACATTGCATTTTAGTGCAATATAACTACTTTTACTGATACTATGTACTGCTGGGTGGTTTAAATGCCAGTCTATGTAACTTTTCACACAGCAACTCCAGTGACCACAAATGACAATAATTAGTCAGTGTTAAATGAACATAACAGCAGCACAAGTAAAAAGAAGCGATTAAGTCAGAAATGATAGTTTCATGGCCGTATCTAGCATGAGCTTGCTAACATAAGCTAACATTAGCCACTGTAAGCAACTGATCATACCAGACCAAGAAGGCTGTAGCAGCAAAACCTCTGTGTTGAACTGAGAAAGAGTACATATTGCTTACAAAGTCAACTTTTGCTTTGAGGAGGAAAAATGGGTTATTTCTTCCTTCACTTTTCTTTGTGTTTATATTATTTATACCTCTGATATACATTTCTTTGTACTTCCTTTTAGAGAAACTCAGCACACAGCTTTACAGGCTGTTTGAAGAACCTTCAGCTCGATGGGCAGCAGTTGTCCTCTGCGACAGAGACGTTTGGGGTCACACCCTGCTTTGAGGGAGTCTCTGAGACAGGAACATACTTCTCAAAAGAGGGAGGATACATTATGCTGGGTAAATTTCTAGCAGCTTTTTGATGGAAAATGAAAGGCTCTGGCATGTTTTTCCTTAATCTTAAGTTGGCAAGGTGTTGATTTTAGTGGAGTGGAGAATAGGGTACCAGGAGATGGCCCCAAGTAACTTAAAATCTGAGCTGCAGTCTGTTGAACAAGTCAAGTAGTTTCACATTATGCACAGATACATCACAGAGAAACATGGCTGACTAATGCACCAAAAAGGTGAGTTCTAGAATGAATAACGTAAGCAGAACTCACTTCATCTTGTTCTGTCTGCTTCCCTCCCTCAGATGACTCTTTTGACCTCGGGCTGAGGTTTGAGCTGGTGATGGAGGTGCGCCCCCGTGTGTCATCTGGGGTGCTAATGCATGTGCACGCAGCAGAGGGCTTTTTAACTATGTACATTCATCAAGGAGCAGTAAGTCATTTCCATTGTTAACCACAAAAATACACATATTCTGGTCAGGTTATGTTACAGTGAAATGTATCTTCTGCTCAAAAGTATGGATGCAACTTTGATGTGTGTTTCCAGGTGGTGGTTCTTGTAAATGATGGGACCCATGAGTTCTTCACAAAGGTGTCTCCAAGACAGGATCTGTGTGCTGGAAACTGGCACAGAATTACTGGTGAGGATTTTCTTATCAGCTATCAAAAGTTTGTTCAAGGGCTTTTAACTTGTTACTGACATGAATTGCTATTCAGCCCTCTGTAGAGCAACTCTTAATCTTCAGTTTAAATATACCAGTCACATTGGTGGAAAAGAGAAAATTACTAAGTGAGCATTTATTTTTAGTTAAATACAATTTCAAAGTACATTCTCTGCACTTTTTTGCTGCTACTTTACATGGCTGTAGTTATCAGTTACTTTGAAGATTAAGATTTTTCAAACATACATTAAGATTAATTTTCAAAATATGATGCCTCTTTCTAGAAACTACCTAACAGTATATAAAGTATAAAATTAGCCCCACCTCCATCAGCTAAAGCATTAATGGTCTATTCCTGTGAAATTGGGAAAAGTTTGAAAGTTTTGAAAAAGCATGGTCAAAATCTATGCCCACATTTTCAAACACAGGTTTCCCTTTGTGAGGTAAAAAATAACCCTGATAGCATCACTATAAACAACATTAGGGCTGTTGTTTTTTTTTAGACTTGATAAATGTCAAGTCACATAGAAGACATTTTACTGCTAATTTCACAGGCTGAGTGGTACAAACCATGACGCCTCTTTGAGGAAATGATCTTTATGTGTAGAATAAGTGGGGTGCCCCTTTACAATGTTGCTCTTACATGTTAATTCAACAATATAAACAATCCTGTAATGTAACATTATATATCGAGTACTTTTACTTTTGGTACGTTACATGCTTTGTACATTTACTTAAGTAAAATTTTAAATGCAAGACTTTTACTTACTATAATTGAGCATTTTTATAGTGTTGCATGCAAGGGTCACAACAGTGCATCACAGTGCTTTGGTTTCAATATAGAAACAGCCATAATGAGGGATTCTGAAGAGCTGTTTGGCTAAACTCATGCATTATGTCCTGCCTGATCTCAGTGATCCGAGATGCCAATGTTGTCCAGCTGGATGTGGACTCTGAGGTCAACCATGTGGTGGGACCTCTGAATGCCAGCTCCACAGATAGTACAAAGCCAGTGTTCATCGGTGGAGCTCCCGGTAAGTGAGGAACACAACTTTTCCTGCTTTTCTCTTGTGACACAAACTCCACACTTTCCTAATCACATAAACACTCCTCCTCCTTTCAGATCTTTTCCTCCCAGAGAACATTCCCACCAGAGAGGCCTACGTGGGCTGTATGAGGAACCTGAGCATCAATAACAGTCAAGTGAACTTCAGCAAAGCTGTTCTGGTCAGTGGAGCTGTCAGCATTGGAACCTGCCCAGCAGCATAACACTTTTGTCAACACCATCACTATCCCCAATACAGCACTGACCAAACACATTTAAAAAGTCTCTCTGTTAAACATAACCATAAAGAGAAGTATTGTCATTCTTTTCACTCTGTCAGATTTATGTCCTTGTTTCTGTCTTTAATTTGTTGAGTCTTTTTAATTATTTTATGTGAAATTGCCCACATGACCAAATCGTCCAATTTTAAGAATGGAAAAAACTATGTGAAAAGAAAAAAAACCCATAAATCATCTAATCAGTAATAAGAGAATGTGTGTCAGATTCAGAATCATGAGGAATGTTTTATGGTCCACCGTCCCTTTTGTACACATTTGTGCTCAAAACCTTTCTTTTTTTTTTTACAGTTTTATTTCTGACAAATAAATAATGTTTTCCACCCATGTAAGGTTGCCTCTTTCCTATTTTCATTATCAAATAAATAGTTCCTTTTCAGTGCAATATTTTGGAAATTGACAAGGGGAAGCATGCTCTATTTTGTGCTTAAATTTCATACAACCAAAGAGAATTTTCATTTGTGAATTGTGCTGACAAAGAACAACCCATTTTGGAAAATAAGTAAAGTGGCTCATTGTTTTCCTATCGTAAAGCTACACTTATTTTTGTCCTCTATTGCGTATTAAGTGGATTTTTCGAACCAAATTAGTAGAGGATGAGTGAAAACAACTCCTTTTGTGACTGATCTGCTTGGACTTGGACCCTTGTTTGATACTTACATACTTACATATCCACTGTTATTCATTCATTGTTTAACAGCTGTTGCTATGTCAGCAGTAGTTGTAAGTTATACAACCATAATATGAAGTCTAGATAGTGTGATGATTCTTTAGATATATTATGATATATATAAACCTTTGACAAGAGACTCTATAAAAAATGACTCAAATAATCAAAAAAATCTTCTTTCTTTGCCACTTTTCTTTGACCTCAATCACGTCATGAGGTCAAGAAAAGATGTCAAGGAGAATTCATAAGGACTTAGGAAAAGAGAACCTTGGTATTAAGAGAGTTCCACTGCACTAGCTTTTTTTTTTTTTACATTAACTTTATTTGTAACACATTGGGGGATCAGTACAGTGACAAATTCAGTGTTGTAGGCTACAATTCAGTAAGTTTTTCAGTCCAACACATAATCACCAAATTTGTGAAATCTACAGTTGGGGGTGTTTAGTGAAATGACACTTACGTATAGAGTATTTTGTTATGATGATGATAACGATGACGATATTGTAAACTAGAAATTCAAGATGTTAGTTCTTCTGTTGCAGCAGTCCTAATGGAGATAAGGTGCAAAAAAATCTATGAATCATTATTCATCATGAGTCCTTGTGTGTGGGACAGTTTATATGTAGCAGGCTCACAGCTTGGGGGGAGAAGCTGATCTGAAATCTGCTCTTATTAACATTCTCTCGGATTACTAAGGTCACTATAAAAGGGCAAAAAGGAGAAAGAAAAGAAAAATAGAAAAATAACATAGAAGAAAAGTAAGTAACACTCATTTCTGTGACATTGTGTGTGTGCACGTGCCATGATAGTTAAAAGCACTCAGTAACGTTACTTTTTCTGAAAAAGAGGAACAATAATTTATGTAATGTATATGGTCATTACTGGCTCCAAAGAAAAAAAAGAGAGGAAAAAAATAGGCGATGGCAAATCTCGAGCTTCGAAACATGGATGTATTGATCATAATAAAACGGCCATGCTGCAAAACGGTACTTCACAAACCAATGGGTGACGTCACTGTGGCTACGTCCACTTCTAAACGTCATCAGCATCCGACCAAAAAGCAGCTGAGGCGCGAGCCTCAAAAGTTACTTAAACGGTTTTTCAAGAAATGTTAAAATGGACGCTTATGTGGACAAATGTCAATATTAATGACTTAAGTCGGTGCGACGAAGTGTCAATGTGCTGCTGCTGTCATGACGCAGTCAGTTGTTGTCCAGGGTGGGTAAAACTCGAAAGCAGTTCATTGAACTGAATGTTAGCTTAGCTAGCTCTTTGTTGCTAAGTGATAGGTAGCTTGTAGCTTCTTTGCTTGTTGAATTGGTTTACGACTGATTTAATTAATCTTTAGTTAAACTAATGGAACAGTTCCCTTAATAAATGTGTAGTAAACTTAACACTCGTGTTCTTCAGTTGGACAGTGTGGTAACCAGGTTGGCTGCAGGTTTTGGGATCTTGCTCTGCGAGAACATGCACATGTCAATAAAGTAAGTGCAATACAAATACCATACAGCACCAGCACTCTTTGCAGTAAGACCTTCACGCAATTCACAGTCAGTATACTTTAGGTTGCATTACATCTGGTCACCTTGTATTTTTTTAACACCAACAATAGACCTTTGGTACAGCAGACATTTTACAGATGTAGCAGTTAAACACAGTTGTAATTGGTAAACGATGGATACATTATATTTTACTGTGACCCTTTGTTGGAAATGGTGTATTTTACATTACTTAATGTTAGTACTTAAACCTGTAATTTTCTTGCCTCTGCAGGTCAAAATGTATTCCTGAACTTTGACTGAACTCTAACTAATATTAGGTCACAGTTTATAATATAGAGTTATGGCTTACCAACACACATAAGGCCTCTACACCCAGCTATTATCATTCATATTCACTCCCACACATCCCTCTCCTGCCAGCAAGTTTAAACTGTAACAGTCACCAGTACTAATTTATTTTCTTTCTTTGATAAAAATTAATAATCTCTACAATAAATCCACAAAAAAAAAAAAAACTGTGGCAAGTTCTGCTTGGAACAATCTGCTTGCCACCAAGAACCCTGAAAAACTGTGTGCCAGTGTACTTAGGAGAATTGGTGCTGTTTCAAAGGCAAAGGGTAATCATACCCAATATTATATATAATGATTTAGGTGTTGTCTTTTTATTTCACTTTGTATGGGATAAATGACTAATTACAGGTAATGCCTAAAACTTTTGCACAGTACTGAATATTTAAAAACAAGTCTCTCAGTTTTAAATCAGTCACTTCATTTTACAAAATATTTTCTAATATCTGAGTCATTCATTGTGTTACAAATTACTCACAGCATGATCATTTGTATTCGAAACATCATACACTGTGTGTTTCTGATCATGTCGATAGTAGGGGGTGAAACAATTAGTTAACTCACCCTTTGTGTCGGTGTAGAGGAAATATGCAACAAGGGTCCCCCAGCCAGGAGTCAAACTTCAGATGTTGCTGACATGTGGTATTTACCTTATTAAGCTGCCAGGTTGTCCCAGTCACCAACAACTTTGATAACTGAATAATAATTTTTGTTCTTTAAAGCATAAATGGCAAACTATGTTTATTCCAGCCTCTCAAATGTGAATGTTTGCTCTTTTTTCTGTTTTATATTATTTTAAATTGAATATATTTACGTTTTGGACTGCAGTGAAAAAAACAGTAAAATCTCTCTGAGGATAGGGAAATACCCACTAATGCATCAGGAATTCACATAAAAGTCTTGTTTATACAGTCCGTTTAACCCTTACAGAACAAGATTTAAATAATAAACTCTACCCCAACTTGGGTTTTAGTTTTGTAGTACTGGACTTCATTCCTATTACTTGCCTTAATTTGTATTTGCTGAATTAATTGCTGAGATCTGGGTGCATAACTGGCTCATTCCATGTCAGATCAGATGAAGTTGTTAAAATCTTGTCAATATCATGAATGGATACATATATATATATATATTTGGACATTAATAACTTATCTCAAGTATTACTACAACTAGAATTACTGCATCGCAGTTGTATGTCTCCACCTGTTGGTCCACTTGCATTCAGTTAGTGTGTTTGTGCACAGTAACCTTGACTTTTGACCTCTTTTCAGTTTGTTCTTGAGTCCAAGTGAATGTTGGTGTCAAATTTGTGGGGATCTCTCTCAACGCGTTCTTGATACATTGCGTTCACAAGGCCAAAAACAGATGAAAACAGATGACTGAACGTATGGACAGACTACATATAAAAGTGTGATGGATAGTAGTGATGGCCATAACTCTGTTAATAAAAACTGAGTTGTAACAAACTTGACTTATCCTGTGAGGAATGCCTGCTGTTGTTTTGCCCTGTGTCATCCTATTAAGACAGACATGCAGTCACCCACCACACTGTTTAAGGGCATTCCTAATATCCTGACGTTTTTCTCTTATTCAGAAAGGATTGTACGATGAGGCTCTCAGTAGCTTTTTCCGGAATGTGGACTCAAGGTAATTACAACTGTTTTTGTCGAGTTACTGATACATGGGTTTAGACATGTTTCTACCACAGTGGTCCAAAATGAGTCCTTATATATTTGATGTGCTTTTCCAGGAAAAGTGATGGGAATGCCTGTGGCGTTGGTGGGAGAATCCAACATCTGAAGGCCAGAGTAAGTTCTGCCAATTGCCAGAAAACAGCTTGAGAGAACATTTTTTGTGGTACCAGTTTATTTTAGATTCAGGGTCAAGGTCAGGGTTGGATATTGCTCTGGCATCTATTGGTTAAGGTTACAAAGAAGAATTATGGAATGATGGTGGGGGGTCAAAGACCTGTGCTGAGCCTATAATGGCAGTGAAATATGCGTTGGCCTCATACTCACATATTTAAATCCACAGGCGGTGCTGGTGGACATGGAGGAGGGTGTGGTCAATGAGATCCTGCAAGGCGCATTGAGTGAAGTGTTCGACAGCACTCAGCTCCTCACAGACGTGTCAGGTTCAGGCAACAACTGGTGAGAGACAGACGAGCCACAGGATGCCATCTCACAAGTTCACGTGGCCAGGAGCAACTGTTCCAAACCAGAATTTTTAACATGTGTTTTAAAGTCATTCACACGTGCAGTTACATCATGCAGTGTCGTAATGGTGAGGTGCCCAGGGGTTGAGATTGGTTTGCCAAAATAAGTGTTAAATAATCATTTTTCCTTGGCTGAAAGGATTGGAATCTGATTTCTTATACAGCCAGCAAATTTCAACTTCCCAGGGACAAAGCAAGAAGGAACATTAGCGGCTCAGTAACCTCAGCAACTGGGTGTGTTTTTTCCAGTAGGCCCTTTCTCGAGCCCACATAGTATAATATAGGGGAAAGGTCAGTGGTGCTTTCCTTAGCTTGACAGCCATTGTAAAAAGAAACACTTCTTCTTTGCAATGACACACTTGTCAAGCAGTTTCTGGTCAGGCAGGGGGGGGTGGAAGTTTTCAGCATATTAAAGGGAAGTTCACAAGAGACAAAGACGTGTTGTGGCTGTCTTACATTAGTGCTGTACTTATAGCATACAGACTTCCCCCTCAACACTGGTCTTCTTCAGCCTTTTGCTCTGAAGTTTATCAAAATGCAGGGAACTGACTTTATAAGATTCTGTGCAGACATGCACATTACATTTCTCAACATTTAAAATTGAGTCTTTTTATTCTTTGAGCATTTTATCCACCACTTGTGAAGCTTGCAAATGAGATCGTACCCAAATTAATAAAAAATAAATTACTTAATTTGTACATTGTACTTCTCGTCATACACACCTTAGCACACACACGTCACACACACATTAGCCACAACATTAAATCGCTAGATTTTTTGTATATCCCCTTTGTGCTGCCAAAACAGCTCTGATGAATTGAGATGTGGACTCCACTGGATCATGGCAACACCTTGAACTCTGTCATGTTCCTCAGAGCATTCCTGAGCAATTTTTGCTGTGTGGCAGGGTACATGCTGAGAGATACTGTCACAAAGGGGTGTACATGATATGCAGCAATATTTAGATAGGTGGTACATGTACAAGTAACATCAGCATTTATGCCAGGAACCAAGGTTTTCCAACAGAACATTACACAGAGCTGTCAAAACCAGCATGAATGTTTTCAGCTATTTCTGCTGCAGTAATCACTCTCCATGTGTATCAGTGAGCCTTGGACACCCATGGACCCTGTCGCTGGTTCACCAGTTGTCCTTCCTTTGGCCACTTTTGATAGATACTAACTACTGCATACAGGGAACACCCCACAAGACCTGCATGTGGAGATGGTCTGACCTGTCGTTGAGACATCATAATGTGCCTGTCAAGTTGCTCAGATCTTGCCCATTTTTCCTGCTTCCACCACATCAACTTCAAGAACTGACTGTTCACCTGCTGCCTAATATGTCCTGACCCTTGACAGGTGTACCAAGATAACCAATGTTATTCACTTCATCTGTCAGTGGTTTCATGGTGGCTGATCAGTGTATGAACATACCTGTAGCCTGTGCTAGCTTTAACCCATGACACGGAAAAGCAAGGTATTGTTTTACACATTAACAATGCAGCAACTTGGTCTGATGCTTCTGCTTCCTTGTCCAGGGCAGTTGGACACATGACATATGGCTCGGCCTACAGGGAGCAGATAGTGGATAAGCTGCGGAAGGCAGCAGAAGACTGTGACTGTCTGCAGTGCTTTTTTCTCATTCACTCTATGGGAGGAGGTAAGGCACAAAACTGCTTTGACCAAATGCATGCATTGATCCTTGAAGGAGGTCCTCTACTTAAACATTACCTCAGTTAATTCATTTTGCACAAGTAGAGTGTAGATGCTTCTGCTATATTTATACACTGCATTTGAACTACATAAATATATCAGTTATATCAACTATAAAAAACTGATCAGATTATCTTTATACATAGCCAGGCAATCAGGTTTCTCTAATCCCCTACTCTATTTATGGAAACAGATTTCATGACATTAAAAAACCAGATTACAGAAAACTTCTTACTTTAATTCAAATAAATGCACATGACTGAATTTGAGGTACTGGTTCCGGCTTGGGAACCAGGGTGCTGGGCCTGCTGGAGGAGGAGTTCCCAGAGGTATGTCGAATTGTCACCTCAGTCTATCCGACTGCGGAGGATGATGTCATCACCTCTCCTTACAACAGTGTCCTGGCCATGAGAGAGCTCACAGAGCATGCTAACTGTGTTTTGCCTGTGGAAAACCAGGTTTGTCTTTTTATGAATATTGTATTTTTCTCAGTCTCCCTGTAAACATCTCTGGCTGTATGTACACATCTCAACTATCTGTGATTAATAGCTTTTTCCTCTCTGTCACTTCTCCTCCAGTCACTGCTTGATATCGTGAGCAAGATTAAACACATGTCTCATGGAAAACCAGGGCCAATGATCAAGAGAGACAGCACCATCATCTCTGGACAGGGCGGGCTCAGTGAAGCAGAGAAGCCCTTTGATGCCATGAATAACATTGTGGCTAACTTGTTGCTCAATATTACCAGGTATAGTGTTACTGTGTGTGTGCTTGTGTACAGTAGACCCCTGTATGCTGAGGGAAAGGAGACTGTTCTTACTGCTGGTCATGCTGCCATGGATTTTTTTCTTTTTGTGGTGCTAGCAAGTGTAAAATACTCATGCCACTTCTATAAAACTATAATATAATACTCCTAATGCCTAACAATAAAAGCAATAAAGTTAAATGCCAAATTCAGATAAGTGACAAATGAAAGGAAAATACAATATAAATTGTTATAATAAGGTGTCAACCACAGTCCTCCAGAGCAGCTTTAGTTCTCCCGGTCAGTCTGTGGGACTTAAATGGAGGAATGATGGCATATTCCTGAAAGATGGGATGTCCTTTGGTGTTTTTGAAAGAAATACCTCATACTTAAAACTAGAATCTCTCATATTTGTTGAATTGGGTTGAGATGTAGTGGCAGCGAAGGCCACAACATGAGATTCACATAAGTTTCGCACTCCTCAAACCATTCAGTGAGAAATTGATGCATGAATGGAACCATGCATTATCTATTAGTTATGCTTCTTTACTTCAGGTATTCTGGTTTTCGTAATTTGTTACCCTTCTATAGTTTCTAATCTGAAGTGATGGAAATATGTGAACTGCTGAAAAGGCACCTTGTAGAGTTTCAGGGTACAAGGAGCATGATGACGTGATGTTTTTACCAGTGGGTGGGTCCTTCTTTCATTTGGCTGTTTGCACATGCATGCTCAAAACCACATTCCTGGCAATGGTTTCACACTATTCCATTGATCGAACATGCAAAAACAAAGGCAGATCAGAAGAACAGCTAGCAGATAGACAGACAGCTAGCAAATTTAAAAAAATATACAAAAATATTGAAATTAAACAGATTTACAAATGCTTCTTGAGGAGGTAAATGTGTTCAATGACTTTATTAGACCTTAAGGATACTAAATGTAAATGTAAACAGAATCTTAGACTGTTATACAATCTGCAGCTGCATATGGAAAGTTCAGACCCTTTCAAATTTTCTACTTTTTGTTATGTTTCAGACTCATCATTGAGTCTTTTCAAATTATCCTGCAAGCATGTTACACAAGCATGTTCCTTTTGAACGTTTTCCCAGTCTTCTTAGCAGAATCATTCAAGCTTAACTAGGTTGAATGGGGAGCATTGGTGCACAGCCATTTTCAGATCTGTACAGAGATGTTGTATTGGGTTCTGGCTGGGCCAGACTTTGACAGAGTTCTCTCAAAGCCACTCCTGTGTTATTTTGGCATTATACTTAGGGTTGTCTTGTTAAAATGTAAACCTTTACCCCAGACTAAGATCCAGAGCACTCTGGAAAAAGGTTTTCACTCAGGATGGCTCTATATTTTTCTGCATCCATCTCTATCCTGACTAGTATTCCAGTCCCTGTTGCAGAAAAACATCCCCACAGCATGATGCTGCCACCACCATGTTTGACTGTAGACATGGTATTAATGAGGTGATGCTCAGTGCCTGGTTACCTCCACACACCCTTCATCCCTGATTAAATGGTAAATGGACTGCACTATAGTAGTCGTGTCAACCACTCATAGCACTTCACACCACAGATCACATTCACCTATTCACACACACATTCATGCAGCACTTGTTCACGTACACACACAGTCATACTCTGATGCTACATCGGGGCCAATCTGGAGTTCAGTATCTTGCCCGAGGATACTTCGGCACACGGACTGGAGGAGCCAGGGATCGAACCACCAACCTTCTGGTTGGTGGGTGACCACTCCACCTCCTGAGCCACAGCTACCAATTATTCAGTTTGGCTCAGTGGCCAGATCTAGGAAGAGTGTTGGTGGTTCCAAATCTCTGCCATTTGAAGATGGTAGGAGGCTACCATGCTCTTGGGCTCTTTCAGTGCTGCAGAGATTTTCTTGTTCTTCCCCACATCTGTGTCTTGACACAATCATGTCTCACAGGTCTACAGACAGTTCTCTTGACCTCATGGCTTGGTTTTCACTCTGACATACACCATCAACTGTGAGACCCTATATAGACAGGTGTGTTCCTTTCCTAATTATGTCCAGTGAATTACATTATTGACAGGTAGACTCCAATCAAGTTGTAGAAGCATCTCGAGGACCATTGATATAAGTAGGATCCACCAGAGTTCAGTTGCAAGTGACATAACAAAGGCTCTGAATACTTGAAGATGGGATATTTCAGTCTTTTATTTTTATATAAATTTGCAGAACACTCATAAAATCTCTTTAAAAAATTGCTCTGTCATTGTAGAGTATTGTGTGTAGATGAGGAAAAAATTAATTGAATCCATTTTAAGATGAGTCCGAAACATGACAAATGTGAAACTTGAAAGGTCTGAAACTTTCTGTGTGCACTGTAATGACAAATGTATTAGTAAAAGCTGAAGTAGTATCAATTCCATTCATGTAAAAGTTGCTAAGTGTCATATTAAGTGTTCTTTTTTATTGATCTTATGTTTCAGCTCGGCCCGTTTTGAGGGTTCTCTCAACATGGATCTGAATGAGATTGCCATGAACCTGGTGCCTTTCCCTCGTTTACACTACCTGGTGCCCAGCCTCACCCCTCTCTACACGCTGGCAGATGTCAGTGTCCACACCAGAAGGTCTGCTGTTTGGCTGCCACTACAGCTATTTTTACCTCACAGTTGCTTTGACTCCAGCAGAGCTCTCGGTATTTAGCTCACTGAGAACTCCATCATCCCTTTCACACGCCTCACGTTGACTGTAGTGATGAGTGATGAGTGATGAGGGAAGCCCCTGCAGTGATGACCTCACTGATACTAAGTTTGTAAAATCTGTTTACACTGTTATTTGAAACGTGATGAAACAGCACTGTTCACGTGGAATAAGGAGTGTATTATGATGGGGCTAGAGGACATGTATCACAATATAATATATAGAATATTTTCCTGATACTGGTATTTATTATGACATGGCAGATATATTGAATAACATGAAATAATCAAACTGATGATGATACAATGACCTGTGTTCCACTTTTATGCATAACGTCTGATAAATCTCATTAGTATAAAACAACTTCAGAAGTTAATTTTGTCACTCTTTAGTTTGTTTAGAGGCATTCATACAGCACAGCTGAATGGTGCAAAATAATAACATGATAGACCATATCCTAATGATATCATTCCAGTGAAAGTCAGCAAGCAATTATCACTGAGCTCCAGTTATTTACATGAATGCAGTACGTTGTTAGAATAATGTAAGAATCCTGCCCAGCATTTTTGAAAAACATGTTTACATAATCACAGATTTAAGAATTATTGCTGAACTCCAAAGGAGAGCTCATAAAAGCTATTTTGCATTTTTCTTTTCTTAAAAACATAGCTGTTAATTCATTTGCCGTAATTTAAATGGGGCAAAGATTCTCAGACAGCACAAAGCCTGGCTTTTACTTTATCAAGTGAAACAGTGGCAGTTAAAGTACTGCAGGCTTGTGACAGGAAAAACACCATCTGACCCACCACCCAACCACCAACCCACCTCCTCCTCAGCAACAACTGCCATGAAAGTGGCCTTGTGTTAGCCATGGAGACATTGGGAGCTCATTGGTCAGAAAGAGTGATGGCTGTACTGGGTAACTCCCAGAGCTGAATGTATGTGACTTTATGAATGCAGAGCAGGGTGTTGCTTAAAAATATCTTGCCTTCTCAGCAGATCTACCCTGGATAAATAAAGGTTAAAAAATTCTGCTTTCTCAAACACTGCCCCATTGGCCCAACTGTACCTGAAATCTGTGCAAGGCCGTTTCACTTACTACAGCCAGTAAATACAGACACTGAGTGCAAAAGAAGTCAACAACAAAGGCAGTTTAAATGTAATATCTGAGAAGAATTGACTACATTGAGCTTTTGAGCAATCATTAATGTGAACATTTCTTTCTTTGCCGTCTCTAGACTGGATCAGATGTTCAGCGATGCCTTCAGTAAAGACCACCAGCTAATTCGAGCTGACCCAAAGCACAGCCTCTACCTGGCCTGTGCCCTCATGGTCAGGGGCAACGTGCAGGTTTCCGACCTACCGCAGGAACATTGAGAGGTTAGAGTACATCCTCCCACCCAGCCTCCATCTGCACCAAAACAGGCGCCGAGCAAGTACAGCCACCCTGATAGGCCCAACGATGACCGTCTCTCAAATAGTATCCCCATTCAGCACAGACAGCAGTGATTCATGACTAGCCCATTCAGCACCCACCTCTCCTCTGCTCCCCCTGCAGACCTTGTTTTCATATGGCATGTTGTCAAGAGAAACTAACAGAGGCTGGTGTGAGAGCACATATTTATGGGTGACCATGGTGTAAAAGAGGAGAAAAGGGAGGGGGGAGGGAAAGCACAGAATTATTGCTCAACTGAAGACTCTTAGGAGCATATTTAATCACTGGACGTGTTATGGCAAAATATGTTGTAGGTCCTTCATTTGTCAAGCAAAACTGTATATAGTATATAGTATATATAGTAATGTTATAACTCTAATCTTAAACCAGATGAGGATTTTTGTCATCAGACGTCTGGATCTTCAGAAAACAGAGAAACAAGCTGAGCAAACAGCCCTTCTGAAAGTCCTGTGTCCGTGTCACAGAGAAACAGATTTTTTAAAATATGAAACTGCTTTATTCAATAAGAGCTCTGTGGGTAATTCAGCACCCAGTAAAAACCTCCTGAACAATGAACACTGAAGGAATCCTAACCTAAAAACAAGCTGAGCATCTAGAGACAACATGACCTAACATTATCACTCTCAGTTACCAACCTGCAGGTCCTTATTATTACTTATTAAACAGAATTTGAACGTCAAACTACTAAAACAATGCGGAGACCATTAGGCAGGTTGTGGCTGATAGGTGTAGACCTAGATCCCTCTGTCAATGAAATGTCAAATGTCCTTTTAGGTGCTTCAGGAACCATGTAACCTTCTGAATTTCCTGCTATACTTTCTTGCACTTAATATATCATTTTGTCCCTGTTCTAGACTGAGGACATCTCTGCCCTTTGTCTCATGGAACCAGGAGGGCTGGAAGACAGGCCTGTGTTCAGTGCCTCCTGTGGGTCACTCTCACTCCCTGTTAGCCCTGGCCAACAACACCTGTGTGAAGCACAGATTCATGGAGCTGAGAGAGCGTTTTACCAAGCTCTACAGGAAGAAGGTGCCCACTCATTTCATATTTTTGGCTGGACCACAACAGCACGGTCGGCCCTAGAAGTGCAAATGTCTGTGATGAAGTTTTACCATTGCCATTTCTGTGATATCATCAGGGAGTGTTTAGTGTTGCCACCTTGGTGGCTTTGTCATTAGATTTACTGACTACTGACAAACTGAGTTACCAGTATTGCCCCACAAGTGTGAGGTCAGGCTTCCCTCCACAGGCACACCTCTCCTTGCATCTCATTTAGTTGACTGCACAGCAGCATGATACTCATGACTGTTTCTTCTGTCTTCCTGCCAAATGAACTTTATAACCTCCAGTTAAATGTTTTTTCATCATTCAGCACTTTAATTGAAAGGCTGAATATGAATGAAGATCCTCTTTTAAAATGAACACTACCTTCAGTGTGCCCTACTCTCTCTTTTATGAAGTTGCCTGGTATTATACTGTCACTTGCCACTTCTCAAAAGTATGAATGAAAATGAATGCTTCTGTTTCTACATATTATTGTCACAAGGGGACAGGGGAACCTAAATATAAATTTGGAATAGTTTTGTTTGTATTTAGACTGAGTGACTGTAAATGTAATTGTCTGTTTTCTTTGTTTTCTTCTTGAAGGCTCACTTGCATCACTACCTGCATATAGAGGGGATGGAGCAGAGCTGCTTCTCAGAGGCCATCACCTCTCTCAGCTCACTGATTGAAGAGTACCATCATCTTGATGCCACCAAGGGGAGATTCATGCAGGACTCACCCAGGCTCAGCATTGCCAGATGAAGGTCCACTCTGTTGTAGATTTTTTTTCTGTCTGCCTATTTTTCTAAAACAGCTTCACACAGTCAAATCTTTTGTATATAACTTAAATCAAAATTAAATTATAAAATATGATAAATAAAAATTTTCCCTGTCTGAAAAAAGAAAGGAAGAATGAAACTTAATCTTTAGAGAGATCTAATTTGTCATTTTAGGCTCCATGACCACAGTATTATGAGGTACTGATAATGAGTCAAACCTGCTGTCACAGCTACTACACTGGCCGCTGTCTATGTTGTTACTGCACACGCATGTCCTGAAGGCAGGGTTCATAAAAGGTTTTATCATAGCAAACAGCATTTTTGGCTGAACACAGGGGCCAGTTCTAGGAATGTGGATGTTGCTGACTAGGTTACACCATTGTCCACCATTGGAGCTTCCCCATTGGCTCTTGCTTTTTAACTGGAGCCAAAGTTTCCGTTACATCATCGGGGGTGTGGGGGTGGCAACTCAGCACCTTGGTAGCTAGATTTACTGACTTTTCAGGCCCCTTAAGCAACTCTTTGCTCCAAAAGGCACCTAGCAACAAATCTAGCAACTTTTTGGACAAACCTTAATACATTTTCATTTCAGAACAATGTTTTCAAATAAAAACTATCTCCATCCAGGTGAGCATTTTAGCTTTGTTTTCAAAACACTAAAACGCCTGAAAATGCATGTCACGTGACCATTTATGTATCATAGGCGTGTGCCCGTGTGAACAAGAAGCTAATTGTCTACTCTGCAGTTTATTGCTTGCTTGCAGAAAATACAACCAAGGAAATTGAACTGATGTACAGGTATGCTTGTAATTCATTATCCATGTTACATTCACCTCAGGCTGAAATAGGTCACGTCATAGGAGCATGACAAATCAGGGAAAGATGCGTCATGACCAAGAAGCTGTAGTGGGTCAGTCTGCGTCATTGTTTCCAAATGTTGGTGATTCTGCCCGTCCAGACTAGAAGGCAACCCCAGAGTTTTCGAGCTAAAACGGGATCAGCAGCCTTTCCAAAAGTCTCAGTATCAGTGGTTCCAGACTCCGGAGTAGTGTGGTCACCAGGAGCAAATGATGCTTTTTGAAACTAAAACGTAGTAGTGTGGATGTGACCTTTGCTACTTTCCATAGAAGAGAGTCAACAGTATTGCCCCTCAAGCGCAAGGTTGGCTTTTCCCCCTGCAGGCATACCTCTCTGTGCTGACTGCATGGCACCTGACAGAGATGTAAATGATCTTCTAACTTTCTCCCTGAATGGGAAACATCGCTGAAATCACAGCACAGCCGTTGTCTCTAACATCTGCATCTGGTGATTTTATCAGATGACGTTGAGGTTATTAAATCAGGATTTTAGCAGTGCAAGCAGCAGCTTGGAAGTGACTGCTGGTTATCATGTAGTCTTAATGGGCCACGTCTCAGTCACTATTTCATACTTGCTCCGTTGTTTAACAACAGAAACAGGAAAACATATAAATGAGAACAGCTTTATTGGGAACTAAAATACTATATATATGAGCACAGAGAGCAGGAGAGAAGATAAAGATAAAGAGCTGACATCGACTGACACTAGACTCAATGCAGATACGATGCGGTCCAGCCATATACTAGGTTCTGAACTAGTCTTGTTCAGTTATTGATCCCAGCCATTCTTCTTTTTGAAATGAGGTTTTGTAGTTTAAGTTTAAGTTTCTGTCTTTAGTTTCCTTGGGGCACATCACCACCGCTGAGGAAAACTTAAATCAAAGTATGTATATTTTTCAGTTGTTAGTCAACTGCAGCAGGGATCATACCCTGTGTCTGTGTCTCCTGATGGCTCCATCAGAGTAACCGCAGCTCAGAAAACATGTCACCGGGTTTGTTGCACTTCCTCTGGCACACGCAGGACGTTATCCACTGCATCTTCCACTGTGTGTTGGAACCTCCTTTGCAAGTGAAGTTGACCTTGATCACGCGTGACTTGTTAGGGACACAGCAGCGCTTGTCTGTACAGACACCACAATATGTGGGTTTAAACTTTTTGGTACTGGTACAGCCAGAGAGTGTCAGGTTCTCTGCTTTCTTTGCCTGGAATTTAGGCTGACATGTCTTTCCCTTTGGCACCTGAAAATGAAAACAGTGTCGAGTACCTTTTTAGATTTTATATAAAATCATGTCAGTGCTTGAAAAGAATTTGAATTTAAGTTACTACCTTAACACTCCTAAGCACGCTCCTCTCACATGGTCGCAGAAGGCACAGGCGGCGCTCCTTCCTCATCTCACATTTGCTGTTGTCGTTGTTGACGCGCACAGAGATTCCCAGGCCGCAGGTCTTAGAGCAGGGACTCCAGGGGGTGGTCTGGATCAGACAGTTCTTCTTCCAGGCTAAAGGAGGATCCCTGTAAGCTTTCAGTATTACAGTTAAAGGGCATTGTGTCAACAACACCCTACAAAAAGAACTAGCCTGTTTGTCACCATACTGCTAAGCAGAGCACAGATCAGTCAGCCTGCGAAGTGAAAGCATACACTGCAGCACCCAATTCATTTTCAATTTAGTGCAGTTTAAGAAACCAATCAGCTTAACTGACACACACCTCACACAGGTTTAAAGGTCCTTGTCTGGAGGCTAGCTCAAAACAATATGCTTCATTTCTCACTGTGACAGATTAAATAAGTGTTTCATGCCCAGCTAAGCAAACAAACCAAAGGGTAAATCAAGTGAAATGTTTGGTGCGTCCTGCCTCCAGCAACCATTGAACTTTCTGTTTTCTTCAGTGAGTCAGTTTAACCAGTCAGTCACACCTCTCTCCTCACTCTGTTCATTCCAGTAGTGTAATGAAATGCTCTCTCCCCTTCCCACTCAGCCAGCTTGGAGAGCAATTAACATTCCAGGCCATACAGACTGGCCCTTCTCCACAGGTTTACTCTATAAACACACACCTGACATGTAGGTAGTGTCCTGCTGGTGCTTCTTTGGGCTCTGACGACTGCTGAGGCCAGCTGGCATGTTGCTCATCAGTGGAGCGGGGCCTAAGAGACCGGCAGGCTTCTGGATGAAAACTGGGGTACAGCCAATGGCTCCGGCAATACATGTGCACTTATAGAGGGGGCTGGGCTGGAAAGCTTCTCCGTTCTCATAGTGGGCTCCATTCAGGTCACAGCCCACTGCCATCATGTCTGAAAAAATAAAGAGATGCATCTCAGGGATCTGGTATCCACTAAACCTCTCTTGGTCATGTGACTGTGAATCGTAAAAGCTGAGACAAATTTTTTACATTATTTGTGATGATCTTTAAACTTTTCACAGGCATGGAAAATGAAGCAAAAAGAAACTTGAAATACAGTGAAATATGCAAATATGGTCACAATAATGTTGATTTTCATATTTCTGACAGTTCAGAATTGTGACTGAAAGCAATGTTATCATGATTATGATAATAATCATGTTATGTTCCAGGTGTTTCATTCAGCAGTTCATTATGAGCACAACTATTGGAATTTAAAGATAATTCAATAAAAGTAAATGAAAGTTATTTCAAGTATATTCTGACATATTCTGCTCTTACTTCACAGCCCAGAACACAGCACCTGTAGTTAAATGCATAAGTCTGTAGGAAACAGACATGACATGCAAAAATGCACTTCAGATTTTAGGTATTGTACTGTTCAAATGTTTTAGGCACTAAAAGTAAAGTGAGGATGCTTTCCAAAAATAAAGCCATGAATAGTCAGTTAACTTCATACAGCACAGTAAAGAGACTAAACCTAAGTCAGTATTTGCTGTGACTGGGATCTGTTCTGTCAGGTGCATGTGAAATGGTGGACTGCTGGTATAGACCATGAATATACTCATGATGTACAGAAATGGATTCCTATTCATTCCTGTGGAAGTAGCTCACTGAGCATGCACATCCAACACGTTTTCTGGGCGGCTGATTTCCTTTTGGCACCATGAATGTTAATCATTTCATCATACTCCTCTAGGCTTTCCAATTGTTACTAGGCTGAATGGATCAAATTCTAATAACATAAAGAATCATTTGAGAGGATTGTGTCACTCAGAAATATGTATTCACTGTTTCAGTGCTGCTTCCTCACCAGTGATGGTGTATGGGATAAAACGTCTTCGGGGGGGCCCCAAAAGAAAACACAGCTTCCTCATTTAGTTCAAAGGGCCCGCATGTGGCAATACCAGAAGACTACAGTAAATACATGCAGGATCATCTGGCCGAAAACGTTGAACCTCACATGACTTGCGCTGAACGCAGTGGATCACGTCATGCAAACGTGTTTCAGACAGGGTGTTTTGTCAAGTTAATTGCATATTCTAATGTTTGTGATCTTTGACAAACAAAGTGACTCAGTTTTATTCTCTTACTGTTGCAAAAAAACAAAAAGCATTTTTATTAGATTGCTGCTTTCAGTTTGAACACCTGCTCACAGCATGGATCACACTGATCAGTCAGAAATAATGGGTTACGTTCATGGAAAATTTGTAGGGTCCCTGTTACTTTGGCTTCCCCTGTCATGGCTAAGGAGAGAGAGGACATGAGCCACTCACATGCACACACTCCAACCTCATATCTTGGATGGTCTGCTGAGAAGTCACAGTACATGCCCTTGTGTGGGTCACAAACGTCCCTCTCATTGCACGGTTCCCCAATCTGCCTGGCACAGCTCTTGCAGCAGCCGCACCCGTCCAGGACAGCGCTCACCCCCGGGGAACAGTGAGGTCTCTCCCGACACTTACAGGGCCACTGGCAGAACTGCCGCCTCTCAGCCATAGGCTGTCCACCCCGAAGAGCCGGCAGCTGCCCATTGTTCTGAGCCCTGCTGAAGCACTGGGTGAGAAGAAGGACAAAGTGTCTGATTAATTCAAAGTGCACTTTTGCAATGAATTTTTGCACACTACTGGATTGAAATGGGAGGTAATATTGACCACATCTTTCAAGCTCAAGCTGTTAAAAATGTTTAGTAACTTTGGTAAGAAATCAAATGATGTTCATTCCAACCAAAGCTTTCAGTTTTGTTGGCGATGGATTCCTCTGACAGGAGCATATATCACAGTAAGAGGTGCACATTGGTTTGTAACTTCAATAACAGTAAGAAGCAGATTTGAGTTAGATCCTAGTGTCAGCTGGTGGACAAAACCAAACATAAAGTCCTACATGTAATAAATGTTTTCATTACTGTGACCGGCAGATTTTTTATTTTTTTTTTTTACCACCAACTACTTCCCATTTATAATCTCATTTCTCTTAAGTGATAGGACGGCTCCATGTCCCATGTCCTCCATGTTAAGCTTCTTTGGCAAATGTTGGATTTGGCTGGTTAGAGTATGCCATGTATGAGGTACTTTGAATTGCAGAAGCCTTCATGGGACACTACAGGGGGAAAAAAATCTCTCTTAGCTTGTGTCAAATATTATTTTTCGAAGCCTAAGAGATAGAGAGAGAGTCTTTTCAGAGTCTTTTTTCAGTCTTTTCTACCAAGACTGAAAAACACATCTCAAAGTGCAAGAAGTGAATAAAGAGCAGCTCCACATCTTAATGTCAGTATAACCATTGGCAAATGGAAATATCAGATTAAACTAAATTGTGATTTAGCTGAATTTGATATATTTTCCCCAGTCTGAATTTAGGAATACTGACTGCATGCACTATAGATTTATACAGATGACCAGTGCTAAAAAGTTTCACTGATAAAAAATTAAATCAAGGATGGGTAGATTTTAAATGTCAAATGCTCACATTAGAACAGCACAGTGTAAAAGTTGATGGCATATTTACAGATATTGACAAGAGTACACACAGCCATCCTTTCTCTACTCTTTGCTCCTATCTCCTGTAAGCCTTCCCTTCCCTTCAATAAACTTAATTCCATTTTAGATAAAACATAATTTTGTAGCAAAAAACATTGTTACTCTATAGTGTTACATCTGCCCACTGCTAACAGAAGCATTCTGTTTCCATTCTAAACCTTTCCTGTCTATGTTAAGTTGTAACTTAAACCCTTACAAGTCATTTCTGTGAAAGAAAAACCTTCAGTGATGTTGGTATTTTGCCCTGGGTGGACTGTTATGACTGTGATACATACATTAATGTTGCAGGTATTTTGTCATAAACCAAAGTATTGGACAAATGGAAAATATGGCATTGCTAATGAAAATTTAAGGTAAGACCAAAGTCATTACAGTTCATCCAGAGGGAATGTGAATGTCTGAACCGAATGTCACAGGAATTTTTGTCAAAACATTTTATTTAAAGCCACAAATGTCAACCTCATGGTGTCGCTGGAGGAAAAGTCAGGTCATCTCCAGAGTCATTAGGATAGGATAGCTATACCAAATGTATATTAATTGACTGCTGAAAATAGTTCTCAACAAATGCACTATTTCCTCTTGGTTAACTTTGCTGAAAACTACAGTTTCCAGCTGTTTTAGGAAATGACCGAGCCTTCTGATGTGCATATGAAATTGTCTAAACCACATCACAGTTGCTATGTAACATCACCATTCTATGTGTGATGTGTAAATCTGGTTGGGGACATTTATCACCCATCTTTATTTCCTCATTTTTCATTCTCTGCTGTCAGTTCAAAAAAGAAAATGCCAGTGAGATCACTTAAAAATGTGAACAGCATCTTAAAATCAATCAGCTAGAATCTAAATGTTGACGTAATGTTCTTTTGCTGGGTTTGTGATTAAAGTATTTTATTATTCTCATTAGATATCCACTCGTAAATCAAATGGTTTAACCCCCTCAGCCTGACTGCAGATGCTAAATGATTGCATTTAAAGTTTAAGCCTGTTATGAATCAAAAACTTGTGAGACGAGCGTTGGCATCCCAACAGCTCGTAAATATGCTACTTTTCACTATCGTAAAATCTCTAATATGTTTGGTTTGCTTTGTTTGGTATTTGCTAAGATGCAGTGCTTGCCACTTGTGCTCCAATTCCCCTGGCCACTCAGTGCTTCCAAGGGTCACTGACGGCTATGCCAAAAATCTGAAGCCTGTCTGCCAGGTTTACTGAATGAGCTCATTTCATAGTGTGAAAATGGGTCCACAGAAGCTTTAAATATAAAGACCTCAGACTTTGCCTCTCTTTTGCCAGTGACAAAAATAGAATAGCAACACTGAAAACCACTCAGTATGCATTGAGATATATTCCAAGAGTTAATGAAAAGGCAAATTCGGAAAAATACACCAGTTTTGCCAAAACTGATTCTAAATGTGTCCTTTCTTGACACCCAGGCATCTCAATTGTGAATCTTCCTGTTACTCCATATGTGGCATGTGTTGCATTCCACCAAGTGTTGTCCTTAGACAGACTTTATTGATCCCTTTGGGATGACTCCCTCAGGGAAATTAAGCATCAGAAACCTATCAGAAACCCCAGTCTGTCTACAGTGTTAGAAGAAGATAATGCACCTCTTACCTGTTGAGCAAGGACGAGCAGGAGTGAACAGTGGAGGGGCGATAGCATCTTTCCAGTGAGAAGATCTGTGTGAGCTCCAGGAGAGTGCAAAGGGACGAGGGAGCAGGAAGGTGGGATTGAGGGAAAGGGAGGGAGGAATGAGGCGGAAGAGACTGGGAGAGCTGACCTGTCAGAGAAGGGGACAAAGCACCCCTCTGTCTCCTCTCCAAACACACCTTTCCCCACCTAACTGATCCAGAGGGGAAATATTTGTCTTCATAACTGCTGGGCCGCTCCAAGGCCTTCAAGTCCTGCCCACTTGTTTATTCTTAGTCTGTGGACTCTGCTCACATTTACCTGGGTGCAACTAACAGTTAAATCTGTAAACCATGTGTGACAGGCTGCTACCAACCAGTCGGTAAAGTACATACTCTAGTTCATTCTTTAATGGACAAAAACTGAATTCATGGGTAGAATTCAGTCAGTAAATGCAGTCACTGTATGTTGTTTGTTTAATGTGGTGCCGAAGCTGTAGGAGCCCACTTAATGTAGACTGATGTATTTGAGTTTGCATTCCATTATTATTTACATTGAGTAAAGAGGTTCCTCTCACAGCCAGCCCTCCCCCTCTATCCATGTAAAGCCAACACCCCTTTGAGTATTTAAATGGAAAGCCCAAAATAAAAACTGTTTATTTGTAGGATAATGCTCCTTTTACTGACACTACCTACTGTACCTACTACCAGTACTAATAATGACAGACTAATGACTACAGATATCTGATAACAATACAACCAAAAGAGTGTGCCTATAACAAGAAACTTCTTAGTAGTCGCTTTGTGCAGCAATACACCTAACCGCACTTGGAACGCTTCCTGGAAGTCCCATTCTGTGAGGGTGTTGGGCACCATCTGCGACTCTGGACTTCCTACACTGTGTCAAAACAGCAACCTTTTAGCTAGCTGAAATTTCATTTTCTGTGAGAGTTTGAAGAAATAGGGTAGGGCGGTGAGGAGCAACGATTGTGCTGGTGCACCCCCAAAAATTCTGCATTGTCACAATGCTATGAGCTGTCGCATTTGGTCATAATCCTGACCTGATGCATCATCTTTGGCCTTGGAGACTGTGGTCTCCTCCACTGCAAAGACTGCTATTTGGTCTCTGGGTTGTAGCCATGGACCCAGCTCTTATCACTGGTGCTAATCATCAACATGAGGGTTCTCATCCTGGGCCTATTGGGCCATCTGCGACAGAGTCCCTTGCGGTCCTTGACGCGATGCTGCTTCTGTTCCATGGTGAAATGTACACCTGCAAGTGGTCACAAAAACATTAGAAAGACAGGCCCCCCGATGTTGATCACATGATGTAACCTGGAATTCTGACTCATGAAGGTTATTGCTTGTACCTGCTGCATTACCATGCATTTCGATCACAGCTGTATATCAGCTATTGTAGTTCTACCATTGTCACTGTCCTGAAGGATGACTGCTTCTGACTTGATGGTGATCAAAATTTCAGTTTGTCCAACACTTGCCTTATGATCTGTAAAACAAACCAGTCCCATCATAAAGCTGTACTGTGCAACTTTTAGTATGCCAACATATTAAACTAAGATGAGAATTATTTCATGTTGCCAAACTAGCATTAGTATTCATGGGTCAGACTCTTGGTAATGTAGAAAAATCTGCCAGGGTGTGCTGTTTGTTGATAGCTGTTCAACTCTCAGTGGCACTTCACAGCTCTAAACTCCACCAGCAGAGAACAATCTTTGGACAGAACCACCACATGTGTGTACCTTTCCTTTTGGATATAAACACACACTCCACCAACACAAAAGCCCCACTAGACAGCAATGACTCCATGTTGTTCCAGTAGCAAGTTAGCAATGGCCTTGTCTGGAGTGTTGCTGCATAGCCATGTTCCAATGAATACAAAGCAGTTCTTCATTTCCTGCTGGATAGTCCATTGTCTATTTGATTTTTATGTAAAATACTGTAGACTATCAGTGTCTTGACACACTATAACTGTCCAGAAAAAACAGCAATTTCAGATCTATCCCTCTGGCTCTGCACACCCCAGCTACTGAATGTTGATGACTACTTCTCTGTGTTTGGAGCATCTGATGTCTGTAATAGGCATCTTCAAATGCAATGCTTTGCAGTGCTACCAAACTGCTATGTAACTACCAGCCCTCCTGAAGGGCAGCAGAGTTAAGAAGATAAGTGGTTGAGAAAAAGAATGTCAAGAAATACACTAAGCAGAAACAATGAGCTCTGGAAACCATCATCAAGCATCATCAACCATCATCAAGCATTTCTAATGAAGCATACTGGCTGCTTCAGTGTCAAATCACAGGGGTGACTCAGAGAACGCAGGTTACAGTTACTGGACAACAGGTTTACATGCACTGTACTACTGGTGTAGTACTGGTTACACTGCATATATACATGTAGCACATCAGTATTAAGATTAAGATTAGTTCCTTACCCTTTACTTTGAAAGCAGACCATTTATCTGTAGTAGTAGTAGTACTACAATAAGCTGCTTCCTGGTTTGTTTGTTTGTTTGTTTGTTTGTTTGTTTGTTTGTTTGTTTGTTAGAGGACAAGCTTTGTAGGGAGAACACAAATTTTTCTTACAGCACAATTATGTCTCAATTTGACAAATAATCAAAATGTCCACTGGTGGAAAGTGACAGCTACAGCTACTCTGTTATTTGTGCTCTAGTTTCACTCTGTCTTTGGATGGTTTTAAATATGGAATCTTTCCTGTCTTTCCTTTCTGTCACAGTGTTACTTCCCCTTCCTACAAATTATAGTATTCTTTGGCAGCTTGAACTATACCCTTCTATTATCTATATCTATCTATTAAAAGTCGGAGACTTGCAGAGCAGTAATTTATTTAAACCAAAAAAGAACAAAAGAAGAACCAAGAACTCTCTGTTCAAAGGAGCAGGAGAAAATCTAACAAACTATAGTCCACAGAAAAACACAGGGAGGAGGAGCATGAGGAAGACAACACAACATAGCATAACATAACGTAATACTCTGGCACAGACTAGAATATATATACACAGTGGGTAATGAATAAATGAGACACAGTTGAGACACAGGAAGTAATGGCACAAATGACAAGCCAGGATCTCATTACAAAAACAAAACAGGAAATGAGCAAAACACAGCAAGGAATATCAAAATAAGACAACAGAAAAGACCAACGACACACTCAAACACACTTTCAAAGTCCCAACTAAAACCAAAAACAGAGTATCTGAGGAAGGGAGGTCATGACAGGATAAAAAACAACGGTCTCTGATTCAGATTTTTTGTGGTGTACAGTTTTGTTGTCAGCCAACCAGAGAAGTAAGAACCTGATAATCAGTCACTTTGCTGCTGTTTTGGCAACTGAGATCTGTAAAAGTGTGTGGCAGTATGATTGTATGGAGACAACTGTGTCACCCTGAACCAAGGCTGATAGGCTCATGACGCATTTGTGTATCTCAGGCAGAGCAGGAGTGTGTCAAAAGTCACGTGTAAATAGACTTAATGTCTAAGGTGCACCTGAAGAATTGTTTTGGCAACTCTTGAAACCAAATACTTGAATGAATAAAAGGTCATTTACATTCAGTTTTTAAATGTGATATTTTCTCAGTCTTTCATTCTTACACAGATTTAGCTACACGTTCACAAATCTGAGCACAATGGACTGAAATACAGTGTCACGTTTTGAAGATTTACAAAAAAAGCTGCACAGTTTTTCTGTTCAGCACCCTGTCCCAAACAGTGGCATCTGTCTTCAGATGGAATGTAATGACTGTCCCAGGCAGCAGTGTAAGGGGGTGTTGATGGGGGGGGGCAGCGCAGGTCCCATTGCAACACAGACCAGAGTTGTATTCTGGTCATAGGAAACACTGCGGTCCAAACACAAGTCTTGAACAAGTAAAAGTAGCAACATTGTATTGAGGTACTGAGGCTACAGTATAGACTGCTACTTAATGCTATAACATACATGAAATACAATCAACCTTATAACCCAGTCTAAACACAACATTTTGTTTGTGTTTACTTTATTCTCAAAATAAGACTGAGACATTTCCCTTAAAATGTTTCAGAGAAAATTTCATGATCATCAAAAATATTTTATATATATATATAATATTTCATATTTTTATGTTTTTCTGTAATGACATTTTAATTCATCTCAGATTCTTTTTATTTCCCTGAGTGTGGCCCTAATATTCTGCCGTGGCTACATAGTAAAGACAGTGGTTAATAAAAACTCTCCAGATAAAACAACATTTGTTGTTCTGTCGTTGACTGACAATGGACAAATAAAGTTGAGGGCAAATAAGTTTTTTTTGCAGATGGCCAATTTCCACTCAAGTGAGTTTGACCAGAGCTCCTTTTACACAGAGATTGTGCAATACTGGTGTTAAGAATACGCTTGGTTACGCCGCCGTTTGTTTATAACCACACTGCTGCGGAGTAATACCGCCCCGGTGTGTGCCTAACTCAGCCTGACTGCAGTCAGTGTATGCTCCGCCATGCAGCTTCTCCTTCTTATACAGGCATCGCTCGGCTCTGTGACATGTGACCAAAAGACATTTTGCATGATAAAACTGAAATGATGACATTGCTCTGAACAACTGTAATAAATAAAGATGCTGACTGCACAAGTCTGCAGTGTGATCTGCAGTTTTAAAAAACTACCCCATAACACAAGGTTATATTGGAGTATATGAAGAAATAGACAGTAATTCCAACCATCTCCAGAAAACCCACACTTCCAATGGGTCAAAACTATCAACAGACACAATGTCATTAAATCAGCTGCATGACTTCCCTCATGGAATTTGAAGAATGCTCTGTGGTATATCCTAAGGAATACACATCTGTCAGTTTGATTGAGTTGAATGCAGAATGTAGGACTCAAGCTGTCAATAATTAACATGCAGACTTCTCAATTAAGTAATCATCTAAGAATGTAGTGGATTAGAATATTGTTTTATTCCTCTAACCTGTCTTGTATTTCAAGCCTCCTCCCTTGTTGATAGTTTTGTGTGTGAAGCCGGAGTCAGTAAATAGAGGACTAATTGTCTCCTCTTGTGCTTGAGGGCAGGTTTCTCCCTCCTCTTCCTTATCTCAACTTTAAAGACCATAATTGAGCTCTGTCTTTGATCTCACGTACTACATCCTGCAAGGTGTGTTAATCTAACATTCCACCCAGCAGGATGTAAGCCATCACTGTGACAATACAACTGTAAAAATTCTACATTTTCAGATAAATGATATGTTAGTAGTTTCCAATAATTCTATATCATTTTTCACTTAACCTCCATAGGAGTTTATTGTGATATAAGTTATTGCAGTTTGGCCTCTTGTTTTTCATTCTAACTTTCATATCAGTTGTTGTGTGTAATAACTTTTAAATCATATGATAAGTTGCCACATTGAATGTATACCATAGAGTCAGAACCATTCAGACTTTCCACTGTTTTTCAGCTCGACTTGTTATGGGCAGAAATATGTGAATTTGAAAATGTGTATTATTTAATTTGAATAGTTGCATTATTACATATTTCCATATTCAGCTCTCACAATTCAAATTCAGGTTTTGCAATTCAATATCAGGTCACTGAGACATATGTGGTCACAGAGGAGGAGCAGTCAAGTGCAGATTCACGTTGCAGATTTCCCACTATAGTGTCATTAAGAAGACTTAATGACTAATGAGACTAATGAGAAGACTCCTTGTTATGCTGCCTTTGCTTGTTTACACTGAACCAAACAAAGGTGGAATAATACCCCCCCCCCCCCCCCCCCCATGTGATTTTAGATTGCACACCAACATTGTGGAATCAGGGGTCTGACATGTAACACAACAGTGTCGGTGTATGTCCCACCATACCATCTCTCCCTTTCACACAGATGTTGATTCAGCTCTGGGAGTGCCTCCACTGCCAGCTTAAAGATGGGACAACAATGCCCCCCAGTCTGTGTTTATACCTTTTAAAAAGAACAGCAAGGTGTGAGTAACGACGGAACATTCCCGTCTTGAACAGGCTGTATAAAAGGGGCTTTTAGCTCCAGCTCACTCCTGCTGTGTTTTTGAGTTGGAAATACACAGACTTGAGCACTGGAGCCCCACGCCTAATCAAACACTGCCAAACATCAGTCTTATCAGATTACCACCAGGAGCTCTGTACCGGTGTTGTGAGTGGTTTTGATAGTGATGTCCACTTTGAGTTTATGTAGTAGTGTGAGGCTCACCTGGAGAAAGAATCACTCTCGTGTTCAAACTATGCAACAGCAGCTCAAGCCAAGAGATTAACTGATGGGACAGAGAAATGGGACTTGGTGATAACGAGAGAAAGTATGGAGTAGTCAGAGCCACCCTTAATCCCTCCCTGCTGTATTTATCTGTTTCTTTTGTGTCACCAGCTTAGACACTCACTCCCCCCACACTGCATCCCATGGTAGATGAACTACTGAATACCAGTTGGAATGTGCATGTCTCTTAGCCAGTGATACTGACTGAGAACAATTGGAAAAGTTTTACCGCTCAAACAAAGGCCATATGATCCCTCTGCAGTTTTTCAAAAGCACTGAAAGCACATGAGAAGGACATGTCACTGTAAAGGTGTTTGTTACTATAGTTTATAAAATTCTGACTGAGCAGTCTGTCCCATAAGAGGTATCACCACAAACTCTTGACATGAAGCCAAAATGGGTTACTTAAGATAAATGTTATGAAAGTTTTTGAGTGAGAGAAGGCTGGGTGGAGGGGTGGGTCAACAGCTCAGCCATCATTACACTGCAGCTCCGCCCACAGGGAGCAGTCACCTCCCTCCTGCTTTTGTTCACTCCCATCACACTAAGGTTGAATCACCCTCACAGAGCTCCATAACTCACCACAGATAGCCACAGGCTGCTCTCACAGTGCAGAGCAACACAGGTGTGACTGTATCTGAGTGAGGACATTTTCTACTGGTTAATCATCAGCTTGGTTCAGACATTAATTTCAGTCTTTTATGTGAGACAGTTGACTGTTGCTTGGCTCTCTGCCTTAATCTTCTTGTGCATCTTTGGCAGCTGCATTTTAGGAGAACTTTTGGACCTTTCGACTTGATCGGTTACAGAGCAGTACATTTTAAGAGTCAGAGAAATGAATTTTGATGAAATTCTCTGTCTTATCGGAGGCTTTGGGAAGTTCCAGAAGATCTTGTATGTGTGGATCTGCCTACCTCAGATCTTTCTTGCGTTCCACATGCTGGTCTCGGTCTTCACTGGGGCTGTTCCTCCTCATTTCTGCCGCTCCACGTGGCCCTCAGCAGGTACCCCGGTGTCTTCAAACTTCAGCCTTCTGACCACCCCTGATGGTCAGCCTGAGCTGTCCTGCATGTTCTCCTTTAACCACAGTGGTAGTGTATCTCTTGATGGTGGAAACCCTATTGGGAGCTGCCCAGGGGGCTGGGAGTACAGCAACAAGACCTTCCAAAGCACCATAGTAACTGAGGTGAGTCACTCAGATATAAACTTTTCGGATATCTACCTTATGTGTTTAACATGATGACCCCATGCAGCTCAGGAATGTGGAGGGGCTCAGCAGTTTTATTATAGTGGGCTCTGGTGATATCTGAGACAGGCTTAAACAGGGTGTGGGTTGAGAGATGAACTCCTGCAGTGCAGGCATCGTCTAGGTCTTCTCACACAACCTCTCTTCCTGCCAGGTTTTGTAACAGATGAACCTGAGGGGTGGGCAGCAGGCGGGGTTACATGACCAAAATGATGTGATTGGACAAACCAGTGTCACATGTGGCAACATAACAGGTCAACTGCAGTGACCACTGTAAGCAGGCAGGAGATCTGCATTTGATTTAGAAGTGTCTGGAAGTTGGCCAGTCAGCCAGCTCTGACCTTGTTGGGAAGATTCTCAGGGATCTGTAACGTTCCAGCTGTGGATAATATTCAAGACCTTAATGGTATATACAGTAGCCAGCTCTCCAACAGAGCACTGCTTATGTACAACCTAAAACCACAAGGACAATGACTGTAGTCTAAATCTAGCCATGACATGACTTGTGCCTTTTTTTAAAACAAGACAAAATCTCCAGAGGCTCAGGAAAGGTCCTAAAATGTCGCAATGTTATTTACACCACACAAAACAAATGATTTCTAGATTCTTACACCTATACGGGTACTGGCATTTGCCTATTGGTTTCTAACACTAGAGGAAAGGTTTGGGTTCGTAGATTCGGAGTGTCCACTACTAATAAGTAAGAAGTGATATCCAGTCATTGATGAGAAACCTAGGTCCAGGTGTTTGTCAAGTAGAACTGTGGGTGTAATCTGGCATCAAAGAAGAAGTCAAGGGGTGTCTATCCTCTGGTAGGCCTAGCCAATTTTGTCCCACTCTTTTCAGCTGTGTGACAGAACTGTAAAGCTTGATTTATACTTCTGTGTTGACTCAATGCTGTAGCTACAGCATAGGTACTGCATAGCCACAAAATCTGTACCAGCCTGACGCACACCTCCCTAGAAATGTAACTGCACGTCACAGCGACACAGACCACAGCAACGATTGGTCCACTTGGTCGGCTTGTATGTATCTCTCAGTGCAGAAAACTCATTGTCATCTTCCTCACTCAGTTCAGTGGCCTTACACATCATCTCCTCCAGTGCCTTCTCTTTTTTCTTCCTCATAGTAATTTCAGTTAAAGTAACTGTTCAACATTTATTAACTCCAACATGAACTACATGCAGAAACTCAACACAGTAGCACAGAAACACCACTGCCCACTAGCATTTTGGTGGTGTGACTGCAGAGCCTCCCCACTCAAACCTGCACCTTGATATAAGACTTTCTAACAAACCGCTCTCAGACTTTCAAACTTGGACCTCATCTCTCCTCCACTATCACACACTGAGCCCAACACTGTACACACTTTACACCTATGACTGTACACCTACGCACTCTACAAATACCATCATAAAATGTGCAGATGATACTACAGTAGTTGGACTCATATCAGGGGGGAGATGAGTATGCATACAGGGACGAGGTCCAGAACCTGCTGAGGTGGTGTCAACAATCTGACACTAAACACAAAAAACCCCAAAGAAGTAGTCATTGATTTTAGGAGGCACAGAACAGACCCCTCACCTCTGTTTATAAATGGTAACTGTGTGGAAAGGGTTCAGAACTTTAAATTTCTTGTCACCCACATCTCTGATAACCTCAACCGGTCTGTTAACGCCTCAGCTGCTGTGAAAAAGGCTCAGCAACACATCCACTTTCTAAGGATTTTGAAAAGGACTGGACTGAGAGAACAGCTGCTGGTGATGTTCTACCACTCGTCCATCGAGAGTGTCCTGGTGTACCGCTTCACAGTCTGGTACACTGACAGCTCTGCGGAGGGTAATAGGTACAGCCCCAAAAAATCACTGGCTCCCTTCCCTGGATGAGATTGCTAACACCCACTACCTCAGCAGAGCCTCAGTCATCATCAGAGACTGAACTCACCCAGGACACCATCTGTTTGAGATCATTCAAAACCCAGACTAATAGACTCAGCCACAGCTTCTTTCCTGCAGTACGCACACTGAACAGACTTGAATACACAATGAATGTGTCTTTCACTCGTGCAATATTCTTAATTTGCAGTTTTTAATTGCTACTTTTTGATTTGACCCATTATTTATTATCTTTTATCATTTATTAATATGTGAAATATGTATGGATGAGTGTAGGAGAATGTGTTCTTAACTTGTGGCACCTTACAAGAGTAGCACTTTAAATTTTGTTGTATGGTTTTCTGACAATGAAAATGAAGGCATTCTATTCATTTCTATAAATGCACACATTGTATAAATGTCTACACCGTGGTTCTGCATCAGTCTTACACAGAAGTATAGACCAAGCTTTAGACTCAGTGAGCAGATAGATTTTCCAAAAGGGAAAATGTTTTCACTTAATTTGCTGTTGCTGTTCTTTGCAGTGGGACCTGGTTTGTGACAGTGCCAATCTGAACAATGTGGGCTCCTCCATTTACATGTTTGGCCTCCTTATTGGAGCTGTGGTGTTTGGGAGCCTGGCTGATAGGTAAACAATCTATCCTCAGGGCACCATTGAACGTATGTCGTAACACCTTGTTCCCTGATTCCCTTAACTTTGCATAAGTACATACACTTTTGTTTTCATGGAATGGTATTGGGAAATGTCTTGTCTTGTTCCAGGTATGGTCGCAGGATCATCATCCTCATCAGCCTGGCTATCCAGACAGTATTTGGGGTTGGAGCTGCTTTCGCCCCTAATTTTTACATCTACACTGCCCTTCGCTTTATGGTTGGGACATCCGTCTCTGGTGTTATAATGAATGTGTTTGTCCTAGGTTAGTGTGCTGTACAAACTTTATGCTTTTCCTGTCCAATTTAATCTTTTTATTTTTGATTTAAAGGGTTCCATGGTTAAAGTTCCATGGCCGGGAAGCATTATGGTTCCGGGTTGTCTGTCCAACCGCTCTTGGGAATTAGTCACTGGAATTGTGCATGTCAATATAGTGATAACTTATTTTTTTCACAAAAAAAAATACACTTAATACCTTTTATTCAATTCTTATTATTAAATTCTAAGTCTCCATTACATATGTTTTATGAGTCTGGGCAGACATGGATAGAGGCATACAACCACAAGATGGTAATTCTACTTTATTGGTGAGAAAAATAGAGCAGTTTTTGTCAATCTTAGAATATCTGAATGCTTCAACAGTATAAGCTACAGATACTAAAATGGATGAATAAACAGGATAAATTGTGGTCTTGAAAGGACAGCATCAGTTTTACAAGAAAAGGCTATTTTACTCATCAAGAGGAGTACTAAATCACTAAATCATCACTTGAGGTATCTCAGCTTGGGTTTGAGGATTGCCAATTTTTAACAGACCAAAGGTAGTGACTACAATTCAGGATATTTAATGGATGCACATCACTAAATTTCTGGAGTAACCTTCTGATACTAGGTGGAATAATAGTGAAGATCCATGACACTGAATTTGAAACACTCTAAAATGGTAACATATTTGTAACATATTTATATTTGTGTTGTTGTGTGTACATTCAGTATACTGTGTGATGCCTGTCCTGTTTGTATCTCATGCAGGAACAGAATGGACAGGATCTAAGCAGCGGATGTTAGCTGGTATAATCACTGACTACTTCTTTGGTTTTGGCTACATTCTGCTGGCTGGAGTGGCGTACCTCATAAGAGACTGGCGTAAACTGCAGCTGGCTATTTCAGTACCTGGCTTCCTCTTCATCTTCTACATCTGGTGAGTGGGCAGCAGTGTGACCCAGATTTGATGCAGTATGTATAGTTTTTTTCCAAATGTTTCTGAAAAATGACTGGCAGTCTGAAAGTCTATGATAGGGGAAATAAACTTTCATTTCCTGCAATTGAAAACAAAATATTTAGCTAATGCTCATTGTCATGCATGTTTGGTGCCAAATTCCTCTCATATTGTTGGTAGAACTGCACAGGAAAATGCACTGACTTGGTCTGAGAAGTTTTTTTTTTTTGTTTGTTTTTTTGGTTTCTTGCTGTAGGTCAAGTAATTCTCATTTCCACCTGTCAGACATAATTGATGAAATTAGAAATGGGTGCACTCCATGCAGGTGTTACACCTGTTATTCCTGCCCTTTTTCTTGTTGTGACAGGTTAGTTTGTCTATTGTGTCAAACAACAATCTGTGTACCCCCTGCAGCACAATGAGGCAGGTACAGGTGTTTGGAAGTAAGTAGGTCACTTAAGTAATCTCTCCTTATATTTTAAGGGTGTTGCCAAAGTCAGCTCGCTGGTTAATGACCAATGACAGAAAAGAGGAGGCATGGGAGCTGATCCAGAAAGCAGCTCAGATGAACAGGAAGCCCCTCACCAAAGATCTGGAGATGTGTCAGGTACTGCTGCAACAAGTTTTTATACTAGTCTATAGATATTTTTAGTTATTCAATCTTTACAAATACCAGCAATAATAAGAAATACCTGTTTCACCCAAAACAGATTGAGAACAGATGTAAAATTGCTCATTCACTGAAGCCTGTCCTGCTATGCCTGTCGAGATTTTTGTCCTTACACAGCACTGTGTACAGTGACTATGATTTGCATAACACAGCACTGTGTTTACAGTGACCTATGATTTTGCCAGCTGAAATGACCACTGTACTTAGCAGATTTTAAAATCTATAGCTAGCTAATCAGGCTAAAGTTAGCGAGTTGACAGCATTTTTATTTCAAGTTTACAGCTGATCTTTAAAAGGTATCTTAAATATGCCCTCAATGGTTATATACATATATACATTACGGCTTCATATCAGGCTAAAAGACTGAGGCTAAAGTTGCATTCCCCTGGCAAAAAGTCACCATGCTGGGCTGTTAATGGTTCATGTTGAATTCACAAGAAATCAAGAAATAGCATGGCTGACACAGTGGCACAGTAGTTAACACTGTCACCTCACAGCAGGAAGGTTCCAGGTTCAAAGAAGGTTCCAAGGCTTTTCTGTGCAGAGTTTGCATGTTCTCCCTGTTTCTGTGTGGCTTCTCTCCAGGTTCTCCAGCTTCTTCCCACAGTCCAAACACATGCAGGTTAACTGGTGACTCTAAGTTGCCCATAGGTGTGAATGTGAGTGTGAATGGTTGTTTGTCTCTATACTGTATGTCAGTCGTGCGATAGACTGGTGATCTGTCCAAGACGTCAGCTGGAATAGGCTCCAGCAGTATAGATAATGGATGTATGTATCATATATTTTGTTCTAATGTAACCCAGTATGTTTTAACATTAATTTTGGCTAGGTTTAGAGTGTTCCCTAAATTCTAAATGAGCAGGACAAAATGAGTCTAAATCAATGCTGCCAAATGTTTTCAGTGGAAAGATACACAGAAGCTTTCTCGAGATCTTGCAAAAGTTTTTCAAGATCTCAGGAAAGCTTAGCAAGATGTCAAGAAATTTTGTGAGATCTCAAGATTTTGCATCTTTTTATTTTATTTTTTATTTTTGCAACCTTTTTTCCTCCATGTCCCCTACAGGGCTCTGTAGACAGAAGCTAAAGCATGCTCTAAAAGTCGCTAGAAAAAAAGATTACTTCAAGCTTAACTTAACTGACTCTAACTAGCTTTCTCATCAGCTGATGTTATTTTCCAAGCTGCTGTCATATCATCAGTATGTATCAAAATCTAACTCTTTTGAGTTAGAATTGTCACTGGCTGGTCATTAGTTACGCCCATTTCAGCTCATTCACTCTTCTGACATGCATACCTCATTGGACCAGCATCGAGGACCAGCTCATACACAGTGTGAATGTGAGTGTGAATGGTTCATATTAGAAATACTACACAGTGGATGTGCTAGCCACAAACAAGGCTTTTTAAACATAATCTATTAGACCAGAAACTAATGTGGTCAGAAAATGTACTATTCAACATGTACCAAAATCCTATTTTATATTCTGTGATAAATGGATATCAAAATCATTACTTGAAGACCACTTAATTGTAGTTCCTCTTGCTTTAGTGGCAGTGAGAGTTTACTACCTGTGTGACACAGGTAGCTTTACTTGTGTCTGAAGCAACCATTATTACTTTGCATAAATGTTTTGATCACTGGTTATCATTTAAACATGCAAACCACTTATATAGCACTCATTCGCTTTATAACCCTGTTTCCAAACTGTCCTATTTACTGTATTACTCACTGTTTCACCAGGTCTATAAAATTAAGGAGAAAACAGAGGTGAAGAAAAAACACTCATTCGTAGACCTTGTTCGAACCCCAAAGATGAGGAAGCAGTCTTTGATTGTTTTTTATCTCTGGTGAGTACGAGTTTAAAAAATAAAAGCATTTCTACACACTGGGGGTATGATGAATAAACTACACAAAATGTGAAATACTCATACTACTAATATACAGAAGCTGAAGCTCTACCACGGCCTCTTCTGGACACATGGTAGGATGTCTACCACGACATCTGAAGAGGCAGAGGACCAACTACTGGGATCCTATGACCCAGAGCAGCCTCTGGCAGTCTGTGTGATTGGTTGATGGATGTGAAAGCTCAGGAAAATCAGATTGAAAAAAACATGTTGACATGCCAATGATGCCAAAAAAAAACCCCATCCCCACCCCCAGTCTGTAAAGACCTCAAGTCTTCAAATGGTCTTGGGGCTGTGTGGCAGCTGACTCAACAGGACAAATTTCTGTTGGCTATTCTATTGTTAGACAACTTCAGAATCTTTACATTGTGATTTGATTGATGGGTGAATGCAGCAGTGCTACTGTCTGAGCATCCTTTCTGAGCATTTAGGTGCTGCTAGTCAAACTACAATTTCTGCTCATTCAACTGTAACACAATAGAAAAATATGTAAATGACACTCAGCAAGGAGGATATCTACCAAAATGTCCTGCTAATGTGGCCACATCATTTTCACATATGAACAGCATTTTTAAATTTTGCATAATAATGGCATAAATACATGTGAGTGTCAGATCACTTGTTTCAGAAAGCTACAACAAGCTAGTATGATGCCTTTACTGAGGACATACTATACTGTACTGTACACCAGACAGTTATCAGTGATCAGAACACATACACTGTCTTCAAAGCACATGTGTTTCCACAGCAAGAACCTGAAAAAAAACATTGCTGACCTTGAATAGTACTCCAGTCCTGCAGTCAGATGCATCCTCTTTTTTTCTTCTTTTGGCTTGTGATTATAAAACACTAAACAGCAGAACTACTCCACTTTGCCATCTGTTACCAAAGATATGTTGAAGCACATTCCTCCATCCCAATATTTGTGTATAAGTGATCTACTGATTTAAAAAAAAAAAAAAAAGAAGAATTTTTTCATAGTTTATATATGGCATTTACATGTTTTTTTTACATATGGGACAACCAAAAACACAAACTGAATGATTCATATGTAAAACCCATACAAAAACACAGAAAAAGAAAATAAGTGAGAAAAATAACAGGGGAGTAAATGTGTTTCGCAGCAGTCAAAAAGGTTATGTTGTACACTTCCATTATTTTTCATGACCATTTATAAGGCCAAATTTTTTCATTTATTGCCTCTTAAACAGATTCAGACCAGACATTTTACAGACTAAAGACAAGTATCTGGAAATGCTACTTTTGAAGAGGCTTGTGTAACATAAACTAACCAACAGTTATCTGAACGTAACATGAAAATAAATTCTGTTCTAAGTATTCTATTTTCTAGATAACGTAACAGATAACTGTAAATTAAGGTCATTTTGTGCAAACAGCTTTGAATGAGTTGTAGGAACAGGACTGTAGGGGTGTAAAGTTTTTTAAATGTTAGTCTTCTCCTTCCACCTATATAACATATCTAACACAGTTTGGCATTATATGGTAGGAAATAGCATGGCCTGTGTGCTGTATTGTATCAAGGCAAAAACAGTATTACAAAAAAGAAAGAAAGAAAGAAAGAAAGAAAGCCCACTTGTCCTCTTAGAGGGAGGGGTCACTGGATAGTTTGATGAGTATGAAAATAATGCAAATCATACTGTATGCTGTAGCTTTCACTGTGACCAGATCTCAACCCACTGAACACCCATGGGAGATACAGCAAATGGTCCAGGCAGCTGGGCGATGAACTGGGGCCTCACTACTCAGAGCACTTACACCCACATGGTACATGTGACCACTCAGGTATTATTTGACAGTCAGTGGAAAAAGACAGGAAAGGAGGGGAGAGAGGGAGGGGATAACATGCAGCAAAGAGCCCAGGCTGGATTCAGACCTGGGCTGCTGTGGCAAGGATCCAGCCTCGCCATATGGTGAGCACCTAACCAGCTGTGATGGATGACTTCTGGAGTTACAGTCATGGTGAAATAAACATAGAAAAAAAATGGTAGCAGGTGGTATGCTAATGTGCTAACAGTTTAGGAATGCTACCATTAGCATGCTATAGTTTGCTAACATTCAAATTAGCACTAAACACAGCATGCAGCTGAGGCTTATGAGTTCATTAGTTTTGCAGGTGTTTGGATGTAAACCAAAGTCATGGACAAATTTGAAGTATGATCTGAATATGGAAGTGGAGAAGGTGAAAAACATTACCTGGTGATTCTACATTATCCCATTATTATCCCATTATCCCAAACTGATATTTAGAGGATTTCATTAAGGTGTTTCTGAGAAATGTTTCTAATCCCTTTATGTGTCTTTGTGTGTTTGGAAGCTTTCATGCAAATCAAAAGTTTTGCTCATAAAAAAGCCCTTTAATCAAATTCAATCTCTAGTCTACAGTAAAACATTTTGCTGCAATGGCATCTGTAAAAGTTGCTTCATTGCTTCATTGTAGCTGTATAGTCATAAAGATGCAGTGTCAGATTATGTGGAGAGTGTGGAGTTGATCTTTAACTTTATAAATTGTGGTAAACCCTGTATGTTTAGATCATAATACAACAGTGTGCAGTTTACTTTGCTTTGCCACAGGAAAACTTTAGAAATGGTTTTACTGAAAATACCAAACTGCAATTTTACATTTTCTAATATACTGATTTTCAAGTGCTTAGAATTAGAACGTGAGAGTCTTTATCTCATCTGTCTGCTGAATACAGTGACAGGGTAATGATTATATGATGAAGGTAATAAAGAGGTCTCACTATCTAACAGCATTCTCCAAAATGATGCTATTTTCCATCCTTGTCCTGCCCACCTGTCTCAGGTTTGTCAATGTGCTTGTGTACTACGGCCTGTCCCTCAACATTTCCGACTTTGGAATGAACATCTATCTGACCCAGATGATCTTTGGCCTGGTAGAGATGCCTGCACGCACCATCACCCTTTTCACCCTTAATCGCTCACGCAAGATCTCCCAGCTCGCTTTCCTAGCTGTGGGTGGCACAGCCTGTCTGCTTACCATCTTCATTCCTAGTGGTATGGACACACGTCAATGACTGGGAAATGACCATATAGTTAGAGCCACATGCTGATAAACCTTTGTTGTTGCTGGTGACTTTTTTTGATTCTGTCAACGTACATATTTAGGTCCTGTCAGTTCTAAAAATGTAGTTGGCAGGTGGGAATAAGCTACTTTACATAATCCATTTTTCTCTTTTTTGCTTATTTAAAGTCTGTGTCAGCAGGCTTCTCCCTCACTTTTCTTTGTCCTCTCTTCCAGACCTATCTGTCATCAAAACAGTCCTGGCCATGATTGGGAAGTTTGGAATCACAGCTTCTCTGTCCATTATTTATGTCTACTCAGCTGAGGTGTTCCCCACTGTCATCAGGTGAGTATGATTTTCAGAGGTTTCTGACTCTGTGCTGTTCATTTTCATTTTATTATTATATTATTGTCTAAGAATAGGGGGGGGGGGGTTCACTGCAAAGCTGATCAGCTTCTGGTCTGTTAACAGTGCAGAGTTTGCTAATGCAGACATTTGTTATATTTATCAACAAATATTTACTCATGACACAAGCTAGTATTCTGAGTAATCAATGACAAAAACGACAAGACTAACACTATCTCTGAGCACTGTAAAAGAAGTCTGCAGTCTTGATAATAATGATAGTAATAATAAGACATTCTGACTCCAGTCTCTCTTTCTTCTCATTATTCTCTGATTTCTAGACAAAATGGGATCGGTATAGGCTCCATGTGTGCTCGGATTGGAGGAGTTCTGGCTCCCATGCTGTATCTGCTGAGGAGCATCAGTCCTCAGGCTCCCATGGTCCTGTGTGGACTCTGCCCCCTGCTGGGCTCTGCCCTCACCCTGCTGCTGCCTGAGACAGCCAATAAGCCCCTGCCAGACACTATTGAAGACATAGAAGCAACCAACCTCAGGTCTGATGCCACCACTTTTATACCATTGTTTTCAAAGGGTCAGTTCATCCAAATTTGGAACAAGAACAAAGAAAGCCCTCTAGAACGATCTAAACTGGCAGAAAGTGGTATATCACAACCACAATGATAGTAATTATAATCAACAACCATAGGGTCAAACATTTGGATATTACATATTCTATACATGCAGCCCAGCAGCAAATGCTCTGTGGCTCAGTAGTGATCTGCAGCCCAGGGGTTGGAAATCCAGTCATACCTACTCACACATACACACATACTCTTTAAGTGACAATTTTTCTGTTAGGTATGAATGAAATGATAAGTGCAGGCCTGTGGTATGACTTATGTAAAGCAGCGAACACATGTTTGACCTAAAATCATAAAGCCTTAATCAGAACAATGTTAGGGTTGAAATATGAAGCAGAGATTAACTCTAATAAAATACATGACCAACATGTCTTTACCATCATCCTCTGATGAGAGTCTGACATCACCTACTGTAGGCTGTAATATTCTTTTCTTTAATATCTCTGTGAAACTTACTTCCCCTGACTGTCACTCAAATTAGTCACTGACTATTTTGCCTTAGAAAGATGTTTTCAGCTGCGCTGAGCTGGTCTGTACCACTGCCTCTCCTCTGTCTGTCCGTCTGTCACAGTGCAGCGCTGCTCTGATGACACGTTGTCTGCTGCTGTACAAAGTGATCTGCTGATTTCTGACTACAGACTTGAAGCTCAGCAGTATACATTTTTCCTTGTCTTTCTTTCTTTTTTATTTTATTTATTTATTCATTTTAGTTTTTTTTTGGTAACATTTCTGTGAAGGAAACTTAAATAGAAATAGAGCTGAACAGTTTGCTTTGTTTGGCAATTTTAGAGGCATATATTATAATGAACATGCTCCTTATGAATGGGTACAGTTTATCAGACTGAAACAAGAAATTAAAATGTACAAAATGATAAGAATTAGAACAGAATAAGAATATGAAAAGGTTTTTGCATGAGGTCTAATGTCTCATGCAAAAGAGATGCTGCTGTCAGCTCTAGTTTTTAGTTTTAAAAAAACATACTTTGCGCTTTTCAAACACATCATTTATCTCTACCATGTTCTGGTAGAGACAAATATCTCAAACACTGACTGGAAACCTGGGCAAATGAAACCAAAGCTAACTGCACAGAGAGATACCACTAGAGGACAGAGAGAGAAAATCTATTTGATTCATTTTTATCATTTTGGTGAACAGATCCTTTAAATATCTATATGCTATATTCCATACATCTGTTATCTATACCACTTATCCGTTAAGGTGTGTGGGGGGTCTGGAGCCCAGTGTCAGCTGGGGTACACCCTGTACGGATCGCCAGTCCATTGCAGTGCCAACACATATAGACAAATAACCATTCACACTCACATTCACATTCAGTTAACCTAACCTGCATGTCTGTGGACTGTGGGAGGAAGCCAGGGTATCTGGAGAACACAGGGAGAACATGTAACCTAAATGAGTTTCTGCTGCATGAACTCAGATATTTTGTTCATGGATCAGGGAATGTCAAGGTGTGTGATTACTTCACATTTGACTTCCCAAAACCAAAAGTACTTGCACCTTCACATTGTCTTTCTCACCACTTATTTACTTCAACCTACACTTGGAGCTGTGACACTTAAAAAACTTAATGGAACATTAACTAATGTATTGTGGTATTTAGACAAAAACTATGTGTTGCTTGGTTTGTGTAACCAAGCAATTACTGTGTACAGGTGGTCACACGTGTTCCAATGGCCATTAAATCAGCAGTAAAAAAACTCTTTGATTAGCATTGGAGTCAAGGCAGATTATGTTTCACTCAGTCTGAAGATTCAGTATTAGCACTGTTTTCCCTCTGCAGTAGTTCCACAGCTGTAGTGAGGCAGAAAGCAGCTGCTAAATAAAATGTTTTCATCTCTTTGTCAGTGAGGAGGATGACAGCGTGAAGCCAGTCATCTTTGACACATCTCTGAGGAACACAAACGTAGGCAGCACCAGGACGGACTGACAAACAACAGCAACACCAGTGTGAGCTGTCACATCTCATGCAGCAGTCAGTATTTTTCAGGACTATACAAAGACAAAAGTCTATGCTTCCAGTGGAAGTCAAGATTTGTTTTTGTGTGTGTGTCTTTGCAGGATATCCAGACTCTGAATACAAATACAAAAGTTTGAGTGCAAGGTTTTTTTTTACTCTTTTTCACTTGTTTATGTAGAAGTTTTTTTTTTCATTGTTTCACCTGCCTTTTTTTTTTTTTTTTTTTTTTTTTTTTTTTGTTTGTTTGTTTTTTGGATGGTATGGAATAAATGGTAGAAAATTATTCACTTTGAATGTTATGTAATGTTAAGAATGAGACATGATCCATATATTAGGATGTAGAATATTGCAGATGACAAGATGCAGCTTGCTCATTGCAAACCCATGCCACAGTTGAACAAAGTGACTTTTTAAATCCATATGGAGGTAAAATATCCACAGAGAGCCAGTAACTAGGAGCTGATGACACTGGTCCCATGCTCGTCCTCTTTCAGCTGCCATAGCACCTATTTCTGAATTTCAGGTGCATGATGCCATCCAGCAAGGCACTGTGTCGGCCAATCACATACATGCAAACTGGTTCCTCCAGTTGGCTCAGTGTCTGATCAGTGTGGTACATGAAACAACACACCTCAACCAGTGAAGCCTTTTGTGCTGTTTAACACAGTAAAAATATCACTAACATCAGTGAACAAATCCTAGCAGTTCAACATCAAGCAGCTGAACTAGAGAGTGAAGGCTGTACGCATTTTCATGCTCACGATTCTGGAGTAGCTTCTCCTTTCAGTTTCAGTGTGGTTGTATTTTGAATGTTGTAGCTTTATCAGTGCTACATGTACAGTGCATCCCTCTGTGGGCAGAGAGTTACTCCTCCTGTCTTATGCAAACACACTCCCCACGACCTGTCTGAGGCTTTGATATGATGCACTCCAAGAAAACACTTCTGGCCTTTGCTGTAGAGGTCCAGTTATCTGCACTGTAGGGTTTGACTTGACAAATTGGCAACATTGCAGACACTGTCAGCTTCGTACAACCAGTGAAAACTGAGTGATTACCAGTGTACAAGATATGCCAGCCTGTAACATTGTGTTTTGCCTGCTTTGGGGACTGATAAGTGGGACATTTACAGAGTTCATTTAATGTAACAAAGTCCAGATAATAATAGACACATTTGAAAGTCAGTCAGGGATAAAGATGAAGTGAATCTCTGGTACTCAGTCTCTGGACAACACAAGTCTCGTTGTGTTCATTTTCACAGAATAGGAAGTTGAATGGTGGTGAGGTGCAGTATATTTAACAGCAACATGTTTACAGAAATAATCAACAGGAAAACAGCTGACAAAGGAAATGCTGACACTCACTGGTGTGAAGTGAGTATCACATTTTTTCTGACAGCTCTGTTATCAGGTACTTGAAACAATGTTTTACATAACTGTTTATCATGACTCGTATGTGCTGTCTTTTCACTGTTTTCACTGTAAAAATGTTTCCGTTGATGCATATATATACTGTAGTTTTACATCTATAAGCAGGTAGGTTCATTTGCATGTCTGTGACTAAAAGTTTTTGATATGCTGTATCTGTATTGATGTCATTTGTACAATTATGGTTTGTAAAAGTTCAGTCTGGACTTTTAGCTAATGAACCACTGCCTTCACAGAACTGTCTTGTCCTTCTAGTCAAAGAAAGAATTGATGATATTAAAATGCATAATAGGCTGGCTGCAAATATAAATACTAGTAACCCATTAATCCATTCACACACTCACTTCTTGTTGTTCTACTCCAGTGGTTGCAAAACTGGGGAAAAATGAGGGGTGAAACTACCTTCTTCTGTATTATGTGGAACAATAAAAATCATAACTGCTCTGATGCTTGCGAGGCTATCAAGATTCAGAAAGAAAAACTGAAGTGTAAAGTACAGGAGTGATGGATTTGTGAAAAGGACACCAGCAAACATGTCACTCAGATGTATGATATGAGGAAGCTTTTATGGCCTTTAAATAGCAGGACACCCATGTGTTTTTTGTTTGGATGGATGATTGATCCTATTCCAACTCTATCCTACTATATCAAGTCTAGATGTAAGGTGATGATGTTGCTGAATCTGGTATTTCAGTGGATGATGCCAGGGCTGGTTACATGTTAGGATCTGAGTAATGGTCAGTGTGTGACTCAGTCCTGCCAAATAGGAACAGCTGTAGAGTCTGAGCTGTGGGAAACTAGTAGATGGCAGCGTGGCTGTCAGCACTGACTGACCAGCCTGTAGACATCAGACAGCAACTGGCACTCCCATTAACAGAGGGTCTAGTGAAGCAGCAAAGGCAAGGACACCACTATTCTCCCCTCACTGTCAGACTCTGTCACAGCAGCTCTACTTGAACTGTCTGCAGCAGTTCAAAGATCACAGGCTTTCAGATATACACTCATTTTCAGTTTATTAGGAACACTTAATGCAGTCTACATAACAGCCCTGCTACAAACCATCCCTTCATGAAGGTTAGAATCTTCTTCTGTACTGAAACTGTGGAGGAGAGATGTCAATTTAACTGTATGATCATTTGGAGGATGTAGTCTGTGCTGCTGTTAAACTGTATGTCATTATACAGAGACGTGTTTCTGTTAATTAGCCAACCCTCGCTGATTTGAAAGAAACACCTCTAAACATAATACAATTTAACAGCACCACAAATTGCTGCCTTAATTAAACTGACAACTGAATGTGTTGTACTAATGGACTCATCCTGATATTTTGTTATGAGGCTGCTCATCTTTGATACTTTGCTCCAGTGTTCATTATTTACACTTTTTTTTATTGTAATGTTTTTATCAAGATTTTTTTAAAGCCTCTGAAACAGCATTCAGACCACAGTATATACACTGTAAATGATAATATTAAAACACTTTTTTCAGCTCTAAATATATGAATTAAATATATGATAGTCTTAATTTTTGAATTTTCAGACAGTTTTGATTGTTTATGAATGGTGAATGTGCATGAACAGTCAGAAAAAAAATAAACTAGAAACTTATAATTCAGTCCATTTAACAATTGTGCTTAAAAATCTGCATTTTTTAAAATAATACTTAATAACATGAAACTACTTAAGGAATTAATCAAATGTGAAAAAGGTACATAATTTCTGTATATACTGTTTTATGTCTATAACCAGGGAAGAATCTACTAAATACTCCAATATTTAAAAATGAATGAAAAGATGCATCACTTGTTAACCCTACACACAACCTGGTTTGTTAATGTTCAGAAAACATGTCATTTTTCCAGCAGCAGGAATTATTACATTATATTACATTTCAGCTGTGTGTTTCTTCTCTCTGTTTGTTCTCATATTTCATTAGGCTGCTTGCTGGTCTGTCAGACAGAAGATGGCGCTCCAATGTAAATTTAAAAACTGTGCAACTAATGCAGCGGTTTATCATTAGTCAGAGGTCAGTTAACAGACATCAGGTCACTTACCACCAACACAAACACTACATTTAGATGGTTCAGAAATTGAACATAGCGCAATCAACCTGAATTACATGGCAGCATCTATAACTGCTTACTGGGCAGACTGGTTCACCTCCCTGTCACATGGCCTCATAAAGGAAATCATTCCTGCCCACAGTAATAACTCTTCTCAGCTCTTACAGCTCCCCACTTCTGCCTGACAGAAAACTCTAGAAAATTCTAAAACTTTAGTTTCTGCTTCAGCTAAGCTCTACAACCTCTATCTATGAAGACCTTATAATGTTATTTTTCTTCTATACTATTAAACCTATAAAAGCTAATAAAAGTCTGGAATATTTTAGTTTTCCTGTGATACCTGCATGAAATCATTTCAAGCTTTGGTTTACTTGACATTTCATATGTAGAAATCGGTTTCTACAGCCCCCATCCTATGCTATTCTCTGATTGGACGGGCGTCCTGTCAATCTATGGACCGAGCCCACTGTGTTCACTTCAATTGCTCCTTTAAAAAAAAATAAAACTCATCAGTTCATGTATTTTTACACAATGGAAATAAAAGCAGCAACGTAATCATTAGAGTAACGGTAACAGGAACTTTCTATTTAAATGCTGCCATGTAACAATGCTACTTCCAAGTAAGCAATGTACATCGTATAGTAATAATGGTTGCAGTTTAAATAAAATCACCCACCAGTTACGATAAATAATTAGCATGACTTTTGCGTCCTCTTCCCTTGAGAAATCACCTTTCGACAGCCTCGCCAGTACAAAAGTACATCATTCTTTTTCGTACCCTACACCCCTTTGTTGTTTAGTGACGTCTGCTTACGCCTAACTAATTGTACTATTTCCTACAGCTCGTGAAGGCAGCAGCGGTTTCATTGTGGCCCTGCAGAGCTAACGCCATCACACGCAGCGGCTACGACGGGCAGTACGGCGACATCAGGGCCACCACAGCGGCGCAGTCTTTATTACTGCCAATCTATTTCATTACAACGGCAATGGACCCTAGAGCTGTGGATTATTAGACGCGTTTTAATCGGTAAGTACCATTGTTTTCCAATTTACTTATCATTCACCCGCTGCTATTTCTAAAGCGGAATGAATTACTTTGATTTTTCCAGATATTGGTATTATTGTTGATTTTTCTTGAACGCAAACGTGTTCAGCCTGTTAGCTAGCTACATCTCTGTCTGCCTCAAATGGAAAGACTGTCTAGGTGAGGCGTCGGCTGTTTTTAATGCTATACCCAGTGTATATTCAATACATAGAGCAGCATACATCTAGTCTATGTAACTAGAATACAGAAACAACACCCGAAGCGAATAAGACAAGTGGGTTATCAACGGTCACTGGCCAAAAAAAGAGTTATTACGCTGTATTAATTATCACACAGGAGGCGTTTAGCCTTCAAAACATCTTGACGCATTGGTTTTTGAGCCTCTCTGCTCGGTTGTTTACCATGCTCTCCCCCCTTTCCACTCTTCCCTTTCTCCCATCATCATCAGCATCTCGGTGGAGTCAGATGAAGGACACAGCCTCACATGATTCAGAGAGGCTCTCTTATCTAGGATGCTTTTAGGCTTATGCTTGCAGTGGGGAAACCACAGTACTCAGTTAACTTTGAGGACCAGGTTGCATTCCTCCACACAAGGTGTGTGCATGTGAAGTGCTACCCCAAGCTATTGTATCTCTCTGGATGTTTGGTTGTGATTTCTAGAGGGTAGCGTGGTGTTCACCTCACGTATCTCCGCTTTGGAGAGAGATGTATTGTAAGTTTAACTTACAAACCCTGCATTATAAACAAGCTTGTATGCACTGTGCTGAGAATATTATACTTTCTTGAGATGCAAGCCCTCTTCCTCTTCATCTTCCTCGTGATGAGAGGGAAGTTTCTCCCCTGTTTGTGATTTAGGATTAAATGCTTTTGTCGCCTCTGTCTTCTTTTAAAACATTGATGGACATCCATTCCTTCAGACCAGGTCTGAACTGCAGCCATTTGTTCTGCACATTGTTCCTGCCCAGCACTTTCACTCTTACATCAACCCCCCACCCCACCCCCAGCCTCTATTTACAACATGTGATGGACAGCAGGTCCTACTTGTAATGAATTTATTTTAGGTGAAACTCAAGGGAGAACTGCAGAAACTACAATGAGATGTTAAACTATAACCACCCCTTTAATTTTGTTGTAGAAGTACTATTATCTGTGGTTTTGAGAATCCGTGTGTTTTGAGTTTTGGCAGCAGCTGGCAGACAGCTCGCTGACTCCACTTAATTTAAGATTTTTGCACCAACAATACAAAACTGCTTGTTTTACAACCTGTGATGTTATAGCCAACTGAGTTCAGGAGCTGCAGATGCAGTGTGTGGAAGTACACTGTAGTGTTAGGCTCAGGAACCATTGATCCTTTGTGCTTAATGTAGAAGCTGTATATATGCACAAAGTGCAGATCATAATCTCATGGTCTGAGGGTTTGAATTTGTCTGCATGAATCCTGCTAAATCAGAAAACTGCAGATATGAAATAAAAAATCTTTACTTCTTTATGTTGAATCTGGCATTGTTGCCGTGGAGTTTTACGTATTGAAGATGTCCCCATCTGACTTGTGGAGTTTTTGGATTCAGACTTTTCGGGTTGAGTTCTGAGTTTCGAGCTGCTCCTTTTTATTCTCAGTGCTGCTGCTGTACAAAAGGATGAGGCATGCATGGTATCACCATGATGATGAAAATCAGTCGCGTTAAGCATGTTGGCCCAGACAGTTTTAAACAGATCGTTTACACTGTGGTGAAATGCTGCCGAAGAGCTGTGTTCTTAATCACAATTCTCCCTGTCACTGACTGACAGAAGGATAGTTTGGGCTGGCAGGAGAGCCCTGATCAGGCAGGCTGTCACACAGAGGTGAGAAAGGAAGGACATTAGAACACAGGAAATGTGATGCAGTAGAAGTGTGTGCATGTTGTGTCTGCTAATGAGTCGCTCTTGTAATTTGAATAGTTACAGTAATAAACTTGGGCAACTTTAATCCACAATCAGTTTTTTGATATCATGGACTTGTGGTTTTTATATACTGTATATTGTTTGATTTTAAAGCATTTTTAGAGGCTCGAAGAGCTGAAAATATTTCAGATTTTACACATGAAAAGCAAAACAGCCTGCTAGAAAAGTCACTAAATGTTTCTAGATGACAAAATATGCAAATGTATAATGTATTTGTAACACTGTCATGTTGTATTTGCATTCAGCCCAATTTCAAGTATGAAATAGTGACTGAGACGTGGCCCATTAAGACTACATGATAACCAGCAGTCACTTCCAAGCTGTTGCTTGCACTGCTAAAATCCTGATTTAATAACTTCATCGTCATCTGATAAAATCACCAGATGCCGATGTTAGAGTCAACGGCTGTGCTGTGATTTTAGCGATGTTTCCCTGTGAGATGATTATTCAGGGAGAACATTAGAAGCTCATTCACATGTATGTCAGCTACTGTGCAGTCAGTTGAACAGGACACAGAGAGGTGTACCCTGGGGGAGGGAAATGACAATGTTTTTTCTGTTTTATCGTTTTTGTCATCTCTTGACCTCTTAGATTTATGTTGTGACTCCTAGTGAGTAAAGACTCCAGGGCTGTGAAATACTAATTTAGCAGGAGGTATAGTGGGTGGGAAGGTAGAGTAGGCCATGAGCCATGGAAAAAGTGATTCATTTTTTGTTTGCTTTTGCTAAAATTGCATATTAGGATGAACTTTTTGCTGATAATCCATATGTACCATGAAATTATATTTTGTGTATTACTATGCATAGAGATATGCATGTGCTGGATTATTTTTATATGCAGATCTTGATCAGATTAAAAGACTGATGATATTTTCTGTGATCACAAAAACCCATTTGGAAGATCGTGCTGTCTTGGTCCAAGTATCTGCTCTTAGAGCGATTTCTACTTTTAAACTTGCCTTGGCATTGACCCACTTTGGACTAAGTCAGACTCAACCTGGATAGCACCTGCTCTTGGAATTCGCTCAGACTCAGACTCAGTTAGTGTGGCCCCCATTCTTCCCCGTTATGTAGCTTTGATTCATGCTGCTGAGGTTTGCCTGGCTCTACTGTACACGTGTGATGTACTGTGCTCCCATTGTGCTCAGTTTGCCTGCTCAGTGGGGGACATATACTTACGCTGAAGTGCGAATCTGAAGTGTATTTACAGTGGTTACATCATGCCTAATGTCACTCTGGCTCTGTGGCTGGAGCCTTTTTGAACAGATTTGGACCTGTCTAGCAGCCAGTGCACAGAGCTGGATTCAGCCATGGTAAAGCTCTAAACCTCATCATTTTGCAACTTTATGTAACCTCTAATCTCTGTTACTTAAGAATTACACTCTCTTCCAACTGTAAACATGCATCATTTGGTTCCTGCATACAGATGACATTCAGACAGTTTGTTAATAATAATGAACAAACTGTTAATTAACAAATTAGCAGGAGAGGCACCAGTGGCCTGCTAGCATCTCCACCACATCTACGTTGTGTGTGTTTACAAAAAAACCCACACACACACACACAAGATATTTTGGTCTGACTTTCTGACATTTGGGGTCAACATCTGTCCGTCTTTGTTTTTAGAGAGACTTATAAGCTTGTAGGAGCTTTTATTGTACTTAACGTAACAACGTGTCAACCTGTCTCCTCTGCTCACTGTGTGTGTAGACTGTCACACTGAGCTGAGATGAAATGTGTAAATAACAAAAAATAATAACTTGGGTTTTTTTTTTTTTTTCTAATTCTTAAAAAAAAAAAGTTTTTTGTTTCTTTGGAGAGTATGGGGGTTGTTGTTTTTACCTGGTGGCCTTAGTAACCTAAATGAATTATAAATAAAGGTAGAAACCTATTTGCAGCATTCTCAGGTCAGCTGTGCAGGATCCCGCTCTCACTTGGAAAAAGTTTGCAGGGAAAACCAAAGAGCTGGTGGTGAAGTTCCAAAGGTGCAATCACTCCAGTAGGGCTGTGTGATATGACAAATCTCATATCGCGATAACAATATATATGATTCCTGCTGCAGAGATAGACCCTTATTTAGGAATGAGCTCCTCGATTTGTCTCGGCCCGGTCCTTGTTAAGAGCCACCTGGTTCTGTTTCACCTTCACTTCACGTGCTGGTATTCACATTTCTGCCTGCCTCCATGTGGTGGCATGTAAGATTGCAAACTGTCATCCAAATGATGTCAAACTATTGCAATAAACTGTGTATTTTGAGTTTGCACTAGACTTTTTTTGGCAGCCAATTTGTCCATAATATTCAAGAATTCCAGCCATATAGAACAATTACTGGAGATATGTTTTAAATAGCTATATAATAGCCAACATTTAAATAAAAATAAAGCACAAACACTATGAAACAACTAATGTCATTTATTTAAAGTAGTCAGCATGACTGAACTCCCTGAGCGATGTCTGCTTAGACATGTCAGAGTCATCCTAAAATCTTAAGATGAGAGTCAAGTCGGTGCGAGTCACACACATTGATAGGGACAAAATCTTTGTTAACAGTGCAGGATTAATCAGAAACAGTGAACCCGGACACTGTGAACAGCTGCTGCAGTGTGAACAAACTGCACACATCCACATCAACACGTAAACTCAGATTTTGCAACACCACAATGATAGAACATAATTTAAAACAATAGATGTTTTTCTTTCCACTTCTATGGAGCAGTCTACTGGGGCAGCAGCATCTCAACTGCGAACAGGAAGAAACCTAATAGACTGGTTAAGAAGGGCAGTTCTGTTCTGGGGTGTCCCCTTGACTCAGTGGAGGTTGGAGAGGGAGACAGGAGAATAATGGCTAAGCTAACATCCCTTATGGAGAACATGTCCCGCCTGATGCAGGACACTCTGACAGCACCGGGCAGCTCCTTCAGTGACACACTGCTTCACCTGGGCTGTGTGAAGGAGAGATACTGAAGGTCTTCCCTCCTGCTGCTGACAGACTTTACAGTCAACACTCTTTAACAATAGACCACTCACACCAAAACTGATAGATTCACTCATGTGCAACATCAGTATATATGATACTGTGCAATATCAATATTTCCTATGTGTAATAATGTGGATTCATCTGTTGAGCCTGTTTACTCATCTATTTTACTTCCTTCCTTTCCTTGTGTAAAAAACAATACGATCATGTATAAAACAATTATTAGACCAAACATGTTGGAATATGCCAGTTCTGCTATTTTCATTTTCAAAGCCTCAAGTGTTAGACATGAAAGTTGACAGAGCATCCTAATGCAGACAAGTTAGCCTGCTGCTGTCAGATCAGATGATATGCCATGTTTAATATTTGAGCTGTGATAGAAAACCGCTGTTTGCAAAGTTTACAGTTGACTCTTTTGTCATCCACCAAATGCAGCCACACCAGTGACATCTTTGACATGGTGTCAGTTAGTTTGGAGCCGACTCCAAGTAAATCCGCTCACTAAACAATAAGTTAGACCTAGCAGTCTCCATTAGGTTGGGCGAGTTCCGTTAGTCAAAGGTAGCCTGTCCATCCCACTGCCTGAAAATAACAGATTAACCGTTTAAGGCTATTGATGTAGTAGTAATACTGACAGTTGTCTAATGAATGAGTATTTGGTGAGATGATATCAGTCGATCAGTCGACTGGGAGATCGCAGCCCTAAAAGAGACCACAACAGCACTGTCCTTTGTGTCACACTTCCAGTGAAGAGGGGTAAAATGTGTGTCTCTCTCTGTCTTTTCTTTCCCCTGTAGTTGGTGGCTGAGTCGTGACGCACTCACAGGCTCAAATGAAGTTATTGTTACAGATAAATAAATGTCGAAGCACAGATGAATGCAGGCTACGAGGAGCCGGTGGAGACGCACATAGACATGTGAGAGCAGAGCTACAGATCATATGATCGCCTCTGAACACCCGCAATCCCTCCAGTATCTCCCCATCACAACTCCTAGTTTCTTTCACTCTGCTGATTAAAAACCCAGAGGATGTGCTTTTTAACATTTTACGATTCATCAGCTGCATTTAAAAAATAGGACTGTTTGTCAGCCAGGCATATGCCGCTGGGTCATCGTTGCAGTGATATCATGGGAGGAAATGATGTGTGAAAGTGATACACTTGCATGAAAGCTTGTCAAAACTGGGCCCACTGAGATGTCCATCTTAGGAGTGTTTCTTGAGAGGAATTCAATTAGCAGGAGTTGTTTGTCTCGCTTCAAAGAGCTTGAGTAACACAGATCCTATCGCGCTGATCACATCACGCACAATCCCCTATCAGCCCACCACTTCCACCTGCCACAGCTCGTCTTTGTGTTTGTTAATGTGCGTACTGGCTCAAAACGTGCAAAGTCAGTTACTGGTCTTTGAGTGTGGCTTCATTTCCTCTGAAAAGAATCACAGTTGCTCATTTACATCTGGAGCACAGGCAAGGCATGAGAGCACCAGCCAGCGTAGCTTTCTCTCATATCCTGCTCAACATTTTCCATTTTTAATCTCCCTCGCTTTTTTTTCTTAATCTCTCCAATTCCATTTAGCTCTCTAGTCCATTTAGCCTTTATTCAGGAGTTCAATAGTGCATTGGAGCGCCTCAGTCTATATTTAAAACCTTACCACTGAATAAATCGAGCAGAAATCTTTTAATTCTGCCAGCCACCACCCAGCCTGAAAGTTTATACTGCTACAGAAGCTGTGGAATGGCAGTGGCAGGTTCCTATAACAGGTTTTAGCCATATGCGGGTGTCTGAGCAGCTAGCCAGAGATCCAAGGCATTATGTGGTGGTTAGAGAAGCAGCCAGGAGAGCAGAGAGAGCTAACACACCATGTATTATGACTTTTCCTGTGCATTATATGCTATATCTCTTCAGCTCATATTACTTAGTGTATTTTTTTATATATTTAAGCACATACATAGACTTAATATTACTGCTTACCTTTAGAAATCAGTATTTTCCCACCCTCTGGTGCTTTCTTTTCACAGATAATACAGACACACAGACCTGTGCTTACAGCTGCTTTACAATTTACCATGCAATAACAGTGTACCTTTAGTGGACAAAAATGAAGCAGACATCTAGAGGTGAAACAATTAGCCAGTGGATCAATTAGTCATTGTCCGAAAATTAATTGTTAAATATTTTGGGTGTAATTGTTTTCTACAGGCCAACCAATACTGGATTTTAAGGCCCATTAAAATATTTTAAATTAATCCATAACATGAGCAGAACTTTTTCATATGGATTCTTTAATTTTGCAAAGAATTGTGGTCAAGACATGCACTGAGTGGGACTTTATGCATCTGAAAACTAAACTTGTCAGTGCTCTCATGTGGACAGACAATATATGTGCAAGTGACACTTTCTAAATTACTTTCAATTCAATTCAATTAGTTCAAATTTCTCAATGTTTCTGTACTGCAATGTCTTGTTACCTACCAGCTGATATACTATCTGGGTTTACATCAAGAAATTGGTTAGCAGAGGTGGTAAGTTGATGTGTTATTATAAAAATTATAATAATTTCTGACATTAATGGAGGGTCCCTTTGTATCAGGCACAGTGGGGTATACTGGCACTGTACCCTGTAGGCTGATAGCAATATCTGTGTTTGGCTATTAGCTGTTATACCTGACTGACCAGTTTATCAATTCAGCTCCAATTTGGGCTGTTAGGAAACAATTGCAAATGGATAAGGTATAATTGAGGTAATTAAGAAACATGCATAGTTTGTAAAAACCACTTAGTCCCACCTTTTACTTATCTTGGTCATAATTCTTCACTTAACACATATAAGGGATTCTTGTTTATGTGGTTATGTAAAATCAAAATGAAAATCAACTCAATATTGTTCTATTTTTCAACTTTCAAATATCGATGTGGCTATTGGCCTCATAAACCCAGAATCACTTGGGTTCTAGTAATAGATAATGTAGTAAATGCTGGAAATCATGAGCTAAAGCAGAAGGAAACAAGGCAGGTGGAAAGAAAGAAGGCATCAGATACAGTGATGGTTCATCACAAAATAGCTGATTAAATGAAACAAATGTTGATCAATGACTATGCCTTACAGTAGATTTTAATAGTTTTTCTTGACTAGGGATAGGCATTTGAAGAAATTTCCTCGATGGATCATTGGGAAAATCAATTAATTGGGAATTATCAATTAATCAGAATTTTTGAATACTGAAAATGCCCATGGCTGAAAACAGGCTACTAAGAAAAGTATGTTTTCCCTCGATGAAATCTTTATTCCAAGAAGAAATTATAGTCCAACAACAATCCTCTCTTAAAGGCAGCGGAGCCTGAGGCTCAAACCGAACAGATTAACAAACCAAAGCTACAGCGTGTCATAAACGCAACTGAGAGTCTTTTAGACACAGTCCAAAAAAGTTAGCAATCACATCAAAAGCTAATAAAACACTAAAAAAATATTCAGTATTAGGCTATTTAGTGCAGACAGCTTTCCCAAAACTCCACCATGCTCTCCTCATGTTACCTGCGATTTCTTCAACAGCTCAATGGCACCTATTAACACCAACCCATGTTTCTGCTAAATTTTACTTGCGCCTCCTGCTGGTTGCTGCCACAAAGTTAAAATCATTATAGTGCTTCAAGGACACACTACACAACGTCACTCATACAACTGTATTAATTCAATTCCACGTGATTGACAAAATTCTTGTGATCAATAATCAGTTGTTGGTTAATTATGCCCATCCCTACTTAGAGCCACAAAACCAAACAGAAACAGGAAAGTTGGCAAATTTTCGTTTTATGCAGCCATGGTGACTTAACACACAAAGATATGGTGAAATGCTACCAGTTAAGCTTCCTTCCTTGTACTTTGTGGACTATAGACAAGTAGAAGAAAAAAATGGTTTTCAAAAGTAAAATTTGTTAATTGATGATAATACTGCTCTTCATCTTTAAATGGTGTTCTGATGAGGATTGTGAAGTGAAGGATGTGATATTTGGGATCAGACTGGTGGAATGGCTATGTGTTGATGATTTGTCTGTATAATTAAAAGCACAGTGCCTCTTCAGTGAGCTTTTGAGCATCTTAAGGCTCTCTGTCTGCCACAGACACAAGTAGCAATCATGTGGGCGTTGCTCTCCTTGCTGAAATGATGAGTGAGACGGACAATACGTCTCACTACGCCTTATCATTTATTAATGATATGTTTACCTATGGTGGCAGGCAGACTGAAAACAAGTGTTTGTATTTTGAGGAGAAAACAAAAGTGGTTACTATACATATGTTAATGACCTAGCACATCTTCATACATAATTAACTTGCTGTGAAATTTCTGTGTCTAATGTCATGTGTGAGTGACAAAGGCTATATTCTGTCTCAACAAAGCCTGCCTGTGCTGCATGTGGATGATGCTGTTTGTAAATCTGCATTGCAAAGAAGCTTTCTTTTTTATGAATTGCGTATGCTGTTTCAGATTTTGCGTCATGAACACAGATTTCCATCCAGAGCACAGCAGAAGAGTGGCTGTTTATATGTAGAACTCAAACTTCTGAGCCTTCATTTTATCTCAGATAGTAACTATGTATCAGACTCCTCTCCGAGGGATTCTATTATGGCCAATTTCCACAGTATACATACTGAACTCTGCTTCCTGTTTGCTCTCTGTAGAACGCTCTGCTCTGTGTTCGACTGTGCAGTGTCATTTCTCTGCATTGCTGATGCAGCTGCGAGATGCTGACAAAGGCGATGATTGCTCATCTTGGCTGTGGTATCATGTTGGCACACTAGACCTGGGTCTTCACCCATTAAAAGGCTGTGATGTCGCCAAGAGATAAACCCATGTTGACAGAGTCACAGGGCTGTATTACCAGGATCAGGATGCTCTGTCACATTTTAAATTTCCCCCATAGCTAGAGATGTTATTCTCACTCTGACCATTTTGTACCTATGTTTTGACTGGGGTTGGAAGCACATACAACCATCAGAATGTGATTAGTTTTTATAATTTCACAGATACCCTTGGAAATGAAATGTATAAGTATCAATTTGGTCTAAATAATTTGTTATGGTAGGTTCTTCGTGGCATGGATTCCACAAGATATTAGAAACTTTCCTTTGAGATTCTGCTACATGTTGACATGATTACATCACATAATTTCCACAGATGCAGTTGATCTCATTGTTATGTTCATGACACCAGTTTGAGAAAGTTTTGCTTTGTGACATGATGCGTTATCATGCTGGAGGTAGCCATAAGAGTAAATTGTGTCCATATAGAAGAATCTTTATATATTCAAGTATGTTATTACATACACAGGAAATTAGGCCTCTGTATTTAACTTATGTGAAGAAGTGATTGCATGTACAAGGAATACACACCCAGAGCAGTTGCAGGGCAATATAGCACTTGTCTAACTACTAGAGCACAGTTGTCTATTAATGGGATGAACATGGTCAGCAACAATACTCAGATAGGCTGTGGCATTAAAACCATGATTGATTGGTATTAATGGACCAAAAGTGTGCCAAGATAAAATGCCCACAATAGTACACCACCACCACCCAGCATGGATTCATACTGCTGATGCCAAATTCTGAGCCTACCATCTGCTGCCTCAGCAGAAATCCAGATTCATCAGACCAGGCTACATTTTTCCAGTCTTCAACTGTCCTGTTTTGGTGAGCCTGTGCCCACAGTCATGATTATCCGATCCATTTTTATTCACTAGCTGAGATTAGTGATAGGTCAATAAACATACAATAGGTCAAGCTGATAGTGAATTTCATGAGCACCTTCTGCTGGACCTCGAGGCAAGCTACTTCTCTCCCAGAGCAAAGACAGGATAACAAACCCAGTCTATTGTTGTGGTATATTGTTGTTTTATGTTAAAACTAAACAAAACTGTTATCACAAATAAAACATTATTTATTTACATTTAATAATTCAGAGCATTCACAATAATCACTCAAAATCAGCAGGGGGAGGTACATGGAAACAGCTGTTTAGGGCTTGCTGTTCGGTCCTGTTGTTTCCCTTCAGTCTGTGTATCTCTACAATGGAGGGAAAATGGAATTCGGGTCAGAAGTTATATTTACAACCACAATCGATCTCTTCTGCTCCGTTTAAGTGCTGTCAGTGGGGCACCTACACGCAACAGGCAGCGCTGTGTGTGTGTTGTGTGTGTGTGTGTGTGTGTTTGGGTCATAAGTGTCAGTTATATGCAGGGGTGTGAAACTTTGGCAGGCAAATCAAATTTAATATTAACTTTACACTATTAATAATGATAATTGCTCTGAATGTCGTCGATCACTGAGATCATTGTGTATTGGCACAACCCCTACTTTAATTCAAAATGAACCATCTATAAGGACGTCAAACAGGTTGGAATATTTTATTTGATTGTTCTTTGAACAAGATGATCACAGCCCTGGTAGATGCAGACAACCAGTGCAGGGCCTAATGTGCTGTGAGGATAATTGTCCATTTTAATCCAGTCCTTAGCAGTGTGTGTCAGTCAGCCTTTCAGTGAGGGCTGGCAGCCCACAGACAGTCCAGTCAAAATCACTTCCGTCAGGGCTCACAGGAACAGGGATGAAACATTCAGGATTTAATTAGTGCTATAGCATGTCATATCTTTACCATGACCTATATTCATGGTATTTCAGGAAAAACCACAGGCTGCTGAATATATTATCACACTGAACTAACCCACAGTCTGTAAGGTTGCTCTAAATCCATGTAAAGGCTGTAGCCTGCAGCTGTAAGCTTTGCAAATGCAGCTATTATTGAAATGGCAAAGTGCCCTGGATACCCTTTAGAGACTGAAGTGAACCAGAAGTGGGTGGCTGTCGGTGAGTTTTATGTTAAACTGTACAAGGCATGTGTGACACAGATGGAAAGGAGTTGCACCCCACCAGAGACTTGGGTCCCTTTCCCAGCAGGGGCACCTCAAGCTTGGCCTCAGCCCCCAAAACAATATGAGTGGCTGTGTTCACTGAGGGAGCGTGTCCCTGTTGCTGAGACAGAGACTTCTGCAGACCTGTTCAGAGTGCTAAGTAGCTTGGTTCCTCTCCTCCAAGTCTGTATCTACTTCAGAGTACCTTTTCATTCAAAAAAAAAAAGAGTTATCATATGCATTTTCTCAACCAATAGTTGAACCTGTTAACAATCAATAATCTGTTAATCATTAACCAGAAAAAAAGATACAAAATGTACATCTCAGTTTCCTCAGTTAAGGTTTTATTGAAATAACTGCACATTTGTGTTACAATAGTTATGCGACATTCATGTCATGAATCATAAACAAAAATAATAAGGCTTTAGCTTTAAAAAGCCACTTTTGTCCTTTATAGACTAATAAGGCAGACTAAAACAAGCCCCATTTTAGACAGATAAATGAGGTGCTGTATAAAAGGAAAAGACCCCTCACCTCTCTATAATAAACCTGCAAGGTCAGGTCAGGACTCAGGAGTGAGTTGTGAGTGCAAAGAAAAACTCTCAAGCTCACAACACCATATTTACAAACCAAACCCATTTTTTTCATAAACACTAAGTGCTGTGTATAAAAGGAAAAAAGTCTAATTCTGAACACAATAAACTTATGCAGTCAGGATTAGTCACTTCTAGTGCAGAAAATAGAGGAGAATCTGGTTGAAAGTAACACGGGACAAAAGTAACAAGTTGATTTTCTCTGAGCCTGTACAAGTCTGAAATGTCTGTGTTTTTTTTTTTTTTCTCTCCTGCAAATGTGTTAATTATTACTAATTACCAACAGTGTTAAGCTTCTCAAATGTGAATTTGTGAAGTTCCTTGGTCTTTGGAAGAAAATTGAATATCTTTGGTTGGGACGCACCAATACTGAAACCAGCACCAGGTATCGGTCCGGTACCCTGTTCCTCTACTCGTACTTGTATTTATAAAAGTGTCCTAATACCACAGCACCCAATACCACTTTACGGCAGTGTGACGTTGAGTTGGGCGGTCAGGTGCTAAATGAGAGCAAGGAGGAGCAATGTCGACGGATGTGGAGGTGGATGATGGTGACAAAAGTAAAGCAGACTGCAAATTATGCTCTGCAAAGTTGTCAAGAGGAGGACGAAAGCGAGTACTTTCACCACAAGCAATCTGATGAAACATCTAAAAAACCAACACGACGCCGAGTTCAAAGAGGGTTAGGGTCAGTCACAGCAATTTCTTACAGCCAGGAAATGAAACAATATCTGATGAAAATAAAACACGTTTTCAAGTAAATCAAAGTGTAATGGCATTATTAAGTATTCATATTGGTACTCGGTTTCCGCAAGTACTCAAATGTAAGTACTTGTAATTGGATTGGAAAAATGTGGTATCAGTGCATCCCTAATCTTTGGGTTGTTGGACTGTCAGTCAGACAGAACAAGATAACTTACCATGTCAAATAATTGGCAGATAAAGCAATAATAACAATAAGCAATAAGCAATGACTACCAGAATATACTACAGCTTCTCGGGCCCATCAGATAGGGGTAGGTGGTGACAGTAGCTCTAATAGATACACACAGTATACTGTACAGTACATGGTGTGCCTGCCTTCCTGCCCAGAAGTCTGTTACGTTCTGTATGGATCCTGCTGTGTGTCTGGCCAGTTGAGTGGCCCACTCATCTGTCGCAGTACCCGAGCAGCAGCAGCAGCAGCAGCAGCAGCAGCAGAATAACTGAACCCGTTGTGCTTTAGCTGGTCATGTGACAGCTCAGTGTGGCTGAATGACTTCCCCCACAGCCCCACTGCCATTATGTTTTATTGGAGGGGCCTGCTGATGAAAAGACAGAGTCAGCTCTCCCTCCAGGGCCAGGAGATCCACACAATCACAGCAAAGCCTGCTGGGAGCCCGTCTCCATGACTGCTTGGGCCAACAAGGACGAAACGGAGAGGAGGAAGGAGTCCACAGACATGTGGGGCAGCCAAATGGCAATTTTCTGCTGGTAAAGGAGACTTAAATCACATGTTTCAGTCACACACCGAGGTCAGCTGGAGTATTTTTGGACACCCTCAGTTCTTATGTGCAGACACACTGAAACCATCAGCTGAAAAAGCTGTTGGTTTCTGACTGAACATTTGAATACTACAGGAACTTCCCACATCCCACTATAGTAACAGTTGTTTTTAAAGATACTTTCTGAGCTTGTGAGTGAAATTCTTAGATGGACAGTGCAGAGACATATGATGTCATTCATAGTACATGAGAAAATGACACCGCAGACCTAAGGAGAAAGTTAGGGGACCTTAACATCAGGGACCTCGGCCCAGATCCAAGTACACTTGACCAAGTCCGGTTTGTTTGATAAGTCTACCTGAAGGTGGGCTCTGTACACTTCATTTGTACTCTGGTATGTTTTGTATCAGATATGAAAATAACTACCAAAACAGGGACGCAGACTGTGTAGATATCCAAGTGCTACTTGGGTATTGAACAACAATACCAATGTGAAAGCTGACATGGGGAAGGGGGGCAATCGTACCCAATATGAAAACCTCAGAAGAATCTCAAACCAGATCTCTTCTCCTCCTGTTGTCCTCATTATCATTATTTTTTGTCTTATTTCCTCTGTCTCTTCTTCTCCTTTGTCTCTGTGTTTTGTGTTATCTGCTAAGTGACAAAGAGGCCAGAGCAGTCAGCACTTAACGTCACTATCTAGCTCCTCACATAATCCACCTCACTATCTACATCCACGTATCTGCCATTCAGCTGTTATACTCGAGGATTTTAAATTAGAAAGTGGTGTTTTTAAAATTAGTAGGGAGTGTGTGTGGGTCGTCAAGCAGGCTGCGGCACCATGACATTGGCTGATAATATCTACAGTGACAATCTCATGACCATTCCACTTGAGCATAATTGTCTGCATTGCCAGATAAAAGGCTCCACACAAACTAATTTATATTTTTCTGGTTATTTCCCATCATGCCCTGCTTCACATGTTCACATTTACACACACACACACGCATTTTCACCTGTTCACATTTACATTTACATTTAGTAGGCCATCACATTTGTGAAGACCTAATAAACCAACAACAGGAAATTTTCATGTAATTGACCCAGACAAACACAAACCACCACCAGCAGCAGCAGCAGAAGCAGCAGCAGAAGCAGCAGCAGCAGCTTTCCACGTGGGCGGCTGCTGTTGCAGAGCAAACAGTTGCATCACATTGGAGAAGCCTGCATGCACTTGCAGTGTCATTACTGCTCTGCTCCAGCAATCAGTGAAGCCATGGAGACAGATTAAATTAGATTAGCAGGGCTGAGCTTTAAAGTCAAATCAGCAGCTAATGAGTTCTACAATATTTGGCAGCAGAGACAACTCGTCTTTTGTAAAGAAAGGGCAGTTAGGAGGCGTGCCATGCAGTTAACCCCAACCCCCCCGACACACAATGATTCCACTGTGAATTCTGCTGTCATTCAAAGAGCTGGCAGCTACTGTAAAGTTTATCCACGCCTGGTGGAGATTTATCTTGTAAATAAAAGTTGCCATGCAGTGTATCAGAAATGCCCTTTATGGTTTTGTGCTGTGCTTCTCTTCCCTGCACACTTTTGGTCACAGTTCTGAGATTTACAAAGGACTTATTCTAATCCAGAAGTTACTGAAGGCTCTATCAGTGAAAGCATCAACTGAATGAAAAATTACTGAGGCAGAATTCTGGCACTTTTTTAGGATGTGTTTGTTTGGCCAAAATGGACATGTTGCAGCCTTTTTTAATACTACCTCGGTTTGGAAAGATGGAAATAGTTGAAATGTTGCAATTAAGATTGCAAGTTAATAGATTTGGCTGATGTGGAGAGTTGATGTCCCGATAAAAACAAACTGCAAGAAAGAGCAATGGAAACAGACGTTGCAAAAAATCATAACATACTTAAGAATGTGACCACTGAAGAGACAAAAACAGTGGCAGATGAAAACATCAGATCTGTGTGGAGTGATAAGGAGACCGTAGCATTCCTCAAATTAAGACATGAAAGAAACTAATGTTATATTTTGTATGTGTTAAAATGTTATATGTTATAATTATGTCATCTTGTACTTATACTTCTTCTGCAATGGTTTAATAGACAAAAGGACAAAAAAACAAAGATCAAAATTTATAACATAAATGTGCATTTTTCCTCTTTATACCCCATTAATTTTCTCAAGATCCTTATCCTTATCTTGTGACCCTTCTTCTTGAACAGTGCTGTATGTGGCAGTCTAACAACCCTTGTTATTACTGACGCCTGGCCACTAAGTGAACTGCAGTCTGCGACCAGTCTGCACTTCATTATGTAGACTATGGTTAGTTGTCAGGCGTGAGCAGGGATTGGTATAAAGTGGCTGTGTGTCCAATCAAATATTTTTGACTTGTCTTATATTTTTACTGTAAATGAGAAAAGCTGAGAGGTAAAACTGGTGAAGCACCTTGTTTTAGCAGCACTGAATAGGTTTGTTTTGCCCATGTGGATGTATTGCAGTTCTTGCATGTAAAGCAACCTCCTTTTAATGACATGCATGCATGAAATGAAAACACCAATGCCAGATGGCAGTGGGGAGTTTTTTTCAAGCCCTCTTGAGATGCCCTACATTTTGTAGAATCTCCTCGTTCACACCTGGAGAAGAGAATGAATGGATTTCTACCCTCCACCTGCCTGCTGTAGAGGCAGAAAAAACTACAGTAGCAAAATGGGGCCATCACACATGCTTTTGATTAAAGCTGGCAGCTCATTTGCGCTTTGCGGCAACCTGTTGTTTACTAGTTGAAATATTACAGTCACAATACTTTGTCGGTTAGGTGAGGGTTTTTTCCCTTCTAACTGGATAGGGGTCATTTATTCCAGCTGGACAAATCCGTGTTTATCAACCTCTTCTTTATCCTCTGTCACACTGTTTCACATTTTAGCACTATGACGATTGGTCAGAAAAGCTGTACTAATAGAAGTTAAGGCTGACAGTCTCTTGGCGTGGTCCCAGAGCATTCTGGGAAAAAATTTGCAAGACCTATTTTCCCAAAGAAGCGTGAATGACAGCAGTTGGCACATGCAGTTGATATTCATGTTTTATTGAATGGGATAATGAATAATTGAGCTTCTCTGTGTCCCTGCAGGGCCTCTGTTTTGGTGGCTCTCAAAGCAATGTGGAGGAAATAAAGATCCTGACAAGCTGAAAACCAGAGGTATGACTTCACACTCCACTGGACTCTTAAATACTCTGACACACAATTGTAACTTCACACAAACACACTTGTAGACTAGTTCAAGCGTGTTTACTCACATCACATCACAGTATAAGAATAACCTTGTGTACATTCTGATAGCAGATGGAAGGATGGTAAAACATACTCATTCTGGAGAACCTTTAAATGCATGCATCATTAGAATAGCAGAGCAAGCACATACACATTCATTAAACCATGCACAGTTACCCACCAGCTGGCCATCACTAGCTCAGATTGTTAACCAGAGGCTAAGCTGCTGTCCCAAGTACATACACATACCTTTGGTGCATTAGCATGGACTGTGAATTCTATACTGTGCAGCATGTTTACAGTTCCCTCATAAAAGAAAATTATAGCAAAGGCCACCTTGTGTTTCTTTTATCACTGGAGTGGTACACTGATGTTGTTACAGGTTGAACCACAGGACAGCAGATGGTAAAAGAAGCTAACGCTAAAATGTTGCACTCCTTTATATCTTTTACAGTATGACCTGACCCAAGTGTCTGTTTCTGCTGCTTCCATCTTTACCCTGCAGTGCAGCAATAAGGTTGCCCCATACATTGTTGAGGGGTTTAATGGGTTCAGCCAGTACATAACACCACAACACAATCCTTTTTTAGCTTTGACTCCATCGTCACTATTCTGATTTCTAATGTATACCCCCCTGATCTGAAGGGTTTTTTTTGCCTTATCAGATGCAATGTATTTCTGGGCTAAAATAGCAGCAGATGAAACATCCTTCACTTATTTCCTAATCCAAGTGTTAGCATGCTGGTCCCCGCTAGGTTAGAGTAGAACACAATAGCACTGAGATTAGTCATCAGCAGTTAGCAGCAGTGTGTTCTTTACCTCTACAAGTCAGAGAGCAGTGACACAGGTTAGACCACTATAGCTGTTCGTAGGTCCTCAATCTACCTGACTCTAAGGACATTGAGGTAGAATTTTGTCATTTTGAAAGTGAAAATGAAACTAGGTGCTCTCTAACACCACACACTGATTATATGAAGGATGGGTGACACTGAGACAGGAGCATAATGTCCTTTCAACCCTCCCGCTGCCCTTCGGGTTCCGTATACTTTTTTCTTCTTACTATTATTCAAAAACAAAAGATAACCGCTTCAGAATCATGAATGTCATGCACAACAACAAATCCTACTACACACACATACACACACACACACACACATGAAGGCATGTTGTCCGCCACCGGTCACTTGACCAGAGGACAACACGAGGGTTAAATTCCAAGCCTTTGATCTGGATTCAGTTCTCAGATTATTCTGTTCTCTATTCTGTTTTTTTTTTTTTTTGTTCTTTATGACCTGATCTAAAGAGTTTTTTGATTGTGGTTCAGCATCCAATAAACAATGTATAGTTCAAGGACACGTCTCACATTACTGGACAGAAACAGCTTTCTTGACTGACAAAATCTGTATATCAGTATGAACCACAGTATGAACACAGACAAAAGAAACATAGAAGAAAACAGTATTTATTTTGGAAAATGCAGACAGTCACCACATAAGTTTAAGACAACGGCTTTCCCACTTAAAATGGTCCCTAGGTAAATCTCACCAGATGATTAAATGGATAAGAAAGAAAGATTTTCTTGTTAAATACTGAATACCTATACTTTGTTAAGGTTGAATTGCTCATAACTCATGTTCATAACCTCATAATCTGTGAAGTGGGCTGAATTTGGGCAAATGATGGTGCTAAACACTTTTTTGTTTGTTTGTGTGTTTGTTTTGTTCTTACACTCTGCATCTTGGCTTCTTGTTTTATGTTGTATTTATGATGGATGAATGTGTTTTTTAACACCTGACTGCAACCAAATTTCCCTTGGTGGGATAATAAAATTTGACTTGGCTTACCAATCCAAAAAAGTTTGGGAACCGTTGTTGTACTGAATGGTTCAGAATTCAAGTCACATGTCAAGTCTTTACTTTGACAAATATGTCATGATGGTGCTCACTGAAACCTTTTTTTTTTACATACAGATGAAGGATGAATGAAAAAGATGAATCTGCTGCTTCACACAACGACTATCTACAGCTAGTACAAATCTGTAATGCAATGACGATGGTGAATAGAGCAAGTATGCAGAGAATTCACAAAGACTGAGTCGGCGTGTTGATGACATTTTGTGCTGGTCTCCCATGTCTGCAGGCACCACTCCTCACCTAAACCGCATCTCACACTGATATTCTCCAACTATTTGCTGCTTGTGTTAAAGGGCAACACCGCATGGCTTAAGTGCATGGAAAAACATAACAGGTGTTTCAAAGACACAAGGGCTCAGTGAATGGTTTTATGAAAATGCTGTGAATCACTTCACAGTCATCGGACCTCAACCCAGTTGAGCACCTATGGGAGATTTTGGAGTGGGACATGTGTGTTGGACAGCACTCTCCACCAGTTCCAGAGATAGTGGATCTATGACAAAGAGGCTTGTGGTGGCCAAACACCATGGGAACACCATATACTGTGGTAAAAATTCTAAACTCAAAGTTCATGTAGCAGGTAAGAACACTTTATCAAGACACTTGTTAGTTTTTCTTTTAATTTATCACCCACTGAAAACAAGAATTGAAACACAAAACCTGTTTTGGCCCAGCAGCTGGCAACCAGACCTCATCATATTTTCAGTTTCCTTGGCAATTTCTTTGGGGCCCAAGTTAAGAGCCATCTCTTCCACACAGCAGCCGTTTGTGAGCTTCACTTGTTCTGTGACCTGTTTTGAAGCCAAAGAGATGTCTGTGTCTGGCCCGCTCCGAGCTCTTTTAGTCTGTAGCTTCCTCTTCTTGAGTGTGAGCGGAACTTCCAACAAACTGAACCCAGCCTGCTGATAAAGAAGACACATTGTGAAAACCCCAACAGAGCAACCAACAAACTTAAAATGGAGATTTGGGGGTAGATTTATCAATGGGTTAGTAGAAACGAGGGATTTTTTCCTCAAAACCAGAGTCAGCTGAGCATCCACAGCGAGAGTATTCATTCTGGCAGGCTCAATCATCGCTGCACTAAAAACTCCTTTACTATGTGCGCTCCAGTTTCCTACAGTGCTTCTGCATGTTGAACAGCTTGGCAATGGAGCCAGCAGAAGCGGGCTCGTTGCAGAGCAGAGTCACAGTTTTGCGCGTGACTCAGCTTTATTCGGAAGAGCCTCGCAGCGAGTGAGGTGGCCGTGATATGGAAGACATGCCACAGTACACAGCGGGTGTCAGAAGAAGCTCTGCAGAGCTGCAATGGTAGCACATCAAGAACCCTTACTGTGGTAACGTGGAGCAGATGTATGTGTGAGTGTGTGTTTCAACGCTCTTGCTGGGTGGGTGGCATTGTAGGCTGGTGAGAAACAGCAAATGAGTCACTGATTCCAATCATGTTTTCATGCTTCTCTCCTTCTCTCTGTGAGTTTCTGCATTGTGCAGAAAGAAGAGCTAAACAGCACAGTGGTAATTATCCTCACATTATCCAGACATTGATATTCATTGCTAGAATAATTTGCAGCCATGAGACAAACACATACTTGTGTTTGCCTTTTGCCTCCTCACAGCTCCACTGTTCACCCTCCCCTCCTCCCTGCTTGTTACCTCCACGATAATAACTGAGCCACTGTGGGCTGTGCAGCTATTCACTGAAATGTCAGCATTGCCCTCAGACTGTGCCTCCATTGTGGTTCCCAGTTTTCCTGATGGTAAGGAGATGCAGTCAGTAGGTGCCTTTAATGACAATAGTTTAACTTCACTCCATTATATCGACACATCTGGTGGCATTTTTCATCTGCTTGCTTTCCCTCCTCCACCTAATTAAGTAATCTGCTCAGGATCTGGGCTGGAAACAGAAGTGTACCCACCATAGCTCACACAAGACATACTGTACTGTATGTTAGCTCTCCGTGCTTGTTACAGCAGCCTAAAGGCCACTTGAAACTCAGCGTGACACATCACCAGCAGTCACCAACAGATTCTGATCATAGAACGTCCCTTCCAGTCTTTCTTTGCCCATTTGATGGCCATTAAGTAGCCTGCCTCATAGAGAGAATACTCTGTCTTGACCATCAGATCCACTCACATCAGAGCACCTTTCTCTCATCCTCACCATCCTTACCCTGAGGTGCTGTGTTTGAGAAAGTGGAAACGTCAGTGAATTAGCTGCAGCAGCAGCACTGCTGGACCCCGTTGAGAGACGTCAGCTATGGGAAACATCAAAGCGTCGCTGTGGTGAACTGGATCCTGGGATCCTCAGTCAGCAAGCAGGGACTGAGATGCCTTACTGTCACTGCTGCTTCATAATTGTAGCAACTGCTCCGGTTGCAGAAACGATATCTATGTGTGACGTGCTCGTGTGCCTACACACATACTGCAGAATGTGTGTGTGTGTGTGTGTGTGTGTGTGTGTGTAAATGTAAATATCTTTATCATTCAGGGGTTGCTCATGTAGACAAAGTGAAGGAGGAAAATCTCATCTCTTAACATTTTGTCCTTTAACCTGCATTTCACGAAGGGCAGAAGTGAAAGTGTATGATGGTATTTACTGAGGTAACAACAGAGGAAGGTAGATTAGACTTTTTCATTAAGCATAAATCCCAATGAAGATAGGAGGTAGGACACAATCCCATTGAGTCTTGATGCTGGTGGTGGTGGTGTAGAGCCAGCAGGTGGATGCTGGAAACCTTCAGTTGCAGAAAACTCTGCCAGAAATATCTTAAAGAAAAGAATATACATCCAAGCAGCAAAATGAGCCTTTGCTAATAATGTTTTTTTTCTGTTGTTGTTTTTTTTTTTATGGTGAATTTTTCCTTCATAATAAGGTCTTTTGTTTGTTTTTCTGAAATATTCATAGTTTGAATACCCTGCTGTTGCCCCATTCGCCCGTCCAAACTATCTAGCAAAGGTGTATGGAGAAAAAAAGGCTAGAGGAGAAGGGTCGATTGACCACCTGCTGCACCTCTACAGAAAGTCGTCTTGATGTTAAGCTCTCTCTTCCATCCCTCATCCCTCCATCTTACCTCAGGCAAAAGAAGTGAGGATGGGTGGAGGTTGCCTGTAATAGAGACTGGTTGGGTGGATAGAGGCCAGCTACAGGGGGCTGCAGTTTGGCCTCAGAGAGGACTGGGATTATATCCTGATTTGCCTGGTTTGTTAGACTGGGGAAGTGACATAGTTAAAAGTACACAGATTGTCTATTCAGCACTAACATGCTGGTTGCAACATGTCGTTCTGCTGCTTACAGGATATAAGTGTGTGTGAGTGTGTGTGTGTCCTTAATGTATGTGGTTGTGAGTGTGAGTGAGAGTGAGAGAGCCTGCTGTGCGGATGGTACAATACCATAACCTCATCCTGTTTTACTGACTCGCCAATTTGTTAAAGAGCCCACCTTCAACACATCTGCTGCAGCATACTAATGACTTGCATTAGAATGTTCAGTGATTTATGTCTCAGGCATTTCTCCTCCCAAGTCAACACTCACATTGTCATATGACTACACCTCTCATTTTTCCTGTTAATTTCCACTGCATGTTTCTAACAGAGCAGAAATGGACCTTTAGACACTTTCAAGGCTAGCTGAGCTCCCTGTCTATATGTATGCAGATTAAATGTCAAGGCCACCATATGACTCAGGAGAAGAAAATTAACATAGATTCTTACTGACTAGTTGAAAAAAGTAGAGGTGGGGAATCAGACGGCTGGAACAATAATAGCTGTGGCTTCTCATTGACAAGTTTTAGACTTACTGCCCAGCCTGCTGAGAGCTGTGACAGGTATATTGTCACCAAAGCTGTGAGAAGCTCGGAGTATAACAGGTCTTCCAATAGCTTCACACTCGGATGGGCTTAGGACACGGCTGCGCAGAGGCTAACAATGGAGTCTTTCACTTGGCCGTGGCAGGACTGAAAACCTCGCACGGAAACATTTCTGGTTTGCAAATTAGCCTAATCTTAACCCACCCAGACATGAGGGCCATCAGTCCCCACAAAGAAAACCTCTGGGGCAAAGAACCCCTACAAATCCCATCAAGTTAAGAAATCACCTCATAGAGCTTCATTTACCTAAATTCACTACATGACTAGACTGCACTGTGATTCCTCAAAGCTCTGTGTTCCTGTGTTATTTACTAATGTACTGACTGAGGGTCGTCAAGTGGTTCAGTGCTGTTAAATTGTGCCAACACCAGCACTTTTGATGTTGTACTAGCTTCCGCTGCTTTGGGCAGTCTGGACTGTCAATAACCGGCCACAGTTTCCATCAGTGCTCCACATGTTGGAGGTTTAGTGGCGACGTGGTTTTAATTATAATGGGGGATAAGCATTGGGAGAGGGTAGCTGTTGGGCTGTGGCCATATGCCGGCCTTGGGTCCCCAGGGACTAAGCCAGAGGCTTAATGAGCAGCCCCGTAGGAATTAGTGCTACTTTAACCTCAGTGTTTTGACTGCTGGGAGAGGCCCACTGCTCAGCTGATTTACAGCCACTGATGGGTAGAAGAGGAGGAGCAGAGGAGGAGGCTGGGACCTCATCCTGTCTGCTAGCAGACGTGGTGACTTCTTCCTAAATTGTTTCAGATGGAGTTTTAACACATCACTGAAAGTAGCACAGTTGTTTCCTCCTCCATCTAAAAGCAGTTAGGAAGACGCTAAACAGTCTTTCATTGCTAAAGAATAAGGCTTAGAATAAGATCATCATTCCAATCATACATTTAATACCAGCTTTGAGCACTGGACAGTTTTTGATTTCCTCAGTACAAGAAAGTATTCAGGTACCACTAAGTAACTAAGTATTATTAGCGCAAATTACACATATGAACAAAAGACCCTGAACATTCAAATCTGAAAAAACAGAGACTCTAAATGTCATTATATTGTGCCATAACCTAACCCTGTGCAATAACTCTACCATGGTCAGAGAGGACTAAATTGGGACACTGAGGACCCAGAATAATGCTTGTGTAGTCCTCATAAGATTAATTGCATTCACCTTGCATTGATTGAGTGGCTAAAATTAAACTATCAGGGTTTTACAGGAGTCTAAAACTAAGAAAGGCAAAATCTACAAGCCTCTATTCTGTGGAATCAGTTTCACTTCAATAAAGCTCAAAATAAATCCTCACGTTTTGCATTTGTGACAATTCAAGAAATCATGCATTGCAAGTTTGATGCTTCAAAATCACATCATCATCATCTGTGTCCACATGATGCAATTATGACGCAATGAAGCACATGAACAGTGGTGGTATTATATTGCTTATATGAAGTAAGGTCAGGAGCAGACTGAACAAACCACCACCACCAAAACTGAAGATAATAGTAACTGCAGTGAATCGCTTTCTAATCTGCCCTGGATTTTACAATCTCTTTATTTACTTAACTCTGTCCAAATGTCACTGAAACGTCTGTATTCAGAATGTATGTACACTATTAGTCAAAGGTTTTAGAAATGTACATGTACAATTTAAAGAGTACACTTAGACTTTACAGTGGAATCATGGAATCACAAATACTAGATTTCATCTACATTTTTTATTTCATTCAGCAGCTAAACACGTTCATGGCATTCATTCTGCAATGGAAACATTGTTTGGTTAATTCATCCCAACACTGTTGCAGAAGTTCCCACAAATGTGTTGTACTTGGGTTGCTTTGTTTCAACCTTCTGTCCATTTCACCCCAAACCAGCTGTGCTTTGGCTTATTATCTTGCTGTAGGATAAGCCCCTGTCCAACCAGTATGTCTTCCTTTGTTACTGCCTTTCTCTCACCATTCTGATAGCAATATACAGTCACATCACAGTTCCTGCAAACACACACACTGTCAGACAAGGGGGAGGAGACACAAGGGGAGACAAGGCAGGAGAAAAATACATGGAAACACCAGGGAAGCTAGATGTCAGTGGGGGAGCTGTGACACTTAGCTTCAGTAGTTTATCATCATTCTATTATTACTTGAACTGCTTACATTTCGGTAAAAACTGGAACAATGAGGGACGTTCTAATTCTTTTGACCAGTAGTGTGTTGACTGCCCTCTTAAGACATTATCTGTTGATTGATTGTAATGTCGCCCACCCACTGTGTTGTACTGTGGCCTCAATAGAAACAAGAGGCAAATAACATTAGGCCTGCTTCCCTCATACCATATTACTGTGGTCTGAGAGATGAAGAATATACACTTAATGCATCGGTGTCAGTGGTTACAAAGGAGAAAATGCTTCCATCAGACATTGATTTGCATCAATGTTTAAAGAGAAACTTTGACAGCCAGGAGACAGAAACCAGGGCACAAATTCCCACACTCAATAGTGTTATATCATCTGAGTTTACCTATAAACCTATTTATAGATGTATTGACTGGGACCCGTTGTGTCTGATGTTGCTCCACCTGGGGACAGGTATGGTAAGGCCTTTCCAGGAAGTGCTTGCTGTGCTGCAACAAGATTGACAGGCTGTGTTTGTTTCCACATGGCCTCACATGATTGAACCATGACTGGTGGTAACTCAATCACAGGAAGCCCCCTGACCCATCGTTCAGCCTGCCCTCAAAGCAGCAGTACTGGCTCTCCTCCTCCTGCGTCACCAGTTTCACTTATTTCCATTGATGGATTCTGGTCTAGTTACACCAGGATGTTGTTGTTGCCAGTTAGTCAGTCAGTCTGCATTTGTAGGTCCATCCATCAGTCTGACATCACTTGATATTGCAGCATCTACTGGCCAAACTGACATGAATGTATGGTAACCCCTGACCTCTTGCTCCATGGCCAACATCAAGCCTAAATTTCCCCTTGACCAGCAAATTGTTGATAACAAAGAAACTTGCTTTGAAACCAATTCTTGGTCCCTCTTAAAACCCCTACAAGCTTTCCTCCACCACTACATATTTGCCATTATTTCAAAATAAGACTTTTAGTCTTTTTAGCTTCTTGTCTTCTTTTTCTAAACAATTTAGAAATTCAAATGCAGATACACTTTGCAAAAATAGATTTTGTAAAGCCATGGTCATGGTCTAGCTATTCAAGATTCTGATATTTGTGTTTTGTTTGTTTGATTGTTTTTCCTAAATGTAGGCTATCAGTAAAAGCTGCAAACTGACCTACCACAGTGGCACAACATGAAAACTCACCTGTAGGGGTGTCACAATACTGGATATTCTCTACCAGTACCAATCAAACACCATGATAAAAAGGAAGAAGCAGCAGAGGCTGATATAGACACGTGCTAAGACACAAGTCAATGTTATATTTTGACTGAACACAGTGACAGAAGCCTATTAATATTAAGAGCTCCCAGCTCACATTATGAGCTATTGCTACATTAGCCTATACAAGACAACGTTAGTCTTTGTCGAGTCGTCTTGATGAAGCTGCTGTTGTAAAAAAAGGTGCACTTTGAAAACAGTTGCCACTCATCTCAGTAGAATAAAACATCAGTGATGTGGGAACATATGGGGCTAAGGTAATCACTGGCAGGTCAGTAAACAGTAATATTGATTTATCATCAAGCCCTGTGTACACACATACATGTGTGTTTGTGGCTCATCCATCGAGATGACATTGCGAGAGACAGGGTAAACCTTGGACGGTCAATCACACGGTTGACATATAGAGACAAACAGCCATTCACACTCACAGTCACACCTATGGGCAATTAATAGGACCTAACCTGCCTGTCTTTGCACTGCGGGAGGAAGTTGGAGGAAGGGAGAAAGAGGAAAGCGACAGTGCAGCACTTGTGTATGGCTGTGTTCTTCTGGGTTTGCATGCATGTGTACCCATCCATATCTTCTACATAAACCATTTGAAGAATGGCGAGCATTAAAGATTATCCTCAGCCGGAACACAATCCTCTTTGGAGATGCTGAGCAGTGGGGGCGTTTCTGAGTCTGGGTGCTGTCTAGACGCTGCTGCTCTGTGTGCAGGAACGTGCTGTGCTGAGCCAGGCAGTAGCACACATTGGCTAACAGAGTCACAGCTGGATCACACTGTCTGCTCTGAGGTACAGCATATTCTCGTGTCAGAGGTCACCCCGTCACACACACATACACACTTGCAGAAACCAAGATTTGTAGTTTTATCTTTCCAGATAAAATTTGAAGCAGTTGTGACAAAGAATGAGTAATGTTACTCTGTCTAGACTATCTGCCAAAATGTGTCTCCTCGTCCTCCATCATTCACAGGCTCTTAAGTCATCATAGCTGCTGCGTCATTTCCACTCCCCAGACTCTGCCAACCTGGCTCTGCCAGCAGAGCAAAGACCCATAGTACTCACTGTGCTCTGGAATGTGGTAACCTAGCAACGGGGCTATAGAGACAGATCACTCTGTTGGGTCTGTGATGGGCAGTCGCGCCTCATCTGCTTAGAGGTAAATCCTGCTACTGAAGGGCACGTGTGATGTTCCCCTCTGAGGTTTATTTGCTGTCTTTGATACACCTGAATGTACACATTTAGATGTTTAATATTACTAGTCTTCAGTTGTTTACTTTGTGGCAACAGAAATGTAAAATGGCACAATTTCCATTTTTTAATGTGTGTAGCACTTCTAACCTCTGATGCCTATGGGAGCATATATGCTCCCAATTATCATATTGTCTTTGGAGCATCATTACTCTGCAATGGTTTGGGCTAGAGACCTTACATTTTTCCCCTTAAACTAGAGAATCAGCACCAACAAGCCTGTTTGCCATTTAAATCAGTTGACAAACTTATATGAATAGTTGGAAAAGATTAGAATGGTCTCACCTATTGCCTGGCCCATTGCTGCATTCTATCTGTGTGTATTGATCAGTTCTCATCCAGCATCTTAGTTGGTGACATCAACAGTCATGTTTCTGAATCAGGCGCTCCAGTTGACTCCAGTGACACATTTGCTGAGGTTGTGCTGATTCTGTATAAAACTTGATGATAGTGTTAAGAATGGTCTCAGAGGAGAGTGAAATAAAAAAAAAACACACAGATAAATCAACTAAAAAAGTAGTGCAAGCCACCAGAACAGATAGTGTTAAAGGTTAAGAGTACAGTTGGGTGGGGCATCCTGGTGGAATAGTGATTAAGATGAATGCCATATAACCTAAACATCCTTTCTTCAGTTCCAACCCTTCCCCCTCTCTCCATGTTTCCTTTCTTTTTTGTCATAGTTAAATAAAAACAAAGTATCAAAAATGCCAATCTAATAAAAAAATCCAATAGAAAGGACAAAACCAACAATGCAGGTATATATATATGTATGTATATATACTTCCATATATCATGATATAAAAATGAAAGTTGACATACAGTAAAAGAGCATATCATAAAAACATTTCTGTGAAACCTTTGTGGGTGAGTGGGTAAGTGGGTAAACTATATAGGCAGAGATGTTCTAATTATGGACTGAGTTTATAACACCTCATCAGAGAGGTAACCGTGGGTATCACACACACACCATGTGTGAGTGCAGAGGATTACATTTTTGCTCCCAGTAGTGTCAATATGTAAAAAGACACCAGAGAGTTTAGGGTAAATGTAAAAGGCACAGTGTCAGTGTCAGAAAGGCACACAACTGCTGTGTGTGGTGCTCTCTTCTCATCTGAAAGGTAGAAGAAATTACAAGTTACTCCAGCACAGAACAGTATTGCATCAAACTCATTCATCCTGTCTATATAGGCCATGTAAAAAAACATGCATCTGTTGTAAAGGGGAAGGCATAATAGCTCTATATGAGAAACGCTGTGTAGTTCAAAGCAAGCTTCTTTTTTTTTTCTTAGAGGCTGTACAGGCAAGGGTGAGCAGGGAGGATGACAAGCAACATGAGCCAGAGTCAAACCCATGCAGCCTTGTTTGACTCCAGGTTGGTCTAGTCATTGAAGTGAAACTGTGAGGATGAAATACAGAGAGCTGGAGCAGGACACAGAGGCCTCCTTGGCCTATTTATAGAACGACTGATCGACTCAGCTGTAAGTCACCTCATCAGCAGATCTTCCTTCCTCCGAATGGAAGAAGTGAATGGTTATTTTCAGCTAAACCATATTATTACACAGCTCTCCTACAACATTGCTCTCTGATGAGGTGAATGGAAACTTAACACACTTAAAGGTGTATTTGTGGCTTTTAACCACATCCTGTAGGCAGTCATAATGATGGCGCTGAGATAGTTCTCAAAGTGTTAGGTCTCTGTCAGGGAGGTTTTGCATAGTGTTGCAATTGCTTCACATCTGCACATCTGCAGGCAGGTGCTACACCCACAAGTTGAAATGCTCAAAAGCTTTTGTTGTTTTCTGGCTCTGACCTTCAGTTTGTTTTTGTCATATTTGGGTTGTTCCTTTTGGCATTTGGCCCCTGGAGCATTGTTACTGTCATGCTGTGTCCGTAGTCCATAGGCTATTCTATTCATGCATGTAAATGGGCTATCTTGGGTGCCTTGCATCACTGCAAGACCATGTATATTTAAAGTGGAAGGACCCAGTAGGTAGCAAACAACATTTTCTACTACCACTGTCAGTGAAAGCATGTGCTTGGACATGCTCATCATTGTATGCGCAGGTTCTCTTCTAATAATACAGTATTTGAATAAAGAACAACCTGACAATACTGTCCTATGTCTTACAGACCTGAATGTTGAGGACCTGCGGGAATTACAGCAGTGTGTTCTAACCAACATTTATTTTCTCCTGATTCAGGAGATACTCTGAAGATGTCTTGACAGTGGGGTTTTCCTGTATATTTCAGTCGTCATAGTGAGTTGAAAGTTGTCTTTCTCTGGCTCATAGTATTGTGGATCTAATTTAGCATGATCCAAACATCATCAATCTTTTTTTTTATCCTAAATTCATGTGAATTATATCTCTGTAGGTTACATTCTCCTCATATCTCACACAGATCTGTATGACGTTTTCGTCTGCTGCTATTATTTATGTCTTCAGTGGAGAAGTCACATGATTCATGTACGTAAGGGGGGGTTTACTAAGGTGGTTTCCTTAGCTTTTTTCTGGTTAGGTTGTGATCAGATTGTCACAATGCAACACAGTAGGAATCTGTGGCCAGCTATGTGAGAAATCTTTCATGCAAACCGCTTTTTCTGCTGCTACTGGAAACACACTCTACGATCAATCACCCAAGATGAAGTACATATAATTTACTTACTCAGTGTACTAAAACAGAGAGATAAGTGTTATTACGTAGCTCTTAAAGAAAGCATCATTTGTCATAACATTTACTGTGAATGATAAAATCTCTATATGCAACTAAATTTGAAACTACAACTGAAGGTAAATTTAAAGTGTAAGACTTCCTGTCTTGTACCATGGAAGCAAAGCAGTGGAATAAAATTCAAAGATAATTGATGGTTTCCTTCAAGGAGCAGATGAATATTTCAGTGAGTAGAGCAGAGGCAGGATCTTGTGTTGTGTTGTGGTGTTGATTCACCCAAAGCCCAGGGGAAGGAAAGAGTGTGGGGGCTGCCAGGTCAAGTCCTGGACACAGCTGCATTATTAACAGAAGGTCAGCTGTCAGCACACGTCTGCAGGGCTAACATCAAGCAGCTCACTCAGTTTTGTGCCTCTGACTGACATGTTTGTAACCTTGTGGGCCATTTAATGAAGGTTCACAAGCCCTCTCTTTTACTTTCTTCTTTTTTTTTCTTGTTCTAATAAAACAGAGCCAGACCACAAGGAGCATATAATGCACAGTGCATCTGGAACAACTTTTATTACATTGCCATAAAAAGATGTTCAAGATATATTGGGCAAGGGCCTGCACATATTCACCCAAATAGTTTATAGGACTGCAACAAAAATAAGCTTCACAGTATTTTTGTGCAATATTTGATTAGTCTCTGAAATGTCAAAAAGGGAAAATTAATATTCATGTACATAAAACACATACTTTTCATAATAGTGTTTATTTTGTGTGTGTGAGCACAGTCAGAGAACAGTCAAAGTTCCTTTTGTCAAGTCTCATAAAAACAGTGTGATGAGTCTGTTTGTACATGAACAACAACCTAATGCCCTGTTTGTTTGACTGCACAATCCTGCACATTTTAGTCAGACAGCTGAGTATTGACCAACAGCTAACTCTAATAGATAGCAAACAGTAGTCTGGATCTCTTCTTTTAAGCACATAACATCAATATTTTAATGCCATCAAGCAGCAAATTGTCATGTCAATTTGTAAAACTCTTAATATCAGCTAATGTTAACTAACGTAATGTTAGCTTGGCAGCCAAAGGGAGACAGAGCATATATAGCAGGATCTTTTTAGATGGTATCTTTAACTGTCAGATGTGACTAACTAGCAGTTGGTCGTTATTGTGGGTGCCCCAATTTAAATTGATGGTAATTTAACAATATAGTAGGAGAATAGCTATAACTAAGTAGCTACTACGTAACTAAGTCATTTTAAGTGTCTCACCCATGTATCTATTTTTTCACTCCATGTGAGCTATTTGGCCAGGTTGTCAGAATACACACAGTCATATGACTGATATCTGATAAGGACTACAGTGTGGTAGGAAAATGTTGGCATTCAGGCGGTGAATAAAGTGAAAGAATGACTTGATAATTTTGATGAGTTTTATATACTGACGAACTGACAAAACTGCTGCTGCTTTTTGTCTTGAAGCCTTCAGCAGATCAATACTCCTAACATTATTTTGTAGTATTCACTACATGTTCAGGTATGTAGGTTTCATGATATAGTTTATGTCACCTTGGAAGGGGGAAATTAACTAACTGACCTATTTGAACTCCTCCCAGACATTCCTAGTTTAGACACCAAACATTTGGTTAGTCTGCTATCAGAACTGTCAATAGTTTGTTTTCTGTTGATCAACCAATTTATCAACTAATTGTTTCAGCAGCTACAGATTTCACCCCTACAGTTTCACTAAGAAAGAGTGTAGTTGGCTAACAGCTGAGCTAATCCTTGTCAAAAGCAAATAGTTTTCATCCAACAAAAGCCATGCATAGTGCTTCATCAAAAAGCACTGCACTTGGGTTTTGTTTCTATGACAACAGTATCTTGACAACATATCACCTGTTGATAGACTAGCATCAGCCTTTGCTTATTACCATTTGTTTGACATTGTTTTTTCACCATGAGTACCAACCAGAGGATGCTTGCCCTCATACTTTGTATGGATGACCTTGTCAGACCTCAGTCTGCTTAGACAGTTGTAGAGAGCAAGAAGGATCTGGGTACATGACGCGATCTGTTGGAAACAAGAAAACGATGAATCACCTTGTCCAAGAACTAGATGGAGCCCAGTTCCAAGTCTCTTTCATTCAATTGGTGGCCTGAAAAGGAGCTACAGTGATGACACCAGCAACTTTCTGGAAAGTTCCAAGATTTTCAACAAAAAAGGCTCTGAAAAAATACACTGGGTGCGGCTCCTTTCTCTAGGCAGCCACATACACTCTCTCCTCATTGGGGACAATTGGAAAAAAGATGCTAGCGCTCTGCCTTCTTTTTCTCCAGCTTAGAGGATCATCAGGTGTCCACTGTCATCTTCCTCCAGCTTCTTCCAGTTTTGCTGCTGCTGCTGCTGTTGTTGCTGCTGCTGCTGACAATGAGCTACCCTGACACAATGGTGTCACCACTGGCCCCGCCCAGCTTGAATTTGACTGACACGAGCAGGGAGGACAGAGGCTGCCGCCCTTCTATGCAATATGGAGAGAGATGAGAAAGACAGGGAAGAGAGGATCATGGGAGCAGACATGGTTGAGGCCTGTGTTGTTGTGATCTGTGCTCAGCCAGCAGGAAGGGCTGTAGACAAGCATGTGGCCTTTTCCTTGTTCCAGCGGAACCACAGACAAGCCGTGTGGCAGAAGGAAGTGTTGTTCAAGTTTTGACAGCTCATAGTTCATGATCCCAGCCAGAGAGGAGAGACATAAGCTGCTTATTTAAAAAAAACAAACAAAAAAAGATGAAGAGACTGGATTTTAAATTCTGTTCTGGATTTTACAGAGAGCCAGTTCAGAGAAGCTATTATGGGAGAAATATGACCTCTGTTCTTAGTTCCTGTCAGTAATCGTGCTGCAGCATTTTGAATCAACTAATTCTGATGAGAATTACAATAATCCGGCCTAGAAGTAACAAATTCGTGGACTAGTTTTTCTACTTATTTTTGAGATAGGATGTGAGCAATTTTCACAAAGTTTTAGGGCCACTTTGCTCTCAGTTTTGTCTGAATTTAAGCCGAAAATTGCAGGTCATCCATCTTATGTTCTTGGGGCATGCTTGAAGTTTAGTTTACTGAGTGGCATCATCAACAAGTACTTCATGATGTGTTGTCTGTACCACGACAGGGTGGGAAACAGCAGGTTTGCTGACCAAGGAAAAGACCATTGCAAACATAGGAATAGTAGAAATAGGTGGTGCAGGGAACTTTTTGTCGTGATATTCTGTCAACTTGTGGGTGGTGCCACACAGCTGTCGTGATGGCTTCCTCCATTTTGGACTCTGATTCTTTCTCCCTCAAAGGTCACCACTGTAAAGACAGTTAACAAAACTTTCGTGGCATGAATTATCAAATGTACTTTTATTGAAAGGAAATGATTTTGTTAAAAGGGCAGTAATGCAGAGGACTATGGCAGCTTTCAAAACTTTAAAGCTGAGTTTAATATTTTTATATGAACAGTGGGACAATTGACTTCATAAGGCAAAAGATTTCTTACTCAATGCTGCTGTGACTCAGCCCTTCAATGACTAAAGGGATGTGAAAAGCCTTTCCTGGGGGTTTATACAACACTGTGCCCTCCATCTCCTCCTACACCAACCAGACTCCCCTCCCTCCTCTCCTGCTTCTAATGAACCCCACCCCATCACCTTCTCATCTCACCATAATTGGAGGAATCTCTGTCTGTCTGTCCCTCGGTTTTCTCAACAACCGCTCGTCTGATCGACCTCAGATTTGGTGGATGTATTGTTGAAGACCCAAGGAATTGCATTGTAAAGAGAGTAAACAGAGTAAAATTTGAGTGGTTCTCAAGAAAGCTTTAAATATCACTTTCCCTGAGGGAAAAGGCGGAGTTACATCGCAGGGGCAATGCATGGGGCACATGTGGACAGCATCTTAGTTAAGCAATTTTCATCCCATGAGCTCCTTTAATCACAGTTTTTACATCTTAAGGTATTTTAGGTCTTTGGCTTCAATTAAAGAACCTAATGAATTTTGTCCATCCTGTGTTATGTGAATAGCCTTTTGCGTTAACTAATTATAGATCTGACTCCACTACTGATCATGTCCGGCTCTGTAATGGGATTTTCTCCAGGGGTTCATCGATTTAATGTTGAAAGTGGCTGAAACACGGTAGGGGGTGCTTAGTCTGGTATGAATCATGGGAAAATATAGTGTTAGCTGCATTGTCAAGCTTTTATTTTGACAAGAGAAGAATAATTCATGATGCCTGCATTTTCAGACACTCTTTGCAATGGACCATTTTAGTGAAATGATCCTATGAGCCTCAGTTTTGATTGTTTCTTTAGTTGCCTCTAGAGTTGCTTCCTGCAGCCCTCTGGGCTGAGGAGTGAAAGACTGGGGGAGTAAACAGCAGAACAGCCCCTATGGCAAGCAAGGAAGAATAATTAATCAGCAGAGAGGGCTGTGTGAAAAGGAGGGAAGGAAGGGGCAAATAAAGAGATTAAAGAGCCTTCAGTTCAAAGAGAGCAGTCAGTGATGACATTGGCCCCAACTGGGCTGCAGAGGGCTGTGGAGGAGGGAGTTGGACAAATAGGGCTAATAACAGTCACGGCTGTCTGTGTAGAAAAGCAGATTGCATTTAACATGATTTCAGTAATCTGACTGCTTAAACAATTGTTCTAATTGATTAGAGTTGGTAAGAACAACACAGTAATTGCATTACATAATGTAATATTTCAGACTTAATATGACAGGGGGCATTTAAGTTGTTCTGTGGGGTTATGGTGGAACCACCCCTCACTAAGACACTTTGTGTTGTTGTTTTTTATATTTCATTTGTCACCTATCCGTATGAAGCTCTGTCACCTCAAAGCAAGAAGATTCAGGGTTTGCTTTTCTGTGGAGTGTGCATGTTCTCCCTGTGCCTGTGTAGGTTCTGTCCAGGTACTCCAGCTCCCTTCCACAGTCCAAAGACATGCAGGTTAATTTGTAACTCCAAATTGCCCATAGGTGTGAATGTGAATGGTTGTGTGTCTATAAACATTACCCCTGTGATAGACTGCCGATTCAATCCAGGGTGTACCCCACATTTCACTCAATGTCGGCTGGGATTGGCTAACTGCAGTGGTGGTTGTTTTACTTGACCTTTCCTCTGTATGTGCACTTTCAACAATCTGCACAACTGCATCAAACTTCCTCCTAGCTTGTTGCGTTTTTGTGGCCATTTTTCTGATTCTATTTTTTATGAATACAGGGAGGCAGCTAGCTAGTTACTGTATGTAGGAAAATGACACAGCCACTCTTAATCTCTTAATCTTTTTGAAGTGCTGAAAAAATTCAGGAATGGCATGGTGATTCATAGATATGGAACCAGGCTAAAATATTTGTAACCTATATGTCAGAATCAGTTGACCTTTTTTAATAAAGTTATCCTAAAATCACTGCATTAGCATAATGTGCTATTTGACTAATTAGGTCTGTACTGTTAAAGGGTAATGTGGAAATGCATATATGTAATGAAGGTAACCTTCCCATTTAGGGGTTTCTGGCTCTTTGTGCTGTATATGTCACTGACAGCAGCAGAGGAGAGTAATAATACTCTAACTGAGCCTCAGGTAGCAGCAGATACAGTTAATTACTGACTGATGTGTAATGTTACTCAGGGTGACAGCAGTGCCTCCACAGTGCTTCACATATCGCAGTGATGAGAGATAATAGTATGTGTGTTTGCAGATGGTTGTGTGTATTTATGTGTGTATCCACCTACATCCAGCACCATATAACCAGCTGTTAAGTCAGCTCGCTCCCTGAGAATAGACTTATCCGTCATCATCCTTCCTCCAAAGATTATCATTTAACAACTGCACCAGAACAGCTTTCATTCCAGCTCAAAGGGATCAATACACTTGTTTCCCTCCCAAAAGCTGATTCAGTCTGCCTCTGCCAGTCATGGCTTATGTAAAGAGAATGCAGAGCAGTTTGTGGTTTCAGTCGGTGTTGGCTTCTGCTGTGAGCATATATACGATTAGAAATGCTCTGCAGTCTTGCACTGAGCGTAGCATTGCTGCTGTTGTTGCCTGGCCCCCTGCCTGCCCCTCTGTCCTGTCACACAGGATTACAGCACTGGCTGACAGTGTTATCATGGTGTGTTCTACTGCACTGCTGCTGCATATGTGAGTCGGCCATTTCTCTTTGCCTGTGGGTTTGATGCCAGGTCATTGACATGGATCAAACCAAGTTGATTACAAGAAGCACAAAGGTGATATTCCATTCTTCCTGAGCCCCTTTTTTTTGCATCACATAAGCTTATTCTTGCACCAGCACTGACATTTTACAATTCTGAAATTTAGTAAAACTGAAGACAAAAACACTTCTGCTTTTCTCAAAAAAATAATATAATAATATAATAATCAAAACCAAGCAATTTAAAGGAAACACTAAAAAGACCCAAACAGGAAAAAGAGAAACAGAATCAATGTAAAAGATAAGAGAAAGAGAAAGGACATGGCATTCAGTATGAAAGGCCCGTCCTTGGCATAGACTTGTTATCTTGTTTGGTTGAAAAAAATACAAATAATACGGTAGGATTTCTCTCCCTCTAACACCCCCACTTCCTGTGACAACCTCTGATTGTACTGACAGGCATTTCGGCCTCTGTCTGCACCAGTGTGCCATCTGAGGGATCAGTCTGTAATTATGTTGAAAGAGAGTGGTCACGGTGTGTCAGTCAGTGTGGGGCTGTTGTGCTAATTGGTAGAGGAGAGTTTCTCTCAGTGGCTGCGCTGGCATTAACAAAGACCCAAGCCTAAACAAGGGTAGCACTTGATAATTTTGTGAAAGCTGTGATCTTGATACAAATCGCAGCATGGAATATCAACAAGACTACAAGGTTAAAAACCTCCTAGTGGCCTCTACAGGCGACAATATTTTTATTTTATATCTTTATTGAAGGAATAGAGAAAAGTTAAAGGCTCTATCGCTCTTGTATTGACAATTCCCTCTTCTTCTTTTGTGAACATACACATCCCTGGAGAGATAAGAGGTAAGATGAGAAACACTGAAGCAGCATGAACCCACTCAGCCATTCTAGACAGCTGTAGTTACTGAGGTACTGTACCTAACAGCAGTGTACTATATTGGATAGAGCAACAAGGGGATAAAAACATACATTCAAACTTGCATACACCTGCCCTATATGTTATATTATGAATTATGACTAGGGTCAGGATTAAATAGGATTAGACAGACTAATACCAAATGCTTTGGAATTCCTTACTGAACCTCATTAGATGCAGTCACAAGTGTCAAGTATCTAAAATCCAAATATTCAATTCACCCTTTGTTGACTGAGAAGGCAGAGATGCTGCAGTTCAAGATGTGGCAGCCTTAATGATGTTCAAAATCTGAACTTGAAAATGACATAACTGGGAATCTTGGGCCCTGGCATTCATCTGGATGTGACTTTGACAGACAATATGAAACACAATATGGAAATGTTGGGCAAAAGCAAAAACAATGTTGATGTTCTCCAAGACTTACAAATAGAATTAAAAATGTAAACCTGTCCTGGGCTGGAGTGGTCAAAATGGAAACTCAAATTTTGGCCTGAGGCAAAGGTCATTGTAGTCATGAAAGCCACTAGAAATCATCCTCTGGGGAATATTGTGCTCTTGTTTGGATATTCAGCTGCTTACGGTCTTTTATCTTTTCAGCCTCTTGTCTCCAACAGCTTGTCATTATATTGGTGTGTGATTATCTCAACTTAGAGTAGTTATTGTTTGTCAGGGACACTGCTGATTAGAAGAGGTTCCTTCCTATGATCCTCCACTTGTTTGTTGCTGCTCCTAAGACAGGGAAGGCCATACTCTTCCTTCATTTTTCTTGTCTATGTCCTCACAGTGTGTCACAAGTGAATGCATTTCCTGCTCCTCTCTGGAGTCAAATGGCACAAGTGAGGCAGAAGGCAGCAGGACAGCAGGGGAGAGAGAGAAGAAGCAGGGAGTGATATATATTCTCAAGTGACACATTTGAAGGACAGATTGGTGCTGAAGGCAAGACTGGCACCTTGTCTTCCAAGGAGAGCCTGGATTTATTGCCTGTTGTGTCTGCACTGAAAAACCATGCCAACACACAATTGTTTTTTATTCTTGTTTGCAGACAAACAATTAGATGGCTTTAATTCCTTTGGGAGTGCACAAAAAACTTTTTAAACTACTCATTTATTTATTTTTCAGTAGCAATTACACTGAACAAAATCCACAACAAAATGCCATAAATGACAAAATTAAAAATCAAATAAACATAAAAGTATTTTTTAAGAAACAGACTGGGCTCTTCTCTCTTTACAATCTTTAATCCATCATTTTCAGACCAGCTGAGAACACAATACATCTTTTCTCTTGTATTCAGTCATTTTCCCCAGTGTAGCTCTTGGGTCCCTGCTTTAGTCGTCAGATAATGGGTCAGTTCTCCCAAGAAAACTATATTCCTCTACAATGTGCAGCCCTGTCGTGGTTGTGAAGGGTCACATCTCAACCATCTTCTTGTGATGGCCTTTTTACATGTATGTATCAGGATTTTGAAGAAATAGGTGTCCCTCTTTTGAATTATGTCCCCAGGTATCAATCTCAGACACCCAATCTGGATCTGAATAACATTGTCACAGAATGTTTGTATTTTTATACATGACCAGAAAATATGTGAGCGATTGGAATTCTTCGGCCCACGCCGTCTTCAGCATTGCTGTTATTAACCCCAATTTTTGAGGTTAACAACAGCACTGGACACTACACTTTCCAGAATGCAATTTGATCTTCAAACCCAGGCTCATATTCCCCAGTTATGTCACTACCACTAAATGTCACTACTAAAACTCTACTCATTGGACAACTGTTTCCACAGTTTGATTAGTAAATTGACATGTCATGTCAAATTGGTGGAGTGCTCATTTGTAATTGTAATACCACAATTGTCACGAAAGTCTGGCTCCAAAAAAGTTGCACATTATCATGATAGTCTCAAAGATTCCAAACTTTTCTCTAACATAAAGTCAGAAAAGTGAGGGTTTTTTCCCAAATTAAGATCCATTTAACAGTTAATTTCACTGTGTTTTTATTGAGCTTGTACATCATGTTAACTCACACTACATATTTTAATTGGCTTGTCTGCAGAGCCAGAACCTGCAACATTTAGACTCACACTTATCAGATTAGTTGACTAAACACTGATTCTCACACTGAACGTAAGCATGGAACCACCATTTGGTTCTATATATTGACATTTCCAGCATCTCCATTCAAATAAACATCCTACACAATGCTATAAAGAAGAGGGAAAGGCAGAATTACACAGTGCAATTCTAGAAACAGAAAATCAAGAGTAAAAAAGACTAATATTGGAGCTGGAAGATACAGACAGTATGCAAGCTAAGTTCAGCTTCATATATCACAGTGGTTTCAGTCAACACTAGTTTTAGCCACACTGTGCTAAATAGTTGCTTATGCAACTGCACATCCATCCAGGCTTTACTTTGACTAAACTTGAATTTTCCAGGCCCAGTAAAGACTGTAAATGACATCAAATCAAACTTAAAGAACTTTAAGGACTTCCACAGATTTAGACAGAAGATGAGTTACTTTCATTAGTGTACTACTATAAAGCTCAAACATGTATTAGATACTCAACCCAGTGTACACATCAGTGATAAATGGCAGTGGTTGTGGTGAATGATAATGAGGTTGTTGTAGTGGTTCTGACCATAACACATCAAATCTATCCCATCTATGTATTCTGGTTCATGATAACATCAGTGTCAGTCATTTTTCCTCCATGGATAAAGACAGCACAAAGGTTTATCTTTATGATTGGAGGCAACTGATACACAAAGAAGGTGTAAAACTGGAGGTCTGGATCACTGATAAAAGTGAGTTTTCGGTGGCATCTCATGGTCTTCATTGGAGGATATAGTTTGCTTAGTTGTTGTGATTTGATGATCTTGTGAGCAGAATCGGTGAAAAGTCTAGTCAGAATGACGTGGACATACACCTGGCAGTGAGCTATGATGCTGTTGGGTTGCATTATTAGAAGTATAGGATACAGCTTTTCAGATCTTGACGTATAATAGGAACTACAAGAATATGGATGTTTCAGCCACTGCTGCTTTGGTTTTGGCTGATCTGTCTCTTCTGATAGGCTTGACATTATGGAAATATAATATTAAATTGCTCTACTAACCTTCAAAGTAACCTAATTTCTATTAATGTTTTTGTACAATCAATGTCATGCTTAGGACTTAGGATTCTAGCCTGTAAAGTAGAAAAGTAGAAAGTCAGAATTTGCAACTTGTCAACATGGAAGACTGCATTAGAACTTTTAATACGTTTTAATAGGTAGACTGCAATGTAAAAAATAGAGCTGAATGCTTGATAGCATCCAACATGTGGAAGACAGGTGAAGATTCTTACTTCTGGCAGCTCTGACCGACATTGGTTGTTCAGCTCCATGATTATACCAGCGTCCGGTCGCCAACAGGCTCTGTCCTCCCACCTCTCTCCACTGAGATCAACTTGGCAATGTTGACAGCACAGTGCCGTGCCTCCACGTTCCCCCTTCTCTCCAGCCAGCCTCCCTGACATCAGTGTGATAGGAACTGTTATTCCTCCTGACCATGAAAGAGAAACACTGTATGAGTCATCCAGAGACCAAGCTGTGTGTCCGGCCGGACCTTTGCTGCATGTCATTCCCCTACTCTCTCTTACTCTAAATAATGGCAAAAAAGCCCAAAAAAATACTGAAGGTCTCTGCCTCCCAGACCAGAGTGCTAATCGGTGGAAGGGTGTCATCTGTGGAGGAAGCAGTGTGCACACCTTAAACGGAGTAATGAGTTCAGTTCTGTTTGGTGTGCTGTGCAGGCGAGCACTGTTCTTTTTGCTCATTTTTCTTTCGAGACAGCATGATTCATCTTATCGATCCACCAGTCAAGGTTATAGACTATAAGTTGAATTCATTGCCTGCATTAAGGCTCTTTTAGCCTGTTTATGTTTTTATTTCTACATTTCATTTCTTATTGTTGATGCAATCTTCCACTGCCACATTTTCTTAAGAGTTATGATCCAGATGGTCTTTATATACCCTTAACCTGCGGTCTTTTATAACTCTCTTGAGGTGGTGGTAATATTTTTATGTAATGTGTTTTGATGTTTCTAACCACTGATTTATCACTCAGGTCCAGTTTCACCTAAACCACCCTAATGTAATATAACCTAATCATTTCCTTTTTTGTCATTCTCACCCAGATTATAGATAATGGGCTGTGTGCAATGCAAGGATAAGGAAGCAACCAAACTCACAGACGACAGAGATACCAGCATCTCCCAGGGAGCAGGCTACCGCTATGGGGCGGACCCCACGCCACAGCACTACCCCAATTTCGGGGTCACCGCCATCCCCAACTACAACAACTTCCATGCCCCTGTCGGACAGGGGATGACTGTCTTCGGAGGGGTTAGCACTTCCTCTCACACCGGAACCCTGAGGACTCGTGGTGGGACGGGTAAGAGATGGAAACAATAATGATCAGAAGTTTGTGAAAACCACTCACAATCTCACTATAATTCATGTTTGGACTTTCTGCTCAAATATAAAATATGAAAAATTATACTCCCCTGATATGTTTAAAATTCTTTTTATTTAAATATTTTTCATTCCGTTCAATTCAATTTTATTTATTTTATTTATATAGAGCCAAATCACAACAAAGGTCATCTTTAGTGAGTAGGGATTCCTGCCTCAAGTCATCATTACTGTTCCATTCACTCACTGCAATACAAATTTAAGGTGTGTTTTGACAGAAAGCAAACTTTGCTTTGCATCATTCGTACAAATTTTACAGCTGGACAGATGATAGCTGCAAACTTGCTAGTAATGAACCATGTGAATGGGAGGGTGCTTGTGTGTGTTTGTGTTCACTGCAGCCTCTGACTTGTCTCAGAGCTTACTAAAGAATCCAGAACACTTTGCATTCTGTATAACAGTAAGTTTGTGCCCAGGCGTGGGACCCTGGTGTACAGAAGGAAACTTGGATATTTCACAGTAGCTCTGCAGTGTGAACCTGACAGTTGAACTGATTGACTTGAGCATAATAGTGAGTAGCAAAATCAGAGTGCAGTGCTCAAGGTAATGCTGCCTCAAAGTTTAGGGTCTCAGACTGATGACAACAACATGTTAAAGCAGAAGTGTCTGTAAGTCTTCTGTTGTAGCCTCCTCCTGGTTAGATTCCAGTGCCTCTGTGATCTCTCTCAGTGTGTCTTTTGCTTGCCCTTGTAATGTTAATGTGATAAATCATACAAAGGGGAAATACAGTGCACACTTTCAGACAGACTGTCCTTGGAAACATCTGTGCATTCACACTCAAATGGTTAATCACTGCATAAATGGGCACAATTGCCCAATTGTTTTGGGCCAGCTGTGGCTCAGGAGGTAGAGCAGTCACCCACCAATCAGAAGGCCAGTGGTTTGACCCCCAGCTCCTCCAGTCAGCGTGCCAAAGTATCCTTGGGCAAAATACTGAACCCCAAAACTGCCCCCGGCTCTTTGAGTGATCAATATGACTAGGAAAGTGCTATATAAGTACAGTCCATTTACCATTGTTCTGTTTTGGAAACTTACAAAATTGTTGGAAACTGCTGTTAGACTGGAGCTTTAGAACCTCCTGACAATCCGACAGCCACCTCATTTGAAGGCTCTCAGCTAATCACCAGTTTGATCCCTCCACTAGCATGATAACCTGGGGTGGGAGAAAGAAAGTGCAGTGCCTGTCCTGCACCTGCACCACCACTGATGTTCCATTGTACAGAACAGCTCAGTGGCACACAGATCAGACTGTATATGTTTGAAAAAGAGAACATCACTCTCAATGACTAACTGAGAACTAACCAAGCTGATTTTTACCACACAAGTGAAGTAAAACACTGATCAGTTCCTGGGTTATCAAAAGTTGATCTCTGAGCAGTTATGTAGGAGCAAGTGTGAGGACAGACACAAACTGAAGTGTAAGGGTCATTTCTCTTTTTTTCATTCCCTCTCAGTTTCAGCGTTCTGTTCCCAGTGATAGTTGAATAGGCACATTCACTCACAGCCGCCCACACACACACACCTCCATATGCGAAAGCACAAACATTATTTGTTCTGCTAAAGACTTCCCATGGCATCCCAAAATCCTGACAATCCTTGCCTTACAGCCACTACAGCCCCACTCCCGACCCCACCCCAGCCCTGTCAGGAACGTCCGGGTGGCATTAGCACCAGGCTTTGTGCAGTGGGCTCATTGTTTAGGTAGGGAATATTCCTACTCAGGATATCCTTTATGTTCAACTGAGCCCAGCCTGCTGTGCAGAGGAACTCAGCATTTCCACTCAACTTAGCAGGAGTCCTCTGCCTCAAAGTGTGGATTATTTTCTGCATGGTATAATCCAAATCCACAACAGTGGCAGAGGAGGAGAGAGGTTTAGCTTTTTAATTTTCTCCCAGTGGGGACATTTGGACATAAGCCACCTATTCCCGCTCAACCTCTGTCATAACACAGCTGCCTAGCTTGTTTGCCTAGTTTGTCAGCCACAATCACCCCTCCACAGCCATACTGCAGAGGAGCCCAAAGTGCAATTGGCATCAGACATCTTATTGATTATCAGTTGATGTTTTGCTGATGTCATTTTCCCCACATGGAAATTTACAGCTAGTCCTGTGACCTTATGTAACTAATTGAGTGGGATCCTGGCAGATAATTGTGAAGTGAATCAACAAACCACTTTGTACGTAGTGCCCACCTCCGCTGACATAATGGAACATCTGAACATTGCAAACCACAGCTGTGATGCACTGAAGGTTTTGTAATTGTTGTGAAGGTTAGAAAACCAAAGTGTTTCAATCAGATACTCTTGTTTTTAATAGTCTGCTCCCCTTCTCTTGTTTGTTATCACATGAATAGCAGCAGGTCGTTTCTATCTACAGTCCTATCAGCAAGAGCCTCACATACCCTCTTCATATCAACATTTCCCAGAAATCCTCAGCCTGATGAGAGTGTCTGAGGTGAAATGACTTGAATAAATGTAATCTTGAGAGTTTAAGTGGACTTTGAAGAAGTGCCCATTCACCTTCCATTTGTCACTTAAAGGCATGAAACAGCTGCAGTCACCTCAAACCTGAGAAAAACACTTATCTCTTATCTGTCTTTTGTTACAGGGCAAGAAATTTCAAACTAGCCTAAGATAAAGAGGGAGATGGTGTTCACAGCATTCTACATAACTTTCAAATTGGAGTCTGCTGGTGCAAGAAACATAAGCAGTCACCCAATTGGACTGATTGGAGACAGACCCACAGATTTGTTGCCTTCAGACCCGCCCTGAGTCTGGTTCTGCTCGAGGTTTCTGCCTCTTAAAGGAAGTTTTTTCCTTGCCACTGTCGCCTAGTGCTGCTCATGGTGGGATCTGTTGGCTCTCTCTCTCTGTAAACACCTATTTTAAAGAGTACGGTCTAGACCTGCTCTATATGAAAAGTGCCTTGAGATGACTTTTGTTGTGATTCGGCGCTGTATGAATAAAACTGAATTGAATTGAACTCATTTGAAAGTGGGAACAGGCGAATGGTAACCTGAACTGTTCAAAATAAAATTCAGTCTCAGTTAACAAACAACTTCCTGGTTCACCTTTGACTTACCAGACACTCACCTTCAGTTTAACCTCCTAACTAAGGGGTTTTAATTCTAAACTGTTGACCAAAAACCTTTGTTTGAAATATGCACATCTTGCTCAATACTGCACAGAGTTTTCTCCCTATCAATCTTACATGGGACAATATACCTTTCTAAAGCCACTGAAACTGTTATAGGGATGTTTTAGCTGATGCACTTATTAAGAGAAACACACAGTGAATTGTAATTTTACATTTTTGCCTTAATTAAACTGAAGCAGTACTGAACTGAGACCCAGATGCAGTGGTTCAGTTTGACCAGTGAGATCCCACACCTACAGTATGTGTTCTTCTTGTTACAAAATGTTTTTCTCCCTCTGTTATCATACATTCACATAATGGACTGTTTTGTTATATTAATGTTCTCCTCTGAAAGGGTAGTTTGACAGTCTGAGTTTTTCTCTTCTTTACAAATTCGTTTGTTTTATTAACCTCCTGCTGTTATCTGTTAACACATCCTACAGTGAGCCTAAACTGCTTTATCACTTCTGCCACAAGCAAGCAATAAGCAGGAGGGTACGGATGAGAAAATATTCCTGTAAGAGAAGTGCTATTGGGGGATGTTAAAATGAGAGCCACTGTTCTTTTTTACATCTGTGATGATAGTAAAATTAGTAGGATTAGTGACGGGAGATGTAGGAGATGGGATAAGAGGGTTAGAGTCAGGGTGACTTCAGATATTTTGTGAAAATAATTGTGACTCTGCAAAGGTTACTCTGCCATTATGAAGCCAGTTTTACTACAGGAAAGCTGTGATAACAGTGTGATTATAAGGGTTTAATGTTCTTGTAGCTAGCTAGCTTGTGCAACATGTCATCTGACCACATCTAAAGACAAAAGTGTTTGTTAGTGTTGTGAATGACCAAAGCCTGCTGTACTACCCTCCTCCTGGCTGCATTACATTGCCTCTCTGATGTTAGTTCAGCATGTTAGCACTAGTTTATTAGTGCTAAGAGTTCAGATGAGGATGATGTCAATGTCATTAGGTGTTTAATCACTGTTTGACCAATTAAATTTTGACCTGGTGATGGCCACTAGATGAATCACCAAAAGTTAGCACACTCCTAAATTCAGTTCATCCAATAAGTCAATACATTTCATTCAAAACCAAAATTGTCTGCTTCACGGTGTCCAGGGATCAACAACATACACAAATCTACAATCCACCAAGTAGGAAAAATTCCACTGTTGAGATATTTTCAGTCTGTCCAACATTCCTACCCCAACAGCCATGTTGCTGTGGGGTAGGAATGGCAGATATAACCTCCAACAGGAAAATGTCTGATGTAGGAATATGACCAAATAAACTTACTGTGCTATCATCGTTAGGAAATTGTCACGAGTTATCAATTGTAAAAATCTGAGTTCCCATCAGTGTCAACACAACTGACAAATGACCAGATTCATTCAATGTACCGGAGCTTTCCAGTGCTCTGTCAGTCAGTTTTGAGCCTTCATTTTCACTCTCTAATCTGCTGAGTGCTAACCCTGAGTTTTTATCACTTCTGCAGGAGTCACCCTCTTTGTGGCACTTTACGACTACGAGGCGCGGACAGAAGACGACCTTAGCTTCAGGAAAGGAGAAAGGTTCCAGATTATCAACAGCACGTAAGTAGCTGCAGCTGCTTATCAGACTTTCTGCACTTGGGAAGAATACAAGATTCCCCTTTTATCACTGTCTTAAAGGGGATGGTGTTAGCTGCTAGGAGGGGAGCAGACAGGGCTTCACATTTCAGCTGAGGTAAAAGTAGCAGCTTGTGCACAAAAATGAAGTGTTTTGGTATCATAATCCAGAGCATGCTAGAACCCAAAATAAGTCAGCAGTTCCTCATTTTGTGGAACAACAAAGCTATAAAAAAAAACATGTTCATCTGTTACAACCAACCAACCCTAACCCGTCAACCCCCAAAGCTGAATCATTTGACACAAGAAAAAAGGCCTAAGTCCAAGTGGAAATTGGAAGGACTGTCAGGATTGGCAGCTGCTTTATATAGGGCACAATGTTAAAGGCTGCAGAGTTAAAAGTAGTGGCTTGAACATGAAACATGACAATCAGCAGCAAACAATTTAAGGTTCACAAAGGGTGGAGCAGGGTTTCCAGCCAGCAGTGATGAGTGTGGTGTTCCTTCAAGACTTCCCTCTGAACTTGGACAGGAAGTGCCCTGTTACACCCACAATGATGTTGGCTAGTCTTTCCTCCAGTCAGCAGCACTGCAGATGACTCTGTGTGTGTGTGTGTGTGAGAGAGAGAGAGAGAGGAGAGGTATAATCATCTGCCAGCATTTTAACCATCTTAGCCTGAGCTTGGGGATGGTTTTCATTTTCTTTCTGTCTGCATGAGGCTGTGTGTCGTCCTACTGGAGTGAACCTCAGCTGCCTGTCTGTCTGTTTGTGCGGTGGTGCAATGACAACATTTGAGGATGCTTGGAGACTGTGCTCTGGTCCCATAGATTTGATTGTAATTAGGCTGCCCGGTCCACATACTAACAACAGGTTTACTATGACTCCACTGTTTGATAATCTGGATGATTACCTGTATGTAGTGGTGACTACACTGATACATCTCTGATTTCTGTGCACATAGATGAATATATGAACAGTGGATTGACATTATGTCAATGACGGTACCCCTCAAAGATAGGTGCACAAGGTTGTGTGCATGCACCTGCCTTTGTCCCACATTATAAGGAGAAGAAAGGGAGCAAAGTATTGGCAAACTAATGGGGAGCACTGAGGACAAAGTAAGTAGTAAGTAAATGAAATAACAGAAACAGAAGAAAAAAAAAAGAAATCTAATAATAAGCTTCAAAGAGCTTTCCTGGAAAGAATCATGTAATTTGCTTCTAATTATAGGGAAAGTGGAGAATGTGAGTCAGTTGTTACATTTCCAAGTAATTAATTCCAATTTATTGCTAGCATAATCTAGAGAGTCAAGCATACAATTCAACATGTGCAGTATGAATTATTATATTTCCAATAATAAATGAAAAATGAATGAATATTAACTTGGATTTAAATTGAACTTTTTTCAAAGAAATTCTTATCCTCCTTGTAGTTTCTACCAAAGCACATAGTTCTTTCTCAGAAATTACAGACCTGTCAGTGGGGTGCTTTGGGTGCTTAGAATCCTTATCTCAGTATCTCTAAGATCCAGGCCCTGGTTCAAGTAGGGCAGACTGATTGAGAGGTGAAATCCAGGGCAAAAAAACTCACAAAGTGCACGTTTTCCCAGGTATCAGCAGTGGAAATCACACCCTTGGCTGTGATGGTGCATGGTTTTCTAATATTAGTCAAAGTAATGTTATTATAACAGCACTATAGTGACTTTGTTAATGCTTCAGTCTAATCAAGCAGGAACATTGCTTTCACACAAACATGCAGTATCTCAAATATAAATTGTTAATGCTTATGGCAGATGTATAAACCTTACGAATTGTAAAAACTGTACTGTACTGTACATGGCTGCCTGTCGCCTTAGCCTTTGGCCCAGTAAGGTCAGTCTTCCTCCTCACCACACCCAGTTAGCATCCTGTCCCAGCCGGGGTCTTGCACATTCCACCACACACCTGGGTCCCTGCTGGGTCTCAGCCAGAGCAGGAAGACACCATCATTAGAGCCCAGATTCCCTCCACCTCCTCCTCTCTCTCTTCTCCTCCTCCTCAGCAGGAGCCAGACAGAGCTGCATCTTCGCCTCTTCTCCCCTCTCCCTTCTCTTTTCTCCACCTCCCTCTATCCGCCCACACCTGGCTCTTTGAACCAGCCTCTAATGCAGACTGGGCTTCTTCTAGCCAGCCAGACTGACCTCTGCTGGACAAAGGCAAAAAAAAAAAAAAAAATGCCCTAAAATCTTCATCTGCTCCAGCCTGTCAGAACTGGCATGAAAGTGAATGACAGATGCCCACACAGGCAGGGCTCATGTGAAGCGGGGCCACCAGAGATCCCAGTACTGCCTGAGCTGACAGACGGCAGTGTTGTCCCTTTTTGTTTTGTGGTGGCATCCTCCAGGAAACAGGCTTCCATCTCTGAATGTTTATAAGCGCTGCATTCAGCTCAGGCTGTTTATAACCCACCAGGAGCGGGTTATTGTGTAGCTTCTTCAGACACAATCAAGAAATGGCTCCTGTTTTTACTGAATGCTACAAGTCTGCACTGTAAGTAAATTAAATAAGTATTGTTCTGATTCAACTGCAGGCTATGAATAGACATGCTGTGGTGTTGTGAATGTTGCTGTACTATGACTCCTTTCAGTCAACACAGTCCTGTGTTTAATTATTCTCTCATCAGCAGTCACCATGTGGAGAGAGGATTTGAATCCATGTGGAGACAGGAGGGAGGTTCTTTGTTTACTCTTGTTGTTCTCTGTCTTTTTGTGGTGGAGCAGGGTTGGTTTAAGGGGGTTTGTTTCTGGAGACAAAAGAGGCAGTGGGACAGACTGGGGCCCACCCCGCCCTGTCTGTTTATGTCTCTCCGGCTTCATGCAAACACACATACCGACACATACCGCACAAACACATCCTCTCACTCCAGCATACTTTTTTCCCTCAGAAGGCAGATTGTTGAGTCCCTCCCTCCCCTCCTGAGGGATCCTCTATAAAGAAAGGGAAGCGGGCCGGTTTCTGCCTGGGATGTCATCCCCAGGCGATCGTCAACCGTGGCTTTATTCAGCATAAATGAAGGACCAACAACGCCTCTCCTCCCTCTCCCTCTACCCCCTTGTCTCTGTCTCACACACCCAAAGACATTCCCTCCTGGTGTGTCAGGGCTGTGATAGAAACAAGCACAGGGTGGTACAGTGGTTCAGAGAGACACTGTGAAAGCTTGGAGATGGGGGAAGGACATGTACATCTGTGATTGTGCATTCATGTGCAAGCATTGGTAATGACGGATGGTAAGCTACTACTGCTAGCCTGTCTCTTAAGGCAGCTGGATATCGGTGTGTGTGAAGAGAGTGGAGGAATGACGTAGCCAGAGAAGAAGGGAGATGGTGGAAAGATAAATGATATGTCTGTACAAGTGAGAGTAAACATAGACGTCAGTAACAACACAGAAATCTTCCTCAGTTTGCCCACTGTCTTATCTGCTTCTGCTTTAGCTAAGGATATTATCCACTATCTATACTGTACCTGTCAACAAATCCTATGAAAAGATCAAAACCAATAAGAAATAGTATAATAATGCTTTCCAGTTTCTCTCCCCTGTCTGTGCCACTCAGCCTGAAGCCCTTTGGTGCCTGCTGAAGATGTTATAATCTTTCAGAACAAGTCACAAATATATAGTTTAATTTGTTTAAAAACATCTCAGTTTTTTCGGGTGGTGCGGTGATGCAGTGGTTAGCACTGTCACCTCACAGCACGAACTGTGGTTCACCCGGGGCTTTTCTGTGTGGAGTTTGCATGTGTTTTACCTGGGTGCTCCAGCTTCCTCCCACAGTCCAAAGACATACAGGTTAACTGGTGACTCTAGATGCAAATGTGAGTGTGAGTGGTTGTTTGTCTATATGTCAGCCCTGTGATAGACGATCCCCAGCTCTTCCATATCATCCCTGGGCAAGATACTGAACCCCAGATTTGCCCCAGTGTATCATCGGAGTGTGTGAGTGTGTGTGTTGGCACTTAGCATATAGAATAAGCATTGTATGAATGTGTGTGTGAATGACTGAATGTCAGCTGTAGTGTGAAGCTCTTCTAGATGCTGACTAGAAAAGTGCTATATAAGTGCAGTTGCTGTCTGCCTGTTGTCTGGTCTGGCTAGTTCTCTGCTAGTTCTCATCCTAATGCCAAACTAGACTCAATAAAGTTTGCATTACTGATTAGTAATTTCTGACTCTCATTACTGACAGTATTTGTAGATGATGTATGCATATTATCTTATATAAAACCAGTCCACAGTGGGGAGATTGGCCTAAACTCTTTCATTATTTACTGTTTAAAGCTACAGTCCTTTTAATAAAGGGAAAGATGAGTCAGACTGTGTTTCAGTTGTTACATTTGTCCAGCACCACTAGTCTGAGCTAATCAATGTTCTACAATGAAGCCTGGAAGTTGCGCAGCACTGGATTTTGTCTGGCCAAATGCTGAATAGCAAGACAGGAGTGGAAGCTCTGTGATTTTAAATAGTCATTGTTTTGTGTTGTTTAATTTATAATTAAAGCATTTTGGTGTCTTACTTAGTTTTTTCTCTAAATTCCTAATTTAAGCACACATTCATTTTCTCAAAATGTGTTTATTTCCTGAATATTAACCTGAACTTGACCAGTATTTGTTGGATTGAATCAATTGAATTGCAGTGTGTGTGTGTGTGTGTGTGTGTGTGTGTGTGTTTCATGGTAATAAAGGAACATGTCACCAAGTGCAACAGTGTGGCTCACTGGTGTGTCTAATAGTTTTTAGACAACAATGGAGCTCTATGGCACAGAACAATGAGCTACAGTATATCAGGCTGGAGCTACACAGACAGATCTTGTTAGTGGGATCAATTTATTGTTGGTTTTGGACTTTTGGTAGGATTTCTTGATAATGACAGAAATAGAAAATATCAACAATCTTATTCTTTAATGATTTCCTTAGTTTCTCAGAAACACTGATGACTGTTGGACACTGGCACAAATTAGTGGCCTAAGTAAGAGGCTCATTGAGGAAAACCATACCAAGATAACTTTCCCCTTCAATTTGTCAATTATCTGTACATTGTATCTGTGTTGAAAATATCTCCATGTTGCGACGTACCCTTTTAAAATGGAGTAGTTTATTAATAGGAGAAAAATAAACACTAAATAACACATCAGGCTGAATGTGTTTTAGAAGAGATTTGTCCTCTAAGCTGGACACAGTGGTCAGATGTTGGTATTTTAGTCATCACCTTTACAAAAAGTCAGCCAATTAACAGTCATAGTGCCATATCACTTACCCTTTTCCTTTTTAAAATCTGGCAAATATCGAAAATGTCACAAGTAATGAATTAATTTGAATGTGTTTTTAAAGAAAGTTCTATGTCTCGTAAAGTTTTGATGCAATTCTTAACAATCCAGTACTGTGACCAAATGAAAATAAATGAATGAGAAGGAGGAGTGATGGACTTTTGGGCTTAAAGCTCATCATCATCAGGAGGGAATATGAAGGGAGGAGAAGCAGAAAATGTGAGAAAGGGAGAAAGATAGAAGATGAGCAGCTGAGTGGCTGCACAGATGAGAGTCGGTGGTTAGTGAGGAGGAGATGCACAGAGGACATCAGAGAGAGACACTAATGGCTGTGTGGGCGTCCAGGCTGAGAGGTCTTTAAGGAGCTTCTCCTTCCTTCTCCTTTGCCCCTTTTTTCACTTTCAAGACACTCAAAGCAGCTTAGCTTCTATTCATGTGTCACCAACATCACCCACAAGCGATCGAGTGCAGATAAAACACAGTGCCTAATGCTGTGGGATAAAACAGTCAAACTATATGTTTATTTTAAAAATTAGTTCAGTATTTTGTGAAATGATAAGTGATTTTGATTTTGTGTTTTGAGCTACAGTCAGGACATGGTTATCTTAGTTTAACACTGTGATCACGAACCTGTGGCTAGAGAAAAAAAAAGTAGGTGACAAAGATGTAGATGGTCTGCCAAAACTAAAAACATAAAATAACAGTCCACAAAACATCATACTTCATACATTAAGTTCATATTGGCAGGTCATTTGATATGTTTCAAATCCCCACAGAATTTCACAATTTTACTCCAGACACTAAATTATTTCTTGGCCTTCTTTCTAAGAGTGAGAGAAGATCTCATGTTTGTCCTTAGAGCATGGAGCTGAAGTCAGGATGTGGTTAGCTTAGCTGAGCATAAATACCGGAAGCAGGGGAAACAGCTATGATGGTTCTGTCTGAAGACCAAAAACATCCCTACCTACACATCTAAAGCTTTGTTGCATCTCGCTTATTTGATCTAGCCTGCATATAAAAAGAAATTCAAAAACAATAAAAAATAATTTGTCTTTGTCCTTTTTATTTTTTTCACATTCCTTTCTCTCTCTACATGTTAAAATAATAACAGTTTCTCTGTGGTGTGGTATTATTCACTCTAAGAAAAGTCTACAGTTGAGATAATCGGAGGATGTCACCTTCATGAGTGATAATGTTTAGTATTGCTCTGCTGGGTGATGTCTAGAAAATTTCAGGTTTACAGTGCATGTGTAACAGCAGCTTATGTCTGTGTGGGACAGGTAATACAGGTTTTTTATTTTATTTATTTTTTCATCCTGCTCTGTTGTAATTTGTGTGTTTTTTTTAAGATCATAGTGTTTCCTGAGCCACATGTTGCACTGTGTTTTACTCACTACAGACTCACTCGTTCCTTTATGTCTTCCACATGACAGTATTAGCGAGCAAGTCAAACTAAAGCTGTGCTTTGATGTGTTCAGTGGCACAGAAAATGTCAGCTCATATAGTACGAAATAAAAGCGTATTAATGTGGTACTTCTTTTCTCAACCCTCCCAACCCGTCTCTCTCTCTCTCTCTCTTTCAGTGAAGGGGACTGGTGGGATGCTCGCTCGCTCACCACCGGTGGCAGCGGCTACATTCCCAGTAATTACGTGGCTCCAGTGGACTCTATCCAGGCTGAGGAGTAAGTAGTGTGTATGTGTGTGTGTGTGTGTGTGAGTGCCCCTCAGAGACCCATGGCACACTGGTCCAGGACTGGTGACTTTCATCTAGGATGTGCTCTAAAGTAGTTTGAGATTAGTGGACACAAAGCCACAGACTGACAGACACACGTGCAGAGTTAACCTTCTGTGGAGGGGAAAAAAGATCACCGTCATCCCACAGATTCTACTTTCCCTGCTGGGCGGACATTTCTACTGACCCGATAAAATGACATTTTTATATATGGATGGATTTAGAATGTAAAATGTCAGCTCGACTGTGGGTGAGAGGTAAATATATCCTCTGGATGGGGCTTTTTTATTTTACAGTTACATTTTGCATTTTTAGCATGAAAATGTATGCACACCTAAACCATGAAGTTCCATTCATATGATGAATGGAAAAGAATGAATAAATAAACCTACTTTAATCTTCCTCTTCCTGTGTGTGGTTATGTCTGGGTGCTCAGCATCAACTGCTGACACAGACCTGAACCCCGCCACCCACCTGCCCCCGACCTGACCCTTGACTCAAAATAAGGTTTCTGAATAAAGACATTATGAGCCCACTGGAGCATGCTGGGATTAAAAACTGAGAGAAAGAGAGGGAGCAACTCCTCTTATCTGCACTGATCTACTTTCTATCAAACACACACTGTGGTGTCATACTGCTTACATTTCCTGACATTTTTTTCTCTCAGTGTAGCTTCCATTCATGTTAAAATGTTTTGACACAGTGTTAAAAGGTTCTACTTTTACTTCTACCTCACAGTTTTTCCAGGTTTAGAAACTGTGTCATGACAGTAATTTATGCAGAGGTCTGCAGGGAAGAAGGCAGTAGGTCTTGAACTGGTCACAGACAGTATAGGAAATTACATAAGAGAAATAACAACAAAACTAAGATTCTGAAGTGTCACTAGCAGTCCCTAGAGGCTGCAATGTTCATGACATCCCACAATATGAAAGTGAGAATTTCCTCTTAGAGCCTTACTTATCAGGGGGCAAAAAAAAGGCACATTTTGTCCTGAGGGTGGGGGTAAAGAAAGCGTCATGGAGTGACCTGAATGCAGATGATTCAGCCTTTTGGGCTCAGTTCATTTTTGAATGTGTGCATCATCAGCCATGTTCCTCTTTATCACATCTTTGACTATTATAATAATGACACTAAGAGTGTGCCAGCTGCCTTATTCTAAGACACTCCACTTAAACCAGTGTCTTCTATTTCTAATAAGGATTTTCAGGTAACACATCATTAAGTTGGTGTATAGGACTGAACAGTGGTGACTAAGAAGAAAGCAGAAAATCTTGTACACTGCTGGTCAGGTGTAGAGATTACTAAAGTGTAATGCACTGACTTTATGGCCTTCTAAATCTACTGTTTGAGTTAACATGTTTTGTCCTGTAATTGCAGCTGGTACTTTGGTAAACTGGGCCGTAAAGATGCAGAGAGGCAGCTGCTGTCCACTGGAAACCCACGAGGCACCTATCTCATTCGGGAGAGCGAAACCACAAAGGGTAAAGCCACAAACTCATATCAACCTGTGTGACTCTGAGTAAGAGTGTGTAAGAGTGTGTAAGAGTTTGTAGTTCTTGGTGTTCAGTCACTCAGACCTCATTCCCTCCATCTCTGATCTGTGTCCCCCCCAGGGGCCTTCTCCTTGTCCATACGAGACTGGGACGATGTGAAAGGAGACCACGTCAAGCATTATAAGATCCGCAAGCTGGACAGTGGCGGCTACTACATCACCACCAGGGCTCAGTTTGACACGTTGCAGCAACTGGTTCAGCACTACTCAGGTATAAAAACTACGCTTTTCACTGATATTTTCATTCACATTACATTTGTTTGTGGAGGTTAATTTTAGGATGTGTTCTGTTTAATCTCCAGATGTGTTCAAATTCACTTTAGATTCATGGATCCAAGTACACATGTACTACATGTAAATATAGGCCAGACTTAAAGCTCCATTAAGCAGCTTCACACTTATGTGGCCTTGAACAGTTGAGGGTTTTCATTATCCAAAGATTAGGTGGCGTCACTCCTGTAACATGTTAGCAGTTTTTTTCCTCCTAGTTTGAATTTTTGTATCTGGCTGTATAGCTCTATTGACTTGTGCAGCTCAAAGCCTACAGCAGTGAAAGAAAATTGTATTGTAAATGACCTGAAAACCAACAAGGCTGCCTCTCAGTGGTCTGGCTGTAAATTGTCCCTGGTTAAAAATACATGGACTGCATGGACCACTCTTTATTAAAAAGAGACAGTTGTTGCCATAGAGAGATTTGTTATGGTAGAGACAGAGCGTCAATGCTGTTGCCTCATTTACACAAGCCCCAAATAGCAGTATTAAACTCTTCTGTCCAATGTCCATTTCCTTCAATTGATCCAGAATGCATTAAGCAGACACTGTTACACGATATAATTGCATTTCGTCTGCTTCACATACAGGAATAAAAGGTGGCTTTTACCATGAGATGCAACTAGAAAGATAAGAAAGCTGCTGTACATCAGATCAGCTGCACTTGCAACCTTATATGCTTTTTTTATTTAGTTATTTATATTCACAGTTATTTTTAATGCAGACGTCGATAAAAATGATGTTGTGGTCACAGTGGAAAAGCAGTTTGTTAGCACCCTGTTGAGCAGAGGGAGTTTCAGTTTGAGTTTGTTCCTCCTGGCTGTGTGTGTCCTCAGGAGGTGACCACTGCATCTGTGCTGCTGACACACATATTTGATTATCAGGTTTACAGGACGAGACAGCAAATCATTATTTTAGTTTTACTAATGCATGATTTTATTTCTCTGTCGCTCTTGAGTTCATTTTTATTTGTATCTATGTGTAGCAGTAATAATGATGTGTATCTGAGTCTGTTCTCTGTTCTGTTATATCACTCTCAGTCTGTCTCCATCTCGCTAAGAAAAGGATGTCACCCCTGTCATGCTCTAATTAACACATTGACATTTGGACGTTTCAGCCCTAAAATCAACACCATGGATTTTCTGTATGTGTTTATGTCATGGAACATTAACTGTCCCTCTATTTTTTTATCACCACTCCAGATGACCTATGGAACCAACAGCACACCTTTGCAAATAACCTTGACTCTTTCAGGGCTTCTGTGGCTGTCTGCTTTCTTCTACTTTTCAGTCTTTGAAGAGCTTTAAAGAGCATATCTGGCAGATATCTGGCATCATATACTGTAGAATATTCTTCACATGTAACTGAAGAGATCAGAAACAACAAAATAGATGAAAAGTTAGACATACATTTTTTGACTTCATTTGTCTTTTGATTTTGATGTGTTATCTAATGATTTTGATTGATAAATTACTGGTTTTCTTTGTTTTGTTTTTTTGTTTTGTTTTTTCTTTGCTGAAATGGGCTTCCACAGTTACTCACAGATCATTTTCAATGGTTTTATCACAAGAAATTAGTGAGCTCATATCAGTGTAATTTTGACTCTTGGTGGTTCAGCATAGTCACACAAACCATTGTGTACTGAATTGAAACACCTTTAAAGTTATGCTGATAGTAGAAGTGTTGCGTGTAAAGGAACATGAGAGGTGAAACTTAGTGCAGTCCGCGTGTTGCCTTCAGCCCATTCATTCATTGTACTGAGGTTGAATTAGTGTTTTTACTAAGATAAAATTTTATTGATTTCCAAGGGAGGAGATTTGGCTATTGCCATGTAGTAAGATCCAGTCCACATATTGAGAGGTTTTGCTGCAGCCAGTGGAGTGGACCTAGAGATGTGGTGATGTCTGAGCAGAGCAGCTGAAGCAGGCAGGCCAGATGGGTTTTAATGGTTGAGTTGAAGGTTGAACACGGTCCTTTATCTCATCTTTACTGCCCCGCTCAAACACCCTGGAGTAAACAACACATCCCACCAACCCACACCACCAGTAGATATCAGGTCCTATAGACTTCAGCATGAAGGTATCAATGGAAACTCTGCCCTAATTCAGGGGTTTAATCAATGACTGGCAAACACTGGCACTTCCTCTAGACTAAACACAAGAGATGTTTGACTTTCATGACACAGTGTCATCAGTTAAAGTGACAACCTTATACAGAGAGGAATAGAGAGGATCGAAATGGAAGCAGCTGGAGTACCACTCAGCCGCCCTAAATAAACATGGCTGCTAATGCTTTTCATGGTGCAGAAAGTCCCTGTGCTTTATCTTTATGTTTAACCACAACTGGAGATGTACATTTCCCTGATGAATAACTGACACCCAGAGCTATCTCTTTACATACATTACTGTCATTATCATAAAGTGTATGTAAGTCATAGATGCCATTAGCCAAAGTAAGTCATAACATAGTCTATACTTTTACAGTGACTTGCACCCATACTAGCTGTTCGTTCATTCAGCAAGATGGCTACATACCATGGAGAAGATTGGACTCTGAAAGAAATAGTTATTATAATTTATCCCCAAAATAAATGTGTTATGTAGATGTGTAGTATTACTAACACCAGCCTCTAACTGCAAAGATACATGTAACTTAAACTAAAAACACTATTTGAAGTAAAAATACATATTACTGGTGATTAAACATGGCCATGCAATAGTCAAATTATTATGGTGTCTCTTTTTCAGTTGAAGAGTACTGCAGCAGTGTAGCATTGCTAGAGTCTTGTGGTGGTGCTAGATGAATTAGGATTCATCCTCTGGGGACTATGAATGTCTTTACAAATTGCCTGGTAGTCTGTCCTAACAAATTTTTCTTTGGTTCATGTCTTATGAAAATAGCAAAAACACACGTCATTCTGCACCACCAGTCTTTGTCTGGATTAGAAAACATTCAGAACTTGAGAAGCTAACTACCAACATTTTTCATCGCACAGCAGATGGAATATTTTTGGACTAGATGGTTGGATGAGTCTGTAAATATTCTGGAAATGCCTAGCCAGGTGACTTGAATGTAATGGTAATACATTAGAAGCAGAAACTGGAAATAGGGCCAAGGTCCAAAAAAAGTGGATCCTTCATTTCCATTAATGCAACTCAACAAAATTCCCAGCCCCAGTTTGTAACGCAGGATTTTTGTAAAAAAAATATTGTCTACAAGCCCACCTGATGACATCATGGTCGCCTGATGACATCATGGTCGCCTGATGACATCATGGTGGGCATTGTTTTCTCAGACATGACAGAAGTCCTCCAGACCCAGAGAGGATATTATGTAACTGTTTTCACAGGCTGAGTAGTGTTCCCCATAAATAGTAAACTGACTGTGATGTGTGATGATGAGTTCCCCTTTAAAGTGCTAGGACTGTGAAAACACCTCTGTCTCACTGGTTCCTGGAGATACATGCCTAGTAGCATTTTAGTTGTGCTGAGATGTGTACAGCCAGGCAGCACTCTGGTAGATTAGATGATCAGGAAGGATCAGGGAGAGTGCATTAGACTGATTACTGGTGGATAATCTGACCTGGAAGCAGCCTGTGTACCACCCAGGAAGCAAAATGAAGTTTCATGTTTACCCTTGTCATCCTTGTATCTAGTTTTGCTTTGAGGCTCTGCGCTCTCCCTTGCTGGGTGCTATGCTAATTCTCTGTACACTTCTCTCTGTGCTCTTATTTCGTGTTTGCTGTGTGGCGTGCGCAGACCGAGCCGCTGGGCTCTGCTGTCGCTTGGTGGTTCCCTGCCACAAAGGGATGCCCCGCCTTGCCGACCTGTCCGTCAAAACCAAAGATGTGTGGGAGATCCCGCGGGAGTCACTGCAGCTAATCAAGCGTCTTGGGAATGGGCAGTTTGGGGAGGTCTGGATGGGTACGAATCCGGTCGCCTCCAGAAGACGAGGTGACAAGGAAAGGGCCACAGTGAAGCAGCAGAGACACCAGACTGAATCCAGTAATACAAACAAATAATCTGGCCGGGGGGGGGGGGGGTTGGAGGAGGGGGTGCGGTGCCAGGGAAAAACATCTGGTTTCTGGCCCCTTCTTCCCAAAATCACCTAGAAAAACATCCAGCGTGTCAGGAGACTCTGCTCTCACAGTCTGAAGGTGGCTTCCTTCCCTGTCCCTCACTGCATGTTCCTCTCCCCGGTAGTTAACCCTGTGTGCCTTGCCTTCCCTCCCCTGTAGAGAGTGCGGATGGTTTGTGCTTTAATTTAACGGGCGTGTGTGTGAACTACATCCCTGACACTGTGGGCTTGAGTCATGATGCCTGGGAGATCAGCAGAGACACACTTGAGTTGGAAGTAAAGCTGGGAACAGGATGTTTTGCTGATGTGTTTTATGGTAAGAAAATCCCCTCCAAAAAAGAACCTATTTTTTTCACTGTGGGCCATTGTGTATATTTAAATGTGCTGAGAAACAATTTGTAATTTTGTTAACTAATTGGAGATGAAAGCAAATGCTATCGTATCCCTCTCCAACATTCCCACAGGAGGCAGTTACCTTAACAAGAGCTTAGAAACGTGCTAGATGCTAGATGCTACATGATACCACCACTAACAGAATGTTGTCTGTCCTCAGCTTGTCACTATCACATACAGTATGTGTTTACATCAATAAACAAACAAAACATAATGCAGCGAGGGATAATAATAATGAAGTTTTGGTCGAACACTAAATTGGGAGTTAATGGTCTCTCTAAGACAGGCTGGGGGGCTGAGAGGTGAGTGGATTGGCACTGGTGTCAACACTGCTGTCATGAAAAGTGATACTCTAGAGTGTCATTGGGGAAAATGCTATTATGAAATAAAATCAGGCTTTTAAAATGGACATTTAGAAATCAACATCTATAATGAAATGCAGTGAAATCAAATAAAACTTATGAAAATAAGTGATGAAATAATACTTCATATTGATGAGTTGAGTTGTAACAAGTCATTAAATAGTTTCACAATCAGTTTATTTGTATGCTTTACTCTCTATATTCATATTCCATAATGTGTTATTTATGTAATATTTACCATAGACGTCCATGTTGCAGAACATGACATTGAGCAGCTGGACAGATATTGGGAATAGGTCCTCTCCCAGATGACACCCAGCCTCTGGGATCCTCACCCAGCAGGGTGATCATCACCTGCTAGGTCCATCTCTTATTATGTGAACTCTGACACAGTAGCATTGGTGGTATAGCCATGCTGTGTTACAGTAACTGGCACGCAGCCAGTGAGGAGCTTATAGGTTAGTTTTTGTTACTCATCCCACAAAGGATTATCTGCCCCTGTTTTGGAATATTGTGTCTCTGGAAGGATCTGCTGGATCTCTCCTGGCTTTTAAACACCATTTCATATTAAGGTCCCCTCTAAATCTCCTACTCATTTAGTTGTCTTTCAGCATAACCTTTGTGCATGAGAATTAAGACAGGCTGATTCTCCTACCATCTCCTTATATAATTCTGCGTTGCATGTTTACCTCACTGTCATTTCAAACTAAGACTTTTCCCCTTGTTTTTGAATTGCCTCTCAGTCACCAACCATCTCTTCAAGATGGACCACAGGGTTGTTAAGTCTGTCTTTGAAATGACATGACTTGAATATGAATCAATGTTCGCGGTCTGCTGATTCCAGTGTGTGTGTATGTGTGTGTGAACCAGGAACATGGAATGGCACCACTAAGGTGGCAGTGAAGACTCTGAAGCCTGGCACCATGTCCCCAGAGTCCTTCCTGGAGGAGGCTCAGATCATGAAGAAACTCCGCCATGACAAGCTAGTGCAGCTCTACGCTGTGGTGTCTGAGGAGCCCATTTACATTGTCACAGAGTATATGGGCAAAGGTAGATGAACACACACACAAATATGTCCATATATACACACCACTCACTAACATGGCATGTATTTAGTTATTTAAATTTCCCCTCTGTCTTACCAAACAGAAAACAGAACAGAAATGAAAATGTCAAATTAAAACCAGACCTGAATTTAAAGCCCCAGCAGCAGCACCTTCAGACTGCAGTTCATTGTGTCCCATGATAGAGGCTGAGTTCTGCAGGGGTCTAAAGCTGAGACCCGAACTTGGCATGTACTGGCATCTTAAAGAACCAGCTCAGTTGGTCCCAGCTGGTGCTGCTAAATTTGAGACCTGAACCTGACTTTGGACCCAAAGCTATATCTTGACTATGACTGACTCTGTTTCCTCTGATATTCACCTTGGGGATTGTTAATCTACTTGCAACACATGACACACAAGGCCATCCCATTTTGTCTCAGGGTTGAACATGAGGAAAGACCGAGCTCTGTGTTATATTTTGTGCCTAAAGCTTATGCTCAAAATCAACCAAACCAGTAACATTAGTTCTCAACCCTTTGCTTTGTTTGACCAGGACAAAAAATTCCCACACTAGCACAAGAAAATATGAAATATCTAAATCAAAGTACTGGATTCTGGATATGTGTCTGTTTCTGTTTTTAAATCTATGGCACTGTGCACAAACATGTATGCAGGGTTTTTGTTCTTTTCCCTTCAGAGAAACAGTAACAGTTTTGATATGGTAAGCCTTTGTTTCAAAGAGACTGAAGATGATTAAGGCCTGCAGAACAATCCTCCAAAAGCCTGGAATTTAGAAACCGCACAAGAAAGAGCTGTAGATGCACATTAAACACCAAAGAGCACAGTAATGGACACTTTGATGTGCATCACTATGTCTGTTGTATGCAGAGGCTGCCACATGTAGGTCAGCCCATTAAGATGAAAAGGGGAATGTGTTTTTAAATGGAGAACCATTGAGTGTGAAATTGTATGAATGTCAAAGTATTTGTGGTCAACATCAAGTTCCCCCATCCTGTGTTTATCCACTGATGATAGAAAGATGAACAGGCAAATTACAAACCTCATGTCTCCAAAACATTCAGCTGTCAAATTGTTGGACCACTGATCCACTGATGGATGCAGGGAAAGAGCAGGGAGACGTGTCTTCAGTGAGTGTATGTGTACATGGACTGAAACGAGACATATGTTTATGTCCACTGTAGGAAGCCTGCTGGATTTCTTGAAGGATGGAGAAGGACGAGGGTTAAAGCTGCCGAACCTGGTGGACATGGCAGCACAGGTACACCTGGATCAAAGAACATAATGTTTTATCTGTAGACACTGTAGTGTCTGGAAAGTTGTGTGTGTGTTTCTGTTACATGAACAGCAACATAATCCTTTTACTTACCTGGACTGCAGAGAGAATCAGGAGTTATATTGAGATATGTCCTGGTTTGTTTGTATGTTTATGTGTTTTATTATATTTAGTTGTCTGTTGTCTAATTTGGTTCATTGGTAATTTGCTGTTGATGCTGTTTGCAGTTAATGCAAACTCAACACCTCCACGTTCACCTGTTGTCTTTATGAATTCATTTCATTAAACTGATGGAATTAGTGCTGTACTAGAGTCATGTCATATGCATCAGTAGGGCTGCAACTAAAGATTGTTTTCATTAGTGATTAATCTGACAATATTTTTCAAATTCATTCATTTGTCAATAGAAAAGAGAAAATTCCTATTACAGTTTCTTAAAACACAAGGTGACATATCCATAATTCTTGTCCATAACCCCAAAATATTTCATTTACCATCACAAATGGAATCCTCCAGTTTGAGAAACTGAAAGCAACAAATGTTTGTTTGAAAAATTAATGGATTAATCAGCTGTTTGTTTCAGTTGTACTCACCACTGTTACTCAGTGTCTCTTTTTGTAATTACCGTCAGTCAGACTGAACACTTCCTTCACATATTTATATCTCATCGTTAACTTTCACATCAGTGCTGGAAGCTGATAGGCTTTTATTTTGAGACATAGACAAAGAGCTGAAGGAGCCTTTCGGGTGAGAGGTGAAAAATCTTCAAGGATCCAAAAAGAAGTCCAGTTGCCTTCGACTCTAAATCTAAATCTATATCTGAAGATAAAGACAAAGAATGTTGAGTTTTACTGGTCAGGAGTTTAGCAACAGTCACAAAAAACAGAAAGGAAGAGATCCCCGGTAACAAAAAGTAGCATATATGACATGACTCTGTTGTTGCACTGTTTGAATTAGTGCTGAATTAACTATGTGAGCTACTAGAGTACAGATAATTCCAGACTCAGCCAGTGTGTGAATGACAGTTGTCAGAATGTGGGTCTGTCTCAGCCTCTTCATTAATAGATCATCTGACGGTTCGTTCTTTATTTTCTAGAATAGCATAGAAAAGAGCACCCTTTTCTTTATAACTCATACAGTCAGTCCGTAGCAGCACATCCTATTTTGACCCAGATTTCTAGCAAGTAATAAGTCATCTGTGATAAAGGTAACACGTCTTTTGAAATCACCCTTCCTGGGCCTTTCTGCCTGTGAGACAACTGCATTTTTCATGGAAAACTGTTAAAATGGAAAATATGAGCATTTCATAATCCTAATAGAGTACAAGAGGCTTTTTCCCTTATGGAACATGTTTCAGATTCTGTCCTAAACAAATTTGGCTCCAAATCCTTTTTATTAAGTAGCTGGTAATGTCGCGTTCTCTGCCAGCCAAAACTAATCAATATTTTGAAAGTTTATTTTGAAAGTTCTATACAAAGTAGGACCTAAAGATGTGTAACATATGTATCCTGAAGCAAATCAGTATTTACAGTATTCAGCAGAAGCAATGTCAGGATGATTTTTTCAGTGAGTGTTGATGCAGCGTGCTCACTGTGCTGCGCTCCAGGTGGCAGCAGGCATGGCCTACATCGAGAGGATGAACTACATCCACAGAGACCTGCGCTCCGCCAACATCCTGGTGGGAGACAATCTGGTGTGCAAGATCGCTGACTTTGGACTGGCAAGGCTCATTGAGGACAATGAATACACTGCTCGGCAAGGTGGGGCTCCCCCGTTCCTCTCACACACACACACACACACACACACACACACACACACACACATCATGTTAAATGCACATTCCTGATGTTCCCACTCACTCACATTCACGTTAACTGCACTTGGTCATGGAGGAAATTCCTTCAGTGGGTTCACATGAAAAAGACATGGTTTATGTAATGGTTAGCACTGAAGCCACAGTCCAAGTCAGCGAGTCCAAGAGTTACAGGAAATACATGTTACTCTAGTATCGACTGAAGATGTCTAGAGTGTTCGTACCCTGATAATGACACTGAATTAGCTTTTTTCAGTTTTGAGAGGGAGTATCTCAGAATCAGAATCAGATTCAGACTTTGTTGCCAAGCAAGTTTGCACATACAAGGAATTTGTCTTGGTATATCGGTGCTAAAGAACAGTGATAGTAAACAAAGACAGATAGAAAAGTAGAAGTAAGAGTAAGGAGTAAAGAGCAAAAAGCAAATACTATATGTACAAGGAACATAAATGTACTTCCACTTACTAATCTAAATGTAAAAACAGAACGTGCACCAACACACCGAGGCAGTCATCCATGGCACCATCTTCCATGATGTGTCATATATATATATATATATATATATATCTTCTCCTAACCAGTTAGTAGTGGTTAGCAATGCCAATTGTAAACAGTTTCCTTTAGCAATAGTTAACCCCATTAACAATCAATGGTCAGTTAATTGTTATGTCTTTTTCCATAATAAAATGGTGTAACTGTTTACCACTGTTGTGACCTGTGTTAGCTACAGAATCACAGTATCACAGTAAATGAGGTATTTAGAAAACAGACATGTCTGTGTGTACATACGCACTGTTAGTGCAGCTGTTGAAAACACCTGCTCATCTGGGACAGATGCACAAATAGTCCAGTTTGGCATTAGCATGAAAGAGCCTCAGATAGCTAGCTGAACCAAATTTTCACAGTTTTGCGCTGCAGTGTTCATCAGCATTACTGCCATAGTGAAAGCTCACTAAACATGTTTAACTCCATCTCATTAAACATTAAGACACACCACCTAGAACATTCATTGTTAACCTTTGAAACAGTAGTTTGATAAAATAAAATCTTAAGTCAAGGTCCACTTAGAATATATTGCCTTCATCAACTAATAGAGAAGTCCCATTGTAATGGAGATAGTTTAATAATCACATGGTCTATATATGGTCACCATTCTTACCACCTGGGCAACTTCATTTGCAAAAGAAGACATCAAGATATCACTGAAAGCTCCAGAAGAAATCTAGCAAAACACAAACACAAGCAAAAACAAATAAGGGCAAAGAAGCAATTTCTTTCTGCATAAACACAGTGTTCATGGGTCACAGTCTTTACTCAGTGTGTACAGAAGGATACAGAAACACGCAATGAAAGACAGTTTCAAACAATGCTACAAATGTTGCCCATGTTAGGTTAAGTGTCAATAACAAAAGTATTCACAGTATACACCCAGCATACTGTAAATGCCCGTCATCTCCCTTGAGTTCATAACAGCTGCTCTTGTTGATGCAGTTTTTCTGTGCTCAACCAATGCTGCTATCATTTATGATGTTTCTCTCCTCTTTGACGTGTTTTGAGCTGCTAGTTGTCTCACTTTGAAAAGTCAGGCCTCTTTTATAGCTAACAGATGCTGTAAGTTGGCATTCAGCCTAACATGACCCAACTTTATAGCAGTAATTATTCTCTTGAATTTAGATTTTTCTCTTCAACTTTTCCATTGACTAGCTATAAAGTTCACATGTATTGTACATTCTGTGACCCACCAGTGGATCACATTAGAATTAAAGCAGCAATGTAAACTTTTTATATGTATGTGTATTATTTTACTCCAGAATTCTTCTGCTGCAGCTAACATGTTTCAACTATTCTCTTTTTCTTTTTCTTTTTTTTTTTGGTCAACATTTTGTCAATCATGCTAATAAAGAAAAAACAAAAACAGAGCAAAGCACAGAGCAAAACAACAAGATTATGTTTAAGGCGTTTCTGCTTCTGCTTTTCTGCTAGCTTACTTTAGCAGGCAGCATTAGAGACCACATGCTTTGTCACACGAAGGAGAAGACGACATGTGACAGAAGGTCAGAGGTTACGTAAATGAATCTGAGAGTCTCTGTTCATCTGACTGGTCTCCTACAGGTGCAAAGTTCCCCATCAAGTGGACCGCCCCAGAGGCTGCGCTCTACGGAAAGTTCACCATCAAATCGGACGTGTGGTCATTTGGCATCTTGCTCACAGAGCTGGTCACAAAGGGTCGGGTGCCTTACCCAGGTGAGGAGGGGTGGGAATGGGAGGTAACCTGGCACAGCTTTCACCCTGAGCCACACGACGATGAAGTGTCCTGAAAAAGAAACCTAGACTTGTTAGTTGTTACTAAAACGCACACAGCTTCTCCTTTCAGGAGGCCCCTCCTGCTGTTTATGGGAGTAAAAGGTTCTTTAATGCATGGGTAACCTCTCTGCCCCTGCCAGAATATCAGATGACCCTTAATTACTGCCACTCGCCACTCAGACATGTTGAATTCAGACAGAGTGAGGAACAGGCTGAGCTGGGCACAAAATGCAGTTCCATGCAGGGAGGGGGAACACATGTTTGTCCAGGTGGGGCTGGTGAGCTGGTTGTGCTTCACAGAGAAGATAAGGAAGGTTAGCACACAGACAGCTGAGGGAGTAGCATCACGCTAACGGATGTGTTAGCAGATTTCTGAGGCCATCGCTGGGTTTGTGACAGAGCGTATGTAACTGCTATCTTGTTCCCCACTTCTTATTTTATGTGGACATAATGTATGGTCTTCAGGTAAAGGTAAAGACATGAACACACATATGTACAGTCAGTTTGTGATGTAATGTCATATCATCATCACCTGATAATTAAATATTTATGTTGCAGAACAGTAGTTTCAATCTTATCTTGTAAGTAGTGATCAAAAAACACCCAGGTCAGTATTAGAAAATGTGTTATATAGTATATGTTAAACTTGTACATCAGTAAGTAAAAACATGCTGCACATTACTTGTTGTTTCCTATAATGTTGATCTAGTAAAACTGTACATAGTTACAGTCCAACACTGTATATTACATGCATATAACACATACAATCCATTAAATGCATTATGTAAGGGCCATGGAAACAAGATCATGAGCTCAAGAGTAAATATGACATTTTGATAGTAAATGTCTCATATTAAATTACTTATTTATCCTAATTACATTGTGTGAGGTCACATCATTTATTGTCATTATTCAATACAGGTGTGATTAATTATGCAGTGTTACTTAAGGAATCATCATGTGTTTAAACTTAATCATTCATTCTAGTTTCATGTCTTATCTTTTTTGTATTTCCTATAGCTGCATATATTTACTGTTATTTATCCTCCTCATCAGGGGCCACTTGTATGACCATGTCTAATTTTCCTAAAAACTGTAGCACAGAAGCTCAGATACTGTATTTACATTACAGGAGCAGGAGAAGTTCATGCTACATTCATGTGTGGGTATAAAGGCAGTGGAAACAGAGTTGATATGCAGAGCTCATTCTAGTCTGAGTTAAAAAGCAGTTTATTACTAGCATGGATGATTTGTCTTATACTGAAGCTTCAACCATGATTTAACAACAGTAAACAGTCATTAGAGAATCACAGGAGACATAGGTTCAGTCAGAGCACCAGTTTGAGAAGGAAGGAACAGAAAGTACATTTAATAAAATATGGATAAAAATAACAAATAAATAAAAGTAGACATTTTTCTTCCACAGTCTACCTGCATGAGAGAGAAAAAGAGACATTAAAACACCAACAGTTATGGAAAGTTACTTTTCATTCATGTAATGGAGTAAATGTACCTGTTGGTGCCCACACGTGGTCCTGGATCAGATTTTGTGTTAGACTGAAGAGACAGTGAACCTTTTCAAAAATTAGCTGCTTGTCTCAGTTAAAAGGCAGATTTGCAGATTCAAGATGTTAAGACTGGTGCCACTGGGACTGTAAAGCTCACTGTCTGTTTTTGGGGCGGCATGGTGGTACAGTGGTTAGCACTGTCACCTCACAGCAAGAAGGTTCTGGGTGTGAGCCCCGGTGTGAGCCTGGGGCTTTTCTGTTTCAGTTAGCATGTTCTCTCTGGGTACTCCGGCTGCCTCCCACTGTGTTAGGTTAATTGGTGAGCCGTGGGCGTTTGTCTGTATATGTTGTGTACCCTGCCTCTCACCCAATGACAGCTGGGATAGGCTCCAGCCCCCCCGCGACCCTTAACAGATAAGCGGGATAGATAATGGATGGATGTCTGTTTGCTCATCTGATCATATTGATCTGTTTCAGAGTAGTGGGCAGACCTACCTGTCACACTGTGAATTGTTTTATTTATTTATTTTTTTCTTTTAGGGATGAATAACCGTGAGGTGCTGGAGCAGGTGGAGCGGGGCTACAGGATGCCGTGCCCCCAGGACTGCCCCATCTCACTGCACGAGCTCATGCTGCAGTGCTGGAAGAAGGATGCAGAGGAGCGTCCCACCTTTGAGTACCTACAGGCCTTCTTGGAGGACTACTTCACAGCCACTGAACCTCAGTACCAGCCCGGGGACAACCTCTAAACCCCCCTCCTGACTCTCTCTCTCTCCAGGGGTCGGGTGCCACTTGGGGCTGGGACCACATTGGCCGAATCAGTGCTGTTAAAAAAAAAAAAAACTTTGGAGCCTTCCCAGTCAGGCCTTTATTTTAGGGATCTGTACAGCTTCCTCAGCTCAACCCGAGCATTTCAGTTCAATACCAACCCCCAGAAACACAGCCCTCAGTCTCTGACACCCCCTCTAGTGTCTGAACTCTGCAAATGCGATAATTAGGGAAGCTGAGGGATGGAGGATGGACAGAAACAACAGGGGTTGTGATAATGCAATGAAATACTTGTATTCAGTGTAAATAAGAAAGGCTCATTTTAGTTTGTTTGCATCTGTTTAATATTTTATTTTCTCCAGCACAAAATAATAATAATGAGAAAAATAATAAAGGCAAAGAAAGATGAGCACCTGAGCAGGCACAGTTAATCTGTACATGTATTATACTGTAGTTCCTGTATTATTTTCTAGAGACTGAATTGGAAGCCTCATTTTTTTTATATTTTTTTCCCCATAATGTAAAAAAAAAATGTGCCCCCAGATTATTGCTTTATTCTTGACTTTTCAGTTAGTAGTATTGCAGAGGCTTCTTTGGACGAGCATGATGCAGTCCTCCGTCAGCCTTTTTTCTCTTTTCTTGCACTCCTCTGAAGCTTCCTTAGAGCGCTAGTTGTTAGACTACTGCTGTTTGGAACAAGGTTCTTTTACAAATGATATTCAGTATGTCACATTTTTGTAAATTAAAGCCAAGCGTGCAAGGATTTTCAACATATCCCTCCTCACTTATAATTTTAAGAAAACCTGGGTGGATTGTTTCTGTCTTTGTACCACAAGTGTTGTTTTTGTTTAAGCAGGGAGAGAGAAAGGTTGACGTAATTTAAGAAGAGTATGTATGCCTTTATTTGAGCTGTCATTCCGAGGCCTCTCCTCATCATCAAGGTTCTTGTTTTCGGGGAAGTCTGCGTGGACAGTGTTTTTCCTCGTCTCCTGCACATCCTCCTGCAGGGCGCTGACCTGCAGCTGAACCTGGACCACCTCACCCTCTGAGTTATTCCTTCTTTTATGTTTTACTGACAAGGCTGTATTGGATCAGTATTTGAGTCTTTGATTTCTACAGATTTTTTTTTTTTGTTTAACCTTTTAAGTGATCCTTTAACAGTCAGTTGTATTGTAAGTTCAGAGGAGCTCTGGGGCCAATTCATGCTGCAATTCAGAACAGAAAATTGAAGATTTTAAGAAAACCACTGAATTGAAAATGAATTGAACCCAGCTCTGATCTGGTCTTTATGCAGATGGTTTCATGGCCAACGAAAACCCCTCATTTTTAAGTTGTACAGCTAAATGGTTTTTAAGTGTTGCTAACTTCCCTCCTTTGTATCTTTCATTTGCATTTTTTAACATAACTTGTTTTGTTAATTCAGTGATTTGGCGTTTGAAATTCAAAAAAAGAAAAATAAACATTTTACACTCTGTCCAAGACATTTCTTTTCCACTTGCCAGTGTTTGTAACTATGTGTGTGTGTGTAACTATGTGTGTGTGTGTGTGTGTGTGTGTGTGTGTCTTGTGTGATGGTAAACACCAGGCCCTGCTCATCACCTGGCTGATACCATCCCTACAGTGAAGCATGGTGGTGGCAGCATCGTGCTTCTCATCCAATCTGATGGAAAGGGGCTTTTTACACACAAGTACTGGATTAAGGGACAAACATGTTTTCATGACATTATGGGTTACTGAGTGCAGACTAATGGGTAAAAATTACAATTTTATTCATTTACAAGTAGATCTAAAACAGAATAAAAAGTGCAAAAAGAGTACTTCCTGAAGCCACTGTAAATAGTCTGGAGGTGTGAGGTGCCTACATCAAGACATAGAGCACCTGTAGAGAAATGGAACAGGTGCCAAGAAGACTCAGTGCTGAACACCACGGTTGTCATAAAACCTGGAACAGTAGATAAAAACAGAAGCAGCCTTTTTTTCTTTCTGTTTGTTTGTTTACTTTTCCCCCCATTTTCTCCCCAACTGATTTGTCTTACTCTAATTCACTGCAGGTTTATCACTTCTAACAAAATCCCTCACAGTGTTCTCACAGAGCCATTTTGTTTTCAAAAGACAAGAGATACTGCAGATAGAAACTGGAGAAATTGCTAGTTGGAATTTTTTTAATCACTACCACAGCTTGGAGTCCCAAAAAGCTATTTGAATTCATTCAGATATTAGTCATATCCACAGAGAGACCCAGGACCTGCAGCAATAGAACAGGACCCTCACATAACCCTGAATATAACCAGCACAACTTAGGTTCCAGGTTGACTCAAGGTTACTACCAGGAACATACCTTTCTCACAGCATACATTCTCAAATGTCATAGTAAAGAAAGCACAAGCAATACCAATTCAAACATCAGTGATGGCCGAGGTTCCAGCTACAAGTCCCAGTGGTTTAACCTAACCCAGTGAGCAGAGCGCAGGTCACTGGCACACCTAAATATAACTGTGGCATCGTTAATGTAATGTGTTTTTAAAAAGTGTGGACAAGTCAGGATGTGTGCTGTGAGAAAGGTCTAATACAGCTGTTAAAGCATCTCACTTCCCATGAGGAGAATTTCACAATATGGTCATTGTCATTATCAAACTTTTGTCTCCAGCATCTGTTTGTCCTCTACTATTTGATTTCAGAATCAATACTGGTGGGAGACGTGAAGAGCACTAATAGCGCACTAAAAACTGTTTACCCAGGTCAAAGTTTCCCCTGCACCTCTGCAGCAGAACAGCCATTTCCTGTTCTCTGTCATGACCTGAACTCATCCTGCTGAAGAGACACTTCACGTCCCTCTCTCTCCCCCGTGGCAAACCTCGTCCACCCGGTCTTCAGACTCACTGTGTGTATGTCTTATTATTGATGGCTTCTTGGGGACTTCTGAGCAAATGTACTCAGTATCAGCACATGAGCTTCTGGAAATGTATTTTATTTGAAGACATCAGAAGCAATCAATCACAATACTGGATTCTAGCTTTTCAATGTAAAGACCAATCTGGTTGTCTTGGTGAACTACATCCACTTGTACCACATGTAGCCATACTAGCAGTGCAGATCTAGGAATGACAATGTCACTGATTCAGACTGAAATAAGCTAAACTAAGATGATGACCTTGGGAGACATGATATAAGTCAGTATGTTAATGTCATGAGCATGTTAGCATGTTTCTGCATTATCTAGCTCAGAGCATCACTGTGGCTAAATACAGCATCACAGAACTGCTAGCATGGCTGAAATTGTTTTATTTAACTGTCCACATGAATACCTGAAATTGATCTTCCACATCGTTATTTATGATTATTTAGGAATTTCTTCATCTCCCAGAGCATCATCTGGTAATTCTGTCATCCAGATCTGTTATGTTAGCATGACATTAGCAAGTCCTGTACACTTGAAAAAAGGTGGGATTGAAAAAAAAAAAATAAAGAAGCAGTTTTGGTACCACAGTTTGATGAACTGGCAAGGTTGAAGAATATTCCACTGGGTGACTGCTGACCCCTCAACTCCAAACTTTAGGTACCTGTCCTCTCAAAGTTCCTTTTGAATGCAGTCCTCAGATTTTGCCACAGGGGGACAAAATAAGTTACATTAATAATGCCTGATCCACCTTAATTGATAAAAAAAAAAAAAAAAATCCAAGAGTCTATAAAGAGGTTTCATAACAACAACAGTATTTTGATGATATCTTCACTGATGTATGTGTTGAACTCAAACCATAAAACCATCTCAGAACCTAAAAGGGGTGTACAACAAACAAAATGTTACTCACTGTATGTAAAACTAAACCTAAATATAACAAAGCAGAGAAAATGAAAATTCATGTGAGCCAATAGAAAACTTTAGGTTCCGCCTGTCTGAAGAGAGTTATGTTGGAAAACCCTCATCAGGTTCTTCCTCACACACATAAAACTAAACTGTGGAGTTAGTGGAGATGGTGTGTGTGTTTCAAGGCAAATCAGTACCACATATTCTAGCCCTGCTCATTAATAAATTCTTTCCATCAGGATCTCCTTACTGTTTTGCAAAAAGTTCTCCAGTTTGATCATTTGGAGACCTTCAGAAAATGTCAGATAGCTGTTTCGGATTCTGAGTGCTGCTGGTAGAAAAGTCTGCCAGTATGCCAATGACTGTTTTCCTTTAGTTACATACATCTTTTCATTTTTTTTTTCTCTCTCTCTAGAAGTCTTTCTTTCCCATAACTTTGTTTTTAGTTGCAGCTATCCAGTGGAAAAAGAAACACAAGCATGTGTTCTTAGGAAAGAATTGATTCTTGGCTCGTAGTGTGATATGTTCTTTGATTAAACATTTCCCTACAAAGTTAATAAAATATAGACAATCCAAATAATTTATAACATAATAATTTTCTATCATGTTTTCAGACATTGAGTATCTCTTGTAGGAACAGCTGACCCTTCACATCATCTGTATCTGACGTGATGTAACTCCCTCCTCCTGAAGCTTTATAGGAGCACCTGCCTCTCACATCCCTCCTCATGTCACATAGTCTTGTCCTTGTGGAAACATTTCCAGTTGGCATGCACCTCTGTGGATGAAGCCACTTCTGTATGATACCTTTATAGCTTTAAGGAAGACACTGAAGAGGATCTACACACAGCAGGTATGTCTGAATTTATCCATTTTAACGCTGAGGACTGGTGTTTTCACCCAGATGAGAATAATTAACCTGTATCAGTCCAGGTTAGTGATAATTCACCGTGAAAGGTCAAAAGGATGAAGGAAATATTTTAGCGTTCCTCACTTCCTGAAAAGATTATTTATGTTAACTTAAAGACAGAGAGCTATAGAGATCTGTGTCAAGATAACAGTGGATATGTGTGCTTATTATGTAACACTGGATGGCTATTTTCCAGGAAGTTATAGAAGGGAAAAAAAAAACTTATAGAAACTTCCACTGCTTCCTTCTCTTCCTCCTTCAGTAACTCTCAGGTGAGCCCCACCCAATAACACAGATCTATTGTGAGTCATCATGGCCCAGTTTAACTTAAGAGCTGACAACACATAGGGAGCTGTCTAATCTTTGTGTTCAAGTTCAAACATTTCTGAGAGTGATGACACATACAACCAAACAGGCTAAAGTGGCGTAACATTACCTCTCTGCAAGTGTTTAATTCAAATACATATCCAAAGCTTAATTGATTTATATGTGTAATGACTTCATATAATTTGTGCTTTTTCTCCCTGACTTCATCTATTACATTGTAGTCATGTGATTGATATTTGTATTTGCAAGGTGAGTTGTGGACCCTCACCAGAATGTGTTTATCGTCCTCTCTGTATCAATAGCAGCGCTTCATCTAATGGCTTTATTGCAGGTATTAGCATGTGCGCAACTGCCTTGCTGTGAATGAATCATGGAGGGTGCCGGCGTCACCATCTTTGTCACTGTTCAGAAGATCTACTACCCATTACTTTGCATCATGGGTATTCCAGGTTAGCTTGCCATTTTATTTGGTCTTTGGCTCCATGTTTGAAGAGGTACAATCAAGCATACTCAGTACCAAAATACAGAAAGGTATACAATATATATAATTAACGACTTTATAATATATGTAATTAATAACTTTATTGATGGTAATAAATCACTGCTAGCTCACTTTGTCCTCTCAGATAACAAACAGAGGCAAACTACAATATACTCCTATGACCAACTGCCCTCAGAGAATTCAGACCAATAACTAGTTATTAATGACTTTCCAACAGGCTAGAGAGTAAAACTATTAACCTAGCTTTGTAAAACGTGTAAATGTACACTTCCAGAAAATTCAGTTCTATGTCATTCAGCATGTAGATATAGAAATATGGAAATGTGACAGTATGGTTTCAGAGGCAGTTAGCATTGGAGCTGCTGAGTGCACTGACATACAGACATCCTGTTGTCATAGTAACAAGTCCTGACAAAATTTGGATCATTGGTAGTACCAATTATTTACACACTGATTATTTCATCTAATTACAGATTTATCATGCATTAAATGCTTTGTTTAAACCAACCAGCACTGTTTTTTCTACAGTTCCTTAAATTACTTACTTTGTGTCTGCTGGGCATTAAAGCAATTGTTAGCTAACACATCTGACATAACAACCTTATTAGGTGAGTCTGTGTCAGAGGCATTTTTGCCAAAAAAAAAAAAAAAAAAAAGCTGTAGCAGTCAGTGATGAAGTCATTATAACAACTTCATGTATTTCCAGTAAGACAAATGTTGGGTGTTCATCCAAGCCTCTGTGTTCCTGTCTTTTCCTTCCAGCCAACCTATTCACATTCTATATGATCTGCTTCCGTAAATGTGGGATGTCCAACACAGCCATCATTTACCTGAGCTGTCTGGCCATTGTGGACACCTTCTACCTGATGTGGGTGATCCTCATTGACCTGACCCTTACCTTCTGGCTGCTGCAGCCCTTCTGGCACTCTCACCCCTGGTGTGGCATCCTGGGATTCCTGCAGTACGGCTCGCTTTACAGCTCCTCCTGGATCGTGGTGGTGTTCACCATTGAGCGTTACCTTGTCCTCCGAAGCACTGCAGCCAAGCAGCACTTCTCTCAAGCCTGGGTCACTAAACTGACCTGTATGGCTATTGTTCTGGTGTCACACCTTTTCTCTGTGCCACTGGGCTGGATCAATATTGTCACACCTGTTAACTTTACTGTGGATGGGGAGAATGTGACGCTGCCCAGGTGTCGTTACCGTGATGAGGCCTACTCTACTGTTATAGTGTGGATAACCACCTTCCTCTCAGGGGGAATCCCCATTGTGTTGGTCATCATCTTCAACTACCTCATCGGATACCACCTTTGCCGTGCCAGCAACCTCTTCACCAAGGAGGAGCGTCGTGTCATGCGAGGGAAGAGCACCAGGGGCATGTTGAGGAGGACCATCCTATTGCTGGGCACTGTCTCTGTGGCCTTTGTCGTTCTCAGCCTGCCTCGCTTTGTCACATACTGTATCCTGAGAACCGAGTACAACAATGAGCACTTCAACAGAAATGACTATAGCATCCCAATCAATGTGGCCGGAGATTTAGCCAACATGCTGCAGAACCTTAACTCCACCACCAACTTCCTGCTCTACTGCATGGTCAGCCGGCGCTTCCGACGGGAGTTGGTCCAGGTGGTGACTTGTAAAGCAAAGGTGCGTGAGCTGGGCTCTGTTCTCACTCACACAACCATGAAAGTCTTCTCAATTGTGGATCATAAGGCTTCACCATCCAGTGACCCTGTGACTGTGGTGCTTATCAATCTCAAACAGACAAAGTAGGAAGGAACAGAAGAACTGAAAGTTCAGTGTTGACCTCGGAAATAGCTGTTTTACAAAAATAGTTTGTAAACCAGAGTCACCAACCAGTGTAGTAGATGCATTACCACCATCCTCTGCTCCTGAGTGTCGACCAGGGATTAAATCCTCCCTATTGATCCAGTCTGTCTAATAAACTTGAAGGAAATTCTTTATTAACAGTTTGATGCTGAGTTCCTGAACTTATTTCAGTCAATGATTGCATGAGTCATATTCTCTTCAACCTGACAATGCTCATATTTATTTTCGGTGTGCCGTTTAGTTGGTATGACCTAGACTTATTCTGTTGTAAATGACCTCTTCTTTTTTAGACCCACCTATATTTCTGTTTCAAAACCTACCCCTTGTTTCAGTGATCCACTTCCTTTAATACTATTTTTATTGTTTTTGACACATCTGCAAAACTTGTGTGTACTGTGGGTAGTGTTCAGCAGGTAGAAGTCTGTTTGCAGTGTTTTGTGTATCCATGGCTCAATCTCTAGAATTACTACTGTTGGGCTCATTTTGATATTATTATTATTACTATTATTATTATTATTATGTTCTCTGCATACATTTTAGTGGCATACTCTTTGTCTTCTAACTTTTGTGACAGATTGCTCTTAATGCCCTCTGAGGTTAGTCCAGTTGTCATTAACTGCTTCCTTCTAATATCTAGTGGTTTTCCTCCTATTTTTACTGATTCACAACACTGTCTCTGAGCTTGTCCTTATGTACCTTCATCATCAGTGACACATAAATATGATATGCCCATTTTAACTCTGAATCAAAAAGAATTCCTAGTAATCTAAAAAAAAAAAAAAACATTCACTCTCTCCAGTGATCATCCATACAGATGATATGGCTCATTTCACAGAGAACTCTTTTTCTAGTGAAGACCACTGTACTTATTTTTCAACAAAAAATTTAAATGTCCAATCATACACCTTATTGATCAGTTCTTACACCTTCCCATTAATATGCAAAATATTCCCTCCAATTTTCACAACACCCCATCATCTGTTAAAAAAAGAGAGAGAGAGAGAGAGAGAGGAGAGAGAGAGAGATCTATCTATAAGCAGTTGAACTTGAGAGAAAACGTCATTGATCATTATTAAAGAAATTAATGAGATTATTACACTATTTTGTGGGGTCTCGTTTTTTAAACCACAACCTACTTGAATAGTTCTATCTACAATAAAGACCTTTGTCCAAGCGAACATCCTCCCTCCTATATCCATCAACTTTAACTCTGTGGTGACTCTTTGATGATATATTATTCCTCTCTTTTCTACAAAATAGCCACTATTTCATTATCATTTTCTCTATGACTTTTCAAACGTTGGATGGAAGGGCTATTGGCCTATAAATAGAGGGCATAGATGGCTCCTTCCCTGGCTTCCTTCTAAGAATTATTAGAATTTCTCTCCAGGCTTTGGGCAGCATTCCTTCCACACTATTATGAAAAGAGTTTTCTTAATGCTCCATTACTAAGATGTCTCAACATTGCCAGGTATTGTCTGATTTACAAATCGCTCTTTTCATTTAATCTGGAGATAGTTTGGTTGATCCTACTCCTTTCCAGTGCTTAGAAATGTTATTTACGAGCACTATTTTCTCCTCCTTCTGTCTCGGTCAAATTTCCTGAACCATGTATTTGAACAAAGGCTTTAACCATCATTTCTGATTTATCCCTGTCTGTAACTGCTACTTCTTCTGATTCCAATACTTGATTCACCCTTTCCTTTCTATTACTCCCCATTCTCTTAATCATTCTCCACACTTCAACTGGACTTGACCTCCCAGTCTTTTTCTTTATATTGGTGAAGGAGAAACATACACTACACCACAAAAAGTGGCTGACATATGCAGACAATACAAAACATCATATTCATACATACATACAGCCTTTTTTTGTAAAATAAAATCATAACTTTGTATGCACTTTTGTACCAATGGATGTAATTAAGTGACAGTTAATTAAAGTCATGGGAAAGTTCATCTTTGGTATGTAACTGAAAGTTTTTGAGTCATTTGGTTCATTGTCAGGGCAACAGTTTTTCACTGCTCATCCAAAACTTCCTCATGAATATTAACAGTATAGTCGTTTGTTCTGAATTAATATGAACAATGCTGCAAATTCTATTCATATGCACCATGACAACTGTTAATTTGTTGTCTTATTGTAGCTTATTGCTTTAAAATGTTTTTTCCAGTGATTGGCTGAAAATGAGACCTGACATCTTAAAAATAAAAAATAAAAAAAACCTGGCTGGCTGCAGTCTGCCTACCTTGGTGAACAAACTACCTGATTGGCAGCTGTAGTCTTAATGCCCCGCATTATTTGCATACATGGGTCACGAGACTTCCAAGCTTTGCATAAAACAGAAAGGGACAAAGCAGTGGGAATGTTTCCTGTTTGCCTCAGAACAGGTTTGTGCTGTGGCTGAGGGAAAGGCAGTGCTAAGAAAAGGTAGGTGTGATGATTACAATAAAGTAGAATTTATTCTCTGTATGTGAATTTGTAGGGGAACACATACTGTAAACTTTGGGCACTGTTGTTAAGAAGACATATTTGACATACCTTTAGATCAGTGATTTTGACCTTTGTACTAGTTTGCAGTGATCGGGTTATGTTACACCCAAAGACATTTGTAAAGGTACATGTGAGAGTTACATACCTGCTCAGTGAGTAAGATACAAGGCTGTGTAAATTCTACTCCTCTGAACAGTTCATGTCATGTTATCATACTTTTACCTGCTATTTACTTTGTAAAATTTCCATTAGTGGTGATAGTTTAGCTGTTGGTAGTGGCTATGTTGTTAAAAGTGTGTTTTGAATCTCTTGGTTATATCTACAGTTGTTTTAGTGCCAGTTGCTGCTTACGTAACGTAAAGTGCTGTATGTGTCTCTTTAAGGTGCCATGCACTATTAAATTCCTTTAACGCTGTTTTCATTTTCACTTCCCCGGAGCCAACAGACGCTTCTCCTCTGAGACAAAATGGACTCTTTCAACGGTAGGAAAACAAAACCTTGTCAGACTCGCCGCACTCAGAAATCTGTCGAGTCTATCGAAATGTCTTTCTGTGTAAAGCACACACTTGTTTTTCTGTTGGCTCTCTTTGTCAGGACCTTGCCCTCATCAGAGTGTTCCTGTTGAGATGGATGAGAGCATGACATCCTCCAGTCTGGACTTGGTCTGGCCACCCTCTTGTAAACAGTGTAGTGGCAATGTAGAGACCAGCAAAAGGATACAGGACTATGGCTGTGAGCCACCTCAACCTAGTGAAGCACATGATGTCAGACAGAGGAGACTCCCAGAGAGCCAGGACCAGTGTGAATCCAGGGCTGCCTATTATGCTGCTCCAGAATCCAGCATTAGACCCCAAACACACCCAGGACAGATGAAACCCTTCCACCCTGCAGATTTCTGGCCTCGTGGCCCCAGAGAGCAGGCACCACTGTATGAACGGGAACATATACTTAACTACAGTAGAGGCTTTGCAGGCCCCTCAAACTGGCCCCAGGACTGCTCTATGGAGGAGGCAGAACACCTGGAAGCCCCTCTCCCACTGATGTCTGACATTAACTACACCTATTATGTTCCATCAAAATACACTGCAGCCCGTTTGCCTGTTCAGCGTAAGTGTTTAATTATTAACATGACGTCTGGTGCTAGTGTCAGGATTGAGGGAAGTGTGTATTTTTATTCTATTTTATTTTATTTTATTCCATTTTATAGTCCGGTACCAAAAGAATGCAGTTATTCCATAAGAGATTATTAGATTTGGATTGTTAGTCTTAACATACACTGAGACTAATGTATCAGTTTAACACAATGTCATCACAGAGCAGCTAGCGATGGCTTTGCGCTCTAAGTCATGTTGTATATTAATTTGTGTATACCTTGTGTTTCCTTGCTGCTGAATAGATGGGTTTCATTGTCTTAATGACCTGTTAAGCCTAAAAAGAATTTTATTTGTGTAGGTCTCAGTGGAGAATAGTGTCCCATTGCAATTAAGTAATAGCTAGTGTCGTATGTGATTCTTTACAGGTCTGGTAAGCATGACATCTGTGAAAAGTTTTGAAAGTTCCCTCCCCCTGACTTTGTCAGGTATTATATCCTCCATGTCTCTCTGCAGGCCCCAATCCAAAGCAGGGGAGTTATCACAGACATTGTGTGTGCTGCCCTCCATCAAATCTGCACTGTAATTATGGCCATTATAAGCATTACCCAGCAGATTCACACCAGAAGCCACAACACCACCAACAGTCCTGGTAGGAGGAAAATCCCTGTCCTGTTTGTCATTATGAACTAATATTTAGTTGTTAATTCATACAACACTCATGACAGATGTCATGAGTTACTCTCAGATTGTTTCTGATTGTCTCCTTTTACAGGGATCCATCCCAAAACAGGTTGCAACTTAAAGATGCTCCAAATCCTCCCCAAGAACCTGTGCCTCCGTGCATGGCACCTCCTAGAGATGTGATGCATGAGGTCAGCGTGGATTGCTCCTTCCAGGCAGGTTCAGGACCTGCCACAAGGGAGATTAGGAAGACCATCAGCCTACCTGAGGAGTGTAGTAAGTCACATCAATATCCCTGCATACAAATTTTCCTACACTTAAAGGATGTAACAGGCACAGCTAAAGATATTTCACTGACTGTTCATTGACAGGGAATGTTTTCATCACATACTCAGTGGACACAGCCAAAGATATCATTGTTTTCACCAAATTCTTGACGGATCAGGGATTCAAACCAGCTGTAAGTCTAGTCAGTTTTCCATCACCTTTACTTCTTAGTGACTGCCCATACAAACACTCACACTCTGCCTGTTTCTAAATAGATTGACATCTTTGATAATCCAATCCGAAGGATGGGCATCACCAAGTGGATGGACAGATATCTGAATGATGTAAGTTCAACCACTGAGCTTGAGCAGACAGTGAATCAATTGATAATGTAATCTTCTGCAAACTGACAGCGAGATAATATTTAACAGAAATCAGTGCTCATCATTGTGGTCATCAGCCCCAAGTACAAGGAGGATGTAGAGGGAGATGGAGATGATGACCATGGCCTGCACACTAAATACATTCACAATCAAGTAAGCACTCACACAACTACGGATACAGCTGTCAACTGTTTGCTTGCAATACTACCCTCATGTGGTAAGATTATGTCAGTGAACTCCCTCCTCCCACATGCCAGTGGGAGAGGAGAATGAGGAAATGGCCCTTTGGACTTAAAAACAGGATATCTCATTTCTCAGTTCTGCCCAGTCTCCCTGACACTCACAGTCCCACAGTGTTGGTGTTAGCTGGCTTGGAAGGCTGTCACAGCTCAATGCTGCTCAGTGCAATCACGTCTCTCCAGAAAATCACTTGTTTATTGTCAAACAACACTTCAAATGTAAAAATGAAGAAGCCATTTGATTACTGTTATCCAAAGGGAAAATGAATTTCATTTACACAGCTATGTCTGTCCAGTATTCATTGTGTTTTTCAGACTACACAGAAAGCTTCAGGTAGCTCTATGGCAGGTTCCACCAACACTTTAGCACAGAGTAAGAATGATACATAGATAAACTCTAATGATTTTATCTACACAAAGATAAAGAAAGCAGTGCGTTGATTTTTAGCCTGTGTTAATAAGTGTGCTTAAGGTAAGATTGTGGAGTACTGATTAACCTCTTTTCCCATTGGCACAGATCCAAAATGAGTTCATCCAACAAGGCTGCCTGAACTTCAGACTGGTACCTGTACTGTTTCCTAATGCAACTAAGGTAAGTTCATGAAAACTGCACTTCCTATATCTCAGACCTTTCAACTCCCAGTCTTCACTCAGCTCCCTTTTCCAAATGAAAATCGCCTTTTTTTTTTTTCTTTCCTTTTTTGTGATTTGGGTGAATTGCAACTTTAATGTCAGTAATTCTGTGTTCTTTGCCACCTCTCATTTTAGACCACTTATCACTAACCCGTACAGTGTTGGTTCAGTTTCAGGCTCCTGGTATTGTCCATGCTGGCTCATGGTCACACTATGTGGCTTTGAGACACTTGCATGGAATAGGGTCATCATTACTATTATTAGTACCACCTGCACTTTTCTGCTATGAAAAGTAAAAATGGCTGCTCTGAAAAATGCATATCTACTACAGTTCTTAGGCTTTGATGCATACAGTAGCAATGGCTAAGACTCATGGGAGATTAAGTTGTTGAACACTAATATTTGTTAAAATGATGAGAGACATGAAAGAATAATAATCAAACTGTTTTTATTGATTTTTCATAATTATACAACACAATCAGACGAAGACATTAAGACTCCTACAATAACAAAACAGGTCATACTAATACCAGACATCAGACCACCACCAGTGTGGCCCAGACACTCTTGGGAAAAGAAAAAAAAAAACTGAATAAATAAGAAGCTGGGAAGGGGGGGTCTACCAGCTGCCAACTATATTAGAGCAGATGAGAACTCATGTTCAAAATAAGAAATAAAAGGTTGCCAGACCTTACAATACCTCTTAGTGTTGCCCTGCAAAGTAAATCTAAGATGCTCTAATTTAAGGTGTGCCATCACCTCCTCTACTCATTGTTTATGAGATGGCAGCTTCGCTTTTATCCAGTTACATAAATCAGTCTCCTGGCCAACAATGAAGAAAATGCTATCGCTTTCCTTTGAGTAACTGTTAGTTGTACTTCCCTGGTGTCACTCCAAGATGGCTGCCAGGGACCGGGCTCTATATCCTTATTATAGATTGATGAGAAGGTTCTAAAATTTGACCAGAACTCTTTCAGCTAGGCAAGACCAGAACATATGACATATGATGCTGCACCTGTTACATCTTGGCAGTCGGTCAGCCTCTGATAAATTCTTGCCAGTTTGTCCTTGATAAATGAAGTCTGTGTAACACTTAATTGTATCAACCGTGTCTAACACATACAGTAGAAGAGTGTATCAGTTCCACTGCCAGGTCAGGTATATCCAACTCTAACTCTTCCTCCCATTTCCTTTTTATGTAGTCAAGGGATGGGGAGGCCGCCCTCTGGATATTTACATAGAGCATGGAAACCATCCCTTTAAGAGTCCATTCATGTCCAGTAGTCCATCTATCCACCCACTTTGTGGCAACTCGAGGGATGAGGAGAATATCTTTTTCACAAAATCTCGAACCTGAAAGTATCTGAAATAATTGGTTTTTGAGGGAATTCCATACTCCTTCTCTAACTGAGCAGCAGACATGAACACACCATCTTTAAAAAGGTTTTTGACACATTCCACCCCAGCTCTGCACCATTCCGTAAACACTGTTCCTCCAAGGGCCGGGGAAAACAAATGGTTGCCATAAACAGGAGCTGATAGGTAGGGCACTTTTATTTCTAAAATGTGTTCTGAATTGGGCCCATATCTTGATAGAGTCATGTACAACAGGGTTGTTTGTATGAAGGTGTTTGCTTAAGGGCAGAGGGGCACAGACCAGAGAAAATAGAGATGAGAGACCATGAAAGAAAACCTCTCTGGGAAAACATATTGAGAATCAGAGGTCAGTGGAGCAGAAGCTAACATAGGTGTTTTATAATTTTTTTTCCACCCCCATGGCATATTTTTCCATATTTCATTTTCTGAGAGTGGTCATGCAATGGACTGGTGATCTGTCCAGGGTGTACCCCACCTCTCACCCAGTGTCTGGGTCTGGGATTGGCTCCAGCTCTGTAAACCTTAAGGATAAGTGGTGCAAAATGAATGAATATTCTGAGACTGAAAAAGAAGCAACATCAGTGAATTTTTACACTATCAAACACATTCTGTGAAAAATCCTGCATTCAGAAGTACATGTTATTTATGTTTTTGTTTTCTATGGGCATATATATTGGAGCAGCTGTGGCTCAGGAGGTAGAGAGGTTGCCCACCAATCAGAAGGTCGGTGGTTTGATTCCCGGCTTCTCCAGTCCGCATGCCAAAGTATCCCTGGGCAAGATACTGAACCTGAAATTGCCCTTGATGTGCCATCGGTGTATGAATGTGTGCATTAGAGAGCACTTACTTAATGTATAAAGTAAGTGCTGTATGAATGTAGTGTGAAATGCTTTGAGTGGTTGATCTGACTAGAAAAGCGCTATATAAATACAGACCATATTCTATTGGCATATTGCTGTTTTAGAAGGGTTTGTTTTAGAAGGGTTCTACAGACTGTAAATAATGTAGACTTTGTTGGTACAAGATTTTTATAATAGAACAACCCCAAATCCAGTGTGACTGGACAAGACCAAACATCAGCACTGAGCTGGGAGAAATTCTGGGCTGTGGGTTAACTATTTTGCATGTTAAGAATCAGGAAGAGCAACTTCAAAATTAAGGATTTGAGTAAATTTTACTGCAGCTGAAGCTCATATACAGAGTTGCAGGACACTGACTTTACCCACTAACTGTGTGTCACAGAGACATGTCCCCAACTGGCTCCAGAGCACCAGGATCTACCGCTGGCCCCAGGACACGCAGGACCTGCTGCTGCGCCTGCTCAGAGAGGAGCGCTACATTATGCCACAGCGGGGGTCGGACCTCACCCTCACTGTTCGTCCCCTCTGACAGACATTCATTTCAACAGCCTTTCCAATCTCACATCATTCTCTGAATACCACTCAGTCTTCACTACAGAGCCTGGAGTTTGCCACAGCAATATTTATAGACTTTAACAGTTACAGTGGAGTCATAAAATGTATTTAATAATGTTAAAACTGGCCACTCAGACTCTCTGATAGTCTGATTGTTCAGCTGTTTCATATTGGTAGTAGTTGTACTTTGTGGGTTGAACACATTTTAAACTTAAATAATAATTAATTAATTTCTTGGCATCAGAATGCCCTGTAAACACATCACATGCCAGTGGGAGAGGAGAATGAGGAAATGGCCCTTTGGACTTAAAAACAGGATATCTCATTTCTCAGTTCTGCCCAGTCTCCCTGACACTCACAGTCCCACAGTGTTGGTGTTAGCTGGCTTGGAAGGCTGTCACAGCTCAATGCTGCTCAGTGCAATCAAGTCTCTCCAGAAAATCACTTGTTTATTGTCAAACAACACTTCAAATGTAAAAATGAAGAGGCTGTTTGCTTACTGTTATCCAAAGAGAAAACACAACACCTGGCATACTATTACATTATAAAGCTGATATGGCAAACAGGTTATCAAATGAGTGCCTATTTACACATCCAGCCAACAAGGAGCAAAATTAGCATTAATGAGTCACGTTTCTGACCACCTGATCATTGAATGTTTGGTGAATGTTTTGTATTTTGTCATTTTGTTTTGAATTTTTTTAACTTTCAGTTTGATTATATACCATTTGCAAATGTATTTAATCAAGTCATGACTACTTCTTCAGATTCATCAAATTATTAAAAGACTTAATAAAACACTGCCAAAGCCTATAACTGCTCCAGTGTCATACTCCCAAGTATACCATCTGTGTATTTCGTGGTAAAGCGTATGGTTAACCAAAAGGTGGCAGTATGTCACACATAATGAAAACACTCTCAGCCTTTGAGACCTTTTCATGGCAACAACTCTAATACTCTTACATTTCTGATGTTATATTGTGATGTATTACTTTGGACTAAACTTACTGTTTTAACTAAGTGATGTGGGCATCTGAGCGATGATTTTCATCTTGACTGTGGTTAAAGAAGGATGGGTTTCCAAGGGTCATGAGAACAACATTGTGATAAAGGATGTGTAGATGGGGCATGGGGGCATCTGAGAACAGAAACATCCTGTCCATATGCTGCACACCGACTCCCTGATAAGCCGGCGTTGTGTAGGACACCACTAACAGCTAAGTCTGAACTTCATAATTTGTGCTGTCAGTGTGGACAGACTAGTTCAATCTGTTTACCAAACCTGAAAAAAAAAAAAAGATTTACTCACATCAGTGTGTGTGAAGGGAACTGTGGTGATGTCCAGGCTTTTATCAGCTCCAGCATGAGGGTGATTTATGTAAACACAAGCCCTGCCAGCACCAATAAATCCAGTGTTTGTTATTGTTCCAGGACTTACGTGCCACTCAACTTATTTCCTTATCTGGTCTGTCTAAAGCAACCAGACACAGATATTTCCCCAACAAGGTCTGGATACCCTATCCATCTTCTCTGCAGCACCCTCCCTGTACTGGCTCATTTAATGATTTTTACCCTGCTTCTACACTATATTCATGATAACATGCTATTAAAGTGGCCTATAAACATCCTTGATGTATAACTAATGAGTGGTGCTCTTGACCTGTTATACCCTGCTTTTTTGTTTTTCCATTTCTATTTTTAAATTCTATGTCCAGGGTTCATGGGACACATTGACACAGGCAGCTGTGAGGGTTGAACCTGTGATGTCTGAATAAAAAGATGCTCAGTCTAACAGTCAGGTCAGCTGCAGGGGAAATATGGAGAATCAGACTGATGTTCTACCTCTGTCTCTATCAAATCGCATGAGGTTGACTTGATGACTTGAATTTTTGGTGATGGTGTTCCTTTAAGCCACATTCTTTTTTTCATTCATTTCCATCACCATGACAGAGAGGAACACACCCCTAAAAGCAAATGGGTTTTCATGATGGGAGTGAATAGAACATGGCACTTCACCAGGCCCTGCTCCCACTGGGGCCATCCATACTAAAAATCTATGCACTCAGTGTACTGTAAGGCACTTTAGATAAAAGCTCCACCAAACACTGCATTACATTTGGCTTATATAATATTTCTGGATCAGTCTGATGTTAAATGTGTCCCTCATACATGCACATAGACCTTGTACTTGCTGCTGGCAAATGTAAGCAGATGCCTGCTGATTGGTTCATTAAGAGGGCCAGGCTCTCACTCAAGGTCAGCACACACTACAGCAGACAGAGGCTCCATCTCCATCGAGATTAAAATGCTAATGAAACATTTTTCATCATCGGGGAGTCATTGACGACAATGTCCCTGGTATGAACTGGACCGAACCAGCTGTTTGGAGAGGGTTATGGCTCTTTCAGTGGAGAGGAAAAAGCAGTGAGCTCAGCACATCCACCACTGATGCCTGCTACGTATAGGCCATTACAGGAAACTGACTGGAATACCAAATGGCCCTGAAGATGTGTAGGGGGCAGAAAGATATCAGACACATCACCTGGCAAACACTTGTAGGTGGTCCTGTAAATTCACTGAAAAAATATATACATTTACATTTCTAAAAGCCAAAAAAGCCAAGATTGTGGTTATATTTGGGAGACATTTTTGTTTCATCTTTGGCTGTAAAAAAAAACTGTGAATTCAGTGAGTCAATTTCTATATTGATTTAACTGTTAAATTCTGTTTTATGTCACTATATATTCCTACATTTTGCTCTAAATGCCTTTTCAAAACAGTCATGTTTTAGTATACTGACTATAAACATTTACCAATACCAGAATCATTCTTAATAAACTCACCACATGTAATTTATTTATGGCATTATTTAATGTAAATGGATGGATGTTTGACAGATGTTTACATGTGTGGTATGTTTTTTAGTTTAATGTATTCTAAGCTAATGTATCAGCAAACCCCTCACAAACGTCTAATGAGGAAAATGATGCTTTCCAGCTCTTTGATGTGGATCTGATCCTTGTTTTGATGCTGCAATGGCAAATGAGGTAAAAGGTTGTCAAGCATAACTGAATGTTCCATAGTCCTATTTCCAGTTCCTAAACTGAAATGCATTCAGTTATAAAATAAGAGCCCTCCAAAGGTATCAGTTTGAAATTGTGGGTTGTGTTGCAGCATTGGTTGAGGTTGGCTTCAAGTGCTGTCTGTACTCTTATCATTGAAGAATACACCCACATACCCACATAAAATAAAGGTGTGACATACAGTATATCTCCCACCACTTGTTTTTAAATTAGCAATATTAATTATGATTACAAAGTATTTTAGACTTTTAGTGAAATTTGATGGTAATACTAAGATCGTATTACACAAGTGGTATGTTAGGTATGAGCTTAAGCTTCATGTGCTGGTTTAAACTGATATTAAGTGTAACTAACAATAACTAACAACAATAATTGGGCTCTGAGTGAGGTTTAATGGACACTTCTGTCAATAGGAGGGGTGTCCTGGTCTTCTCTAACCCACTTTCCATGTTGTAAAAGATGACTGAATATGGCATTTGTTTCGATACCTGCTCATGTGACATATGACCTTAACACTTTGTACTTTTCTGGAACACATAATGCGCTAATATTCATATATTTTAATAGCATGTTTGTTCTAACAAATTCCAAAGCTCTTTTCTCTAAAAAAGATCCCACCGTTTTTTTCTCATGTGCCCAGCAGGCTGCCTCAAATTCAGATCAAACTGTTCAAATCCTCTTTCATCAGTCAAATATATGACACAAGAGGAGAGATTTCAGTGTCATCTAAGCATTTAGAAAATGATGGCTAAATGTCCCAAATGTACATCTAATGTATCATGGTTGGATAAGAGACTGGTTTCAAGAACTTTGCAGGTATTACCTGTGGTGGAAGAACAATGGCATGAATCCTTTCCTCAGTGGAAACTGATTGAGATTAATTTTGGCCCAGTCCAAAGCAAAGTCTAGCCATTATTTTGATGCACAGCTGAAGCCCTGAGGGTTTTTTAATTCAAGTCTGTATGTTCTCATATATGAGCTCAACCAAACAAATTACCGTTAATCACTGTATGTTGAAATGACAATAAAGTATTGAATCTAAAACTTTACTCTTGGACGGACCAATATGGCCGTTTTACTGTTCAGATTTTTGGGCTAATATTTTGAAAATAGCACACAGGACATTCACAGATTTCTCTGGTGCAGAGGCCTGTACTATGAAGCGAGGTTACTGGCTTATCAGGGTAACTTCAGGATTAACCCTCCTTTAAATGGGGGTGGGGGGGTTATTGTCCTGAAAGACAATATAATACGACAGGCTGTTGTAAGTGTAGACTACAGACCAACACATGCAGCATTAATGATGGAAATATGAATGTGTAGCTCTTTATAGAATGTTTGTATTGATCCAGGTTCAGTTTCCACTGAGGCTGAAATACTGTTAACATGAAGTTCATACTGAACACAACAGCATTACATTCATACATATACAGCCTGAGTGTTCCAGGCCAGAACATCATTAACAGTAACAGCTCATTCTCCAGACATGTGACCCACGTGTTGTCTGTAATCCAAGTATCCGAATATTTTCCGTGTCCTTACATCTCATATTACAGATTAAGAACCCAGAGAACATGTGACACGTCTCCCTGTCTTTGTTGACAGCTGTGTCCTTAGAGTCTCTTTAAATTCTTCGTAAACCGACAGAATTAACGTGCGCTCTTCAACTGAGAGATTTTATGCAGTCCGTTTTATGCACGCGCACTAACTCCGATTAAGTTAACACCGACTCAGTTTACCGACATCTGAACCACCGTCGTAGTACCGTTTAACACCAGCTCGAGACAGTCGCGAGTTTGTCAACCCAGACTTTCCTTGGTAACCCCGAGTTAAATCAGAGTAGGTTAAACTCCATTCGTGGTACAGGCCTCAGGTGTGATCCTTCAAAAATAAATCACTCTGGTGCTTTGTCATCAACGCGCTCATGAGTCTTTAGCGCTGCTTTTATTCTGAAAGTCGCAGCCGGACGTACTAAACGTGTGTATTCTGACTAACTTGTAGTCTGTCATAGGTTAGCTAACGTGGGCTAGCCTGTTATGGAAGAAGAGGGAGCACAGCTAAGGGGCTGTCTGATAAAACGGGACTGGCTGGGACTAGTTCTGGGACGTGATTTGGAAAGATAACGCTGCATACCGGAAGCCTGGGTAACGTCTTCCTGACTGAAAACAAAAACAGCATAGAGAGTGCTAAAATTACGGGGCAGCTCATAGACTGTGTAACCACAATTACAAGTACAACATGGATCCGGCAGCTACGGAGCGTCGGACAATTACCCGCCGCCGTCGAGTTTAGGTCTCCGCAGTTGAACGTCCAACTGCGGCGGCACCTCCGGGTGCGCTAAAGCCACGGGGATCTTTGTTCGCGTTTTTATGGGACTCAGCCGGGCTTCCCCGCCGCTTTGTCGTTCTTTTACCCCCAGTGACAGCACTCCCCTCGGTTGGTATCGACTGGCCGCCAAGAGCCCCGCATCTTATGGACTCCTAACAGTAGTTTCTTGAATTTTCTGTCGGTCGGTCCCTCTCTGACGGACGCGGTAGTCATGTTTGCCGTGCGCATCGTCACCGCCGACTACTATCTGGCTAGACCCATTAAAGACCTGGATGTCTGTTATTCTGAATTCAGGGAGAGCGACGTGAAGAAAGTGCCAGTGGTGCGAATATTTGGAGCAACACCCGCAGGTTAGTTAACTCTTCTGTTTATTTTGGTGTCTGTCTTTATCGTTGAAGGTAACGGTGGCTGCCTTTCTTGGACCGCACCACGCTGCATGTTACGTGGTTGTAGCTGCTATTTGAACACGCGCGCACACAAACAACATCCGCACTGTACTGTAAGAAGGAAATATTACGGGTGTAGCATGCAAAATTACGACAGTGAGATGATTAGGGTGTTGACACACTGTGCGCGGCGTGCACCGCTGTTGCTTCACATACGGGCTGCCTGCAGCGGTGGGAGACCTCCTCTGCTTCCCCTCCTCACACGGCTTGGCTTTGTTTTCGCTCCCTCGCTCCATCATGTCATGGTGGTGGCGGACACCGTTGGCTCCAAGGGCTCGACTCATGCCTCTGCCTGCCACATGTGGCATTCAGGGACAGCTTGCATACTTCCCATAATAGTGGTTTTATTGTGCTTTTAGCAACCTGTGGAGTGGTAACAGGCTAGATAACAAAATGCTGCCGCCTCTTTGAGCTTTCTTCCATTTTTGTAGCTTAATATAAGAAAAAAGAGAGAACAATGAAAGGAAACTTTCTTCATCACTGTAGTGAGATTTTGTGATTGGAGCAATGTCAGCAGCCAAAGAAATAATATATCAGGAGCAGAGAATGAGAATGTGCTCTTTAGAGTGCAGTGTAGGCAGGAGCCTTCGTGACAGTAGGAAATAAGAATGGGGGAGTCATGATGCCACATACTCTTACATTGTGTAAGAATGAAATTCACAGTGCATATTGACATTACTGACAAGACCCTGCTATCATTAAATTGGTACACACGTACACACTGTACAGAAGAGAGGTTAAGATTTACAGCTGAGCTTTGGCACATCCCCTGCTCTCTAATAAAGCCATTACAGCCTAGCACTCTGGGTACCTTAATCCCCATGCTACAAAACAATAGAATCATTTCCTGCACAATGGCACGGCATTAGCATCCCAGCCAAATCCTCTTGTGATTTTCACAACCTCTCTTCAACCCCATTTGACAGTGAAAACACTGACTTTGTTTTATATATTAAGCAGGGTTCGTTTCCAGTGGGGAAAAAAAATGGCAGTCAAACTTGTTCCCCATACTGTGTCAGTGCTCCTTGGCAGGGTAACCTGGAGCACCCAGTAGGACGCACCTCAGTGAGGATTAAAGGCTTTAGAGAAATGAAGGACAGTGGGTCCAGGGTTAGGGTGTCAGGTCTACTTTGGTTCTGTTATAAACCTGCAAGTTGCATGCAGTTGTGCTGATGTGAGGAGGCTGCACACACATACACTGCAGCAGAGGCAGTCTGGGTAGTTTTTCTGTTGAATGTATGTTGAGCAGCAGTTCATCAACACTGATCAATTCAGTTCAACACTTCAAGCAGGAAAACCCAATTGACATAGCATTGCTGTTTGGCTTAGAGTTGCCTTGTATACTGATATACTGAAAATTCATATCATGATGCAAGACAGGAAGTGCTTGGGATTTTGGTGAGCATCATAATAAGACAAGTATAATGGCATGTCATGGCTTAAACGTTTTCTTCCTTTTTCTGGCCCGGTGTTAAAGGCTGAGCTTAGTGGTGCATTTTCTTCAATTTGTTAGACAGCTCCTCTTGAGTTAATCAACAATGTTTGGCCTTGAGGTGAAATGTAAGTCGACAGTCAATTAATCATTTAATTTATCGGCAGAAAAGTGATTAATCATGTAAGTATTTTGTCAAGCAAAAATGCCATTTGCTGGTTTCAGTCTTAAATGTGAGGATTTGCTGCTTTTCTTTGTTATAGTGATGGTAATTTGAATATCTTTACTGTCTGTTTTCAAGCATCACCTTAGGCTGTAAGAAATTATAATGGCCGGCCAAGGAGGTGGCAGGAAGTCCGGTTAATGTCCAGTCTGACTGATTTGGACATTTGTGTTTGCACATACAGCTCAGCTGGGTAATGTCTAAAGATAACTGGTTGCCCTGTAAGTAGATTTATATGCATCTAGCAAAATAGCTAATCCAGGGGTTATATTCAGGATTTACCTTTTAGACTGATTTTTATTTTATTTTATATTTTTTTTAGACTTTGAGACAAGCATTTGAAATTATTCATGTAAGATAATCTTGAAGATGCCTGATATTTGCCCACATATACCTAGTTTTGGTAGTTGTTGCCCAGATCTCTTCAACAGTACACAGTTAGCATGACCTATAGTCATAGAAATGGAACAATCATGGGAAAAATAGCAGAATTTGTCTTTAATGAGAATTGACTTAACCTGAATTTCCTTGTGTATAAATCTGCTGTTTCTCACTAAATGATTTTGCCATGTTACACAGCCAGTAGTTTCCACACAAAACTTCAGTTTCATGTATGTGTCCAGGTAAGCCCTTCACGTGTGTCAGTAAGTACAATACAAGGACCTTGGAAGAAGCTCACCCACATGGAATGCAGCCATTGTTAATGTTACTTATTACCTCTGCTACTTCTAGCCACCTTCCCAATATAATGTGAATTTTTCTGCTGTTAAAAGTGTTTACAGCAACAAAGACATATACAGAGGAAATGGAACTGGAATGAACTGCCACAGGTGTGATAATTGTCATAACAATGGTCTTTTTTTGAAACCTGTCTAAATTCCTACCCACTGATCCTGTCTGATAGGAGTATTAAAATCTTTGACTGACTGAATTCTTACTCAAATATGTAGCCATACACAGTAGTTTGCATTGTTTCTCTGTTGTGTGTGTGGGGTATGAATGAGACTGTGTTGTTTTACTTTACAGTATTGACAAAATAGCCTGTCTGTAGTTTGTGTGCTGTGGTGGAAGCCTGTAGATTTGCACAGTTTGCACTCTTTTTTTTTGCTCAGTTTACGTATCACTTGTGGCGAGAGTCAGAGTCGGCTCTGTGTTTCCAGAAATAAAATTACATCACCATCTGGAACACATTGAAGCAGGCAGTGATCTCTTTCTTTCTCTGTTTCTCTGTTGCTCAGAATCAGGCCACACCTACCCATAAAGAGTTACTTTTTAGCATTTCCTCTAGCCTTCATAGCAATTTGTATTGTCTGGCCTGAAGGGAGGAGTTCATGAGCAGCTTTGCTAAAAGTGTGTCGACTTTTATCTTATCATTGTGTTTACCCTGTTGTAAGCGGTCAGCGGTGCATCTGCACATGCACCATGTGGCTCTGGACACTACCCCAGGCCTCACATTCCCTGTCCTTTCCTGACCTAAGGCATGCACACTCCCACCAATCAGCCCTTTGTAATTCGATGCCACGCTTCCTGCTTTTTCCCCTCCCTTTTCTTTGTTAACATTCAGTGCCTGGCCTGCCCCTTTTGCACTCATCCTGTATGTGCATGCCCGTCTCTGAAGTAGCTCATTTCCAGTTCTATATTGATATTGAAGTACTCCCCTGGAGTAGCTTTGTATGATTTACAGTTTCAAAAAGTTATTACTTATGTATGTCAAACTGCCTGTTATGCAGCCTCTCAGTTGAGCCCCTGACTGAAATAGGCAGTATCAGCTCAGTCCTCCTGAAGAAGCCTTCTCAAGAGCCCACTTTCTTGTGATTGGCCACATTTCCAGAAGCCTGCCAAGGGGCAGCACATCCCGTGCTTGTAAGCACTGCCTCATCCTCTTAATGGTGTGAAAGCACTGAAAGTCAACTGTTAAACTATGTAACCAGTAAATAAAAAAAGTAAATCTTCTAAAATCCACCCATACACATCCAAGCCCAGATCATGTGGAACATGCACTGAAATTCTTACTTAAGTGGAAAACAACTGCTGTCAGGAAATACCAAGTGAACTATGAAATGTTATTTTGTTGTCACCAAGCAACATTGCAGTAAACATGCCCTGTTGGTTATTTGTTTGCTGGTATACATTAAATGCCTGTAATATAACTCAGACTGCTTTGGGAGAACAAACTTGGAGTGGATCATGTAAAGAAGTCTGTGACAAACCTGACGTTAGCTCGTCGTGAAAGTAGGAAAAAAAGATTGAAACAGAACAGTCTGACCCTGAGCTTTTGTCTCACAGGGATTACATTCATATATGTTTATCTCATTATTTGAAACTTTGCCAATGTTTAATATTGATATCCAACATTTTAACATTATATGTAGACAGAAAATAAGGAAAAATAGGTCTCCTTAAAGGAGGAACTAACAGGAATCCTTTGTTGTGAAAATTGCACTTGTGATCAGTATTGCATTATGCTCATTAATTATCAGTGGCTGAAAATCCTCCTAGGGTTGTAAACAGCAAGCATCTCCTCACACTGCTGAGAATTGGTGCTGAGGCAGCTGCAATCTTTTTAAGTTTGACAGTGTTGATCTCTACCCTTGATACTCACAAGCTCAGGCCCAGGGCCCCCGTGACAACAGGAAGCTCCAGGGTTTTCCAACAGTGTGTACAATGTCCACCTGTGAGTGAATTGCATTTATGTTGTGTTCTATTCATAGGTTAAAATTCCTTCAGTGTTCCTTCAGAGTTCAGGGGGGTTTTATGGGGAATCAAATTATCTGTAGAGGTGTCCTCCTCCGAAAACAAACAGTGATTACAACTGGTAAAAACACTGAAAAGAATCTGTTTCTCTGTGATGTTCTTGGGTGGACACAGAGGTCAGGAGGGGCTGTGAGAGGGGCTGTTTGCTCAGCTTGTTTCTCTGATAACTTAAGATGCAGACATCCAATGACAAACATGCTTCATCCAATTAAGAGACTATAGTGATAAGGTTATAAAAAGTGAGGGTGACTTGAAACAGTAAGAGAGTAATCTGAAAATGTTTTAACATCTGTTGCTTATGGAAAACTCTGAGGCACACTGTTTTGGTTCCTTGCTTAGACATGCACTTGAGTGTGTTTGTGAGAGCAGAAGAGGAGGGAGTGCATGACAAATTGACCTGAATTAGGGGGCCAAGACGTGAGGCACAGCAAGAAATAAAACTGACCTCCACCCCTGGTTTAGCTCTGTACAGGGGGAACCCCTAATGCCATGTGACAGAATTCCTTCTGGATTCATTAGTAGAATAAAAGGTGGATTTGAACAGACTCTTTGGCTCATTAGACTGAAAGGTTGTTGTCCCCTTAACTGTTTATTTCCTGTTTATTTACCTCTCTTTCTGTAGCTTACCTGGGTTCAGTTATCATCCTGTAACTACGTCTTTCTTCTTACTTTGGAATTGAGAGAGATGTCTGTTGATATAGTATCTCTAGATTTGATTTTCAGTCTTTTGTCCAGTTTTCTAGTCTGGGACTGTCTAATTAGTGTCGCATGAACTTCCTGCAGGTTTATCAGAGGACAGTAGAGCCATATTGATTAAAACAAAAAGAGACTGAACACTGCTCCACACAAATCCTCAGTCTGTGATGTTTTTTGAGACCACAGATTGAGACCCAGCTTCTTTTCAAGGCTCTTGCAGTTCAGTCAAAGCACGTTTTACAGAATTTTGGGTGCGGGGACACTGAGCTTCTACTCATGAAAAAATAACTTGAGTTGCTCCATCTAGAGGACATATTGTCAGTTAGGATTACATATATACAGTGTATATATACCATAGTCATTGACTCTGCATTTATAAGAGCATAATTTCTGACTGAAAAAGGATGAATTTTAACAGAATCTTCTCGGCCAAGGAGCAAAGCATATCCACACAAAGTACAAGTTTGGTGAGATTTGAAAACCAGATTTACAGGTGACCAATTCAAATCTATCTGGACTGGAGAGCTGGAAAGTCCAAAATGAAGGAAGCTGGGTCATCCTCGTGGGGTTGCAGCACCAACCCCAAGTATGCGTCAGTCTAATACATATTCTTCTCAATTCCATATTCTTCTCATTATTTTCATAAAGCTGACCAGTTTTCAGCCATGATGTTTCTTTATCGAAGTTGTTATCAAATTCAATATTTTTGCCATCGGCTACATTCTTTCAGTTAGTGTGGGCCACCAGCTCAGCTTTTCATGCCACAGCAATCTCCCTTCTGTTACTGGTTACTCTGTATCGACTGATACAATGAGTTAAGGTACCAGTATTAATGTTAGGAGAGAAAAAGCTGGATCGTTGCTTAGTTAGCTACTGAGAGTCTCTCACGCTGTATGTGGACAACATGGGCACCCAACATGGGCACGCACACACTTCTACACCTCTCACTGTGCAAGTATTTAACCAGTCTACCCTTGCATGTCTTCAGCTCATTCAAAATGCAGCAGCTAGGCTATTAAACAGGACTGGTCAGCGATCCCACATTACTCCAACTTTAGCCTGTACTGGTTGCCAGTACAGAGAGGCAGAGAGTCATTATTTTAATCGCTCATAAGGCACTACATGGCTTAGCCCCAACCTACATTACTGAATTACAGACACCTTACACCACTAACCAGCCTCTTAGGTCATCTAATCAGAACCTTCTGGTTATTCCTCACACCAAGCTTAAAACCAAAGGCGACTGTTCTTTTGCGTTCCTCGCACCCAGACTCTGGAACAATCTCCCCCCTCACATCAGATCAGCTGAATCTGTGGACTGGAAAAACAATTATAAACACATTTCTTTGGACTGGCTTTCCCATTATCTATAACAAGAATAGGACAAAGGACGTGGAATACATACATGCCGAAAACAATATGAGCATCCATTTTACTTTTCAGGAGAATGCACGGTCAACGCTTGTGGAGCAGATAGTCCACGTAGTTCAACTCCACAGGGACTTACTTTACTTGTGCAAAAGGGCCCGAAATCTTTTAAGCAGTGGATGATGCCACAGTAGCTGCATCAGTTTTTCCTCTACATCACAACCATACCAGCATAAATTAGATACTCTCAAATCAATTTTCTTCATTATACATGGTATGATACTGATACTGATACATGTCGACCCTGTGTATTATTTTGATTTGTAAAACTTTACATCTCACACAGTTGGAATTATGAAGTGGTATCTGGCAGTGATTTCCTTTTGTCTGGAAGGAGCTGTATATCTACAGCAGCTACCTCAGTGCCCTTGCTGCTGCGGCCCATGCAGTCTGATTGATGGCTACAATAGCTCCCTGTGGCTCCTCATTGGGTATCTTATGGCGTCACTGTCGAGGGTGCTGGCCTGACACAGCAACAGTCCTGATAATGTATTTCCTGTCACCTTGATTCACACTGAGTCAAGTGGGACAGGTGAATTTACACTAACACCTGTAGAACTGCCACGTCTATTCAGTGTCTTGCCCATGGACACTACAGCAGTGGGACAGTAAGCACTGTGAAAATGTCCAGCTGTTCAGTCCTCAACGACTTTCTTATTGCTATAAGTAACAAACAGATGAAAGCAGAAAATGTGCACTGTATACCATTTGTCACGTTCATTGCTGTCACCAGACTGTACATGGCATTATTATGCGATAAATAGGAACAACTAGACCCCCCCCCCCCCCCCCAGGAGACCATAGATCTGCTGTCCATTTGACATATTTTTCAGTCCAGAGTGTGCCCTCCTCTGGTTACATCAGTGTGATGGAGTTGTTGGGAGGGGGTGGAATGTCCCACCCTCTCTCATTCAAGTAACCAGTGAACCCTGCTGCCCCTCCAGCTAACACATACACATATGGGATACACACATTGCTTATCCTGGACAGTGAATATTTGCAGTTGATCTGTCTTCCAGCATAGCAACCAGAACAGTCAATGCATCTGCACTGTGATGAGTTATACTGTCAGTGTGTTTGGCTTGGTCAGTTAGTTGCATCTTTTCTGTAAGACAAAGGGTTAATCTTGTCCAACACATGCTTTGAGGTTTGTAGTATATATAGTATAATTCTTTGTTGGAGTTTATGGTGAGTTCCTAACATCAAACCAAAACACTCAAGTCACTGACTATTTAACTCAGAGACCTCTGCATTATATTAATCCCTGAGCGTTTTTAAGATAACTAGTATGACAGTGTCTTTGTGTCTATTTCACTTTCCATTTCCTGTCTGTACAGATGTAACCAGATACAGTAACAGGCTTGTGTTTTAATCACATTTTTGTATTCCTGCCCTGAGTGTATTGTAAGAGACTGGGGCATACAGGTTGTGATACGGCAAGGCTGGAGTTGGAGCCAAGGAGTTGTTGTTGCTCTCTGGTAGCTGCATGCCAGATGACTTTGCCAATGAGGTAATGTAATTTAGTTCATCTCCATGGTGAGATGGATGCCCATTGGTGAGGGGGGAGTGAGGGGGGATAACAGGAAGTATTCTGTCTTTTGATGCAGCTGTATTAAAATGCCAGTGTTTGATGTGAAGTGCCTCCTAATGCAGGGGCCCAGTGTGGGCTGCTGTTGGCTGGTGCTTGTAAAGTCGTATATTCTGGCAGCACATCGTTTTTTCCAAAGCAGGTTTCTGTAATGTGGTTCTGTGTGGTCTGAAGAGAGGGCCTGCATTGGCACGTGGTGTTGGGTCATTTCAGGTCCTCTCCTCAGTGTCGGGCTCTTCCTCTCTCCTCCTGCACCATTGTTCCCACAGAGAAAGAGAGGAGGGGCCCTGCTTTGTCTGCCCAGCCTGTGAGAGAGGGAGACTTCCCACTCTGTGTTCCCCCGGGGCCCCTGGCACTGCTGCAGGAGAACTCTGCAGTGTTTCAAGGCAGATTAAGACCTTGTTTAAAAAGAATGAAAGAATTTGGCAGGCTGAGGAAACCTTGAATTACAGCTACAGGGAGCAGAATGCTTTGAACTTGCCATGCTGTGCCATTCAGCATGGATGAGGCCTGTGTGTGTGTGTGTGTGTGTGTGTGTGTGTGTGTGTGTGTGTGTGTGTGTGTGTGTATGTGTATCTTTGCGCATGTACAGACTAAGGTTGGGTACTGTTCACATTGGAACTGTTATGGTACCAACACCAGGTACCAGTACCCAATGGTACCTCTTTTCGGTACTTTAATCTGTCTGTAGTGTTTCAGCATAATAAATAACATGTTGAAAAGGAATTTCAGACACAGCCAGTGGCTAAGAGCTGGGTGACGCTAGTAAAAATGCAAAGCTAACGTCAACCAAGACAGTGAGTACAGTGGGGAAAAAAAGCTGTACATTTAGGCTGTTCTTGTGCCAAAGACACTGAGCATGTCAATGGTGAACATATGCTGCCAGCGCAAAACCTTCTGCCTGTGGACACACACCTGTGGACAGTGACACATGCCCTTTCATCCAGTAGCCCCCCCAGCTGAGGTCAAATTTCAAAATACCAATAGTGACCTTGGACACAATATGTGGGACTTTGCACTTTTGCACATTCAAGTACAACTTTAAGGTCTCTGGTGACTGCTGATTTTAGTCAGTCCATTATTTTGTTCTCTTCTTATGGAGGGCCAATTAGTCATTAGAAACTGTTAATCACATCTCAAATCTCAATACCATACAGCAATTATACTTTGGTCTTTCATAAGCTCAAGATTTTACTAGATCTGTATAGATTTATTTGCAGAGCATATTTGCTTAAAGTCAGTCTGTACCTGTGAAAAGTCTTGCTTAGATAGACTAATGCTTTTAAGAGCATTAGTCTATCTTTCTTTCCATAGCTGTGTACAGTCATTTTGAGGGCAGGCTTATTAACAGGGGGTTAGGAGGGAAATTCTGGAAGCCCAGTTCTAAAAATAGCTTGTGCGAGTGTGTGTTTGTTTTTTTTATTTGACTGCACTTGAGTCTCTGCAGATAGATGGCAGGCTGGTTGTTGTTGTTGCTGCTTAACAGGCCACCAATTGTACATTTTTGGGAGATCGCTATCTTCGCCCAGCTAAAGCAAATAAAGTTGGCCTTAGCTAGCTATCTTGTCCCAGCTAAGGTGAAAATAGATTAGCAAGAAACACCCTGCTATGAGGCCACATCTTCGTGTTTCGGCTGTCCTTTTCTGTGCTGCCCAGAAATAGCAAAAATAGCTAGCTAAGATCAGTTTTATTCGCAGCCAATGTAGTAGTAGTAGTCGTTCTTTGTTTTCCAGTTTCATTGTTCCAAAATGGAAATCAGTAAATGGCTTGTTTCTTATTGGTTTCTTATTCCAAAATGAAAAACGGGAAAGGCTCGTCATCTGTTTTCTGCCCTGACGGCGACCATAGACTCTCCAACGTGGTTGAACAGGTATTTAGTTGGCTGCAGTTGTCGTTCTCACCACTAGATGCTGCTGAATCCAACACACTGCCCCTTTCAGGATAACCAAACCACTTCCATATAATTGACATGGTGTTACCTTTCTTGTCAACAATTTACTGTTCAGAGGATAATGTTAGTTCTTCACTCCCACTTTTGTGCCTCTCACTGGTTTCACTCAGATTTCCTACTTTTCTTACCAATAATGGCTTGCAACAGGAATTAGGAGTGTACTTTGACATTTAAGCCAAAAATTGCTGCTTCATTGGCTGTTGTCACGTTAATGCCTGCCTTCTAGTAGGCTGTTAGAATGAAATCTCCAAATAGAATAAAAATGCCCTAACCTTATTGTCTTATGTGATATACATTTTATTGCGATCCCAGATAGAGATCATTTTATTGCCCAGCCCTACTTAGACCTGCTCTGTTCTTTTTGTATCCACTCTCTGTTCTGTGACTGTAATGTGCTTCCAGTCATAGCAATATCTCAGCTGCAATTATTATCTGTTTCTTCATCTCTGTGCATTAGAGGTGTGTGTGTGTTTCTCGATCATCCAGTGCACCAGTCATGCTACTTCCCGTGATGTGTGGTAGAGAGTGAGACACACTGTGAATATCAAATTTTGTCCAGGCTGAGAAGGGGAGGATAGGCGGTGCTTGGAAATCTCTTCTGTTGTCTGGTGAGAAATTGCTGGGCCTTATCAGGGAGCAAGTCCGGATGCACGCTTGCATACACACATCTTCTAGCACTGAGGCAACCACTTGGCTCAAACCTGTTCCCCTCACACTCATTATGAAATCTGTGGCATCTCCCTGCAGTTCATGCCAGGCTTTGAAGGCTTGTCCAGACTTATGATTTCTCTTACATGGATATCTCTCTCCTTGTATGCCTTTTGTTTCTTTTGGCGTCTGCTGTCCCATCATCCTTTTCCTTTTCTTTCACTTCTCCCTCTCGTGAGGCGTTCCACAATAGATTTGCCAGTCCACCAGATATGAATCTACAGTAACAAAGGAACTGAACTGCAGTCTGAGAGAGAGAGAGATGCTTTATTGAGCTATGTCTGCCTCTAATAGGTGTGGGATAATATGAAAATTTCATGTGATGAATATCCTGGCCAAATAATTGTGATTACCGATATTATTGTGATAATCATGAAAATATGCTTTAAACTCTTGGAATAGCTCCAAAACACACTGAAATCACTTTTCATCATATTTTGGTACACATCGTTTTTTACTTTTGACATGAGGTGCCCTAGCAAAAGTAATGAAAAAATAAATAAAAATAGCAACTGGTCTTACAATAGGCTACGTTAAATGAGAAGATGGATTTTCTGTCAAATAAATAAAATTCTGATTGATTTGAACAGTTCCTTGTTGGCTGTGGCCAAGTTAATGTTATGGTTAACGTTAAAGGAAAAACTGTGGTCAGTTCACTGGAGACCTCAGCCCGAGACAGCAGAGCTATTTACTGTTAAGCTACATAGCTAACATTACCTGGCTAACCTTAGCTCAATTCAGCGATGACCAAAACGTTATATAACATTCACAACACACAGTGGCATCATAACATAACAAACATTTAGATAAACATAAATGTTAGTATAACTGAACCTGAACTTAATTTTACCTGGAGTTCTATGTTTTGGAATCCATAATATTTCCCCATATCCAGTTTCACTTTCTTTTGCAGGGAATACTGAAAGCAAACCGAGCCTTAAGCCATGGTGACAGGCTGAGCATTTTGGAATGACTGGAAAGGTGCAGCTCCCTCTTGTGACAATTCAAAATAAATCTATATTGTATGTTGGCAAGCCAGACAGCTTTCTCTTTCACTTGTCAGGATATTAATGATTATCCCTATACATGATTATCCTGATGATGAAAGGTCACTGCAGTCAACTTATTGTGAGTGTTTTTTATTGCGATGGGTGATAAAATCATATATCATCTCGTCTCTAGCCTCTAATACCAAATATTACAAGAAAAAATAAAAAGCTCACTGTTTCTGGCTTCATATATAATTTGTTTCATAATTCATTTGTCATTGCATGGAAAAATCTCTATAGGAGGTGTTAATGAGATGAGAGACTGATCTGACATCAAATTCACTGTGGACTGTAACTTTGAAAGATACAGACTTGACTTCATTTAGTGGGACTGCTGAAGATACAGCTGAACGTTAGAGTGCATTTGCATGGACCAGTGACCAAGACTTACTCTCACGTACATACGGGCACATCAGTATTGGTTTAAGACAGATCTGAAAAATCCTTAACCTATCCTTTAATGCTCTTTTAGGGAGCAAAATTGGATTTCACTCCCCTTCACTTTTATAGAGGGTTGTTTTCATTTTTTTCACATTTCATGTTGGTGCAGTCTGATTGGATTAGGCTCCTCCTCGTCCTCCTCCTTCCTCTATCCTCCTCTATCCGCACTGCTGTCTCCTCCTCACTCTTGTTGTTGTAATTTCTTCCTCCTCCTCTTCATACTTTGCTGTAGGATTCAGGCTTCCACCAGTGTGTGCCTCCTCTCCTGGCCCTGCTCTGCTGCTGCCCACAGGCTGTGTTTGGCCTACATGGCCTACGCTGATGCTCCCCATATTTCTGCACAGAAGTCTCAGTCCTGCTTTTTTCACTCCCTCCCTTTCTGCTCTGAGGAGAAGGTCAGCTGAGGTTATATGGGAATATAGTGTCCTAGTTCACAGGGTTCTTCCTGTAAAGTCTCAGCCTGCTAATTACACTCTCACTGGATGAACTGCTCTTTTCTCACAATGCCTCTCTCTGATTGCTCCCTCTCCCTGTGGCCCAGACTCTCGGTTTGTTTCTCTTCCTCTGTTCAGTTTGTCTTCTGTCATTCTCTCTGCTTCTTTGTGTCTCTCTCTTCTGTTTCAGTCTACACTGTAGTAAAAGCCAATTTTGTCTCTCTATACAGACCTTTCCTGTCTCTTAGCTCTGCAGCTGTTTCCCTTCAAGTGTTGCACAAATTTTAAATGGATTTCCAAAATGTTGGCAAAATTGAATGCAGGACAAGATGAGATTACATAACTAGTAACTTTATACCTGGCACATTACAGCTGCTTCCCACCAAGTATGCTGTTTTGACTGAATTTGAATGAATTTCTCTCCTTGTGTTGAGTGTTGAGTGAACTGGTGGGTGACAAAAACAACAAAGGTCTCTGGCAAAACTTGATGGCCCAATTTGGTCAATTGAAGGATTTGCTCATTTGTTCTTTTTTGGGGGGATTGAGAGGCACTCAGGGTGAACTGGTAGAGGGACTGACATGGCCCATAAAAACTGTATGGAATTCTTTGATGTCCACCATAGGGATTTGTCCCGGTAGAGTGAATCAGTAGTTCTAAAAATCTACCCTTCATCTTTCATTTTCTCCTCTTCCTCTCCTGGGTATCACAACTGTCTCAACTTCCTTTCAGCGTTGTTTCAAATTAGAAGCTCTCTGCAGAGCAGTGTAATTGCAACCTAATAACATTGCAGTAATAATACATATGTGTGTGTGTGTGTGTGTGTGTGTGTGTGGAGAGAGAGAGAGAGAGAGTGAGCGAGCGAGCAACACTAAATAAAGATGAAAACTGGTTAACTCAGCCTCCTTACAGTGGAATCTGACTTTACAGATTTTATTTAGGTACACATCCTGTATCTACAAATACTGTGGTGCCAACTGTATCAGTAATGCCATGCATGAACATCATATAGCTATCTAAAACTGGACAGTGACCAGACAACAACATCAAGGGGTGGAATTTTCACCCCTTAATGCTGAAGAGTTCATCAGTGTGACTACCACAGTGAGCACAGAAAGCCATGCTGTAACCTATTTCTTTCCAGATGGCATGGAGGTGTCTCATTCTCCTTACACACACACTCCCCTTTGTAGTTAATGTGACTGATGCAGTTTGGTGCATGGAGACAGGGTTTTAACTCTGCTGGATATCAAGCCTCCTAGATTTCCATTGTCTGCCATTCTGTCCTGTTCCAATGTGCAGCTGTTTGTTAGCAGACCTCATTGAGGTGGAGAACATCTGACTCACACAATTTTGGAGGTGTGGTAACAATGGATCTGATTTGATCCAGCTCACTTTGGACCATGATCCTGTTTTCTTACAGATCCCTCTGCAGAGTCTCAGACCCCAGCAGATGAGACATCATTTAGTTGGATGGGACAGATGAGACATGATGCACAAATGCTTGTAGTTTGTCTTCTGAAACAGACACAGATCCACAGACCTTGTCTTACATCTTGCCCAATGGCACAAAACTGTATGTCTATGCAAACAGAAGACAGATTAGTTAACACCTTCTCCTTCAAAATTGAGTTTTGCCTAAAATATAAATCATTGTTTAATATTGAATCGGTAAGCTATTTCAGCTTCAGGGTAGCTTACAAAGTGTAGAAGTATATTTTCCCAGTATAGATGCAGAATGTTTCAGAATGGACCACTTAGATAGTTTCTTCTCCAAAAGAGATCAGTTGATCATCCACAGGTAGCTTGAACCAAGCTGACTGCTCACATGAACTGGAAGGGGAGGGGTCGTGTTAATCCAGCTGCACACTCAAAGAATCCCTGCACTTTCTGTCTTTGACAAGTCATTTTACTGGGGGGTGGGGGCCGAGGCTCATATAATGCCTAAATGTCAAACAGTGTGCTTGGACACATTACACACTGTCCAAAAGGTAGAGCAGGGGAGAATGGAATGGACCGAAAGTAGAGAGAAAAGAGAGCCGTCAGCTCTCACTTTTGCAAAGACACCCAAGACTTAAGAGACAGCACCATCCTGATACACCAGCTGTTCATTGTTTGAGCATATCATAAATGAGGATGGGATTCACACGCCTAGTCTGGTCTCATTGGAACTGTCATTTGCAATTCCAGTAGGTCACAGATCGTGGGTTCTTAATGTTGAAGGTTTGACATTTTCACAGCTCTCTGACTGATTGCCAGTAGAGAAGAACGTCCTTTCTCCTGTTTTTCTCCTGGTTTTGGTGTCTTTCGGATCATGTCTCTTGAGTTGTCCGTCTTGCTTTTGATTCATCCCTGACCCAATCTAGATCTGTCAAATCTGCCGCTTCCATCTACACTGTGTTCTCACCAGCCATGAACGGCAGAATGACCAGCCTGCACAGTCACAGTGTAAGCTGGCCATCGTCACACTACAGACAACCTCAGTTTCGCTGTTCATATTTATGAAGATTGATGTATCCTTGCTTTGTCTGTTTAACGAGGATCTGGCATGAAACACAACCAAGTGACCATCTGGTCAGCCTCATCCTGTCTGCTTGAATGACTGGCTCTGCTGTGCTGTCTGCCTCCTCAGCCAGGGAGACGTCTGGGATAGCTGGCATGGAGGTACACCCTTGCCCATTCTCCAGCAGGCTTAGTTTGAGCAATGAAGACATGCTGGCAACAAAGTGGTCATCAAGGAAACATGGGGAGCTGATTGTGTTTGGTGTTAGGAAAGTGGGGCAGGGGGACAGTGAGTTGGATGCCATACATTCTGTCCATCACAAGTTAATGACGTCTGCTGAAGCTGCTTTGTCACATATCTTACTGATTCTGTGATGCCGCATGCTGTATAAAATCACATACCAAAACAACATTACACAGGCTTCATGTGGTTCTGTGTAAACAACCTTCGGCGGCGTATTCGAAGGTCTGCTTACCACCAATATTGTGTGATCTGTGTGTAAAAGGGGCTTTCAGTTGTCCCCTTACTTTCTTGTTGTTAACCTTCTTTCTGTGAGTTGCTGAAGTTGGGGGGGGGGGGTTAATGGAATTGGGACTGAAAGTTCGATTAACAACCACAAAAAGCAAGCAGGCTAAGAAACCAACTAAGTGACATGTTCTCAATCAATTTCCTCCTCTCTGTTTCAGCGGGGCACCTACACTTTACACCTACATTTTGTGTATATGTTCAGCTTTTTTACACCAGGGGATTTTTTTTCACACCAACAACAAAATGATGAACAACAGGTAGGAATTGGAGGGACTTTGTGAATGCAGTAATTCACAGAGACATGGCTACAGGTCACTTTTATTATTGTTTGTCAGTCATTTAGGTGTGAAGGTGGTGAGTTGTAGATGGAGAGATGAGTGAGGGAGCTTGCTGTGCCTTGTCAGCTGTAGTCAGAAAGCCTTCTCAAGACATGAGATGTCCCGGTGGTCTGATTATAATGTACCTAGTATGATTCTTGCTGGGGACCTTTGTTGCATGTCACTTCCCATCTGCCCCTACCCATTTCTGTCCACACCACTTCTGTCAACCTCTGAATAAAGGCATGATTTAAAAAGGAGCAGACCTCTCCCATCAAAAGGTTTAATACAGTGTCATCACATGACCAACAGCCTGCATATTGAAATGACAGGTCATGACTGATTGTATTTGCTAATGGATTTCAGACAATAAATATGTAATTACATTGATCAACTCGATCAATTTCATTGATCAACGTGACACCATTCTCTCCCACTGCAGCAACAGCACAGCCACTGTCACCTCACACTCTAATCACAACGTTTTTCACTCTTCCATCTAAATGTTTTATTCTGACCACTTGAATTGAAATACTTGAATTGCAACAGGCCGAGCACCTGAATTGATATTTTTAGAGAAGCACTCTCATAAGTGGTTAATTCCAGGATTGATCCCTAACACTCGCTGTTCATTCAGAGCTGTTGACCTTTCTTTGTTTAGACTTGTTGAGGGGCAGCAGGTCACCATGGTATAGAATACACGTGTTCTACTTGCATTCTCGTTCTTTGTCAAGAAAATACACCAGCTATCTGATTGCCTGTGTGTTTTAGAAGGAGGCTGCAGAGGAAGTGATTGACGAACTCTTGACAGTTCATTGAGAATCCTCATTCCCTGTCCCATCTACCCACACCCCTCCACCCGCCACTCATCCTCTTGTTGCAGTCATACTTCTCTTACACACACACACACACACACACACACACACACAAAGGAACCTTCCTCATTCTGTGGCTGTGCATATCCCTGCATGTCTGACCTCAGGGCTGATGATGTGAATTTACTGTACGTAAAAGCTGTCTTTAAGGATCTTTATATGGGAGCTTTGTCACATTTACTGATTTACATCATGGTGTGACATTACCACACACATCACCAGCAATGAACTCTTTAGAACAATGGCAGAGAATATGAAGAATAAAGCCAGTGATGCTGCACTGGGAGAACACCTGATTGAGGCTGGTCTCCTCATGCAGAGTAGTTGTTTTTGCGTTGGACAGACTGTATTTTACAGAGCCCTGGAGTGGTCATAGAGAGAAAATACATTCATTGAAATCCATGTTTTACTACATTTAGTGCAAGAATGAGATATAATCCATTCCCACATTTGAATGAATTTGCTCCCACGTTTTACTTAATTCGCTACACAAAAGATAAGTATATTATTATATATTCTCTTACAAAGCATGAAGTGCACTGCACCTACTTCAAATATCTGTGTTGATTATTAGCTAACAAGGCAGCATTAGTTAGTATAATTACATTAATTAAATACATTAGTTAGTCATTAATCATGAGAATGTAAATCAAGAGATAACTGGGTCTGCAAGCTGGGCTGCACTGCTTCACCTGTGCATCTACTTACTGAACTGCTGCAGCTCACATGCAGCTTTTTCTACAAAGTGTCACAGCATCACAGCACTCTCTGGAGCATACCCAGTTTTCTTCAGGATAAGGTGAAGTGAGTCTGATGCGGTTATGACACTTTATAGTTTTTAATGCTAGAAAGCTCCAACAGCTTAAAACTTTGTATAGTATTCACCTGTGCATTTACCTCTCAGCTTGTGCAGCACACAAGTGTGTGTGTCCATTCCACACCCCCAGCAGCGCTGCTACAGCAGCCCCAGCTTTGATAATGGCCATAATTAATTGAACGTCAGAGCGAGAGAGAGAGAGAGCATGGGAAATACTGGCCTTCATCTAGTGATCTGTTAACTTGTTGACATAATATAAATATAGTCTGTCTCCCTCACCTTGCACTGAAGAGCTCCAGGTGTGCTCAGTGGTTATGTGCACCCAGCACTCTTTAGCAAAACACCAGGTGTGTGCCGGACGCCCAAGACTGCTGAAGAGCCTGTGGTCCTCAGCTTAAGCCTGAAGGAAAGACTGATGCGATAGTGTAAAAAGTTCTGTTCCACTCATTCATATGCTAACTGCTCATCTGATTATTCTGTCCTCTCCTTTCTTAATTTAGGAGCAAATGATAGCATTGAACCTGTTAGAAGAAATGTGATTTAGAGGGTTGTCACCATATGTTATATGCTACGGTACAAATCTTGGCATAACACCGGTCCATCTGTCCCCTCAGTCATGACTTGCAGGCAGAACCCTGCAAATATGTTGCAACAAAACACAGAGTGACCCACCAAGAGGGTGCTGCATTTGCTTCATCCAAAACAAACAGGCTTTCAAACCCAGACTCTGAGGTAACTTAAGGACAAATTTAAATTGGATGTATTTTTGTGTACTGAAATTCCACAAAGAAAAGCAAAACTTTTGTCACGTTTCTGTGTGTTTCTGTTGCTTCTTGTCAGATTTCTTGAATGTTACTGTAACTAAACTAGTGAGGTCCAGTGTTATTTTCCTTTTGGCAGGTTTGCATAGTCATCAAACAGCTTGAATAGAGCAGGAAAGCAGATGCAAAGTTTGTAGGTATTAAATCACATCTGGATTGAAACAGATTCCTTTTGAAACATGGAGATACTTTGTACAGTATCTGTATTGTGTCTTTTCCAGTTCACCCCCTGTGTGTCCTCAGATTCCCAAACTGTACATTTGCATTAACATTTTGGCACTTGATTAAGTTCTTGAGAGAGAGAGAGGCAATTTTTTTCCCTCACTTTCTCCACCATCACCATGAATGTGAGTAGTGAGCACATATTCTGCAATTCTGATGTTCTCTCTCCAGGCGGTGGCACTGCTCAGTCCTCAATTTCATCCAACTCTCTCTCTTTAATTAATACCACCACTGGTTTTATTAACATGTTCTTCCACTCCTCCCCGTGGCAGCTGTCTGTGTGATTACTGACAGAGTCTGACTGCGCCCCCAAACCTCTGAGAGTGAAAGAGAAAAAATGAACTCAATGCACTGTGTTCATATATAGAACACACTGTGAGTGCCTGAATCTATTTTTGCTATGTCCAGTACAATTAAGTGCACAGTTTGAGCCTGAGGATAATTGGCATCACCAAATGCCACAGATCTATGTGTTCTGAGGAATGTTCCTGGAAAGGAGCACTTGTACACTGCAAACCTACCTTGGACCTTGACAAAGTCTCTTCTTTCTGCTTCTGTGTTCCAGTGGGCAGTCATGAATCTTAGGCTTGTAGAAGTAATGCTTATAACAGAGAGAGGATTTGCTGCTTTAGCAAAATCAACAGCTCTGCTCTGTATATTTGCATATTCTACCAGCTCCTGAGAAGGGACAGAAACTCGTCTTTTTGTCTTTCAGCACCATCATTGACAGATTCTGTCCTTGCCAGGAAACGACTGTTTTTCTCATAACGCGTAGGACTCTCAAACTGGAATTGGATCTTTAAATTGTAGCTGGTTACCAGGCAGAGTGGCTGACAGAAAGTAAACAGACTCTACTGCCAAGGAAAAAGTTAGCAGTGTTACTGATGGCCTGCTCTGACTCTAAGCTCTTGTTCTGATGAAACCTGGCTTCTTTAGAGCTGTGTGTTGTATCTACATGACCAAAGTATACCATTGGAAGACACACCAACAAAACATTTGATGTGAAGCACTGCAGGTTAGTTGTAAGTGTGGCTTTTACTTCAACTACTGATGGTGCACATACAGAGGTCAGTAAAGTTTGAGGTCTTGAATGCTGATAAGCCAAAGATGTAAAGACCGTTTCTGCAAATTCACCATAGATGCAACATATCAGCAACAAATAAGTGTTTCTGAAACATGCAGTGTGTTCAGTGTACTGTACATTTCCTTCAACCTCCGTATGGCCATTAGTTCAGTTTCTTCATCAGACTGATTAATTAGTAATTGTGTATTTCTGACAATAGTCAATTAGACACAATAGTTTTTAAGTACTACATAAAAAAGCAACAGGGGGAAATGATTGTTGTTTGTATTAATTGAGGAGGCCTCTGTTTGCATTTTCCAAATGAACAAACAAGTGGGATTAACATATGCTAGTAAAGCACATCACCACATACAGTTTTTGGTCTAGTCCATAAATATGAGATATGAATAAACGTTGCTTTTCGGCACTAATCAATGGGACAGTAATCACTTAAATTGTCATTTAGTCTGTCCCCTGTTTTGTGACAGCCCAAAACCAGTGCAACAAGAACGTGCATGATATGGCTGAACTTCATCTCCCAGTTCCTATTAGCATATGCCAAGAATTGCAGGTTAATTATTTATCAAGTTGAATTCTAAAGGAGGCAGACCATTGAATTAACATCAACAAAATAACATGACAAAAATGACTAAAAAAACAACTGGTGATGAACTCAGTGGCCAACTGCCAGTATATTCATCCAATCGCCTAACACTAATACTTCACAAAGGAATCACCAGAGGCTAAATGATACGATATTATCATGATACACAAGTCACAGTATGATGTTATTGCAACTGGAGGAGGCATTCAGGCCTGTACTGTTCTCTTCATGCAGTTTTTTTGTTTGTTTTGTTTCTCTGGCTACGACTTACAGTTGTCCCCTGAACGTTTCACATGCAGACACTACATTACTGATGCTACATTTTACCAGTGTCCCCTTAATTCCTCACATTGAGACTACTAGTTGATGCAACACCTAAACCCAAAATGTTCCCACTGTGGGGCTGCTCTGAGTGCTGATTTGAGACCAGGTCCATTGTAACTTGTTCTTCCAAACTTTCTGGCTTGAATTATGTAGTCTTTGGGGAAAAACAACTATAAGCCTCAAGTAACATGTTATCATCATTTCACCTGGTTCAGTGTGGCTTTTGCTGTGCGTGTGTGGAGGGGCTGGCTGAGCCATGCCCACGGTTAGACCATGAGGGACTTGTTTTGCCACAGCCACTAAAGTCTGTATTCGATATTATTAGATTTGTGGCAAACAAAGATCAGTTAGACCACATACAGCCATCTTTCATTTAGCTTCACAGCCATGCTGTGGTTGTGTACAACATGCTGGAAGACTGAGAACAGGTGGTTTGAAGTGCAGTTGTCGTCAACTCGAGTTATCTTCACCTGGTTCCCTGTGACCACCTTCTCTGCTCTACTGATCAGAGGGATCCAGTATTGACCAAATGTGACCAATCACATGGAATACAGTTTCTTCACCAATGTGTCTCCACTGTCTGTTACAATTCATACAGATGTGGTATTGAAATTGGTCACTATTGAGAACCTACAAAGTACACAGTGTGAATAACAGTGACTGGCTGCTACTTTGTGTCTGATGAGTGTTTTTGGTTTACTTTCTGGTACATTAAAGGGGCATTCTACAAAAGGCAGCATGTCTGGAGAAACTTTCTGAACATAGTATCATGACATAAATCAGATCAATTGGAGATTCATAATATCAGTTTCAGAAGGTTCTTGGTTCATTGCCCAGTCAGGAGTTTGACTACAGCAGGTGTCTGTCTGAGGATTTCACTCTGATTGCTTTTCTTTTACTTACTTTTGTCCCTTCATCCTCTCCTCTGCTAACATCTTTTTCTTTCTCACACACATTTATACTCTGTCTTTATTACCCCTTCCTGTTTTCTTTCTCTCTCTCTCTCTCTCTCTCTCACACACACACACACACACACACACACACTCACACACTGCAGTTAGAATTCTCACACAGTCTTGTCTCCATGACTTCAGGGGACATTATATTGATTTACATTCATGTCCTGGGGACTTGCACTGTCTTCGACCTTAAACTACTACTTGCCTAACCCTAATCTGTACTCTAACCCTAAAGCTTCACCTTAAAATCTAATGATTTCTGTTATGGGGACTTGCTTTTTGTCCTCATAAGGAAGACAAGTCCCCATAACATATGAATAATACCACACACACACACACACACACACGCTCGCACTCACTTTCTCCCTCTGTCTCTCTCTGTGGCCTGACCAGCTGGGTGGAAAGAATCACTTGTTTATCTCTCCCCCTGTCCATCAGGGGTTTTTGCTGTGCCGGCACTGTTGCTTAGCAACTGCAGCAGGAACCGGCATTGGCTGCTCATGGTGTGCGTTGGCGTGTGAGAGAAAGAGAGTCCATGTTGACACGGAAGGCTGGGGACAGACAGACGCGTGCTGTCCTCACTGCTCCCTCACTGCCTGAGTGGCTGCCAGCCTTTGTGTGGCTCGCAGTGGAGCTACACACACCTTAGCCTCGTTCAGCAGAGACACACAAATACACACTGCAGACTAGGCTGAGACCTACTGATCCCACTGTCTCACTTCATCTCCCTGGATACTAGCGTTGGGTATTTCAAGCAAAAATACTGTTCGATATTCACTACTATTAGACAACTCTTGGAAGACTCCACCCTCACCCCCGGTGCCCACGATGTACGCACACAAAGAGAGCAAGCAAGAGACCCTTCATACAACTCTGTCTACTGTATAGCATAGATGTGGTAGATGTAAGATATGGTAGTTCTACCTGCCTACAAAATAATCAAACAATGAAAAATGCCCATCACAGTGTCTTGTTTTTCATCTAAGCAACAGTGGAAAACCCACAGATATTCCATTTACAGTAATGTTAAATCAAGGGTCAACTGTGAAAGTTATTTCAACTAATTAATCGTGAAATGACTTTCATGGTCAATTGATTATCAGTTGATAATTAATCTTCAAATCAACTAATCATAGCTGCTCTTATGTGCATATCAACACACAGGGAGACCTTACAACAAAGTGCTGATGTGTTGATAACCAGAGTTATTGATATGTTGACACACGTAACAGCAGTGACATGGACATTAGATGATGGTGATCAGATAATTGAATAAAATGACAGCATGTTTTGAATGAGCACTGCACTAGTTTGTGTAAAAAAAAGAGAAAAGCAATGAATCGTCACACTGGAGAGGCTAGAACCAGATGTTTGGCATTTTTGCTTGACACAGTTGTGTCTGAAATGTTTTATGTTCTGTCAAGACTCACTCAAGCACTAGCATGATTTTTCATCTCTGCTCACAGTAATGTAACATCACCAGTGTACAATGGACTTCATAGATTCTGCTCTAGATTGTTCACAATTTGGTCTTAAAATTGTGATATTTTATAATGTAGCCATCATGGTATTCAAAAAAACATTAATTCACTTCCAAGAATGAAAAATCTAATAGAAATTTCCCATTTATCATGATGATGATCTGATGTGTGCGTCGCTCTCACACAAATCTGTCTCGATACCACTGCCTTCCATAGGGAGCTTTAGTACATGCTGCTCCTTCAGTCTTAGCAGCGCAGTAGATTTCTGATTCAGGCTTACACCAGCCTGCTCTGAGAAGCTCATTGTCTTTCAACACCACATTCCATGTTGCATCCCCTCCCCTGCTGGTTGGAAGCAGTCATATGTATTATTGTGCAGAGGGATGCTAAGAATATTTCTTCCTCTTTTGGAACCTTCACTTTTGGTCCAGCAGTCTCAACGATTGTGCCCAGGGAACTGTAGCGTTGCATTGCAAGCGACATCTGTCATTCCATAGTGTGAGGATGGGCAGTTGGCAAGCTGAGAATGTATGGGCGCGTGTGCATGTGTGTTTGGGGTGGAGGTGGTAGTGCCTGCCCCCTGCCCCCCCTGCTCTTTTCCTGAAGCTCCACTACTAGCAGTGAAGGTTAGGAAGGCAGGCATGTCTCTGAGCATGTGCCAGCACATGCGGGCACGTCTGGGCAAGCCTCAGGCTCCTACTCTACACTGCCTCCTCCTGTCCAACTGTCTGTCAGTCAGTCACTAATGCAAGATGAATGGAGGGAGTGAAAAGCTTAGATTTTTGTGAGCACCTCTTTGTTAGTTTTTTTTTTTTTTTACACTGCTATTAATATCCCTTATGTAAACTGATGAAACACAATGTACAGATACAAGCACTGGCCCAAGCTGATAATGGCATAAAGGCAATGAATCGTAGCATGGTGCCTGCAGCACAGCTCACCTCAGATGACTCTTCAGCAGTGTGCGTGTCTGTCTGGGACTGATGATGTCACACCAATCCTATTATAAATACTGTATTTCCCTCTGCCTATACTGGCTGACCTCACTTCACATCACTCAAGACCTCAATCCTCTCCACTCTGGTCCACTCACAGCCTCCAGCAGTGTTCTTCCACCCTGTTTGTGTTTAGTTCTTTGTGCTGTGCTGTGTTGCAGTGATCAGTCAGTAAACGTACAGGTGGAAAAAACTGTTTACTCGAGCCTCAGAACACTCCATCCATCTCAGTTGCACCCTCAGTAGATTTAATAGTATCTGCAGAAGTCGTCAAATTGATGGCAGCTACAGCACATCAGCTTATATGTTTCTTCAGGACTGTGTCACTGCATGCTGGGAAATAAATGTTTGAGCAGAGTGGGTTGATTCATATTGCCCTGCCAGGCTGTTGATTTTTTTATGTATTTTGATTTGTTGATCCTTAAGGGCAAACTCAAAAATAAAATGAAATCATTCCTCCATTATTGTCATGTAGTCTGATGTGTACTTGCACATCCAGAGTTTAATTTTCTGTTTTGTTTGTTGGCATTTTTCTGTCTTTCTTTGCAGTCTTAGCATTTTTTACCAGTGAATATAGCTGAGAAGTATCCCTATGAAATTGTTAAATGGATGTGGTAAGAGCTCGGGCTGAACAGTTAATCACAATATTATTGAAATTGCTGTATGGCCAAATTGCAGAAGTTGGAATTTTTTGATAAAGGTAAAAATGTGGCACAAAATATCATTATAAATGAAGCATTGTGGTGTTATGGTGAGATGCCCTGGCATACATTTCTTCAGACATGAGGGAGTATATACAGACCCCAGTAAAAGTCATGTCATCAACATTTTTATTTTTTCAGTGGAAATTAATTGCAATAAAATTGTGACTCATATCATATTTGCAGTATTTGTTAAAAATAATTGCAATATGATTTTTTTTTAAGTACAGTAGGTGCCCTCCATTTGTGTTTCAGCTAATACTGTATGTAGATGGTGGATTCAGCCTCAGGAACAGACAGTGAGGCAGAGCTTTAGCTCTGTGCTCTACTTCTCTGAGTCATCAAACTTAAAACTAACTCAAACTTGATGCAGGCTTTGTTGGTTAAAACATGTCCAGCTGGTGATTATCAGACTAACTTCAGCCTAGAGACTTGCATTCCTCTTTTTATGAGGAATGCAACTTGTAAAAACTTTTTTCTCTCAATCATTGCAACACACTATACTTTTTGTCTTTCATAAAAGAGAGAAAGAAAGAATCTTTGGTTGGACCACAGAGATTTTTTTTCTTTTCTGATTTGATCTTGATGTTTGTAGGCCACTTGATCACTCAGTTCTGGACTTGTACTTTGCTGATGGAATTAACAAGTGTTGCTAAGATTCATTCATTATCTATACTGCTTATCCTTAAGGGTTGTGAGGGGGCTGGAGCCTATCCCAGCTAACATGGGACGAGAGGTGGGGTTCACCCTTGACAGCTCGCCAGTCCATTGTAGGGCCAACACATGCTAACAGCCATTTACACCCACATTCACACCTATGGGCAATTTAGAGTCATCCAGTTAACTTAAGCTGCATGTGTTTGGACTGTGGGAGAAAGCTGGAGTACCCAGAGAGAACCCATGCAGGCACAGGGAGAACATGTAACCTACACACAGAAAAGCCCTGGACGAACTGGGGCTCGAACCCAGAATGCTATTATTTATACACCAAGCATTGAAAACTGTCAAGTACCATAAGCTGGCCTCAAATGTCTTGTCATGATTTTGTCAACGTTAGAGTGAGTTTTTTCATGTTTTGACGTTTACTTTTAAGAACTTAAACAATTTTTTAGGAATGCAGTTGTAGGCTGTGAACACAGACAGTGAAAAAATATGATTTTACTATACTGAGACTCAGGTACCACATCACCATGACACAGCCTTAGTTGTCAGCTTACTAATATACTATACAAGTTGTGTTCAATGCATGCCAAACATATGTAAAATAAAGAGGTAATGAAAATACAAATAACAGATGAGAAATGGAGAAAGTGTGTACTGTCATTAGATCTGAGAACAGAAGCTCTTGTGTTTTCATATTAATGCAAAATAAAAAGGCTTCTGCCTCAGAAAGAACAGAAAACATGAAGGTAGACGAAATGGATAAAATTATAATCCTGTTGTTGAAGAGATTTGTTGTTGTTGTGTTGCAGGTCAGAAAACATGTCTTCACCTCCATGGTGTGTTCCCTTACATCTATGTACCATATGATGGCTATGGGCAGCAGCCAGAGCGCTACTTGCGGCAGGTGGCCTTCAGCATCGACAGGGCCCTCAACGTTGCCATGGGAAACCCCGCCTCCAGCACCCAACACGTCTTCAAAGTGGTGCTGGTCTCTGGCATGTAAGTGACTCATCATTGCCAAGTTGACCGAGCTGATGAAGTAGAGATTTGCTCAAATAGAAGTATGAAATATGTAGCGCTGACCCGAATGCTTTGCGTTGCCATGGTAATTCCATGTGTCCAAATCAGTATTCGAATGCCTTGCATTTTTAAAATTATTATTATATATGCATTATCAAAATATCCTGAAATAATACAAAGTAACACCATCAGTTATTCCAGACAAGGACATTTAAGTGTGGTGATAGTTTTGTGCATCACTGTGCGACGTTACCAGCACTGACACTGGAATGGTGACATGCCAAAGGAAACTGGTATATCATAAATCTTGGCTGTCAGAGTTGCAGTCAGCATGTTACCTGAAAACTGTAACCAACAGTTGAGCTGTCTTGCAATTGCTAAAATGTCCTTTATTTCTATTATGGCTGATGTTGGTGCGACCAGCATGCTAACAAAATATAACGTTGATGTCTAAATGTTGTCCTTAACCCCACCCCCACCCAAAGCATAGGATATTTGTGGGTACACAGCCCCCAAAATGGCCCCAGAAATATGACTATAAAAGTATTTAAAATTTGCAAAGTAACAATGAGGGGACATTTTAAAATGTATATGTAGTAAGTTGATGTCTCCCATCTGGTCTTTTTCTTACAGGCCATTATATGGCTTCCACGCCAAGGAGAAGCACTTTATGAAGATCTATCTGTTCAACCCTCAGATGGTCAAAAGGTAAGGTTACTGCAGATCAGTGCAGTCAAATGTGGATAGAGATCATCACGGGCTCCTGTTGTTTGATGACACTGAACACCAAACTATGTGCACAGGATTCCAGCTCGCTAAACTGAAATCGATTGTTGCGCATTCAGTTGAACAAATTGATTGGCTGAGTGCGTATGTTTGTGTGCGTATGTGTATGGAAGCAGAGAGCGAGTGACTCACAGAGTGGGAAAGAGGGAGTGAGACTGGAGAGAGAAGGAATAGCAGAAAAGGGAAAAGGGCAACTGAGGACGAGAAAGAATAAGGGAGCAAGATAAAATAACTGACAGATGGTAAGGTAGAAAAGTATGAAAAGGATATGAGGAAGAGAAGGAAGAAAAAGGTGAGGCTGAGTTGTAGGTCTGGCTGCCCTACATCCTCCTCAGTCAGTCAGTCAGCATGGTGGTCTGACCTTTAAAGGGGAAACATGACTCCAGGACAGACCTTAAACCTCCACACAGTGCACTGCTCCCCATTCATCTTTAAATATCAAGCAGGTACTGCACAATCACAGTGGATTGTTCTGGAAAGCAGGTTGTCTTTTTTCTGAGTATATGCTCAACACAGAGTTAGATGAAAGGATTTTATATAATAATACATCTATTTATAGATTTATATATTTGAAGTGGCACCATAATTGTAAATGTCAAGGGTCAGAGTCAATCTGATATTCAGAACTACTCAGTATTATTATGGTTAAATTATGGTTGTATTAAATCTTCTAAATCTATAGACCTTTTTACATTTTATAGATTACTAATAAACAACAAAAAAGTATGAGAAAATTACTGCTGTGATGTTTTGTTGGGACAGACTTGAAAACTATCATAATCTTGTCTTACAAATTGTGCATTATTGTGTTGTTTTATGTGTTGGTGTCCTGTTGCATTGAAGGACTGGCCTCATTCAGTTCATTCTAATGGAAGAGAGGGTTGTGTTTTTTCATGCAGGGCTCAACTCTGAACCTGAGGCTACGTTCAGATAGCACTGTGAGAAAAAAACGCAACCCTCATTCATTTGAACGAGGCTACACAGAGGTTTTTATTTAACAAAGTAGTTTAAACTACTTTAGTAGCTTTAGTTAACCAAACCAGATTTCTCCCTAGTGTAGCCTGGCTGAAGTTCAACTTCTTCCACTGAAGTAACTGGTAGCGTAAGTAGCTTGGAGAAGCTAATCTACACCATCTCAACTAAATTAAAGGACTAATTATCTCTAATCTGCAAAGGTTTGTTTGTTTGTTTGTTTGTTTTTACCCAAGTGGCAGATGCCTTTAGTTATGGAATAATCCCTGTTTATTGCAGGGTATGTGAGCTGTTGCAGAGTGGAGCAGTGATGAGCAAGAATTACCAGCCGCATGAGGGTCACATCCCCTACCTGCTGCAGCTCTTTATGGACTACAACCTGTACGGCATGAACCTGATAAACCTGGGAGCCGTCAAGTTCCGCAGGAGCCAGAACACAGGTAAGGGATTAGGACAGAAAGAAAACAGAATTTAAACAACTCATCCTAATAATTTGGGAACCATTTTTTCCAGGCTTTTCCTAGCTAATCTGAAATGAATAGATACTCACTGAAATGTAATTCTAGTTTTAACATGTAACTACAATGCTGACACCTATGCTCATCATTCATCTATCCATCCATTATCTATACTGCTTATCCGTTAAAGGTCGCAGGAGCTGACATTGGGTGAGAGGTGGGGTACACCCTGGACAGATCATCAGTTAAACTGATCATAAAAAAGAACAAAAAAAAAAAGTATGAATTAAATTTGACGTTTGCCCCCGCCCCCATCTGTTTTCTCTTTGAGGCAGTTCTTTGGCTACACATGTCTAGGTATTCCCCAGTGCTGTTGAGAAAGTGGTCTACTCTGACTGTCTCATCAACATCAGGACACACTGCTTTTTGTCCTCATGGGACAATGTGGGCAGAGCCAGCCATCTTCATGCTCACTGTGTTGTTCCCTATGGCTCAGCAGGGATAGAGAGCAGGCCAGTGATGGCTGCCATGCCTCATGTCATATTGAATTAGTCCTGATCGCACCTCAGCCTCAGGATACCTCTGTCTTTTGAAAACCTTTTCTTTTTTCCGCTCCCTTGTCTTGCCATCTCTCTTCTGTTCATATTTGGTCTCATGGGCTGTCTTGCCCTTGGACTTTTTTCTTTTATATTTCTTTCTTTGCTTCACTCAGACTGGCTCGTCTTGCCCATTTCAACCATTTTGTTCCTTTCACTGCTTGGCAGGAAGAGAAAAGTAAAAACCAATGTTAGAATAAAGCCTCCTGAAAATAATTTGGGAAGTTTCCACAAAGATTGATTAGAGATTGTAAAAAGAAAAAGGGGGAAAAAAAAAAACTAATTCAAAAGGTGTGAAGAACTTCTGGCTCTGCTTCTATCAGAGATGGCAGCCTAAAGACACAGAGGAAAGTAGAAGTGCAATGAAAAAGCAAAGGTAAACATGGAGAGGATTCTACAGGAGATTCAAGTCAAGAAAACAACCACCTGACACAGTGGACACCAGACTACAAACAATGGTGCAAGAAGTGAAAAACATGCTCAAGGTCACCAGCTGAGGAGGCCTTTCAGATGAGAGGTGACATGTCTTCAAGAAAACTAAAAGAAGTGCAGTTGCCTTCAGCTCTGGCACTTAAGTGGATTGCTCTGATTACCTGTGAGCGTTTGTACCGTACAGATGCTTGCTGGCAGACAATATGTATTTCAAGGCTGGACTATTCATGAATTTAGTGAATTTGACTCTAATGTCAAACAGTCCTAATGATGTCTGTTTTATTCATTTTTAAATAAATAAGTTCTCATTTGATTGAAATGAATGACTGATTAAGATATCCATTAAATGAATGATTTGTTGTTTGGCAAACATGTTGCGTCAGTGTGAATTCGATGCGTCAAATTGAGGCTGCTTGACAGCAAATTTTTACAGGCTGCTCTTTGGTGCCAGTTTGCCGCTGCTCTGGGAGATTAATTTACACAGCTTCATGAATGAAAATTCTGAGCATGACACACCTTCCTTCTTCCTGGCTCATCCTGGGCCTGGTGATGGACATTCTCACAGACTTGGACATGTGCTGCTTCTGCAAGTGGTCACAAAAACAAGTGTAACACAGGTTACGCAGGATTTTGATCGCTCAGACTCACGAAAGTTATTGTTTGCACCTGCTGCGTGTGCAGTACCGTGCCACGCTTTGTTTGTAGCAGGAAAAGTCTCTGGTTTTTTTGATCGTACCTCACATTCCCTAATTCCTTTTGTTCTTATGTTGGGTTGGAGATCCGTCTTTTTCCTTGTTCTCGGCCTGCAGATCCCTCACTGATTAGTAACTCTTGTAACCTCTGAGTGTGTCTATTCTTTACTGCTCTGCTCTACCCTTAGGTATTGTTCAGAATTCACATCTGTCACCAGCGACAGCAAAGCAACAATAATCTTGTCATTTGAAATCTGTATATGTGCAAAGTGTGTACTGAGTGGGGACAGTTTGTTTCTCAGGCAGTGAACATAACCATCACTTTGGGCCTCACAGAGGGAGTGTCAGAAAGAGGGTTTCCTTCTCAGATCTTAGGTGAACCTCACCCTCACAAATCCAACTTCCCTTCCTTCCGATGGAGCCTAAACCTCAGCCAGCCAACTTTGTTTGATCAGAGCTTAGTCCTAATCTCTGACCAGTTCGTCCACTCATCACGCCCCATCAGGGCTCTCTCTTCAAACTCCCGCAAGAGCATCCAGCCCAGCAGGGCCACCTTCAAATGTGAGGGCATTAACGATTCAGGACAGGAAATTCCACACTTGACTTTAATAAAGTTCCTTTTTCAAAATCCTCACGCTTGACTCTCCTCTGACAAAAGCAGGGTTCCCATGTTTGATCCACCTCTACACTGATGCAATCAATGGAAAGAGGGCTCCAATGCCCTGTGCAGCAAAGAAACCAAAATACTCCAATAATAGGTACACCTGTTTACATTTCCTCTCCCCTGCAGCTCAAACTTGAAAGCAAGTCCTTAATCTTGGATCAAGTGAAGGATAAAAGGCGCTGGGTTGCTAAAATGGGCCATTTTAAGATCAATAGAACTCTTAATGTGTTTTGAGGTCCATTATCCAGTTTGCATACTTACCTTCAAAACACTTAGAATACCTTAGTAGAGTTTATCCTTGAAATGTCCCAATGTTATAAATGACTGTATCTCTGTATTGTAACTACCTGTTGCAACCTAGTTAACTGTTAGGTATAGTAATTATAACTGGATCTTATTTTTCATAGCTCTGGCCATCATTCGTATCAACGAACAACCTTGTTCTCACCCACTTCGTTGCTTGAAACTGGGAATACAGCAACATGACGCAACAAAAGAAAAAAGTCCAACTGAGTAAGAAACACAAACATAAAGATGATCAGACAGGTTGTAACCAAAAACCCAATTCAGCTAAACTTTTTTTGGAAGAATAAACGCAGTAAAATGATTACCGTAAAAAACAGACCAACCTCAGCATTTGACTTTGACTTACTATACTCACTGTAAGTTGAACAGTGAAGATTCATCACCAAAACATTCACTTTCAGTTTTACCTCAAAATAAAGTGATCTAGATTATTTGGATAACCTGTTGGCTTGTTTACAACCTGTCTGATCGACTGGTTGTGTTTCTTGCCTGGTCAGACTTTGTTGTAATGATGTTGATCTCCTCAATTTTGCTATAACTGTAATTCCAATGTCTTCTAAGCCTTCTGCAGTTCCTCCCATATTTTGTCATTTTGTCTGTGTGTGTTTTCCAGAAGTCCAGGACAGGCAAACTCCCAGCAGTCATTCCAGCATCAGCCCATGGAAGAGCCCCAGGAGCTCCAAGCTCAACAACAGTACCCCGGGGGGCACATTTGTCCGCTGGGAGGAGAATACCCTACCCTGGTGAGTCCCAGCACAGGCTGCATTATCTCTTACTCTAAGTCAACGTCCTAAAAAGACGTACAAAGAGTTTGTTTTTTTTTTTCCAGTTTTTTATATGATAACCCTTCCTTACTGAAAGGGGCTACAGTTCTATATATCCATATATTTTTTGGAGACAATTATGTCCTTGAGTGCATTATTCTTTATATACTTATAATTTTTTGCTAACTAATGATTAGTTACTTCCTGTGGTTTTGAATAGCTGATAATTTTGTTAAGTTCTTTTCGCTTTCTTTTTTCTTATTTTTAAAGATATCAGTATATTTCTTTTTTCCCCAATATTGTTGTCTCATTATTTGAACTAGTTTTAGTGTTTATACTCAAACACTTCAGTTTCTTTGAAAGTTATTCATTTGTATTTTTGTTCTATTTTTTATTAATAAAATAATCTTTTAATTGCAACATGTACAGTGCATTCAGAAAGTATTCAGTCCCCTTCACTTTTTTCACATTTTATGCGAACTGGCACCAAAGAGCAGCCTGTAAAAATTTGCTGTCAACATGTTAAAACAGTCTAATTCCTTCCTCCTTCATCAGGCTGCTCTACACTACAATACCTCATAATGAGAAAGCGAGGCACAGATCTGGGAAAGGCTACAGAAACATTTCTACTACACTGAAGAAAAAAAAGTGAATGGGGTCTGAATATTTTCTGTATGCACTGCATAATTGGTATGCACCAAAAATGAAAAACAAACAAAAAATTAAAATAAATGTGATACTTTCAATATTTTTCTAGACTTTGTGAGCACTTCAATGTGTTTTTAATACCAGTTGTGCATGAATTCACTGCCTACAGCTCCTTAGTCCTGGATGAGGTGGAGAGGCAGAGCACCTGTGAACTAGAGGTTGATGCTGTGGCTGTAGACATCCTCAACCGCCTGGAAATTGAAAGTAAGTTCTCTCAGGACCAACATACAGCTGGAATCATCAGTATTGGATCTTTTGCCTCTTTTTTTACCCCCTCTTTCAAATCATGTGCTGGTAAACACATGACTGAGATCAGGCTGGACACAGGTAAACTGCACTTACAATGAAGAAAGAAAAGGAATGTCCACTCCAGGGCAGGCAGTGCATGTGTTCTGACTCACTATAACTTATACACAAAAATCAGAAAAGTTTTGTTGTAGGGTTTAAAAATGTCATCAAAAGACAGTAATAAAATGTGATTGTTTTGTTAACTGACACACTGTGCTGTGACTCGTCTCTGTCCAGATCAGATTGGCAGGAACCCTGGCCTGCAGGCCATCTGGGAGGATGAGAAGCAGAGGAGGAGAGAGAAGAACCAGGCCACCCAGATAGAAACCCCCGAGTCACAAGGTGAGGAGATTCTCAGTAGTAACTCTCTCTTTGTTATGTTTTCACACGTCTGTCCTTTTTCTCACATTAACAGTGACCTGTCTTGAATACAGACATGCGAGAAATATCATTATCATTAGACTTTTAACATGCTAGCAACCTACACAATTGCCATTTAGAATTTCCATCGTATTCCTGGTGGATTACCTTTAACGTAAATGCCATATCTCTAAGCTTAACCTTGTGATCACCTTAAGAAAAGATGAAATAGATAGGGCCATGAAAATTTAGTAGAGAGTAAAATCCTGCCTCTCTAGTATTATAAAATGCCATGCCATGTTTAGATGTATAAATTGATCTTTTCAGATTGTATTCCATGTCTTGCAGGTAGCTTTCATTGCTTTTACACACCCCAGATGAATAACTGGAACCTTCCTACCTTTTTTTTTTTACCTTTCCTGCACGTCGTACCTCCTTCTCTCTCTCGTACAGACACTATCAAATATGAAAAGTCCAAATAAAAATAATATTAAAAAAAAACAGTAATACACTGATTTTTATCTGAAGTTGCTCATCAGTACCACAGGTAACCACCTTAGACCACTCAGCAGTGCAATAAATAAGTGGAAGAATACTTTCTGAGCATTAAGGTCTTTCTGTTTTTTTTTTTAAATTTTTTTATTTTAGTAAGTAACCACAATGAACCTCAAAGCAGATAAATTTGTTTTTATGCAAGCTCATTCTCTCACTCTCTCATAGGTTCTCTTGTTGTTGGGGCCCCTGTTTTAGATATTCTGGCTAAACTGTTTTAAGAGAGCAGATGCTTTGAAATAAGTATGATGTAGGTACATAATAGAAAGAACCTGTATTCAAAATGCTCAAAGCTTCAGCAGAACTAAAGTGAGCTGTTTTCATTTCAGTGGCGCCAGCCTTTCTGCTTTCTGCTAGTTATGACAGTGTTTTGAGGCAGTACAAACTCCTCTGTGGCTAACTGTATTGTTTCATCATGTCTAGCTCCTTATTATCAATACTGTGACATCTGTCTTAGTTTTGTTGTTGAGCCCTTGAAGACAAAATTTTCCATTACCTACATAAGTCAGAGAATCATCACTCTTAGAGCTGTCCATATGATGGGTGATACCACAACTTCTAACCACAACAAGAACTTAAATCATCAAAAACTACTTATTGCCACACACAGGGAGCTCACATAACAATATAGAGATAAATTCATCACAAGCTGATCCACTGTGTTGTGATGAAATGTGTTTGCTGTCACATGTGTAGGCCTCTATCCAAGCAGGCAGAGATTCCAGGTCTGAAAAGCACAGTGAGAGGAAATGATCATGTCCAGAATTTACACAGATTATAGTTTATACTGAAAATATGACAAGTTTGGAAAGATTATATATTTCATGGCCTGGTATGTATAATTACATCCAGTCCGATTTTATTATCATGATTAAAGTACTCTAGCTGCACTGACAGTAAAGTTTCCCAGCCACTACCAGCATACTTAACAGCAGTTACTGACCAAAATGTTTTAATTGTAGCTAAGAATTTGAGGTCTGGAAAAACTCTGGAATCTAAGAACAGAAGTTTCCAGGAATTATGCATGCAGCATTGAAGTTTTTTTTGTCTGACGTGTTCCAGATCGTGGGTTTGTCACGTCAACGGAGAGTGAGAAAATCTTCATGAAGAGATTCAAGGAGATTCTGAAGGAGAACGACTTTGACGTGTAAGTTCCTCATCCTTTGTCTGATCTGTTATGGTGACAGTTGGGGAAGAAGCGAAAGGCTCATCAGACGTTTCACAACAAATTATATCTGAAAGTCGTTCTTGGGCGATTGTCCCATTTCCCTGAGGAAACCCAGAGTAGACAACAAGGGGCTGGAAGTGTTTGAAAATAAGCAATGCTTCCAGTCACATTTGTGAGAGACACAGTCTCAGACAACATCTAAGTCAAGATTTTCATCTCTGTGTTGAACTATAATGAAGCTATTGCATGTCCTCAGTTTTCCTGTGCATCTCAGCACCATGTCTGTGTTTGTCCTCTCAGGGCAGAGAGGGAGGGAATGAAAACAGAGGCTGGAAGAGTTGGGAAGGAGGGATGGAGAAAGTGAAGTCAGAACAGATGTATTGAGAGGGTGGGAGCAGAACAGTTGTAGTCCAGAGAAAGGGAGAAGAAGAGAGTGAAAAGATGTTGATGAGGTTACACACCCTTCCCTCCTACTCCCACGATGTTCAGGCAGAAACTATTTCCTGTTATAAGTACAGTTGGCTCGGCAGCCGTGCGTGCATCTCCAGATGGCTTCTATTCACTAACCCCAATATCAAACAGGAACATAGGAGAGGGGGAGAGCAGTGTAGTGAGAGAGCAGTGTGGGCTTTTGGTGTAGAGTGGAGCTTGTTTTAAGTGATGGAGCACACAGTTCTCTGGCAGCTCTCCTAAGGCCTGGCCGTCTCAGTCACTCTCTCTGTTAATACTCACACAGAGTCGGCCACTTTTTTGCTGTTGGTTTTTCCTCTATTATGCACCACTACTACAACAACAACAACAAAATGTGTGCACACACACCGTGTACACACAATTCCACTACCCACTATAGCTTTTCACTTGACTGATCAAAAACAAAAATAAAAAATAAAAATTCAGATATTTAGAAAAAAGATGGGGTTGTGGTTAAAAAGACTTTGTTACCACAGGGCAACAGAATGCAGTATAGGGTTATGTCGCCTTGGTTTTTTGGTCTCCCTTCTGTTCCTCTTTGCTTAGGTACATCATTCTCAGTGACAGAGACAGTGAAGGCAGCGAGGGGGGCGTGGCTTGGTAGCGAAATGTGTTAATCGCCGCCGTAATCTCCTGATGCCTGCCAGGCTCCCTCCCTTGTTGCCTCTAAAGTCATTAGCTAGCAGACTAATTAAGAGACAACCAGGCAGTAGCACGTGCACACTGACTCTCTGGAGCCCTCTCCTCATACAGCCCGGCAGAACAGTCTCTGAATGACAATCAGACTGCAGTAAAGTGTCAGCAACAAAGTGTCAGCCGACGCAAACTCCAAAACATTAATTTCATATATTTACAGCCATGTTTTCATCATTCATCACCATTGAAAATTATTCATTATTGATCAGCCTAGCTACCAGGTTGGGATTCATCATTTAGAGCAAGCAGCACTTAGCTCATTCATCATTTGTCTGTGGCTGCAGTATAGCGTTTGTCTGATCTGTTTTTGGTTTATCCTCCACTAATGCTGTGTCTCTATCTGGACTCATTCCAGATGAGTGTTTACTCCTCTGGACCTTCTACTAGGCTCAGACATTGTGCTATGCAGCTTCACCTGTCTGTCCACATAGCCACTCTCAGTGTTTTCACTCTCTTTCATCTGAATGTGTTTCTAAGCTTGAAGTTGACAATGCATGCCTGCAGTCAAGAGCAACAGGGGTTGGATCAGTAACTTGAGTGTATTTCATATTCATTTTTCCTGCTCATAGTGAGATTTAAACCTGCAACCTCCTGGGCATGAAGCTCTGATCTCTAGGCTGCTTCTGCTCGGTCAGATGTGAAAATCCTTCCTCCACTCAGGGTTTGGATCAGTTCAGAATTCACCCTTAAATGGAATTATTATTTTATTTCTTTTTATGACCATTCCTGTGAAATTTGTTCCACTTCCAAGTGGTGGTTGTCTCTGAAATATTGAAATGTAGACCAGGCAGGTCTACATTTCAATATTTCAGACTCACTAAGTGGTGAGTTGCTAGGCGATGTAGTAGGGCAGTATGGGTAAAGGAGCATGATAGGCAGCTTGTAGCTGGGAGCGATCTGGAGGGATACAAAAACCCACTTGGCTGCCTGCCCATTTTCCATTCATATTCTTTTTCCATCACACACATGCACACCACTTAGCTGCACACACTCTTATATGCTCACACACACTTGTCATATGAGAGGCACTCTTTACTTGCGCAGCCACCCACATGCGCACACACTTGCACACCACCTCTGTGTACAAATACACACAGAGTAAACAGATCACTTCCCCTGATTAAGACCCACAGTAACGAGATGCCGATAAAATATGACTACACTAGAACAGATACCAGCGGGTCCTCTACTTTAAAATGGGAATGAGAATTAGTCCATCTTTCCTCTGCATATGTGATCCATGCATTTGATCAGTAGGCATGTTTTGACTACATGCTCAAAATAAACTTTTTTTGTCTGAGCCCAGTTACTGCTAGGCCACCGATATGATGTGACATCGTTTAATCAATTAATGAATCAAAGTAAATGCAATGAATATTAGTCAGTTCGTTCCCAATATCTCTGGGGGTATAAAGTATGTAATTGCAGCAGTCATCACTCATCATGCAGAAATGAACTTCATTTCTGTGTTTCTCTGCTCAGGACACAAGCTTCGTCTGTGGGTGATGGGGAGGAGGACCAGGATGATTTTCCTGACCTCACTCTCCACTGTGACCCCCTGACCCCAGAGGGACTACTTTCTACGCCTGCTAATGCTGTGGAGGTGCACAGGAACTCACAACCAGGTAAGGAAAACCTACTACTGAGATGAATAAAACCACTCACTATAGTCCCAATAGCTAGTTATATTTTTAGCCATGCTATAGCCTACCCCATAACACATACATATAATCAGCTCTAGTCTTCACTGTTCAGTTAAATCTATTAGATTTTACTCTTTCTTTACTTTTTTGCCTCTTCATATTACCTTTGTTGTTCTGACCATGTGTTTGGCAGGAGAGATACTCTGTGAAACTAACATCTTTTTCCTTTGCCCCGTTACTCCCACTGTGTCAGTTGTTGAAAGTGTGACATTGTGTGATTAGTATCGGGCTAATCTGTGGGCATTCTCTGCCAAGTCTCCTGCAGGAGCATGGAAGCTGCCAGGGGCAGCACTGGCACTCACACATAGGGCTACTGCTGCCCTGGTGTGTGTGTGTGTGTTGATGGACCTCTCCTTTTATGATGTTTTAATCACGGTCTGCCTGATACATAGCAAAGTGTTCAGATATGCTAACAGGGCTTTTTTTTTAATGCTTCCTTTCTCCAGACTCTGTGAGGAGCACTGATAAAATCCCAGAGGAGGCCATGGTTGATGAGGAGGCCATGTTGAGTCTCCTGGAGAACAGTCAGACATTCCTCCAGCTCTCCCAAACATCCAGTCACTCACCTCTGTTAGGTATGGGAGCCACTTGAAGAAATTCCCTACAGACCCACACAGCTCTAGTCTGCTCACTTTCTGTCCTTCTTTTCTGTTCAAAATTCTCCCTGAAATGTATATTTACAGTATTTGAAACACTCTTTGGATCATAAACTGGTTTACTTTCTGTTGACAGTCTGTGGACATACAAGCTGCTTTTTTCAAAAAAAAAAAAAAAAAAAAACTAGACAAACTCATAGCATTTTTAAATAGATAATCCCAATTTATTTTGAAAATATCAATAAATGACATGCCAGGCTAAGACATTTAGTGACTGTACCCAGGGCCTGTGAATAAAGGGAATAAAAACTGAGTAAAAAAGTTTTTAAAATTCTTTGATTTTGTTGCTTGTGTAGATAGCAGCCAAGACCATGCCATCATGGATTTGCTGGCAGGCCTGGAGGACGATGGTTTCTGCAGGACCCCCATTAGGCAGAATTCCCAGTCCCTGTCTCTTCCTGGTGCTAGGAGCTACCACTGCAACAGTGATGAGGAGGAGGCAGGACCAGAGCTGGACAAAGAAGAGGCAGAGCTCAGTGTGATAATGTCACAACGATGGGACACCGAGCCTCCTGAAAGTTCATCCTTAGCAAGGCAAGTTTGTCTCTCTTGTATTTGGGTGAAAAATCTACACATTTTACTTAATAATCAGTTAATTGTTTATCTAGTACATGTTTCCCTTTACAGTAGTAGTAGTAGTAGTACATGTTACCAGTTTGCAATATAATCTGACTTGATAAACAACTAATTTTAAAAAACAATATAAACATTACAAATGAAAGATAAATTAGTATATACAGAGATAAAAACCTGCCAACATGCTGCACCAACAGAAATGTTTCAGTGAATATTGTCAGTTGTCTTACATGGCTGCCCTTGCTCATACATTTGAAAGATCTGGCTTCTTTTGTTAAATGTGAAATGGATGAGACTTATAAGAATACTGAAGGCAGCTTAAGAAAAAAGCTCTGTACAGAACAGTGTAAGGCTGGGCAGACAATAGGCACAGTGACCCCTCCAAAATTAGGCTTATTCCATACAGTATTTGCACAACTAAAGAAAGAATCATGTAAGTTATGGGCAATACAACATCAAGATGAATTAGAAATGTAGAGTAGAGGTGTATGCTTCACTGTCCTCATTAAAACATTTGTCTGGGTGCAAACATGAGCCAGCAGACAGTGAACAGTCAGATCAAGGTTATCCACAGTGAGCTGCGTCTGTGCATTGTTTAATCAGCGTTCCTGTCGTTCCTGTGTCTACAGGCCTGGTGTGAAGGAGGCAGAGGACGACCTTAGTGAAGAGCAGCAGGAGTCCTCTGATGAAGACATGGAGTGGAGTGGGAATAGCTCTCTGTTCGCCAACCTGTCCATCCCCCAGCTCGACGGGGCAGCAGATGAGAACAGCGGTGAGTCATCTCATGCTGAGACGTACTGAGACAGCACTTAAATGTCAGTTTGCTTTGACACTTATCTCACATCTCCTGCTGATTCATGTTCCATCAAGGATATCAGAATTCGCATCTGACAGCTGCTGCACAATAAAAATCTGGGTTGACACCAGGTTTTAGCTGTATGATCTAATTTCATTATGAGGGAGACTTGATTTAATATTGTATAATACAAGACTTGGGGATTTTAAATGATTCCCTGTAATTAAAGGTATTATCAAGTTGCTATGAAGGCAGTGTTTGGCACATGGTGGAAGTTAAGCACTTATTACACTGTATATTTATGTAAACATAACACTTGCTTTCTTATGTCAAATTGTCTTTTTATATTACTGCCAGACTTGCTGGTGTCGGAACCAGAGCACATTCTCACCCATTCTTCATATTTGAACATGTTTCATTTTAGGTGGTAAAAGAGGTTGTTTGTGCACTCCTCTGACAGCCCACTTTCTTAAAACCAAACCATGTCAAATCTATGAATGAAGTACACTACTACACTGTTTTTGTATCACTATCTGTCTCTACTTCAGTTATTTCTCTACCTTTTCTTAGCATGTAAATACGCGTAAAGTGAGTTTTCAAAAATAATGGGGGGTATCTGTGCAAATACAAGACAAAAGACTAGTGAGAAAGTACTTTCATGGAATAAAGTAGGAGAAGATAACATTTTTATGTCATGACCCTGGTGCAGTACATTTTCTGAAATTGTTTATGGATAAAATAAACAGTTCAAAAATCCAGTGAATTCAGTTCCTGACAAATCAAGGTACTTTTATGAGACGGAAATGATCATATTGTCATAAAGAATTTCTGCTCAATGATTTGAAGGTTTTTGTACAATGGCTGATTACATCTAGATATAGTGAAGCGATAGCTATCACAATATGAAGAGTAAATATAAAGAGCAAATGTATGTCTTTGTGTATGTCATTGAGTAAATTATCATGTTGTCAGCTGCATGCTGACTCAATTTATTTAGGTTGACAACATTTTGATACCAGTCTAAAGGGAGTCAGTGTGCCAGTGTTACTTTTTTCATCTGTGTTTAGGTGTTTTTTCATCTATGTTTACTAATCATTGTATGTATTACATATAGGTACCCCCTCATATTATCATATATCCACATATTAGGATGCAGCATGTGTATTCAGTAAGGATATACTGTATATGGAATGCATACACTTTCATAGAAATTTACCTGTACTGCAGTGTTTGTATTTGATACAACCTTGTTTTTAAACATTAGAACTGAGAATAGATGGGAATTGTCAAATCAGCAGTAGTACAACTGGAGGTTGCTCCTTTATGGTATAGATTTCTAAGGTCTTTCTCATAATTCTCAATGGTTCAAAAGTTTTCTAATTATTATATCTAAAGTAGACTGATAATAATGAGGCACCACTTCTTCTCTTCTGTTGTATTCATAGATTCATCCCTAACAGACAGTAGCTCCAGGACCCAATCTTCTCTCATAGTCACAGAGAAGATACTTGGGAAAAGAAATCCCTTCCCTGGGGAGACAGTCCACCTGGAGCCACCTTCTTCAGCTAAGATCCTTCTGGAGTGCAAGCACCCTGAGCGCAGACCAGTTCATGTGCTGGACACGGAACAACCACTTGACAAGCACTTTCAATCAAAAAGCAGCCAGGACAGCAGTTAGTGAATGTTCAACAGGGTTCAAGGTTAATAAAGAAATCCCCTACATCCCGCCAGTCAAGCACCCTATCCCCTGCAAAATAGCCAATAACTCCGAGGTGTCTCCCATCTGTGTGGACAAAAAGGATATCCGACCCCTGTACAGCTATGACAAGAAAACCTCTATAGCCTTGAATGAGACAGATTTAGAAAGTTTCCCATTTGGTAATGGAAAGGTCACCAAAAGCAGGAAGAAGTACGGCAGCATAAAGAATGTAGAAACAAACTGTCTGTCCATTCTTCAGAACCACAGGACTTTCTCTCTCTGTTACTCAGAGCTGAGAAACTGCTCTGCAAAGACAGAGCTGGAGCTGAGCCAGAAAGACAATAAAAGCCCCATCCTGAGGAACATCTCCTCAGCGCCATCACCCATGGAAGAGGATGAGTTCCTTGTTCCTAAGGAGGAAGAAATGGGCCAGGACAGTGAGGAGGGAGATGTTGGTGAGCTCAAAATCAGGTACGAGGACTATCAGGAAAATAAGACTGAGAGGACTATCGTGGCCCAGCAGGAAGCACACTACAAGTTCTTTCCCAGTGTCATCCTCTCCAACTGCCTCAGTAGGAAGAAAGCTGGGAACAAAAAGCTCACTGATTGCTGCAGCAAATTAGTAGAGGCCCAGCCTCGTAGGTCTAGGCTAAAAGTGAATAAGAAAAGGTTAGGCATGGTAGGACAGAGGAACAAATTAAATATAGTTGAAAACTCTCCCTCTGACAGCCACATTAGCACTAGCCTTGCCTCAATCACATCTGCTTGTCCACACACTGTGGACACAGAGATGTCAGTTTCAGATGAAAAGTCAAAAGAGGCTGAGCCAGTTAAAGATGGGTACGTCACAGAGGGAAAGACAATCACAAAAGAGGAACCAGGGGTGGAGGAGAGGTCAGAACCAGAACCACTCTCAGAGCCCCCTGCCACCAACTCTACCACTGCTTCCTGTTTTTCTGAAGAAACTAAAGACACAGCAGAGGATAGGTTAAGCCCACTGTCAGATTTATCTGCTCAAGTCACATGTACCAAACCCTCAGCCCTACCTGGTAGTAAATACACCCTGAGGGCCAAAAGGAAGATGATCTATGACAGTGAGGATGGAGAACACTCAGGTTCCACTCGTTTTAAAAACCCAGCCTCTGTCAAAGACAGCAAGCTCAAGGAGAACAATGTCCACAGTCCACAGGAAGTAAAATACCAGAAACGGCGCAAGAAAGAACCCCCTATCATCATCAAGTACATTATTATCAACAGGTTTAAAGGACAGAAAAACATGCTGGTGAAGCTGTCCAAAGTGAATGCAGAGGAGCAGTTGGTGTTGCTCACACAAGATAAGTTAGAGCAGTATAATAAACTGGCACCTCTCAAGGATTACTGGCCCAAGGTGCCAGAATCTACTGCAGTCAAGTTTCCCATCACTGAGCCGAAGGCAAAGAAACACCCCAAACGAAAGGCAAAGGTAAACTCCACTAATAAGAAAACAGTCAGCTCCTCCAAACCTCGAATCACACAGGCTGGAAGGGTCAAAAGAAAGAAAGCCTGTCAAAGAGGCCCAGCTTTATCCTCTCTACCACCCCCTCGGCCATGTTACTGTGAGCTAGCTGATGACCATGACATTGAGTATACTGATGTTATGGTAGAATTGGGTTACCTCTCTGATAGATCCCCAAGCCCTACAGGCTCAACACCCCCACGTTGTTGGTCCCCAAGTGACCCTCTTATGGACAGCTCTGAACAGCTGCTAAACCCACTCAATGACCCGTGTCTTGGTTCTTATTTTCACAAGCCACACACTCTGTCTTCAACCAAAGGACCACAAAATAAGGGTCAAACTGCTAGACCTAAGAAATCTGCAGACAGTAAAAGGAAAGTAAGCAGGACAGCTCCTAAGCCTCCAGTGGATGCAGAGCCCAAAAAAGAGAAGTTAAGACAAAGCAGTGGTGCTGCTCCAAGGCAGAGGAAGAAAGCTAAAGATGTAGCTGAAGGTACTGTTAACAGCTCTACAACCACAAAACCTAAAAGGTCTCGCAAAAAGAAGACTGAGGAACCCAAAAGCCATGAGTTAAGTAAAGACAGCACTCAGCTCCTTTTCCCTGAGGATGAACTACCTCCATCTGAAAGTTCCTCTCAAGAGGTCCCTCCATTTCAGCAGCCAGTGAGCACAGATAGCAACAACCAGGTCAGTCCCCAGACTGCATCTTCACAAGACTCTAACTCAGTAGCCCAGTCTATAGAACCAAAGGTTGAGGACTGTGAGACCTCAATCATGGAGGTCAATCAAAGCTTCTCACAACCACCTCAGCTGAAGCAGCAAAGTTGCCAGACTACTGTGGTAAAGGCAGAGGCTTCACAGGAGGAGTGCAGTGCTCCACCACCTCCTCTGGTTGGTCGACTCATACTGGAACACAATAAAGACAACCCAACCAGCTGCAGCCTCCCTACACTCCGGCCCTAAGAATGGGGAGATCCCTACTCTTTGTGAGACTCCCTCTGGTTTGGCTGTTCTCAAGCAGCTTCTCCAAAAGAGGCAGCAGGGACAGACCCTTCCCCTACAAACGGTTGGTACAGACAGCCGCTCCACTGCCATAGCTCAGGCCGAAGCACTACTAGATCCTACAACTAAACCAGCTAAATCCAGGAAAGCTCCTTCTGCCGCTCAGCGTAAACCCAGGGCCCCAAAATCTGCCCCCAAGGATAAAAAGCCCAGAATAAGGAAAGGCAAGACAAGCAGCACTCAGCCAAATTTGACAGTGAAGCAGGAGGGCAACATATCAGATGACTGCCCTCTCTTTCTGTCTGACCAAGGCCTGGGCACTTGCAACTTCATAGAGGACAGCTTGTCGCCAGAGCTCCCACACAACTATTCCTTTGATATAAATGCACTTGATCAGACTGAGTTCTCCAGCCCATACAGTGGTAACCAGTTTGTCCTGACTGATAAAAATTTACCAGTGAAGTTCCTGAGTGATGTAAGCCAGGAATCTGTGTCTGCTCAGACATTGGGCTTTGAGAAGAAACTGGATAGGCTGTTTGGTTGTGGAGAGGAGCTTCAAAGGGGCTCTGAATGTCACAAAGCAAGGCCTGTTAGCCCTGACCTCCTCGACAGACCTGAGAATGGGGAGTCTTTTTCAAATCACCTCACATTCCTTGATTCTGAAAGAATCAAGAGCAGAGAGTGGGACTTCTCTTTATGTAAAGCCCATACCCTCAGCCCCTTTCAAGACTTTCACTGTGAGAGAAAAGAGCTGCTTTTTTCCGTCTTTGATCCTGACCTTCCACTGCCTTTAAGCTCAGCATCATTAGTTGACAATGAGGGCTCCCCAACAGGGGAGCTTCTGGAGAGCATTGATGGACTAACATCCACCACACCTGGTAGCTCTCCCCGCTCTATTGGCTCACTATCCTATGTGAGGGCAAGCCAGCTGCTGCGGGGGGCAGGGAGTGGAGCCCACATTCTCAAGCCCCTCATGTCCCCTCCAAACCGGGAGGAGATCCTCAACACTCTGCTGGACCTGGAGATGTCAGAGGCTACCTTCCAGGAGCCTTTCTGCAGTGACCCCTCTGATGCCCCAGTGAAACCAATGTAAGACTATATACACAAGTGCTCCAAGCTGAAATAATAATGTTTACACTGTCTTGCATGTGAGTAAACAGTGTTACGAGTTAAGTACATAGATAAAAATGTATGTGAAAAGCCTCCTACAAAAGAAATGGAGCCCAACTGATACATCAGTTGATATTATTGGACTATTTTAGCTTCATACACATATCTGTCTTTGACTCTGATACTGTATATTGTATCAGCATATAGGTTCATTGTTAATTAAAATTACTCTGGAGAGTTTTGAGCAGTGTTAGCATCACGGAGCCAAGTCTTTACAAATTGCTCCTTACTTTTTTACCATAGGTTTCATGCTATGTTTTTTGAGTAACATATACATAAAAATGCTGATAAGAGAAAGGGATCTAAGTTTGATGGATGATTTGATATGAATGGCAGGAGCTTCAGTCCCAATGACTGCTCATCTGGCTAGTGTTTCTATAGGAACAGTGATTTAAGTGAAGTCTACAATAAGATCTATGGGAAAGACATCAGGAAATAAGGCCAGAAATTGTGGTTGACAACAAACATTTGATGACTGTGATGCTCATGCATTAGTGCGACATATAAGGAAAAACAAAAGAGCAACTCTTCCTCCAGTGACTGAGAATGTCAGTGCAGTGTGTGGTCAGACTGTATCAGCAAGAACAGTCTGTCGATAATTACATAACAAAGATGAATGAACGTTTGAGAGTTCAGTGGTGCAAAAACCACTGGCATTGGTCTATGGAAAGTGATATGGTCAGATGAATCATGTATCCTATTCTCAACAAGCAGACCCGTTCATGTGTGGCGTACACCTAGAGAACTGAATGCTTAACACCTCCAGTGAGGTGATCTGGTGACTCTTTTATGATGAGGAGGCATTTTGCTGGCATGGTTTGAGTCTACTTGTCCCTTTAGAGGGAGGGGTCACTGCAAATCAGCAAATCAATGTAAAGCTGTTCTGAGTGATCACCTTTATCCTGTTGTGAAATAGTGCCTCCATCCACAGTGTATGAGAGAGTCACTGAATGGTTTGATGAGTATGAAAATGATCATGAATCATTATGCTATGACCTCTGCAGTCATCAGATCTCAACCCATTGAACACCTATGGGAAATTCTGGTCAGATGTGTTTGACTGCTTTCCCACCACCACCAAAATACCAAACTAGAGAATATCACCTGGAAGAATGGCGTTCCATTCCTTAAGTAGAGTTCCAGAGACTTGTAGAATCAATGCTGAGGCACATTGAAGATGTTCTGGCAGCACAGGTGGCCCAACACCTTACCGAGACACTTCATGTTGATTTTTCCTTTAAATTGTCACCTGTTCGTTTTAAATTGTATTGTTGCTGTTACATATAGCTGTCCACTAGAGAGAGTACTGACATTTTTACTGTAAAATGTCCTACTCCGTATGTATCTGGTCACAATTATTTAACAACCAAATTTAGGGATCCAAAATAATCCAAAAATGGTGAAAAGGTGTCGGACAATTCAGCAATTTAAAAAACTCTCAGAGCTTCAAAAATGCCAAGTCAGTATTTAGTACTTTCTACGGGGCCTTATTTGGTAAATATATTCCATGTGATTCATTATTAGATTTTGTAGTAATGAATAATTTATAAAATATAAAAAAGTCAATCCCTCTGTTTTTTTTTTTTTTATCCAGGGAGGTTGGTGGCCGTAAGCTAACTGTGGGTACCAGATTGGCTGAGGAGCTAGCAGAGTTCAGTGGAGACCTGTCTTTGGAGGGACTACACTTCTGGAAGACAGCCTTCTCAGCCATGACCCACCCCACCACTACTATTACCTCATCTTCCCAAGTCCAGGGAGCTAAGGACCCAGAAGCAAGTAAAGAGCAAATCAAGCCCAACCCATACTCTGCCAGTGACAAGAAGGTCATCCTTCTGCCCTGCAAAAACCCACCAAGCAGAGAGCGTGTGCATCTGTGGCTGGAAGCCAGGAAACAATATGAGTGTTTACAGAAGTGGAGGAGAGACACAGGGCCACTGAAGGACAGAGGGCCTGAGTTGGATGTTGAGGAAGAGAACCCAGAGAGAACCAGGCAGCAATCTCCTTCCCGCTGCCCAGCAGTGAAGGTTGAGCTGTGTGGGAACCTTTCCAGTATCAGGACTCAAAGGAGAAAGAAACGAAACCTGTCCTTAATCATATCTCCTATGAAGAACACTGGATCTCAAAGTAAATCCTCAGAGGTGAGTCCAGTTTCAGATGAAGGTCCTGTGAATCTTGAGCAGGGGGAACAAGAAAAAGATGATGACGATGATAATAAAACCACATCTCCAGAGTCCCCAGAGCTGCCTCCATGGCAGCAGTCCTGTCAACCCAGCCCCTCAGGCCTAGACCAGCTCAATGAAAACAGGCAAAGTGAAAACTCTCCAGAACCACTGTCACCTACGCTCTCTAACTCCCCCGAGAGACCAGGAGAGAATCATAGTCCCTCACCCCTCTATATCAGTAAAAGGGAAGAGGGCAGGACGAGTCCCCATCTCCTTCACAGCACCCCCTTCTTAAGAGGTCGGGGAAGCAAAGAAGATCTTGAGCCAGTGTGCAGCACACCCATATCTGAGGGTAAGAAATTAGTAGTTTCATCTGTCTTAAGAACACAGGGCAAGGGCATTTGTGACTACTGCAAACCTCTGTGGTCCATTTTTATACTTTTTCTCTAATTTTTTTTATGCCGTCGCTTCACTCATTTCTGCTCTTCTGTTTCCTTCCTGCTGCAGAGAATCCTATTTCTCAGAGACTCCAACAGAGGAGGAGAAGCCAAGCAGACCCACTGAGAAGAGTGTTACTGAGCACACAATTAAAGGTCAGATGAAGTGTTTATTTTTCAGACTGCTCATCACAGTTAGCTAGGGACACATCTTTAGAATACCACTATAGAGCTCCACAAGGAAAATGTTATGCCTGTGTTGTCTTGTTCATTTTCTCATATTGTCACTGTCATCTACAGAACCAGTTTGCTGCTTTGAATGTGCCAAAGAAAGATGTTTCTCAGATTGAAGGGCCTACTATAGCCAACTCTTATGGCTTCAAAGTCAGCATGCAGAACTTGCAAGATGCCAAAGCTCTGCATGAGGTGAGCTGCAATTCGACTTTCTATGATAAATGCACTTCTCTCATATTGAAGTTGAGGATTTTTTGTTTGTTTCACATGTGGTTTCAGGGTTTCAGAGCTGGTTGGCTTAGCCACCAGAAATCATATCCCTTACTAGGGATATGACGATGTCAAAGTACCTTGGTAACATATCCACAATATGATTTTTTTTTTTTTTTTTTTTGCAATATTTAAAAAAAAAAAAGGAGATTTGAAGAGCTTTGCCCAGCAGACCCGTTGTTTCTTACTGCCCAGGTCCATGACCGTATTGAGACACTTGTTCTTGCAATATCATGACATTGACAATACTGTTAGATCCCTATATCCCACAACACAAACTTATGTTAAGTGGGCAAGCTTTTCCCCTGAATCCCATCCACCATGAAGGTCCTGCAGTCTATAAGGATTTACACTCAATGTTCCTGGCATTTAATGGATGCACTTATCCAGAGAGACTTTGAGTGGATGCATCAGTAAAAGAAGCAGAATAATAGCCCGACAGTATCCCTGCAACTAAAGCAATTATGAGATGAGCTGCTAGAAAAAGACCAAATGAACAGAGGGGTGGGGAGTAGTCTGAATGAAGAGATATAAAGTCATAGATAGAAGGTGACCTGATGTGCTTCCTCTAAAGGTGAGTTTTTAGACCTCTTTCTTTCTTAATCTTTTGTCTTTCCTCCTCAGGTCCAGTACCTAACACTAATGGGCATGGAGCTCCATGCAAGAACCCGTCGTGACCTCGAACCTGACCCCGAGTTTGACCCCATATGTGCCTTATTCTACTGCTTCAGTTCTGATGCTCCCCTGCCAGACGTAGACAGCACCGAGCTGACTGGTGCTATTGTGGTGGACAAAGATTATCAAAGTTGTGATGGTGAAGGTGAAGGTAAAGTCTTACTTTCTTAGAGCACAGGAAAATATTGGTTCTACTTTGTACAAAACCTTTACATTTGGGCCCTTGAGTCTTGTGCATTATTTTGCAGTATGTCCCTCCCTCTGCACTGAGAAAGTGTGAAAAAGATGTTTGTTGTTATACGTAATACATAACTGAACAAAGTTTACATTTTACTGTGAGTTTTTGAGGCTCTATATATTTTGCTATAAATGGTTTGAAGTAATGTGATCAGCCTGTTTACAGTCAGACCAATGAGTCTCTTTAAAGGCAGAATAAGGCATCCTGGAGAAAGACTGTTGATATTTTGATATTTGAATTCAGCAGCAAAACAAACACACCCTTACCCTCAGTGCTGCTTCAGAAGCCCCGCCCCCCCAACTGAAACTGATACTAACAACTGGCCGAGGAGGAAAATGGCAGAATTGCGCATGTCTGCTTTTTCATAGCTGAAGCAAAACAAATGTAATATAGAACATCATCAAAGGAATGACATAGACATAAACACAGCATCCATAATGGAGTAAAAAATTAGCAAGGGTTAGTGGTTTTTACAGAAATACAGTGACCAAAGACAGGCCTGTAGATTCGTAGCTATGCTAACAAGGAAGGTAACGTCATCTGGCGTAGCATTTCACAGTATGCATCAACCCTACTGTGCTCCATGTCTATAAAAGCCTTCGCAAATGTTGTAAGGACAAATATCACAATACAGAGGGAACGACGATGGAGCGCTTAGGTAGACCATTTCCCAGAGCTTGCACAGCAGCTGCAGACAGCAATACTCACAACTCTCCTCCCACTCTAACAAACATTACACCAAGAACAAGCAGATTTCCTCTTAGGCTGTTTGTCTACCACTATCTTGTTTCTACTCTGCAGCATTAGCATGCATTGGAATTTCCATCTTTCTGACTCTCAGTGCCCCCTTTATACCCTCACACCTCCTGTACATGAGCACAAACGCCATGATTCGCTGAAATGGACAACACTGATTCACTTCATTTATATCCCAATTCAAGAGCCAGGATTGTGTAGAAATACTAGACTGTTTTTTCAGCACACACACAGAGGGAGCAGTCTGTGGACTATGAGGAGATATTCCCTGAATTTGAATTAAAGTGCATTAGATTGTAATTGCTAACCCTACCTTAAAATGCCCTCAACAGGTAACAAAGGAACAGCACCCCTGCTGGTCAGGTCAGGCATCTCTGGGCTGCAGGTGAAATACGCCACTGATGAGAAGATGCTGTTTCAGGAGTTGATCACTATCATGAGGAGGTGTGTATATGTGTATATGTGCGCTCTCACTGAATGGAACTGACTGGGTTGCCACAGCTTTGTGAATAGCAAGTATCCAAACCTAGTGGCAGTATATCACTCAAGAACTTTTGAAGCATAATTTTCATCCTGCTGTGTTTCAGATTGCTTCCATCATACATTTGAAAACAACAAATGTATGAATTTGAAGCAGCAGCTAAACATTTTGATTGTAAAAATGAACTCTCTGTGCTGACATGCTGCGTTCTGCCAGATTTGACCCAGACATCCTGTTGGGATACGAGGTGCAGATGCATTCCTGGGGCTACCTTCTCCAGCGTGCTGCAGTGCTTGGAGTGGACCTGTGTCAGCAGCTATCACGAGTACCAGGTAGGGCTGGCTGTCACTAAAGATTGTGCAAATAATTAATGTAGAGGCTTAAGTCATCAGGGTTACCAGGGGCCAAGTATTGTTTACTCTTGATAGACATAATGTTCCTTAAAAAAATTCTTTACCTTTTTTTTTTTTTTTTTGAAAAAACTGATCAAGTCATGAACACATACATGTTAAAAATGAGCTGAGTAACAACCCACGTGTAAGCAGCACAGCCTTCTTCAGACACACTTTGAAGAAGCCTGAAAGTGTATGGAGTTCCCTCTCTCTCACTTGAGGTCTGATGTGCAGTAAAATTGAGACAAGTTCTAATTGACCACCCTGCATTATACAGGGAAAACCAATGTAAAAAGCAACAATGAAAATTACCAAAAATGTAGGAATTGAGATGACCTTATGGGCAATTTTGGGGTCCCTAAAACTAGAAGTTATTCTTTTCCCCTTTTAAGTGGCAGTGATTTAAACCAAGCAGTCAACTGAACAACAGAGAAAGCTGAGGTCAGTGGTAGAGGAATGAGACTTCCACGTTAAATGTAATACAGATATTTACTGGATAGGCCCAGGTAACTACAGACCCTACTTATCTGTGTATGTTTGTGTGAATGTATGAGTGCATGTGCACATGAATGTGTGTGTGTGTGTGTGTGTGTGTAGTAGCTGAATGGAGAGCCTCTGGCAGCTGTCTTCCTCCTCTGTAACTGGCTGTCTGTGTGGCTCTTTGCGCGTCCTTAGGTGACTCCAAAGAGAACCGCTTCGCTGCAGACAGGGATGAGTATGGAGCCGACACCATGACAGAGATCAACGTCATTGGACGCATCACCCTCAACCTGTGGAGGGTGATGAAGACTGAGGCAAGTGACCTGGCATGACCTTCACTTCTCTCACACTTTTGTCAGCCATCATCACTGAGTAGTGACGACTGACAACAGTGAGTTCTCATTCCTCGACTCTTTCAAGCAGGACATCAGGCAGGCATCTGTGCCATTTGATTTTTTAATATTAAATGTTAGTTTAGTCCTTTTATTAAACTATGGACTATGAAATGACACTAACACTAACAGCAAATAAACACTCAACTTGTTTCATTAAGTTTCATTAGTTTAGTTTTTCATTAGTTTTTACTTCTTCTACACACATTTAATTATTTATTTTTTTATTCATTCTGATTACCTTGAGTTTGCAATCTCTACTGCTGTCTGAACAGTGCAGCAGTTTCCACTGCTTTAGGCTATGAGCTTAGTTGTTTGGCCAGTAGTAGCATTTCTAAACACATATATATGATTGGGGTGAATTTGAGATGAATTTACCTCATTTCACACGCATTGTCTCTCATTATTTTTTGCCCCTGTATCCCAGCAGATTTGTGTAATATCTTAGAACAGTGATTCCCAACTGGGGCTGTGGGAGGCCTCAGAGGGTCACAGGGGTCACTACATAAATACAAGGAAGGAAATATGTATACATCTCTTTTTTTTCTGTTTTCTTGTGAAAATACAGGATACCGTCACCACCTAAGGTGTCTAAAAAACTTTCAAATGACACAAACTAAGATGCAAAAATTTGATCAACCTGTTCACAACTCATGTCCATGCCACAACCTGTGATTAGTGTTTATAAGTAGTTTCATTCTGAGAGCTCACAAGCCAAAAGAATCAACCGTCATAAACGATTCAACGGTGCGATTTAGACAAGGAAAGTCACAGTGATTTACAAACTGTACGTCATGTAGGACTATGCTGCATATTATTTTCCATCTGCTTTCACCCAATATTGTACTAAATGGTTGTTTTCAGTCTGTTCACCACTTCAGAACATCTGACTTTGATCAACATTAACAAATGAATCAAACTTTGACTGGCTTGATGAGGTTCTGTAAAAGTCATGGAGGTGCTACCTTGAGGAAATGGTCTGAGTTTGTATTTTCTCCTCCAGGTGACGTTAAACAACTACACTTTTGAGAATGTGGCTTTCCATGTGCTCCACCAGCGCTTCCCCCTGTACAGCCCCCGCATGCTGTCTGACTGGTTTGACCACAACACTGACTTATACAGGTTCGTGCCAAAATTCATTGTTTATTTTAAGGGTTTCTCATCACACATCTTATTCCGTTTCATTGATTAGCATGACCGTGCCAATGCCTGTCCAGTCCTCATATAATGTTATTGTTGTTTTGTGAAGAACTTTGTAAATCTCTGGTCCAATGTTCCCTCTAAGCTGTGCGCCTGTGCAATTGCACACTGCTCCCGCTTTCTCCAGCGCACAGCAAAACTATGTAGCGCATAAAATTACAGTGTGCGACAGTGTGCACGTCTGATGTTGCTCACAGTGGTCGGGGAGTTCTCAGGGAGTTTGTGTGTATGCTCAGACACATATGAAAAATTAGGGGGAACATTGCTCTGGTCTATAAGAACATAGTATCATAATGAATATGCTGTTGTGTGTGTTACTGTAGGTGGAAGATGGTTGACCACTACATAAGCCGAGTGCGTGGCACCATGCAGCTTTTGCAGCAGCATGACATCATTGGCAGAACCAGCGAGTTGGCCAGACTTTTTGGGATTCAATTCTTCCATGTTCTGACCCGAGGATCACAGGTACACACACACACACACACACACACACACACACACAGTGTGTCCACAGTTTTCTGCTCTGTAGTCTTAAAGTTACAGAGAGCCACAGATGGTTCCACTGATGATCCTGGTCCTCATACTGGTAATGTGATTTGAAACCATCTCAGTAGCCAACTTTATATTACACAATTATCATATATATTGACAATGGGTCAAATGAATGTGTGTAATATAAAAGGAGTTACCTGTGTTGACTAACCTGTAGAGAATTACCACCCAACGCTGCAGTTCCCTTCAGACTGACAGAGCTTGATTGTTGGAGTTTAAGGGCCAGCGACATTCTAGCTGCAAGAGGCAGCTGTTTTCAGACAAACCCACTACAGTTCACTACTCGACCAGCACCAAATCACAGAGAGACAGTTAGCAACTAGCTGTTGGAGCATTTAGAAGCTGAAGAGCAAGGCATTTTTCTCAGGAGTTGGTTAAGACTAAAACTGGGCTTAAGGAGAATGAATTTTTGGAGTAGTGTATATTCTTCATAAAGCACGAAACACAATGCTATTTCTGATATTCTATGATATTTGCATTTAGCATGGGACTCAAGCCAGCCAATCAGAGTGCTCAATAGATGGTAATGTCTCTGTGATGATAATCAGGCCTTACCAACTAGTTTGCAACATTTTGCCCCACAGGTCTCTTCAAAAAGAGTGAAAATTGTCAGTGTTCTTATTGTCCTAGACACCTGTCCCTTAGAACAGCAACTCTTGGATATAGCTTGTTAAGCTGTTTTAATAACACATAGATAAACAGATTGATAAATGAAAGATCACATTGATGGATAGAGACTCAGAAAAAAAGGCAAAATAAGATTTCATCCCAAAGACCTGTACATTTCAGAAGGTCTTTCTGTTTCATCGTGCTCCTCCTGTTCTCGTCCCCACAGTACCGCGTTGAGTCTATGATGCTTCGTGTGGCCAAGCCTCTGAACTACATCCCTGTGACACCCAGCATCCAGCAGCGAGCCCAACAGAGGGCGCCGCAGTGCATCCCACTGGTGATGGAGCCCGAGTCGCGCTTCTACAGTAACTCAGTGGTTGTCCTGGACTTCCAGTCACTCTATCCCTCCATCGTCATTGCGTACAACTACTGCTTCTCCACCTGTCTGGGCCACATCGACAGCCTGGGAACGTAAGACCCAAACACCTACAGCATGTACTGAACTTGCTTGGGAAAGTCTCCTTCCAGTACTGCCTTCCTTACCTCATTATTTTTAATGGAACAGACATGCTGAGAGCTGTGCATGTTGTTCACAGCTCACTGCGCTGCAGGTTAGGAAATATTTCAGTTTTTTCACCAGGATTATTGTAGTTGCATAGCAACAGCAGGAGCCATGAACACTATTACTGGAAAAAAAGAGTAGACATATACTGGCTCCATGCTTCTTATTCTCAGCATAGTCACAAGTGACAAATTAGTTCAGGGGATAGTTGGAAATTTTCTTTTGCAACAATATAGAGTATTTTTAAACAACAATTAGTTATTTTTTCATTTATACCCGACATCTCTATTTCTATATAATTTTATCAACACAAATGGCCAAAGCAATATGAAAAACACAACACAACATTTTTATTTTTATTTATTTTATTTTGAACAGTGTGGCAGTTTTGTAAGTAGCTGTCTTTAGATGACTGAACACTGTATATTTTTATTGATTAATTTTATATGTATATTTTAACAAACAAATGCTGTTTTAATTTAAACGTCTGCATTTATGCATTATGTCTGTTATGTTTTTGTGATATTTTAAGATGATTAGCTGCATTAGAATTGATTTTCTCCTACAAATTTGTCACATTACTTTTACTATGAATAACTGTTATGGCCCTGAAGAAGTAAATCCACTAAGTCACAAAAAAGTAAAGGTCAGAAAGGACAACTAGAAATTTATGTAGCAGAACAATCATTTTTCTTCTTGTTCTTCTCTATCCCAGTGATGATCTTACAACCCCAACAGATTTCAGTTTTAACCTGGTAAAGAGAATCTGACCTCAAACTGGGGAATCACAGGATTAAACAATGAATTGATTAGCCAATAAATAATAAATATCCCATTGCTGCCCCTTTAGCCTGATTGTGATTTTATCTTGACTTGATGACAACATTTAATAACAGGAAGTGACAACTACATTGTGGGACTGACATTCATAAACGTGTCTCTGTCTCAGGCCTGATGAGTTCAAGTTTGGCTGCACCTCCTTACGGGTTCCTCCTGAGCTCCTCTACCAGCTCCGCAATGACATCACCGTGTCACCCAACGGCATCGCTTTCGTCAAGGTACAGCACCCTCTGACCTCTACTCTGATGAGATTTCACCAGGGACTATGTGTTGTCTTGGAAAACCACTTTATGAATCGTGTCTCTGAGTCCTCTAGCTGATTTACTGAGGTTCAGTAGCTGCTGTGAATGCAGAGCACGTTTACAGAAAGCCCACTTCATGCTCTGCATCCTTCCATTCAGTCTTTCCTTTCATTCATTCCTTGCTCCACACTCCCTGGCTCTTGTCCCACAGCCTCATTACATAACACAAAACACACTCACTCATGGCCACAGCACACTGAGCACTGGTGTGTAATGAGGTTATTAAAAGGCACGGAGGGAAACCAGGTTTGGCCTGGATCTGGCTTTATTTTTCTTTTATTAGGCAGATGTTGCTAAAGCTGGCTAACTTGGCTGTGTTGAGTCTCCGTGGTCCTGCTGTGTTTGCTATAAGCATCATCATGTGCACATGCAGAGCTAAGATATCGACTAGTGTAGTGTTAACTTGGAATGCTACTGTGAAACATCGGTGTAGTTTGTAAAGACTGCCAATCAAAATGCTGAATGCTCTGAAGATGCTCTTAATGTCTATTCTGGGCTGTCACCCAAAGTCAGCTGATTACAATAACACAAGCATGTGCATAGTAACATTAACCACAGATGTCACATGCTCACCCAACATGTGTGATCGTTCAACTTGACTCTTTGGGAAGTAGTTAGGTTTTTAAACACTTGTCTTTGTTGAGGTGCTGATGTGAAGTTTGACAGAGATAGTGAAGAGAGCTAGTGAAGAAAAAAGTTATTAATGTGTAATGTATTTGAAGGCCAAAGCAAAAAAAATCTGATTGTACTGAAGGATCCATATATCCATGTTGTCTGGAATTCTGGAGGATTTTTTTTTTTTTTTGCACTGTTCAAATAACATTTATTAAGTGTCTAAGAATCACTCCATGAATCATAGTGACAGTTAAACTATGATGAAGAACACTTTTACTGGATGGTGAAAAAGTTGCACAATATAGCATCACTTATGATGTGTAGACATGTTTCTATTTAGACTTCCTAACATGACATAACTCTTATGATAATGTCATTTGCATAGCAGGTTGTAGATAAGCACGTATCCTGTCCCAGCCACATAACTGCAATGCGTGTGGTTGGACTCCAGCTGGTGCAGCCCTGTCTCCTGCCATTCCCCTCTCTCTCCCTTTGATTCACATCTCTCTATACTGACCGTTAAATAAACGCACAAAGCTAAAGAATACATACATAAAAAATACAAATAAACAAATGAATGTATACACAAATTAAAGAGAAATGGGTAATGCCATGTTGAATCAACAGATTTCAACAGCACGATCAAGGTGTGAAGTTTTTGACAAAAGTACCAGTTGCATCTTCTGTGTTACCAGAAGGCATAAGTTTGTGAAAACCTTGTTAGTGGAGTGATTGAATTGCACAAGCTCAGAAACAGCAATTATTACATTTTGTCAGAAATATATTTTCTAACTAGTTTATTGTCATCCAAGGATTCCACAAATATTTCCTGCTGCTTCTAAGAGGTAGAACTTCACTGAGATATGTGACTTGTTCCACTGGCAGATTCATGTAGCCTTACACACTCATTCACAGTGACTTGGAAGATGCTTTCACCTTAAATTCCTCCTCCTCCTTTATGTCCAGTCCTCAGTGCGTAAAGGGGTCCTGCCCAGCATGCTGGAAGAAATCCTCAAGACCAGGATCATGGTGAAGCAGTCAATGAAAACCTACAAGCAGGACAAAGCCCTCATGAGGCTACTTCACGCCCGACAGCTCGGACTCAAACTCATCGCTAATGTGACCTTCGGCTACACTGCGGCTAACTACTCTGGACGCATGCCCAGTGTGGAGGTAAGCACACTAAATTTTACTGTCAGCTGTCTGTTCTGTGTGAGAGTGAGGAAGACAAAGAGAAAGAAGAACTTTAACTGACGATTCATAACATTTAAATGATGCCACAGGTCTACTGTAATCTTGGTTTTAGAAAACTCTTGTAAACTTTAGTGGAAAAAGTTAAAACAAGGACATGGAGAGCAGCTTTGTTTTGGGTATGGTTTCAAATTCCAACTTTGACGATATTTAAGGCCCCCTCTGCTCCTTTTGGAATGGGTATTACACCACACATATTTACGAGAAATACTTCAGAAATAAGTTCCATTTTTACTGCTGACAATCTGGACCATGTTTTCCTGGGAAAAAAAAAAGCTTCACTTAATCTGTGTAAAACATGTTTTTATGTAGAACAATTGCATCAGCATTTCTTATGTTTCTTATGACTTGTGCTGCAGTATTTGTTCATTTCTGTTGTTTCCAGGTTGGAGACAGCATTGTTCACAAAGCCAGAGAGACCCTGGAGAGAGCCATCAAGCTGGTCAATGACACCAAGAAATGGGGAGCACGTGTTGTGTATGGAGACACGGACAGGTAAGCAGCACTGCTCCTTTCTCCAGTCCTTAGTCACTGTTCCATCATCTGAGCAGTAGCAGACGTTTGCAATGAGCCTAAAGCCTCAACTGACACACTGTCTCTCACCCCGTGTTAACACTGCAAGCAGCTCTGTTGACGTGGCACTATTTTTTCACTGATTGCACCTGAGCTGCATTTTCATGGAGCTCCAACATTTTCAACAATCACACACGTCAGGGTTTTCTGCCATTTACTTTTTTCTTGTTTTGACAACTAGCTCGAGGGCGCTAATTAACTCTCAGTATCAAAACGGCTGCAACTGCCATATTTGCCAAGCAATGACTCTGAGAGTCTCAGTTATAAGAAATGTGATCTTTTAAATGGCAGGGATCAACTTTTTGTCTCATGCACTTTGGTAATTAAAGTAAATTAGTTCAGCAGGGAAACAGAGGTCTGGGACCACATTTATTGTCTCAGAAAGAAGTCACCAGGAAGTTGGTCCAAAAATTCTCAGTGCCACACATTTGGTTTTACTTTCAGACTTTCCACTTCTTCAGTTCGTCAGTGTCTAGACAGGATGCATTCAGGCACAGCACTGATTGCAGGTCACAGCACGTAGAGCCCAGTGCACTGTAGGCACACTTGGAGAGATAGACCTGAAGCCCCAAAGGTCACATGGTTATACTCGTTAAGTGAGAGTGAAGCATGAGTCGTCGTTAAGCCTGTGTAGGTATTTGCACTGGTTACAACAGAGCCACCTCCTACTGTACTGTAACTTGACTTTGGGAATGACCGATGTTCCGGAGGTGTTGTCAGGAGAATGAGGTCAAGCAGAGACATTCTGTGGGAGGAATCTTGCAGGATAAGCTGCATCATCAGCAATGTCCTCACAATATTACACTGGTTGGTGCAATGCAAAATGTTTCAAGCGTAAGGTGGACTGAATGTAACTACAGCACTTCAGATGACGCACAGATGCACTCATGTCCCTACAACTCGCTTAACCTATGCAATGATATATCTGCAAATACAATTGAGATTTAAGCTCATGTCATATTTTTATGAGATTTCAGCTATTCCTTAACTTCTGCATCATATTCTGGCATATATAATACAGGTAGTATTGCTACATAAGTTAACTTCCTACACTCATAAAGCATACACATAAAAGGTGATGCTTTAGTTTGAACCTAAAATGTTTCCATTTCCAAAAATCACATTTCAGAACTGTCCTCCATGAGTTGCCCAATAATAATTAATTAATTAATTAAATTCTAAATGAATGTGTGTTGTGATTATGCTCACATAATGAATATTAACAGATGTTCAGTTTAATACATGGATAAAGTCCGATACCTTATACCTGCTGAATCGATGTCAGTCCTGAGCAAGAAGTGTGCAGTCCCTGAGCAACTCTGTGAAGTGGCTGAAGTCATGGTGACATATAAATGGACAGTGGTAATGAGCTTCTATCTGTTTTTTGCAGCATGTTTGTTTTGCTGAAGGGAGCCACCAAAGAGCAGGCCTTTAAGATCGGCAACGAGATCGCTGAGGCAGTGACTGCAACCAACCCCAAACCTGTTAAACTCAAGTTTGAGAAGGTAATGCCTCACCACAGGACCCATTACACACACACACACACACACACACACACACACAGTGATTTGGATTTTGTCAGTCTGTGTCACTTTTCTTTCTCTATCTGCACACATAGATAGAGGTAATAATTAATGTGTGTGTGTGTGTGTCTGTCACAGGTGTACCTGCCCTGCGTGCTGCAGACAAAGAAGCGCTACGTGGGATACATGTACGAAAGCCTCGACCAAAAGGAACCCACGTTTGACGCTAAAGGGATCGAGACGGTGCGCCGCGACGGCTGCCCCGCTGTTTCCAAGGTAACAAGCAAACCATTTTCCTCTCTACCCCATTTCTCTGTGCTCTACACCAATCACTGCCATGCCAGCTTTCTTCCTCCTCTCGTTTACTCAGACCTCTTCACACGTGTCAGTCAGGGAAAAGGTCTCTGGCTGCTCAGGGAGATGCTGGTATTGTGTCTAGACACTGAAATGTCCCAGTGTTTAATCCTGCCATTTAGGCTGAGTCATACACACATTTAAATATCAAAGGATTAAACAGCAAGTCAGATCTATATTTGTGCTCTTGTTTTATTCCATAGGAGTTCTGCTTCAATTTAACCACTTCATCTCTCAGTCCCCCGTGTTTATTCTGTCCTCTCATCTGTCACGTCTTTGTTAATTAATTCATGTCCTCCCCAGATTCTGGAGCGTTCCATCAAGCTGCTGTTTGAGACGCGGGACATCAGCCAAGTGAAACAGTTTGTGCAGCGTCAGTGTGTGAAGGTTCTAGACAGTCGGGCCAGCATGCAGGACCTGACTTTCGCTAAGGAGTACAGAGGCAGTGGCTCGTACCGGCCCGGAGCCTGCGTCCCCGCGCTGGAACTCACCAGGTGTGTTGGTGTGGGGCTGTGTGTCGATTGTGGTGCATTTTTCAAGAAAGCCACTGTGCATACAAAAACACATACCACAATACAAATCACAGTGCAAAACAGAGAACGTCTTAGTTTCACTTAAATATCAAGAACTGCTCAATAGAACTGCTCATTGACTGTGTGTGTGTGTGTGTGTGTGTGTGTTCGCATGCAGAGAGCAGGAGAGAGACAGAGCATGCTGTCAACTACACTTACAGTGCTCAGTGTGAATCCAATTACTCGTTCCCCACAGTGCTCATTGTCTGACTGCACTAGCCTGCATGTACAGTACCTGAGTCTGTTGCTAGGCAACCCAGCTCTTAATGGGTGAAAAAATCAGATTTCAGAAGCATGGGTAAGAAGGAAATATTCAGCCTCATTCATGAGCACTGGTGCAGTTTATCTGCTGTTTATCAGTACAGCAACACAAAGAACCAGGCTTGATGGTGCTGCATTTATTATTTAAAAAAACAAAACAAAAGATCTTTGACTGATTTACAGTGAAAAGGAAGAACTAGAAGTTCTTGTATGAACAAGTTTGTCAAGTTTGTTTTATTAGTTTTGTTAAATCTTTTGCGTCTTGGTCCACGTCAGGCGTATGATGGCGTACGACCGCCGCCTGGAACCACGCGTGGGTGAACGGGTGCCCTACGTGATTGTGTACGGGATGCCCGGAGTCCCCCTCATTCAGCTGGTGCGCCGGCCCATGGAAGTTCTGCAGGATCCGAGCCTCCGACTCAACGCCACCTACTACATCACCAAGCAGATCCTGCCGCCGCTGGCCCGTATGTTCCAGCTGATTGGAGTGGACGTGTTCAGCTGGTACCAGGAGCTCCCCAGGGTGAGAGGACGAGGCCTCATAAACATGCTTTACTTCTACAGTTGAGAGGCAATGCACATCAGTGTTGATTATTTTTTATTATCATAAAAAAGAGATCTGAATGAGCTTGAGGTTGGAGAATGAATTGTTGATTAATGAACTTTTATGTCTGACTACTAATTAACTGATCAGTTTGTGGTTGGAGTGAGAGAGAGAAAAAAGCCGACTGTTTTTTCATTCAGTGTATTTAGTGGAGAGGGAACAAAGGATGAGAGGAAAATCTCTGGTCTGCTTCCTGCTGAGGATCGAATGAGACTCATCAAACTGCAGTGCTGCTGCCTCAGCCTTTGTGTCAATACTGAAGTCAGCTTCTGCTCTGGCAGAGCACACATGCCATCTGCTGGTCGAACACAAGCACACTTCACCAAAATAATGAACGTGACCACAAAATTATTGCTCACCAACTTCGTTATCCTTCATTTAATTACAGGCATTTTGGCTTCAATAAGATATTTCAGCAGTGGAGAAACAGACAAAAAATGCCACATTATAGTTGAGTTTAAGTTCAACTAATTGGTGTACAGCAACCATCATTGTCCACGTTATTACTGGGTTCCTTCATATGACCTGAAAACAACTGGGTGTGAATAAAGCATCAGTTGTATTGTGATGACTTTTTTGTCTGTGGTCCTCGTCTCTCTGCAGATCCAGAAAGCTTCCTGCTCCTCTGCGTTGGGTGGAGAGGAAATGGGGAGGAAGGGAACCATTTCTCAGTACTTCACCACACTTCACTGCCCCGTGTGTGACGAGCTGACCCAGCTGGGCGTATGCTCACAGTGTCGTACCGAACCCCAGCGAGTCGCTGTGACGCTCTACCAGGACATGAGACAGTGGGAGAGCCGGCAAGATCAGCTGCTGAAGGTGAGAGGCTGGAGCTGAGTGGGAAGAATATTAGTTTAGTTTCTAGCTGAAGACCCCCTCCAGACATGGTGGGTTTGTGGCATAGAAATAAGATTATCTGAGGTAGGCTTTCAAAAAAAAAAAAAGTAAATTTACCTCTTACAATTACACCTACTCCCTCTCAGAATCTATACAGAAGCTGTGAAAATCCAAATCTTGTTTATTTAAACTGCTGAAAATGATGCCTGACGACCACAGACCACAACTGGCTGCCAAAATAGTTGTGAAAATCCTGCAGGTACAGAGAGAAAAGGTTTTGAGTGGAGGTGGACTTCAGTGTAGAATTTGAGGACGTTAGTGTAATAATAAGAAAAAGAGGACAACCTGGAAGCGTCCATCAACCTCTGTCACATTTGTTGCTGCTTCCAGTTTCTGTCTTATCTGTAATGTGGAGATTTGAGTAGATAAAGGGAGGGAAATCCCCACTGTCATTCTCAGTAAGGGCCATGACATAGCAGCATTTTTGTAAGAACATAGTGGGAGGACAGAGGGGAGGACTTGAGGCTGTGGGAGCTGTTTCTCCTGTCTGTCACTGACCACAGGTGTCTGTTCCTTCTTGTCAAACACTTCCTCGATTCATGTCACAATAAATATTTTAAAGACCAACCTTTGACCCAGTCTTCACGGGTTGTTTTGACAGTCATATAGATAAAGTATCAGAGGAACTGTGAAAGGCCAGGTAAGGTTAGAGATAATCAAATACCTTTTCTATCTTGCACTCAACTTGTCCCTCCCCTTTTCTACAAAGTAAATAAAGAGAATGTAGACTGTAGCTCAGCCTCAGGAGTCTGGAGTCCAAAATACTATCAAATAGTGACTGAGTGTGTGTGTGTGTGTGTGTGTGTGTGTGTGTGTGTGTGTGTGTGTGTGTGTGTGTGTGTGTGTGTGTGTGTGCGTGCGCGTTTTTCTCCAGATCTGTAGAAACTGCAGTGGCTGTGCGGAGCGGCAGGTTCCCTGTGTGTCCCTGGACTGTCCTGTCCTTTACAAGCTCGCCCAGGTCAACAGACAGCTTTCCAAGGCCCCCTACCTCCGACAACTTCTGGAGCAGTTCTGATTGGCTCCTGAACCCCAGCGCTCCCTGCTGATTTGGTGCTAATTGTTGCCCCCCCCCCCCATCACTCCACCTGTGTTTGACTGTCCACTCAGTTGTAATACTTTAAATGGTGCTTCAATTGAACCCCACTGGGTTTTCATTCTGTCTTGTAAGTTATTTGTTATAAAAGTATTTGTGTGTGTGTGTGTGTGTGTGTGTGTGTGTGTGTGTGTGTGTGTGTGCGCGCGCCTGCGTGCAGAGGAGCCTCCTGTGGAGAGGATCCCTTTCTCCTTGGGTCTGTGTTTGTCTTCATGCTTGTTTGCTGCCATCTTCGTTAGCTGCTATGGGCCGAGTGAAGCTGGTGTCTTCGGTGACGCAGCTGCAGACTGCCTCTCGTGGAATAAAGCGCAGACCAATCAAGGATGACTTGTATCTTGTACGCGCTGTAGCAGTTTGAAGTCATTGGTTTTTAAAGAGCTCCTTACAAAACTCAAGACAACTTACATTCAAAACCCAAATCAACTTAACTTCATTTTATATGACGATTGCAGTTTTGTAAATACTTCCTGTACAGCTCAATCTATAATCTCACTGCGCATTAGCATCAGACAAACTAAAGCTACGGCCATGAATGCAGTCAGATCTGTTTTTATGCATTCTGTTACAGGATGCCATTTTTCATTCAATTAACCTTGATTGTACTGATGTCCATTTAGGCAGATTTGACACTTCATACTCTGTCTATAGAGTGTGGAAACTGGAAACAATTTCAGTCTTTTAAAAATCTGGGACTGTTGCAATACTGTATTTTGATAATTTAAGTCATGAAGAGTCTATTATTTCCTTGTGCATATATGGTTTTGTGTACATTTCCGATTTTGTGTGCAAAAAAAAAAAAACAAAAAAAACAACCCATCATCAAACTACGTCACACTCTGATCTTCAGTTCCCCTGACAGCTGTACACAGGATCTGTGTATTTGTATAAATGTAAAAAATGATGATAATGAAGGAGGTGTTTTTTGTTTGTTTTTAATGGACATTGCTATGGGTGGAGGTTTCAGACTGATATAATAAAAAGTCAATGTATTTAAACACCTTCTCGCAATGATTTCGTTTTTTAAAAACTTCAAAAATCAGTGTAACAACACACAAGTCACATGACACATTACAGTACATAACAAAAACTAACTCCAAATCAAAGATTTACAAAAGTGCAACAAAAATGACTTCATTCAAATCTGAACACAACCATCACCATCACACATTCACTGCAGTAGTGCAAAATTAAATAACATTTTTAATTGTAATTTAATTCATCTGAATCAGTTTTGGGCAGCAGGATGGCATCATGATGAAAAGACGAGTGTCCACGGTTCAACTCCTTCACGTCCTTGAGCAAGGCACTGAATTCCTAGCAGCCCTAGGCTTCTGTTCTACAGCCTTCCCTGACCTTTGACCTCACTGAAGCAAGGCCAATACAGAGTACTACAGAGGGATAAAAAACATTAAAACAATTAATCATGTAAAAGTGGAGTTCATATTCCTATCAAGCTTCAGAAGATGCTAATGAATTTTTGTGCAAACTTTGAAGTTGACATAGTGTATGTTTTTATAAGCTGCATGATTCAGACAGTACTCAGTTCCTTTCACTACACTGTAAATGATCAGAACTGTCTTTAAATCTTTCCAGATTCTGAACAACAAGTGAGAGCAGACATGTTGAGGCATGGCTGTTCTAGTGTTAAGTGAGAGATCAACAGCACTTGGGAGTCACAGGAGGACGAGATTTCAGTCTCTCTTCTCTCTGTCAAGAGAGAGCAGCAGTTTGCGTCTGGGGGAGTCTCCTACCAGAGAGATGGTGTCTGAGAAAGAGGCTCCACCCACAGGCTCTGTCACCTGGGTGTTAGCAGCAGAGCTCCCTGTCAGACCGGTGACATCAGGGGGAGAGGAAGCCTTGCTGGGTGAACTAACCAGACTTGCTGTGTCATCCATCTCAATGACCTCAAAGTCCGCATCGTTCCACTGATCAGCCTCGTTGTCCGCCTCCTCCTCCTCTTCGTCATTGGCTCCTGAGTCCAGCAGTGCCTGACGGAATTCACTGTCGTCGGCTTCAGGTCGGCCCCTGGTGCGGGGTTTCCTGCTCTGGCCGCTGGGGGCAGAGGCCAACTTGTACATGACTGGGAAGAGGATGGAGGTGAAAGCTGCGGTGATGAGCGACAGGTACATCAGCAGGGGGTGATCATGGAACTTCCCCAGCAGAAAGCCTATGAGAGCAGGCAGCACCATTTCGCCCAGTGCTGCTCCCATCACAAAGACTGCTGCTGTGTGGCCACTCACTGTGGTGTACTGCTCCAACCAGGAGATGCCACTGGGGAAGGTGGCAGCCATGGATGCTCCGTAGAGACCAGTGCAAAACCACAAGGCCACCTTTTCTTTGTTGAAGAGGCAGAGAAGCAGAGAGGAGACAGTGGAGCCCACCAGGCTGAGCAGGATCAGGGTGCCTGGGTACACACAGGCTGCAAAGAAGATGGCCAAGCCACGACAGGCAGCAAACGTCGCCCAGAACAGAGAGTTCAGCCCAGCTGCCTGGGACTGAGGCATGTGCGCGTAGTCCTTGGCGTAGGTGAAGATGAAGGAGCCATATGCCACCTCGGCACCTACATAGGCAAAGAAGAAGAAGAAGAGCAGGACTACCAGAGCCATGTGATGTTTGGCCACCAAAGGCTTTCCTGATGACGTGCGAGCCTTGTCACGTGACGTGCTGCTTCGGGTGCAGAGGATGAAGAAGAGGAAGGAGATAAGGAAGAGAAAGGAGCCGATGACAATGTAGGCCCACATGGATTTGAGGGTGCTGCTCCTGCTGTGGACGTAGTGGATGACTGTGCGCACATCAGGGGCTTTGGTGATTTGGTCTGTGGTGGCAGGAGGCGTGGAGTTGCTTGGTATGGCTCCCATGCTGCTGCTCCCATCAGGCCCAAACAGCAGCTTGGCTATGATCGGAGACACGAAGGCCCCAGCTGCAAAACTGAAGTGCAGAGCCTGCATGTGAGGGCCTGCCTGCTCGCCCCATGTGTTCAATATGAGCACATTACCACCTGACAGAGAGAGGAGAAAAACACTGATTACAAAACAAACATTTATCATGGTGACTCTGTATGGACTACTATATGTTGGTGATAGTTGTAGAACTGAGGGTAACATTTCTCTTCTCTTGTTTATTTATTTATTTATTGAATCAGTTTTGAATGAATACTAATTACATGAGCCTTTCAGTTATAATGATGCTCAATGCTTTTAGGTACAATTTATGCATTAAATATTGAGTAAATGGCTCCCACCCCACACATTACTGGAACAATCAAGCCTAATTTTCCATTTTTTGTGCTTACTCTGCTGAAAATAAGAATAATCAGCTGCAGAGAATATCCACAGTGCATTCAGAAAGTATTCATACCCCTTCACTTTTTTTCACACGTTATGTTGCAGCCTCATGCTAAAACAAACACTACACTCAATACTGCACAATGTGAAAGCAAAAACAGAATTTTAGAAAAAATACTGAAATTTAGAGCTGCCTACCCAACCTAACTGAGCAAACAGGGGAGAAGGGCCAACAACCTGATGGTCACTCTGGCTGAGATCCAAAGAGCCTGTGTGGAGATGGGAGAAACTTCCAGAGGGACAACCAGTTCTAAGCGTCTCGTCTGGTTTCCTCCAGATGTAATACTTAGAATTGAGGCCAAACACTTCAATCTTGGTTTCATCAGACCACAGAATCTTGTTTCTCACAGTCTGAAGTCTTTTTTTGTTAACTTCCACTGAGGGGAGGCTTCTGTCACATTAAGCCCAGAGAGGTGAAATTCTGCAGTGATGGCTGTTACTCTGGAAATTCTCCCACCTCTATACACTTCTCAGCCACAGTGACCATGTTAGCTCTTGCAAACTGCTATTCTTAGATCTCTGTCTCATTGTTTATAAGACCATAAGAAGTTGCATAGTGCATCACCTTGGTGACTTTTCAGTTAAGTGTATTATTTTCATTTGCAGAGGTTTCAGAAAGTATTCAATCCCCTTCACTTTACACACTTTATTGTATTGTAGATTTAATCAAACTTCAGTTTCAGATTTTTAGTAACTTTGAAATAATTTCTAAAAACATTTTTGTCATTATGGGTTATTGAGTATAGATGATGAAATGTGATTATCCATTAAAAGTAGATCTACAACACAATAAAATGCAAAAAGTGAGGGTATGAAAACTTTCTGAAGTCACCGTATGCAATCCAGAATCTAATTTAAAGTGTATGAACTGAATGAAGTGGCCTACTCAAATTCTGAATGTATAAATGATAAAGTATTGGCCTCACATCTTTCACTGTTTATTTTCCTCTGCAGCAGTGTGCATCAGTAGACCATGTTGGACAGCAAAAGGAAGTGGAAAGAAGGTTTCTGTGTGATGACAAAGCTGTGGTCATTCCCTCACAGAGTGTACACATGTGGTGATATGGATGAACAGACAGACCACTGAGGTTAAAGACACAGAGGGCTGGCTCACAGTGGGCTTACTTTACGTTGCCATTGCTAATGGCTAGGGGCCAGTCAGCTCTTTCTTTTCAAAGCAGAAAAGGAACACAGCTGTAATTAATATCAATAACACTCCTCTCTCCCCCTTTTTTCCTGCAATGACAAGTCATAATGTCTGCAGTGAGAACACATATCTGCACAAACCTCCTACTGAATGTGATAATACTGTAATGTGAGGAGATGAGCTGATGCTTCTCCCTTAATGACCAAACTAAGCACCATGACATCGGTTCCCACTGCTACAGTGACTTTACCTGAGGAGTGAGTGCAGTTACTTGTGAACATAATTCAGTAATTTTCGAGAACTAATTAAAGGGCCAGTGCAGTAATGGAGGTGTTCTTCTGTCTGGTGGCTGATTTACAGCTTTGACGACCAAAGACAGCCTGCAGCAACATTCAGTGTCAGAAATTCTCAGTAAGACACTGATCCAACCCATGAATCACAGTATGGTATGAAATGAAGCAAAATACACTGGCCAATTTTTAGGCTTTTGCATATGGATTAAGGAAAAAACACACACTCACTTTTCCCTCACCATAATTAGTTCCACACCCTCCTCCTTCTCCTCTGCTGGATTTTCAAACCGTAAGAACAGCGCAGACAGATGACATGAGCAGAAGATGAGGTTCTGAACATTGTCCGCTTCACCACCCGTTCATTGCACATCACATGCTTTTGAGGCTTGATTTTGTACTGTAACCAAAGATATTGTACTTGGCCCCGAAAACCTCAGAAATACATTTTCTAATGACGTAGTTGGATCTATGGTAAGTGGACTTGTACTTATAAAGCGCTTTACACTACGCGTCACATTCACCCATTCACACACCGATGATACATCAGGGGCAACATGGGGTTCAATATCTTGCCCAAGTATACTTTGGCACAGACTGGAGAAACCGGGGTATCAAACCACTGACATTATAATTTGTTACACTAGATGGCATTGCCCTGGCCTCCAGCTCCACTGCTAAAGAATCTTTGAGTTATCTTTGATCAGGATATGTCCTTTAAGCTCACACATGAGACAAACTTCTAGGACTGCCTTCTTTCACCTGTGTAATATTGCCAAAATCAGACATTTTCTGTCTCAAAAAGATGCTGAAAAACTAGTCCATGCATTTGTTACTTCTAGGCTGGACTATTGTGATTCATTATTATCAGGCTGGCCCCAACAAGTCTCTAAAGACTCTGCAGCTGATCCAAAATGCTGCAGCACGATTACTGACAGGAACTAGGAAAAGAGATCATATTTCAACTACAAAGCCCTTAGTGGTCTGGCACCATCATCCCTTAAAGATCTCATAGTCCCTACAATCCCACCAGGACTCTGTGCTCCCAGAATGCTGGTTTACTGGTGGTTCCCAGAGTTTCTAAGAGTAGAATGGGAGGCAGAGCCTTCAGTTATCAGGCTCCTCTACTGTGGAACCTTCTCCCAGTTTGGGTCCAGGAGGCAGAAACACCCTCTGTACCTTTAAGAGTCGGCTTAAAACTTTCTCTCTCTCTCTCTCTCTCTCTCTCTCCACAGTATGTATGGATTCATATCCCATGTTCCATGTCACTAACTCGATATCTCCCTTTCCTGTAGTATTGTGCTCTCCGTCTCTCTCTCCTCTTCTGTCTCTTTCTGCAGGTATTTCTTCCTCTGGAGCTGTAGAGTCTGATCTGTGATGACAAGTCTCCTGCTGCTCCTACAACTCCACTCAACACCTGCTGCTAGAATTACAAATTACTTACACTGCTTCTAGTATTACTGCTACCATTGCATTTACAACTTTAATTGTCATTACTATTATTACCTTGTTTATTTTATTGACTTGCACGGAATCTGCATTATGCTATGTCCTCTGTGTTGCTATTCTCTATCCTCCGTCTCAGCTCCACCCCTCTCTCTCTCTCCTTCTCAACCCAACCACTCGAGGCAGATGGCCGCCCACCCTGAGTCTGGTTCTGCTCGAGGTTTCTGCCTCTTAAAGGAAGTTTTTTCTCTCCACTGTCTCCTAGTGCTGCTCATGGTGGGAACTGTTGGGTCTCTCTCTGTAATTAATCTAAAGAGTATGGTCTAGACCTGCTCTATATGAAAAGTGAGATTACTCCTGTTGTATAAATTTAGTTCAATTTAATTTAATTGTCTAATTAATTGGGCGGCTGTGGGTCAGGAGGTAGAGCAGTCGCCCATCAACCAGAAGTCGGTGGTTTCGATCCCCGGCTCCTCCAGTCTGCGTGCCAAAGTATCCTTGGGCAAGATACTGAACCGCAAATTGACCCCGATGTGTGTGTGCATCGGTGTGTGAATGTGTTGAAGAGCACTGTGTATGGAATAAGTGCTGTGTGAATGGGGTGAATGTGACCTGTAGTGTGAAGCGCTTTGAGTGGTCAATATGACTAGAAAAGCGCTATATAAGTACAGTCCATTTACCATCTAACACAGACTGGAAACCAGGATTTAATTAAAACGATTATGTAAGTTCACAAACAGTTAACTTACACAATCATTGTTATCACATAGTCACAATGTCATGCCGGCGCACCTGAATGTTCAATAGACCAGACCAAGACCCCGGGACCACCTCACTAAGTGGAGTGCCCTCATTGTTAATGTAATCAATTACGTCTGTGCTTTTCCTGATATGACATGCTGAGATGTCTCATCTATCAAGAATCATAAAGAGGCAAGATGCTGCATCCTAACAAGTGCAATGAGGATAATGGGAACGTTAAGAATACATCATTTATAAACGAGTCCCAAGTCTAATCAGCCAAAATAAGTGGAAAGTACCTGTGAGGGTGTACTTCATGTGTAGGATCTTCATTACACAAGCTAATATTCAATCATTAGCTTTATATTTTCTAAGGAGGCAAAGTGACCTTGAACTATTTTTTCATGCATAAAGTCTTGTCTTACCTGTATCCAGAATACCCATAGATACCCCAATGCTGGACATGAACCCGGTGAGGAACAGAGCCTGCTTACAGAATGGGATTGCACACATTCCAAATGCTGTGACCAGCATAGAAAAACCTGGAAAGAGAGATAAACAGAGAAAAGGTCTTTATTTTAGTGGATCAGAGGTGAATGTCTGACTGTAAACTGGACAGATCATGAACCTGCTGAGCCTAATGGATGTGCACACTATAGATACATGTGATGTGTGATTACCCAAGGTTATAAGATAAGTGTGATTTGGAGGTCGCCTTCAGGAACAGGTATGCAGCCAGGATGGTCAACACCTTTACACCAGCACCATTTGCAGCTACAGCACAATGTCTACTAAATATACATACAATAAATATATCTGAAAGCTGGATTACCTAGCAGGAGGTGGGGGTTCATGCAGTCAAAGAGAATGCCTCCTAAGAGGGATCCTCCGATGTATCCCACAGCGCGGCCGACGAAGATGTAGGAGATGTTACTGATGTTCTTATTCACATTCACAGCCAGGTCCTCAAACGTGGGGCCAAGAACTGAGACACTCATACCCTGAAAAACAAGCAAACTGTTACAATGATTGTAATGGGTTACAACAACAGGGTTGACTCTCTGCCAGGGAAGGCTACACGATTGGCAATCATTCCATTTACAATCTATCTACCCTTTCAAATATCATTTATCTGTGAGGTCTGGTGCATTCAAGGAGTCATTAAGCCATGTAACAGTCTAAATCTTTCCCTCCTTCCTCTGAAGGAGTATTTCTATTAACCATCCTGCCTAGATCTTTCAACGTATATGTCCAGGGTGTACCCCACCTCTCACCCAGTGTCAGCTCGCATAGGCTCTTTGACAGATAAGCAGTACAGCTAATGGATGGATGGATGTACAAGGGCATGAGGGACAATAATAAGTAACATGCTAAATTTACATCTCTTTCCCCTCTGTGATGAGTTTTTCTCTGTATAATCACTGAAGGTCAGTGCTTTAATGGAAACTCTACAAGGAAGCTCTAATGCACATATACTATCTAATTTTTATCCATAATATTTAATACTGTTAAAATGTTGTCTGTCATCTTATATACAAAAAACAAATAAGGTGCTTGAAGTGTAATGGGGTGTAATGAGGGGTAACTTCACGAGAGTGAACCAGAATACTGGTCGTAAGTCTGTGTGTGCTTGAGTTTTTCCTAGTGCAAACAGAGAAAGAAAGAAAGGACACACTCAAGCTGTATACAGAAGGATTACAGTAATATGATGTGGAGAAAGCAGTTGAAGAGCAAGTTTGACCACTATGTAAATCCCATCTGTGCAGGATACTGGAGCAGTCACTTCGGCACACTACAATGGGCCAACTGATACTGATAAAGGTATCACTGACCAACTTATGAATGTTATGTTTTATGTCGTGATACCCTTTTAACAAGTAGTGAAAGAAGTGGATAGAGGGAATCCACATAAGACAAGAGGCCAGCCAGAAATAACATGAAAGTTGTAGTTATCTATACAGGAAGTGTGGAGATGAAAATGAACTGAATACTTACCGTACAAGTCTTAGCTATGGTGTAATAGTTGCATACCCTACAACCAGACAAATAAGTGAATCCCTTGAGTACAGAGGTGTATGTCGTGCTAACTGTTACCATCATATCAGAACAAGCTCAGCCAATTGGCGTTACCTGGATATTCTAACCTATGAATTAATTGTAATTAATGAAGGCCTGAGGAAACACATGTACATTTTTATAGAATGTTTTTTCCTGTAAAACCACACAGCTTTCAGCCACCATTCCCTCATTCACTCCAATATTTACCAAGCCCAGGAAAGATGCACAGAGCGCGAGGGTGACAATCCATCGTCCGCACGCTCCATATCCGCCCCTTCCTCCGCCGAGCACTTCCACCCGGTCCTCACATCCCGGCTTCACCGTCCTCTTGACCGCCTTCAGCGCACTCTTCAGCCCTCGGCCGGTGTCCTTCCTCTTGTCAAACAGGGTGTCCTCCTCCTGGTCGTCGTTGTCGTCGTCGTCTTCCATGCTAGCGAATCGAACGTGCTTCTTTTTAACGACAGTGTCTCGTGCAGACGGCGAAGACATACCTGTCAGTTAGTTACTACGACTGTTGGCGGTGATGGTGCGCTCTCAGTCTGCCGTGAAGGGGCGAGTAAACACCGACAGACAGCTGGTATCGGTGTAATTGGCCTCTTCCCGTTTGCCGCTTCCTGTTTGGGGGCTTCTTGGGGCTAAAACGTTAAAATAAAGTCAGTCATCTTTAAAACAGCTGGATGGTTCGGAGAATGACAGCGGGCTAGCACTGCAGCAGCCGTCCAATCCCTCCATATGTCAACGCCGAATGTATAGCTGCTGGAGCTCCGCAAAGATCGTGTATTGAGAATGAGGCTCACTCGGTGTATTAAAGTCTGCCACCTTCCGAATGACGCGGAAGAGCAGAGCCATGTCCTGTAATCTGTAATAAATGAACTGCACCAACTATAGCTCGCTCTCTCTTTGTTCGGCTGTTTCCTGTCCTCTTGGTGGGTTTAGCGAAGTGTTTATATTTTAACTGCACAGCCGGCTGACATGAGTTTCTTTTCCTCTATCAACATCTCATAGCCATAGCATCTGAGAGCACAGCCCCACTCATCCAGCTCTGACATTTGACAATAAAAACTCACTCACTATATGTGTCCTTACTATGCATTCTAGGTCCGGTTGTTGGCCAGTATCAGTAATATAGAAAAAGACTAACAAACCAACTGTAACAGAGCAAAGTCTCTGCAAGGGAAGACCACGTATCACAAACCGTCGCACACGCCATTCAGATGCTTGTTGAGGTTCATGGTATCCTGAACTCAGAGCAGAGTGACATGTCTTACTTCATTTCCCTCTCTGATCCACTTGACGCGTTAAACATTATCCAAGGCTACAGGAAGTAGTGGCCACCAGGTTAAGCATTTAAAAGAAAATGGCGGCCTCTAGCGTATCATAATCGTGGATGTACAGATGACAGGTGACACACTAAAGGGGAAAAAGCCTGAAAAATGAGTGGAGAAAAGGAATAACAGCACCTCATCCATAGGATGTGAAGGGGGTGGGGGGTGGGTTGACTAGTGTCTTCTAGTAGTATTATCAATTACGTGCTATTTTTTCACCACTTGAGTAAATATACTCCATTACAGGTATGAGTCCTACCTAATTTTACTTAAGTGCTTTTTAAGGAGAACGATCCTCGGTACAATAATACATGGGATTATTGTTACAGGAATGATATTCTTATGAATTATATATAGCAATACATAATAAATGTACAGACCATCAATACACACCCACACAAAGTATCAATGATACTTTACAGTGGTGAGGAAGTTCAATTTTTCTCTTCTCAAGTTTTAAAATGTCTGTTTACAATCAACTTGTTTAGTTTTACTGCACCTGACCTTAGCTGACACCACACTGATGACACTGATGTGACTTTATATGTTTGGCTGCAGAGAGAAGGCCTGTTTGCCATACAGGAAAATCTAAACATCTAAACCTCTCAACTGTCTGTGTGTGAAGTACTTTACATACAGTGCATATACAGAGGAGACGATGTAATGATGTACTTTACCAGCCACATGGACAGATTAATTAGGAGGACATCATCAAAAATGTAAACATCTTTTTTTTTCTTTTACTGTGTTGAAAACATTGAAATCTGATTAGGTTTACATATATTACATATACTGCAGTTCACACATTCTGCAGCAGATGGCAAATACAGAGAAACTAATATTTAAGTAGAAAATATTTGAGTTAACTCATGAGAGACATGACTAATCAACCACATGCAACATAGATCATACATATCAAAACTGAGCATTAAGGAAACAGACCAGACAAAGATTATGCAAAATAGAATGAAAATAGCAAACATGCAATCTTTGCAGTAAAGTAAGGAAGGAAAACTTTATCTGTACTTGCAAACAAAATGCATACATATATACAGATATTTGGAATAAAGCCAGTGGTTGGATTGGATATGACAAAGCCAAAATAATAAGAACAAACAATATTGGTGCACATAAGCTCATCCAAAAAGCCTCTAAAAATGGCATGAGAGTCCTGTTTCCCTGTAAAGCCTATGTGGACACTATTAAGACAGAAAACTCTTTGTATGTCAAGGCAGTTTTATAAAGCTGTTTGTCTCAATGTGACTGTATAAAATCATTACTGGATAAAAAAGAATCATGCACTTTTTGACTTTTCCCAAGTATTTCTTTGGATGGCACAGATGATGTCTACAATCAAAATTCAGAGGTACAAACTAAGTAATTTCTGACAAGAAATTACTAAAGGCTTTCATTGTGAATAGCACTATAGTTGTAATCAATCTCAAAATAGACTAAGCAAACAAAGTCAGCTAACAACAGTCATGCATGACATTAAAAAATTTGGCTTGAATAGAAAGGCAACTGATGTGATTTAGTCATAATAAAAATATATATTTAGAGAGGATTATAAAAGTAAACACTGCTTAAGTTTCTCACACCTTGCATAAAATAAGGTATTTCATTAAAGAACAAAGCTTTGGGCAGCTACTTCAAGCTTTTCTAAGACTTTGCAGTTTATTTGTGTTTCTGTAGTCACACTGCTCAAACATGAACACTGTTGGACGGCCTCTGAAGAACAGGGTAGTCCAGACTCGGGACAGTTCTACTTTTTCCCATCATCTGAGGTAGAGAGTGTCACAGTTCTGCAGAGGAAAAATCATTAACCCACAGCAATTCTGTTATGGTACACTGTTTTTCAAAGGGCTCTTGAGTTTTCCCTAAGCAATCTGTCGCTGTCAACAGTGACAGACTGACGAGTGACATGTTCAGATGGTTCACTGACACTACCTGTAAGCTTTAGGGAGATGTATGACAACAAGCAAACAGGATTAACACTTTCAGCCATTTTCATTCCAGCCCATTTTGGTCTTAAGAACATGAAATCAAGGCTTCAGGCAAATGCCCTTCAATTACAGCATTACATTCTCCACAAAAACTAAAAAATAAATACAATATGGAAACATGAAACACACACCTTTCTATTAAAGGTTAATGAACTGGGCACAGAATTAATAATTAAGTTGACTTAGCTTGACTAATTACAAAGTCACAAAGTCAGTGATTAGTCAAACTCAAATCCTCAGTTCCATTTCAAATAGTCTAAAATGATAAAATACTGATGATAAATGTGTAATAGGCTTTTTATAAGGTGTTGAGGAACTACATATGCTCCAGGATTTTCTGTTTTTTGGTCCTTTTAAGAGGTCATCCATCCAAGCAGCTGATCTCTTGTTAACACTGTGACACTTGGGTTATGACCTGGACCTCGTCATTTAGTAGTAGAGTCATCACATTGTAAATTTATGCTGCAAAGTAAAAGTCTCACCGCTGTTTGTTTTAAAAGAAACACTGCTTAAAGTTACTATTTCAATCAGCCAATGCAGATTTAAACACAAACACAATATGAATGAGTATTTTGGTTCTGAAAGTGGGTGTATTTGTAGTGGCTAAGTGATAGTGTTAAAGGAATAGGTTCTTTCCTTTTTACTTTTTAAATAAAACAGATACAGCAGGTTAATTAGTGAGTCCGATTTTGCTGGGCAGGGTAGCAGTCTTCTCCTGTTTCCAGTCTAGCTAAGCTAACCAGCTGCTGTCTGCAGTATGACAAAGAGTGGTATTCATTTAATTTAGAAAGCGAACAGCGCATTTCCCAAAAATGTAGAATTGTGACAGTACAGTTATGGTTAGATTATACCCCACCCCCTACACACCATTTGGAAATTCAGCCATGAATACAGTCCACTGTATAAAAGATCAGATTTCCTGGATCCAGTCTGGGGGATAGTACTGCTTGTCTTGCCATGATGTGTCACATTTACAGCTCGGACTACCCCAGAGCTTCACAACTAACACTAATAATGACCTCCTAACTCCAAAACCCCACTTTCCACTTTCATTTAAGCTTCAGGTTTTCCTCCTCTACGCTTAGCTCAGCCTAATTTAATCTAATGCATAGTTCTCAATGATCACATACTGTGTTCTATCTGATATGTTTTATCACTTTGGCATTTTCTGACATTCTCCTATTAAAGGCATTATAACTCTCTCTCTCTCTCTCTCTCTCTCTCTCTCACACACACACACACACACACACATACGCACACACACACTTAATGCTGATGGTCAGCAGCAGTCTCAGTCTGACCCTTTGTGTCTCTCTTTCAGTCAGTCAGTGGGGCACTTAAAGAACAGACTCTCCAGTTTTGCACTGTTGTGCGTCTTCCTGAGCCTTCTCGTGCTCTATCATCTTCTGGGTGACGTCTTGCTCCTTGTTCTGGACCTCCTTCTTGCCCCTCTTGCGCCTGGCCTCCACCCAGGGTATCAAACATAACAAGGTTCCTCCGAAGATCGGGGGGATGCCTGCCAGGTAGAAGGCCACGTCGTAGTTACCTAGTCTGTCCCTCAGGAAGCCTGCAACCAGAGACAGGGACACAGAATAGGGATGTTATCATGATCCCATCACGGCTCAGAAAAAGACTGATAAAGGTCAACACTGAGACATTAAGGCAGACGTAGTTTTCAGACAGGTCAGGGTCCTCATTGCAACTGCTATGTTTAGAGTTGTAATACAAAGCATTTGCATGGGTCATGTAAAGACCCAGGAGACCTTTTCACATTATCTGGCTTCACTAAACCTAACAACTGCGGTCTTGCTAATTCCTGATTAATTCATGAGCGTCTTCATGTGAAAGAGGAACATCGTCAGGACCATGAATAAAGCAGTTAATACAACATGACAAGAAACACTGATTGCTGCAGTTACATCCAGTTACAGCAACATCCAAAAGTCATATTCAAAAGAATGAAATGTAGACAATATGATCACATCACAGAGCAGAAACAAAACACTAGAAATCATTTCCAATGAATAAAGTCAGGCTGAGGATATACTGTAGATAAGTACAGGAATTATTATTGAGTTTCTCACTGAGGTTATTTTTGCTCTTTTGTCTGAACCAACTGTTATGAACTGATACCCCCACTAAGAACTGAACCACTGTCGTAACCCTGACAACTTGAAGTTACCCCACTAACCTCAAATCCTGCTTCACAGTACAGGCAAACACCTGCAAACATCATTACATGTAGTGATGGTTCCATATTTTCAAAACCATTCATTCAGTCTGACTAAGCTGCCCTAGGCAAGAATCTATAGCCTGATCGTAATGGAGGGACAAAGCCTTAAGAGATGAACTCCTAGGAAAATGAATTCCTTGTCTTTCAGAGAGTTCATGTACTCTGCACATGAAGCTCACGAGTTGATCTACATGTTACTGATACTGACTTACACTGTGGGAAATCTATGAACACAGACAATGCAGCTTTAGTCAATCACATTCCAGTGTTGTCCAAAGTTGCATTTCACATGAAATAAAACACACACACACACACACACCCCTACATACATAGATCTCAGTTGAAAAATATTTTCGTCTGTTTGTTTTCTTGCTTCTGTTCTTAATTGCTGCTGTCTTTGTCTTGTCTTTGTGTACCTTATCTGGTACTGTGTGGTGTGTATGTGCACTTTATACCAATAAATAAAATGGGGATTAGTTCAACAAAAGTAAAGAATAAACACTAGGTGGTGCAAAACACCCATGAATATGTGTGTGAAAACACCTCTCGTCTTTATCTCTGGATAGTGACTAAGAACCTCACTAGAATGCTGCAGGAATGCTTGTGTCTGAGAGGGCAGAGGTCACAAGGCCACTAAAGTTGTCACACCAGCCCCATTTTAAGAATTATACATTCTGACCTTCCAAAACAAATAGCAGGGAATTATAGACTTCATCTAAGAACACAACAGTAAATCTTACCAAATAAAATGTTTGCTTCAGAAATTAAAAACAAATGACTTGGAAATGTTTAAAAAACAGTTTCACCTACAACAGCAATATGACTTTAAATCATCAGTTATTAAACAGATTGGTCACGGTTATGGAAAGACTCACTTTAATACAAATACATGTTTTCTTTATCATAAGATAGGTAAACTGATAATATATTAATTTGAAGAATAACAATGACAGCTGGTTTCCCTACTCCCCTTTTCTGTTGAAATACCTGGCAACACAAACATCTGCTTTTCAAAGACTGTGATGTGAATATGCACCTGGAAACATACTGTTCTCTCTGTTCTCTCTCAGATAGATAGATAGATAGGTAGATATACCTGCTATGGGGGGGCCCACAGTCATGGGCACAGACATCAGGCCCAGCAGGAAGCCAATGGCTTGGGACACGTCATTGGCCCCAACCAGCTCGAAGGCGATAGGGGCCATGATGCAGATGAAGCAGCCATCAAACAATCCCATCAGCAGGCACACTGCAATCAGCCCGCCAAAGATGTTGCACAGAGGGATCATCATGGACATGAGGCCAATGACAAAGAAGGAAGTCACCTGGGAGGAGATGAAAGAAGGGTGTGTTTACATGCTAACTGTAACTGTAAGAACTTTTCTTAGTTCATTTGATGGTTTAACAATGTTTACATAGTAATTTGAAAATATATATTTCCATATCAGGGTACAGTTTCCTTTAAAAATAAAGGTAGTTTGAACTGAAGTGAAGAATTTTAGTATCATGTGATCATCACATGATCATCTATGCTGCTTCAGAGCTTTTACAGGTCAGTTCTGAAGATTTTAAATATATGCATAAATTGGCAATAATTAGCAACACAGCAAACCAATACTGGTTGAACTGTGGGACACTGTATAAACTGGATAGTATGGGGGAGACAGCTATATTACTTTTGATTATGTTTCTTATGACTGTTAAAGCCAGGAACTCACCTGCAGGTAGACTTTGTTGACTCCATTAACATAGTCTGCCACCCTACCAAAGATGAGACGGCCTACGCCGGATGTGATGCCAATGCACATGAGCAGAACCTCTTTATTGGCTTCTGGTCCAAAACGCTCCTCAACATGCTTCATCTGTGGACAGTAAAGCAAACAGATTAACACAGCTATCTAACGGCTCAAATCCAATGCACCACCTGGAAAAAAAAGACTTACAAGGTAGTAGAGAATAAAGGTAGAACTTAAAAGTCCCTTAGATGGTCTATAGTGCTGGGAACTTTTTTTTTTTTTTGAGACTAGCCTGTGCTGTGGTGCAATGTAGCAACATCTGGCATCAGCCTGACGTCAGCCTAGCACCTATGATCAGACTATCACAGAGTTCATGGTCGGGGGAGAGGTGAAGATTGACATGAAGATTTACCAGGAACCTGCACTGAGGTAAAAGTATGGTCACTGGGAATTATGAGCTCAACACCCACCTGCTATTCAGCCTCTCCAGCATCCTGTGACAAGAAGCAGATAAAGAACTTTTCCTCCCAAACCAGGGTCAAAGGTCAAATGGCCAGCTCAGCAGAAGAAACTCTAATTGACTCGGGTTAGGAATGAACACTCTTTATTCTACAAAACAAACATTGTCTCTACATTAAACATTCAACTCTCGTCTTGTATGTGAGGGTTTATTTTTCCTCAACCCGTGAGAGAGGCAGGCAGGATCACAACTGCCTGCAGAGACATAAAGTCTGCGAGTAAACTCAACTAAAGCTGAACCGCTGAGACACGGACAGAACCTGTCACCGTGATAACTGGACACACGGCCTCCAGGAGAATCCACCTGGATCCTGCGTTTCCATGGTTACCACCACAACCTCAGCCGCCTGGATTCCAGTCAAGTCTGCAGCTGCCGCAACTCACAATAGGCCGGTCTTAACATTCTGATCTTACCATTGTCTTAACATTGGTCAGTGTATTAATAGTGATCTTGATATCAAAGTTAATATCCGATTTCTGTGAGCTGAGAGCAAAGCTCCTTTAAGCTTATTTTATCATTTCTGTGCATTATTGCTACAGCAGTGTTTGTTATGTTGAACTCAGTTGAGGACAGTCTTTCCCATACTGTTATCTTGGTGGTTGTGATTAGCACTGTTGCTCTGGGTTCAAACCTGTCTGTAACTTGGATTATAAAAAGATTCACTGATACTGTCCAGATGTCAGAGAAGACAATCTGACTTTTTCATAGAACTCACAGTGGTGAGTGTAATAGCTGTCTTAGTAATAAATCAAATGGTACTGTGGTACACAGTAATGGATTGAATAATGTTTTATCTGTTTTTAAAGGAGAAACTCTCTCTTCCTGTATAAGTATGCTAATAGTGCAACATCAATGTTTAGTTTAATTTCTTTTCCTAAACATAGCAGTTTCTGGATAATCTGCAGTCTAATCAAATATTTACAATGCTGTACTTTATCCATCAGGTTTCTGTTGAGAGCTTGGATCAGAGTAGGAACATCAGATCCATGCCCTTGTGAAATGCAAACATTTGTTTTTTGTTTTTTAAATCTCAGAACAAGTTTTAAATGAATAAAAGTCTGGAAGTTAGTAGACTGTAACCTAGAGAGGGGTTGAGCCAATAGCATAAACGATGGGGGAAAATGGACATTATGTCTGGAGTAAACAGCAGAAGGCCTTAAATTGAGCCTTGTGGGACACCTCTGTCAACCATCTGCAGACCTGACTGGATCCCACCTGCAATAACAGTGTAGACTCAAATCACACCAACCTGATTTGACCCAGCTGCAATAAGGAACCATCAAAACCAATAAAAAGCAACTAACTTGTCAAAATGTTACTGGGTAAATCTACAAGTGCAACACAATGCTGCTTTTTATCAAACAGATGAGTTACTAAAGTAACTCACAACAGTAGTGGTAACAGTTATTGTACCATGTCCAAGTCTAAATTCTGACTGCTAGGGCTGAAAGACATTTTGTTCCTCCAGAAAGGCATATACTACAGCTGGATGTTGACCAGTATTTCTAGGATTTTAGACAGACATGAATGCTTAGATCTAAGCAGTCATTTGATAATTTAGCCAATTTAAAGTAAGGAAAATGAAAGGGTAAAAGGTAAAAAAAAAAAGGGGGGGACATTCATAGTGAAAAGCCCATGCACTGATATCAGCAGTCTGCATACTTTTTGCAGAAATCTGGGTGGAATCGTGAGGTTTTGAGGTGTTTGGCAGGCCAACGTAACATTTCCAAGAAACTCCCAAACAGATCGGTGCCTCCCCTCTGCTCTGTGCTGTATCAGACATTTCCATGCATTAGTTTGTTGTTGCTACCATACAACACCCTACTACTCATCATCTTTATCAAACCTGGCCATATTTCAACGTTCCCCATTTATCTTCTCTTCTTGCTGCCAGTGAATGTTAGTTTCCACTCAAGACCATGAGAAAAGCAGTCCTGATGTTCATTTTCCAGACTGTTTGCTGAATCTCTGTCCTTCCTCCCAAAGCACAAATTTGTGAGGCCCACAGTTGAGGAAAAGAGGGGCCTGCTGTGTGGAGACCTGCAGGGGAGGTGATTTTCTGAGAGGTGCCAGATGCAACTTGCATACTCCCAACTGGATTTCTGTTTGAGAGGTTCAAATGTTAAAGTAAGTGTAAGTGTAAGAGGTTGATAATCAGTGGTATTCAGACATATGTCCAGTCACTGGGGATAATTAATGAATAAAGAGTATTGTTTTTAATGTGTTTACTTCACCAGAAAATGACAAAATATGACAGTTTACATTTTTTGGCTCAGCACTCTGAGATCCTTCCATCAGCTATACTTCTGATCCCTGAGAAAAAGATCATAGAGACAAACATTTACATTCACATTCACACCTACGGGCAATTTAGAGTCACCAATTAACCTAACTTGCCTCTACCTTTTCGGACCATGGGAAGAAACCAGAGTGCCCAGGGGAAACCCATACAGGCACAAAGAGAACATGCAGGCTCCGCACAGGGGGGGCTGGGCTGGGCCGACAGGAAGGTTCAAACCTAGAACTTCCTGCTGTGAGGTGACAGCACTAACCACCACACCACTGTTTCACCCGCACACTGAGAGATTACTCACTATTTCTTCACACCGACACTCTAAAACATGGGCACATGTGTAATGTATTGCTTTCTTATTTTTTTCTTTTGAGAAGGAGGTGGATGGTTCTTCATGGATGATGGATGATCAGGTTAAGTGGATTATGTAACCATGACAGCTGGGTAAAGACCAAGCAAGGAAAACACACAGAAACAAAAACACCACACACCTTCTATCCTTTGATAGGATCCATCTGGTTTACTAGTGACCAGCTGGGTAAAGGCTACTGGATTTTCCAGGCAGACACAAGAAGACATTCCCTATTGAACTCTCTGACTCATTCACACACTGCATCAGTTATGTCTGTTATGTATTTGAGGGTTCCTGCAAGGTTGCAGGATGGTGTTGTGTCACGTGTTTAGTCATAACAAATAAAAAAAAGAAAAACAACATGCAACTTTGTCCCTCGTCCGGTCATATAGATTCAGCAGTTCTTGCATTACCCCTGTTCCAGCCTGTATCATACTGCTATTCATAATGGAGTTTTGGCACTTAAAAACAAGCTGATCAGTCCCTACCAACTGTCAGTCTGTCTCCAGTCTCCAAACGCTACTGCACCCTGTCAGTCAGCCCTATTTTACAAAACACAAACAAACATTTTCTGCACCAATCCCGAGCAAAAAAGTTTATTTAAAAGCCTTTGGAGAAGATAATCCTACTTAAACTGGTGGATGGAGCACTGTTGCTTATCACAGATGCTTTTACAAGCTCCACAGATTGTGGCAGGATGTTTGCTTTTTGAGAGCCCTGCATGTCTTTGATCACATTTTCAGGAACACACACTCATTTTCATGTGACACAACCAGAGCCTGACAGGTGGCTTTGTGGCATAGAACATTACAACCCTGCAAAAAAAACATACACACATACAGACACAAACACAACAATGCATTCAGTGCAGGCAGAGTAGTTCAACCTCTAGGTACATTTTAGCTCTACCTTTTCTGCACTGATGCATGATTTATAATGCATCACTGATTGATTTTCTGATTAGGTGGATAGGTGAGTAGCAACAGTGTTTCCATAACAAGACTAAGAGAGGTGTTAAAGTGAAAAAAGAGAGAGACTGAAATTTTTACTCAAATTAGCAACATACCTTGTTGGCTGCAATGTATGATGATCTACTGAGGCTGCAAATGATAAGTCTAAGGTTTGTGGGAATTTTGGAAAGATGCCTCACTGTCAAGGACGGTCACATAGAACCTAATTTTGATTGCTAAAAACTTTTTGTTGTTAAAAAATAAGGCTGCACCTTATCATCATTAAATTCCATGGAATGATCAAAACAACAAGGCATCAGTGTTCTCTTAATACTTTATGATTTCCCAACTCTGTCTCTGGCCACAGCTGGTGCAGAGGCATAAAAATATAGATATATCACCAGACTGAGCCTTTAAACTCATTAACATTAAAAAAACAGGTGTAATTAATAACACTGGCGTCTGTATGTCATTAACATGCTACATTTCCATGGCCCTGGTTTTGTACTAATTGGCATGGCTTACAGCAACACATTAATGTAAAAGATCCATCGTTACTTTTATTAGTAACACCTGTGCTTCTCTGCTATGATGAGTGAAAATGTCTGATGTTAAAAGAGTTACTTGCTGGAATTAATATGACATGTTCCATCCAGTTAACCACAGAAAACTACATTACAAAATGGCACATCACCAGTACACTCTTAAAATCTGCTTTGATAGTGTGTGTTCGGGTGAATTTTCCCTTTCAGAACCTCACTGTGCACCGACCCGCATTCTCTCACCTCTCCCTTCCAGGCTGTTTAATAGTCATTAAACATCTTCTAGTCCACACACCACAGCCCTGGAGGTGCGCCTCATTAAATATACTGAAACAAGCCTAACCCAAAAACACCTTTGTAAAGTACCATTCTGTATGTTACTAATGTGAATCTCTTACGATTCAGACATATTGATTCAGCAAAGAAGGACAAGTATTATCTGTCTGGCTGATGAGATCAAATTTTCTTGTGTGCACAACAGAGAGAGTTTCTTACTACTCTGCCCTTGGCAATACCACACCTTTTATCAACATACTGACTGAGCAAACATGGCCATACCCAAAAGTCAATGTCTTATCTCGAATCAGCAATAACCAGAGAAGTGTTTCTGTGTCTCAAATTGGACTTTACTCTTTTACAGTCTTCAGATATGTACAGCTTGATGTGGAAAGAGAAAAAAGAGCTGAGGCTGTGTGTCTCTAAAAGGTTACACTCAGCATTTTGTTTGAGGAAAACTCAGGAGGGCCTGATAGGACCTTCCTGAGAGGCTGAACAATGTGCTGTTTGACCCATGTTTTTTCTATCTGTCTCTTCCACTGCAGTGTCACAAGGCGGGGGCTTGGCCCTAAGAGCAGGAGGGGAGGGGGGTTCTGTGTCTAGGGAAGAACAGCTGCTGGGGGTTTAAAGGCCAGGGGTAGTGCTGAGGCTGCAGTCGGGCCCCTGTGGTGTCCCAGTCTAAGTAGCAGACTGAGGAAAAAACTGTTGAGAAAACAGGCTGGGATCCCTGGGACAGGCTGATCTCCCTCCAATAACACAGGCACCATGTCCAAATAAACAGTCACCTCCTGAGCCCGTCCAACACATCCAGACTCTCTTCTGCAGCCCTCCCAAGAAAATGTTTTCTCCAAAGTCACAGTTTCACTTTTAACGGAAATAGAGCCTAGCTCGGGAAAGTGACACCTGTTTACAGAACTGTGTCTTGACTGCAATGAGAGCTACAGATTGAATCCTCCTGTCATATTTGGCTACATTCTCCAGGACCACACAGCTAGTGTCTCAGTATCTCATGTGGACACATGCTGCTGTGAGAGAATTAAGAAGCTGCTGTGATATACAGTCTGTGGGATGCAGTCATGTTAAGGGTTCAAGAACTGGTCATAAACATTTAGACTGATCATAGAAACATAACTAACCATGACATGAGTCTCTGCTTTTGGATCCAGGGTTGTGAGTGCACTTAAATGTACACATTTAAAAGGTCAGTTCACTCAAATTACTTGCTCTAGGTATGCAGTGGGTTTTACATAAATTTATGTTTTACATAAATTAATGTGACATAAATGGACCTTGGTCTTTTGTTTTTTTGTTAAAAAAAAAAAAAAAAAAAAAAAAAAAATATATATATATATATATATATATATATATATATATATATATATATATATATACTATTATATACCTTATACTTATACTACTAATTTTTTCCAAGCTGTTCACAGCAGAATCAGGGGCTTGTTCAGCAGTTATGTGTCAGAAACACCAAGCATAACAATAACAATATGTATTCAATGTGTACTCAATTTACTGTCTGTAAATTAGACGTCTTAAAATGGCAGCAACATAACAAGTTTTAAAAAAAAAACAGCGAGTGACCAGCAGATTTAACATCACATGACATTGTGAAGAGAATAGTGTTTAAGAGGGTCTCAAAAATATCACTAGTTAGAGTAGTGTATTTTAATCTTCAAGGTGAAGGCCAATTTCTGCAAAATGTTGGCATAACCGTCTAAATGAGAGACCGAAAACAATATACTACTTAAAATAAGAACAAATGCATTGTTCATTTCATGTAAGATTTGAGAGTTCTTAGAGTTCCTTTACTTAGACTGTCCTAATGAGCAGAGACAACCATATACATATATATATATCCATATACATAAAATCCTCACCCTGCTGGTAACACTCTGTACTACTATGTGATTTTCTATCTGTGTAGCTGAAGCTTCCTCACCCTTATCCCACCCTCCTCCTGCCAATGAACACATCCAAACCATGGGATTAGGATACTGGGAAATCCCACCACGGAATCTTATGTGCTGTCATTTGTTATCAGACTGACCTTTGGCTCAGAGAGTGGGGTGATGATACCCAGTAACACAAACAACACGTAAACCTGTGTGTGTGTGTGTGTGTGTGTGTGTGTGTGTGTGTGTGTGTGTGTGTAGACCAATGAAAATGAATTTGATTCAGGTTGCATGAAAGAAGTAGAAGAAAACACGAGCTTACCAGGTGGACATAAGGCACAAAGTAGCCATAGAGAGCTGCAGGGATACCGAAAGCCCAAATGCGATATCCCAAAGACTTCCAGATGTTGATGTTGAAGACCTGGCTCATGGGTGGGAACTTTCTGCCTGTTTGGGTGTTAGTGGATTTGACGGGCAGGAGGGGCTTGTAGGTGAAGCCAGCCAGCATCAGCACAAACATGAGGATGCAGAGGACACGCATGGTGTTCTGGAGGCCAACTTTTTCCAGCAGGCCCGACAGCACAAATGGTAAAGTAATAGTGAAGATGCTGCTGCCAGCCGTCACAATGCCATTCACCAGGCCCAGGCGCCGCTTGAAGTAGTGACCCAGAATGACGAGGCTGGGCTGGTAGGCGAAAGAGCAGCCACAAGCAAACACAATGCCATAGGTGAAGTACATGGGACCCAGGGACCTGTGAAGGAACAAAATAACAAGATACTATACAGCCTCACTGCTGACAAGTTCTTCCAAGACAAAAATTCATTCAGGAATCCCAGCAAAGGGCCAGCTAGGGATTTGGATTACTTCCCTAACCAAGTTCTTATGGCACTGGCTGTATGAAAAGCTAAAAAAAATAATGTTTCTATATGTCTCAGTATGAAGTGTTTTTGATCCATTATCCAAATGACTGCAACAACAAGATAAAGCAACAAGAAATGTATTTTTATCGTGGTTGTTCCTCACATTGTTTCATTATCTGTGTATTCAAAGGCTGCATGGATAATATATCTGTTGACTGTTATTTTAATTTAATATTTTAAAAATGTGGCTCAAAGACAGAGGGAGAATAACTGCTTAGTAGCAAGTAGTAAAGGTTGTCCTGTCATGATCTTTTTGGTGAATGTGTCTAACTGTTTGATTTTGTTAGTAGATGGTAATATTTCGTTAACTGAGCTGCTTTTAATTGGTTTTGATGATTCCACTTTCTCCTGGTTCAAATCATATCTTTCAGGTAAATGTCAGACAGATGGTTTCAAATAAAAATATAAGCATTTCACAACAGCACTGAGATTTGATGTTCCTACTCCAATCCATACTCATGATGTAAATCTAATCAATAGGCATGTCTGCACATTATACATATGTAATTTACTTCAAAAGAGTGTTTAAACTCAATTACACCTGAGTAAATTAAGTTTGAAAAACACAGGTCAGACCAGTCCATTTCCTGCTTATTATTTTTGGATTATAAGGCAGGTACAGGTGCTATGTAATTACTGTGAAAGTATCAAAACTCTCACTCCATTGAGAAATACAGACAGCATGTATTCAGAAGCTGTGCCTCTATACAAGCGGTCAGGACTTCCATAAAGTTGTGATGCCGCAACCCTGAGCTATGCCCTCAGCAAGGCCCATCCACACCCACCGTCCACCTTTTTTTTTTTTTTTTTTACAGTTCTAACTTTATTAATAACACAACACCAAAAAGTCATTCTGTTAGGTATCAGGAGGCCTATACATCATTACACAGATACCAGAACCAGCGATTTGTGTCTTTGTCATTTTCCTCAGCGGTAGCCGTTTGCATTTACCTGAGAGTTTTACCAGGTGACAGTAGGTGGCAATTCATTATCTGTGGTTGGGCTGGCCATACATTACTCAGAAAACAGTCAGCCAGGAGAGAGGCTCAGAGACTGGCACAAAACACCCTGTTCTCGTTTAAGCTCCCAAGGTGTGTGAGAGAGGAGATGCACAACCATAATGAGATGGCTTTTGGTACTTAAGATCCACAAAAATATCTTCTTATGATATCAAAACTTCAAATAAAACACTGGAAAAATGTAAAATATGGGATCTTTAATACAGTGTCTTGACAAGTGGTTGACTTTTGGACTTTATTTCAGCCTTATGAAATTACATCAAACATTCAGCAAGTCAGGGTAAAATGATTTTTGTCTAGGTAGTGCAGGTCTAGATAAGTAAGGATTGTGCTCCAGTGGTTACAAAGTCCTGTCTGAGGTAAATTAATCTGAGTGTCAGATTTATAAAACAACTTTCCAATAGAGAAATCACATAACTAAGAAAGTTTGCACCTTTTACTGTATGCTGCAAGGCTCAGTTGTCAGCCTGCACCATGTTGTGAAATACTGCTTTACAGTTATTTGATAAGCAGTAATTAAGCTATTTTATTACTTATTGCACTTGACAAATAACAGTGACAAAGTGAGGGTGGTGCGCTTGCTTTGGATCAGATATTTATGTGTGTTGGTGTGAGTGTTTCCTCATGTGTATACAAGTATGGGATTCCAGGAAATTATTAACAACTCAGTGCTAAATACAGAACCTCCTACCCTCAGAGGAATGATGAAAGCTAAAAGGAGCATAGTGTGTTTTGGGAGATTAACTTTTTTAACTTTAACAATTACATGCATAAGTGTCTACCAAATATAGAAATAATAAATGCCTCTATAATGTATTTGTAAGCAGATACATGGACATTTTTTGTGTTTATAAATATACTAATCACATTTATAACTCCACCTATACAAGTTCTCCTGTGAAACATCTACAGTTAGTATATAAGCAGTTAATGAATGCTAGATAGTAGCATTGTTGTACAGTGTTGTACATTAGATTGTCTTCATAGGTTTTAAAGCTGCCTGTGAATGATTTGAACAGGTGTTCAAACACTTAATAAATCCTTTATAACACACTACAAGGACTTGTTTATGTGTGTCATAATTTATAATTATAAATTGTTACAGTTATGTTATACTGTGCTTTCAATCATTATATCATCACAAGTCCATTTAGGAGCTTTCAGTTATATTACATGGGCTTCTTCTACAGTTGAAGTTTCCTTAGTTGTCATGGAATTGTAACTGCTCACAGTTTCCATCCATGCACTGTGTTGCAGAGATTTCTACTGAAGTTATTATTCTAACCAGCTAGTCCTGTCTCGTTCCACTAGTAGCACTTTGTATCTCAAGAGGTGATAATGAGTCACTGTAGTGTCCAGTCTGCCCTCTGCCCCCTGCTAAGGAGATCATCTAATACAGTTGAAACTCCAGAATAGCCACTGTATAGACCTTGTGGTGAGACTGTTTCCAAGGTCAAGAATAGAATTTTCAATCTCTACATTATAGTTTGTAATAGTGAGTTATGAGCCATGTTTATTTATTTTTAGCAAGCGCTTATAAATGTTACTAGGGTTCAAACAAGAGTTAAAAGATAATTGTTACAAGTAAATTCTATATGAAAACACATAACAAACATCCAAACAAGAAGCGTTTCTGATCATGATCTAATTTTGAATTGACTTCCTTACGTGACAAAGGAGCTGGCCAGGAGGCCGACCAGGCCGACAGCAGCACCACCCACTGCAGTAATCCTGCAGCCGAGGATGTCAGTGAAGACGCTGACAATGGGAGAACAGAAGAAGATCATGCCCATGGAGAGGGAGCCCACCCATCGCTGTATAAGGCATAGAGAGAAAACAAGAGAGAGTGAATGAATGAGAAAATCTGACATAACACACTAGTAAGTCAGAATGATTATTATGTCACATTCACAAGAGAAAACTGCTGAAGACATCAAACAAAACTGTCTATTATAAGACAGTGTTTAATCATGCTACAGGCACTGGCTGCAAACCAAAGCCCACTAATGCAATAATAGAGCACTAGTACTCCGTGCACACGTTCACACACATACACACACCATGCAGTCCATTTACTCAGGTCACCAGATGTGTTACGCATCAAGTGTTTCCTTTCTTAGATCTTAATCATAGTCCACATTGTTTATATCTGCATCCAGTTTTCATTGTAACTTTGAAGAAAGCAGCTTTGGAGATGCCAGTTGGCTAATGAGTAACAACAACAGGAAATCACAGTGGATAGGAAGGGAGAGATCTGGGAGAACCTGGGCCTAAAATTAACAATGAACACAGATAGCACAGAGATACATCATACTGGAATGTGCCTTCCTCAGTAGACTCAGGAATTACAAAAAATAATGCAGGCAAATAACTACTGTACATGCAATATTACCATTAAGGAATCTTGCCTCATACAGCAACTTTTGGGATTTATCAAAGAAAAGAAAAATCCAACTGTATTTGTAGATAAATGTAGACAGACTCAGATAACTTCTATATTGCTATGGCCTTATACTAAGTTGTTTTTATATTCCTTGAGACATACAGGCAGGTATTATGTGCTGACATATATTAGAAACACTTTCTTTTAGAAATAGAAACAGTGCAAGCTCTTCATTGTTTTCAACTTTTATTCTTAACAAGGAAAATAAGTAAAGATGAAGATGGGGAGGTGAAAACCATGTTACAAAAGTGACAAAACAGATAAGAACAAAAAATGGCCAAAGCACTCATGGAGCACAGCTTAGACCATAAAGAGGATGAGAAGACTAAGTGACATGAGTGACATGTTTTGGTAGGTACAGCTGCCTGGGGCACTTATACGTCTCCAATGATATCACAGTTTTGTGCTAGATAACAGCATAGATAGGATAAAAATGACAAGTCAGGTGAAGAACAAGCCTGCGCATGTGACAAAAGACATATAAAAAAGTGTGGAAGTTGTTTTTCTCAATTCTTAAGCTGGGTCACGAGAAACTGATGGGAAAAGGTAGAGCAGCTGGAATGTTTTTGTTGTCTGTTTTTTACGTGAGCAAGGGGAGACCACTGTGTCAGGTTTCAGGGTTATTACTGGTTTTACTGCTGTTTTTATTCTCTCTGAATCCTCATCTCACCCCATGTTGTCAGAGTAACTGTGAAATGGATAAAGGTTTTTTATTCCTCAGCAGCCATAGAGTAGTGAATGTAGTTGTATTCATGCTTAAGCGCTCATTCAGTTAACTTAATTAGGGTTCAAGCTCTGAGGAGGCAGCCAGATGGTGGTGCTGTAATTAAGGTCCAAAAACACAACTTTTGAAAGGCCACACCCTTCACACAGTAAGTCTGATTGCCTTGAAAATGGACACAAAAGTCTGTCATGATGGATTTTACCCCATGCAGAATTAAAAAAAACACTTCTTTTAAAATCTCCTCCTAAAGCGTAGGTTCAATTGCTACCAAACTGTCTGTAGATCATGGACCAAACTCAAAAGATGTCTTATTTAGATTTAAACATACTGATAAATAAATTTCACAAGGGGCATGACTTAACAGGAAAATGACTCATTAACAATTTGTCAAACCATCAGAAATCTGGGTGACATATCTTCAGACCGTGTTTGGGAATACTACCAAATTGTAGTATTGGAGGATGTAACACACACTTGAGGTTTGACAAATGGTGGAACATAGGACGACTTATGCTTATTACAGACAAATTGTTATTGTGTCTTTAACAGATAATGAGTAATCGACAGGGTTGACCCCTAAAAGGCGACCATTTATTGCATCAGTTGGGAGGACCCTGATTTGACTCACAGAATGTCAGTGTTTTTTAGCTGCCTCACAGTTCACACACAGAGCAATGTAGGAGCAACAGAGCAACAGGCTGTAAACTCTACAACCATATCTTGTATTAAAATGACCAAACCACTAAACTAACTGTGATGGAAGTAGAGACATGATGAAAATGGAGGACAGAGCGACACCGGACAACACGAGGCAGGCAGTTTGACTCACTTCAGTACTCTCAGCTTTGGTGTCAAGTGAGTTCTGCAAAAGATCACCAACATCAGTAGGATTCATCCTCTGGGAATCTTGAATGTCTACAAAATTTCACAGCAATGTCAAGATATTTCAGTTTTCGACCCAAGGGGTGGACCAATTAAGTGAATGACACAGCCATCCCTAGAGCTATGCCTTCAGCATGGCTAAAAATATTTTTTCTGTATATTCCAGTTTGTTTCAGGTCATGTATTTTGACCAGTTGTGACAGTGTCAACCACACCTGAACAAAAAAATTGGAAATATTTCTAAATATTCTCGCCATTTCCCACACTACTGTGTGCTGTGCTGTTTGAGTGGTTAGATATTCATTTTTCAGTGTCAAAAACTGAACCAACTTGGTGCTGGTTAAACCAAACCTTAGCTTTGATCAACAGATGTTTACTGGAAACAGAGCAGCGATATCCCTTAATCAAAGGCTACACATATTCATACTTCCACATGTAAAAATACTGACATGTAACCTACATTTAGTTTCCATCTGCTTGCTCAGTGTATCACTCTTGTTTCTCAGTGTGACCCAACACACTGCCAAAGCCTCTTAGGACTTCTTCCAGACACTGCAGTCCAAAGAATAGCCCAAATTCAATGGGATCTGCTCTGCCGCGTCTCATATTTGTGGGGATATCAGCTCCCTTTAAGCAACATAATGTAATAAATGGCAGTGAACAAGAAAGGCAAAGAATCCCTCAAAGACAACAGGAAATTGTTGTTATGGTTTCATGTGCCGACTCTCTAGATTTAAAAAGCATTTACGCTTCAGACAAAAAGGAATTCCAGATTGAAAAATGTAATTTCAGGATTCTCTCTCTCAGAGTGACATCCATTGCTAGCCGCGGGCCCCGCTTGGACACTGAGAGTCAAGGCAGAGTTGCCCTAAGTCGTCTGTCTGCTTTGTTAAAGGCTCCTTGCTGGAAACTCCTCTGCTCTGAACCCGATCACCCCACAATGACTGACCTAGAACATGGCACAAGACTCTGCCTCTTGTTTAACAGAAAGAATGTATTCAGAAGCCACTGAGGTGACACTTCTGACAGTTCTTACAGACCTCAGTTCCTCTGCATGCACAAGTTCTATCAGCAGTAATAATCTTTAACCCACATTGCTGGCTCCTAACTCTCTTACTCTCTTTTTGCCTAATGTAACCCAACAGCTCTATCAGATGAGCTCAAATACTCCTTTATCAAAAACACCCATCATATTCCAAATATGTTTTAATATATGTTATTATGTTTTAGATAATGAGCTGGATATTATTTAACAAAATCAAATGGATAAAAACTGATATTGTTTCAATATTTTTATATAGTTGAATTGTGAGTGTTTTTCATGGTTTAGGTCAATATGTACAAGTACCAACTTTTAGCTAGCTATTTCAACTGCTTACTAATTACTTTTAGCTATTTCAATAGCTTGTTTGCTAACTAGTTTTCACACACTCTTTATCACATCACATGATGTTACTGTGCTACAACTGACTCAGGCTGGTTATAAATATAATGTGCAGTCAGCCTACCTATTGTTGGTAGCTTACTGGATGTTGTAAATACACTTAAGATCACCATCACACCATCCCAACAGGGGTACAAGTACCACTGGCAGAGAGCATCTAATAAGACCAAGTGTATAAAGCTCAGAATGGCCCTAATGGATGACTTCAATTTGTTGTTCAGAAGGTGTGCATTGACGCAACTAGCAAGAGAGTTATCTATTTACCAAAGTTAATGGAAACACCTAATGGACGAGCATACTTGGCTCAAATTGCAGTGGTGTGACAAACCATGTTCCTGGCTTGGTCAAATAAACAACTTGTTCCTGTAGCACATTCTAGGAATCTGTTGACTAAAGATGCTCAGGGTAAAATCTAGCTCCAACATGGAGAAAGAAGTCAGGGTTCATTTAACACCAGAGACCACTTAAAACTCTGCCCAATATCAGGCTGTTACACTAGAACAAACACAGTGAGGAGAAAATATGTAAATCAAGTGAAAAAACAAACACACACACACACACACACACACACACAGAGGTCTATATGTCCCTCTGTATTGTTCCTCAATATAGAACCTTGCAGTATGGTTTATCATTTCTCTCTGGTTGTTTTGCCATGATGTAGTTGTAATGTTAATGTCTTCTGTTAATGCTGTTTGTTACATAAATATTTATATAATATCTTGTTAGTTTATTACAATCGATATCAGTGTATTAGAGTGCATATTTCAGTATCTTACTAGGAGGAAAATGTTACCATTTTTTAAAAAAGACACCCTCTGTGCTAATATACAATGTGGAATGCAGGCTAGCATAACATGAGCTACACTATAAATTATGGGGGAAGATCTCTCTTTTTTTTTTTTTTTTTTTAAACAAATACTACAGTTAAATTACTGGTTCAAGCACAAACAAAACGTAATCCTCAGTAGCCAACAATCAAAAGGTTGAATAAGTACTTTCTAAACTAATGAAGTGGGACAATGATCTTTCTCTAATATGACTACGTTTTTTAGTTGACCAAAACTAAACCAAATTGTATCTGCCAGGCAAAGGTATTTAAGGGAAACTATGATGTTGAGAGGGAGATTAATAAATGGTAAAGGTTCTGGAGAAATATGAAAACCCCTGTTATTACTGACACCTGTGGCCATTAAGTGAACTGCAGCCTGCATCCTGTTGCTCCTGTATCCTCGCACTCCATAAGAAGGCAGCTGTGAGCATCCCAAAAGTTCTTAGCAACCCTGTCAGTCTCTTTATCAGCCCTCACTGTGTGCTTGCAGGCAGTGCATGAGTCACAGTCCAATCATAGTGATAACGTTACTAAGAAAACAAGCAAAGGTTAGCTGGGTAGCTGTAGCTTAGCTACACTGCAGGGATCTGGTGTTGCTTTGTTAGTCACTGAAGTAAGTAGCAAACAGCAAGCTTGTCAATTTGCCAACCTGATCAGCCCTGGGAGTTTGGATGAATTACCACACAATATCAACTCAACACATTAGTTTGCTATTGATTTGTCCACATTAGCAGGCCAGCTAACATCCAGAGAGCATTAGTCACCTAAAACCACAGTACCACAAGAAATTTCACAGGCTTTGCAGTAGGAGGTCTGATAGGAGCGCCAGCTCGGGATCGGTTGAAGGTCCCTCCATGAATCAAATGCTCTGCTGATGTTGACCCTGTTTTCCCCTGTCATCACTCCAGTTCTCATTTCACTAAATGGGTTTCATGAGATAAAGGTTTGGTTTTTGTTCTTGCATGGAGTCTGTGTTGGAGTATTTCTTGTAACAGTGGCAGATTCCATTCTGAAGCTAGCGATAGGTGCTGTAGCAGCACGGAAGAGAGAGTGACACTCAGGAGTGAGCATCCCTTCTTTACATAGAAATTAATGTACAGGGTGTTATAGGCAACTGAGGAAGTCAGGGAATGGCTCATGTTTTATGTCACATTATGATCTTTTCACACATTGGCAATAAAAAAGGCAACTATTAAATGTAGATTGTTTCAATTGCTTCAAATTCTTCCATACAGGACCTTTAAGGTTGGGCATAGGCACTTTTTTCTATATTATTCATCTATATTCTCAATCAAACGCTTTAAAAAGCAACTATGAAAGGATCCTGAGGGGACACTTAGTCTTGGTCTATCTGACATATGTAATCTAGTTCAAATTCCTTATTCAGCTGGAATGTCAAATGTTATAGACTACAGTCTAACCCTGAAGCTGACCAGGTTTAAACTTAACCTCAGTGAAATACCTAACCGTTTGTGAGACAGATACTGATTTAACTGTTGAACAGTCAGCAAAGTCAGTTACATAAGAGACCTCTGTTTAACTTCACAACTACCCAAAAAGAGGACAAAGATATACATGCACAGACCTGCCATGTCTACATGGATTGCTCTTCCTTCCTCTAAATTAAGCCACTGACATGATTTTTTTTTTAATGAGGTGAAGGTGCATATGTGAATCTAAAGATTGGGCATTTTGTATTTTCCTTTAAGCAGTATTAATGTTTAATGGCATTCCCTCAAAGCTATAGCTCAGCTTGTTCCAGTGTGGGCTGAACTGCTGCTACCCCCACCCAACAGCCTCACCAGCCAGCTCGCATTACAATCAGAGTTTTAGACCCATGGGGTCAGGAAGTGAACCACACTGTACTGAACTCTCTGTTAGCTCCCACAAGGTAGAGCATTTTTTTCTTTAGTGAAGACAGTGAGAGAAGAGGACAAAGAAAGAAAGAAAGAAAGAAAAAGAAAGAAAGAAAGAAAAAGAAGTCAAGAAAAGCTAAGTAAAGGTGTAGAATTTGGTGTAGAGACCCTTGTGTTTCTCAGCTGGCCTTAGACTACATCCCATCAGAGCTTTGGTTCCTACTGCTTGTCTCATTAAAAAAAAATTGGCAACCAACTCTCTTAAGGAAAAAAAAGTGGAGCAAGCGGCAGGGTTAATGGGTTTAGAAGCTGCTGGCCTATGTTAAGCTAAACATGTTTGGCACATAGCTGAGATTCATTACTAATGTCTCTCCTGAAGGGAACGGCAGTAACATCTGACTTTTGTCTGCTCTGAAATTTGAGTCACTGGTCAAGATAAATGATGTTCTATGAAAATGTATAATCTGGACTTGAATGAGCTTTAAGACCAACCTGTTAGAAAACCAAAGAGGCACCGAAGTTGATGTTGAACCAAACTGCAAGTCAATGCATGTGTTGCCAGGGCAACAACTCTCTCATTACAGAGTGAGTTTGAGGAAGATATTAAAAGCAGAGAATGTGTTTCTTTAGCTTACAGGATTTTGTAATTTAAAATAAAGCCATGTGGTGCTGGGCTATGTTCATGCACCTTGGTGTTACACTGATTCAGTCAAGCCTTTATCAGAAAAGCCAGTTAATTTATTACAGATCCTGTCCAATTATTATTCATAAGTAATCCCTATTCCAATAGGATTAGCTCCACAGGAGGAGGTACACTGCAAAAAATATCCATGTGGATTTTATTAAAAAACAAATTTAAGTACTGTCTCATGCTTCTGATACAGATAAGCTCTTTAGGAGAGAGATTGTTTTGCCTTGTATGAAGACAATAATAAAGGTTTTATTGAAATCAAATTGATTCCCTCACTGCACTGGCAGAGAAAAAAAGGTGAAAAAGAAATGATACAACACTATCTACAGGCTAAGTAGGACTCTTCATGAATATTCATCTAATGGTCCTGTGTAAAATCGGTGGAACTCCCCTTCCCTGATATTTTTGCTGTATAGAGTGGTGTAATTATTACTGACACAGGTCCATGGTTTTATTTCCCCACATCTGTTGAGTCTGTGAAGGTTTTGTCATCTTTTACAACAATAATGTTTCCTGATATAAGTAGATCAAGGAAAATCAGCTGCAGCCTGATGTTATAAAACAGGAGATTCTTGAAAGCACATAAGGAAATTCTTGCTGCTATTCTCAGCTTAAACTCCAGACCCATGACAAACCTTAGGTGGTATTTATATATAACAACCATTCCTGTTTAAGCATGACTTCATAGCTGTTACTGTTCAACTTGCAAAGACCCCACTCATGACTGAACGAGGGCCTCACTGTGCTGCAGATGCACATCTGGCCCTGACTGGACGATATAACATCACAATCATTACTCCATCTGCTGCTTCAAGCAGCTGGAAGCCATTTATACAGGGCTGCTCCACTGGAGGGTCTGGAGGGGGAGAGGCAGTAAGAAATGCCAATTTTTGTGTGCTTGCATCCAAAGTTGCAGCTCATGTCCTTCATGTGTTTTCTGGCCTCACACCACAGGAAGTGAAAATTTCTGCTTGATGACACAGCAAAAAAAAGTCAGGGAGCAGCCGCAAAGTAATTTATGGCTGTGTATAAAATAGAGAAAACACATTATATGCATGCCTGGAATGACTTCTCTCTGCAGTGGATACCAGAGGTCCATATGAAAAATGTTAAATGGGAGCTGTGTTCTGTGTTAGAGGAAAGAAAGGGGGGTGGTGTGTCAGAGCTGGCTGGTGATTGGGGGAGCTTTTTGTCCACCCCATTTTTAAGTGCATGTATAGAGACAGCTACAAGCCAATGTTTGGATATCTCCAGAATGGATTAAGGCTGAGAAAAAGTTTTGCACTAATTCCTTCATCCAGGTTACTAAACTGCAGACAAAATATAACTTAAGATCAACACAATAGAAATTAAGAAAATAATGCATATAAAGGAAAATTGCAGTACAGAGCAATAATAATGAATGAGAATGCCTTTGTTGTTTACAGATAATGTCTTCTATATGTCTGTGCTAACCTTTCCATGTAGTTCCACAGACCAGACTGATTATATACCTCTGAATCATGTTATCTTGTAAGTGTGGTTTCGTATGGTGCTGTCTGTGATGTATGATGTCCATGATGAGTTCTGAGCTGTCATTAACAAAGTGAATTACCTCCAGGACAATAGATTGTCTTGTGCATTCGGGGATCCATAAGATAGTAAGCTGCACTGATCTTCTGAATAAGTCAGTCCCACCTCCACTTAAGGGATTTTAAGAAGAAAATTAATGCTCCAACTTTAATTACGTGGAACAAAACTGATGAGTGTATCTTTATCTTTAGCCTTATTGCTAAAATGGCAGAGTTGTAATGGGAGTCAGTCAAATACATCAAATTGCATTGGTTGAATCAAATCTTATTTACTGCAGTGACTATTTGATATCAAGCTAATATCTTGGGGTATTGACTGAATGATACTGTGTGGAGATGGATACTGAACTAGTATCAGCAGCAGGGACACATGTCCCACCTTTAATGCTCCCAGTCAACCAACCAGAAGTGCTGACAGCAGGCCATCATGCCACTTGCCCATGTCACTTTCAGTCCCTCAGGCTGTGGCTTGATGAAGTGAGTCATGTGCAGGAGGTCAGACAATTGGTCCTTCTGCTGCCACTGAAGTGGTGCTGTGTTTATCTGTGTGTTTTGTCTGTGTTTATCTCTGGACAACCTTCACCTAAACTCAAGCTTACTGCGATCAAACAGCCAGTCAAATATTAACCTGTGTGTGCATAAAACTTGTCAAGGTTTTTTGAACTGATTTGATCCATATAATGTTGTTATAACTGACCACAGCTATTAGAGCTCCTGACTCAAATGACACCAATATACAGAAAGTAATGCTACACTTGAAGCAAGACTACCTGACTTTTCACATAAGAAATCATATATTTTTTCTGTATAAAAGTTGAATTTGTGAATTATAAAATGAACCCTTTATCAATCCAACACACTCTGGGGTTTGCTGCTATAGCCTTACTTGCTGGCTCATGTTCGTAAACTTTACATTTGATATTGCTGTGTAACTGCCACTATGGCCATAAAGTGGCAAAATGGCCACTGTTACACAGAATTGTTTCAATGCAGGACTTCACTATTTATACTTTTAACTGAAATGAGTTACTTCTGACTGTCATTGCTACCTTGTATGGATCAAATATATAGATATGAGAGTGATATTGATCCACTCATGAGACTCATAAACAAATGAGCCTATGCAGTCACTACACAGTCAGCTCCTGGACTGTGCCTGGTACAGAACCTCCAAGACATACAAATATGTACTTTGTAAAATAAAGAAAAACTGTTACTACAGCTCATAATAGTACTCATAAAATTATTACATAATAATCTTTAACAACTGGGATAGGCTCCAGCCCCCCTATGACCTTAATTCATAATGCATTAGGAGGTAATAAACAGGATAAACAAAATATAAGACAAATCAAAGTCACACAAAATATACAGGTCCACACAGCAGCACAACCAGAGGAAAGAGAGAGTAGTGGAGTGAACCAGGTGGAGGAGGGGATGGGGTTGATATGGATATTAATTCATTTTTGTTTCTAATAATCAAAAAATGTAATGATTTAGTTATATACAAGCCTCTAAGTAATGCAAATTAATTAATTATTATTTAATTAAAATTAATTCAAAATGCATAATCATTCTGTCAACATGCACAATCCTCCCCTGAATGCACATGCAAGGAGGAGTCAGGCACACACTCACAAAAATGACATGGAAATTGCGACTCCATGCTGCTGCGACTGCTTGATATATACCACACAAGTTTAGGCAGAGTGCATCACATGTGCACCTGAAAAACTGGCGTAAAAACCCATAATACATCTAACCCTCAGTTTTCTACCATTAAAGTTTTTTGTGCTGCATGACAAAGATCCAGCACACCACTGCAGTGGCAACAGTATACCAACCCCACATAAACTTGTTGTTGTTTTGTTTTTCAGAGAAACTAAACTGACAGTAGCACTGTGCATTAAGCTAAAGAGAATCAGCACAGGGCAGAAGAAATCCAAAGTGTGAAAAACTAGAGAGCAAAAGGAAACAGGAAGGCCTAACACAGGGAGTCCTTCCTCTCTGATCACATCAGGTTTCAATGGGCTCTGCCTCAAAGGACAGGCTGCCTTACAGCAGTAAGACAGGCTGGGACAAAGACTCTGTGGGGCTATTACATTATCCAAAAATGTCATTTATGATCCCTGAGACAAGAGTGTACGAGGAACAGCAAGAGAAAATAACTGTACTACCTCTTGTTAATATGTCGAAGAGTTAGTATCCAGTCTGCATTGCACAAACACACCTGGGTCAGGGTCATGTCTTCTTGGTTTTATGGCTACCGCACTTAAACTGCATTTCATCTAGTATTGGCAGAAACAGGTCAAACTCCAACCAGTTACTGGCACGTCAGCTGCCTAGCTGCAGTGTAGTCTGTTGCTATAGGCCTGTGGGTGATCATGAAACACATATCCCAGCCACCTCACACTCAGCATGGTGGATTCTCACTGACAGCAATACTAAAACAATATTTTCAGCTTAGCTGTACAGTCAAAATATCAGCTTCAGCTATCTTTCTTCCCTTTATGTTTTCCTTTGATACTGAGCGAAAATGATATTCAGCAAAAATATGGGCACATGACTCTTTGTTATTGACGTAAAAGTCAATCAACCACATGAGATCAGGTTACTTCAGATTCATCAAAACAGCACAATCAAGGACTCTAAACTCTGTTTGGTCCAAAGGTCTTGGCTGCTATAACATTAGATGACAGGCAAGTGGTTTTAATGGCATGAGGCCCAGGAATAACCCCATCTGGTGTTCCCAGAGGGAGGGAACCAGTGCCTGTAACACAGATGTGAAGGCCACTGACCTAACAGCTCAGGCCAGTCTATGAGCTGGACCTCCCCGCCCCAGCATTATGAACTGTGATTGGTTAATTAAAATTTACAATTTCCTAGTTTTGTGCACATTATCTGTGGCACTAGAAAAGACAACATCTGCCACATGAAAGCTAAGGTCTTTAAGCAGCCTGTCATGAATAACTTGCCTTATACACAATGTGTCCCATATGGAAAAAAAAAAGGTCCCAGTTGGTTTTACAAATGTATTTATGCCACAAGACCAAAGAGGTGCATTTGACATTTTGTCTCTCACAAGATTTTTTTGAAGGAAGCATTACAATGCCTGTCTTTAGTAATGATAAGGTGACAGAATAGGCCTTAACACTGTAAATATTTATAATATAGCATTTTTAGTTGGAAATATGAGATCATAGGTAAGTGTAGGTAGGTGTAAAATGGAGCTAAAACACTGTAGAGATCCTGCAGCAGTGCTTGTTTGCTTATTTTTGTTAAAAACTCTTTCTGATTAATCATAAAAACTAATTCTACAGCCATCAACCAGCTAAGCGTTAGTTAACTCAATAACACTGAGCTTTGTGAGGCTTTAAACAAGTCATTCATTTCCTTATCAGAACACAAAATTAAGACTGAACCATACAAACTAAGATAAAGTATCAAAACAAGTCAGTGTGATAAATATATCAGACTACCTAAATTCTGACCTGAAATGATACCCACTGCAGTTGGTGACATTTTTCGCTAGAAGTCAGCTAAAGCTTCTTTAGATGAACTGTCAAAGTTATATCTGCATCAGAAGAAATCCAGGGTCATATTCATATTCAATCTCCCAGGCAAAACAACTAAATAGATGTCATTCTCTTTTCATTGTGTATCCATCTGGAGTCCTTTAAAAACAGCAAAGTCATGGTTCCCAAAATGAAAGGACATACTAATTTAATTAAAACAGGACTCAAGACAGATTTTAATTTCTGGAAGAATTTCAAATACCACCACAAACTACAGTGTATCTCCTACCATTGCCTTGGCCTCGACACCCACCCTCCAAAGAAACCAAAGAAAAAAATAAAAAATCCAAAAATTGTGTGCACTTGTTTAATTTCAGCTCAGTGTGAGAGTCTGTCACATTTTAATGTCAATTACGGTTGCATTTCTCTAACGTTCATTCCACTCCATGGCTTCATCAATCAGCCACAACAATAAAACCATTTACCTGGTTTAATGTTGTGGCTGGTTGTTGTATAAAGGCCCCACAACCAAATTATTCCTTCAATAACTTACACATTTTGAGATATGTAGTATCATTAGTATTTCATCACTTTAACATAATAACAATAAAAAACTTTTTTTTTTTTTAATGAAATGAAAATGTTTAGAACAGGTTTTCATGTTGAGGTAGTATATATTTCTAAGTATATTGCTATTCAACAGTACAGTTTGAATTTGAGAAGAGGCATGTTGCAACATGTGCTCTGGTATGTCTCCATTGGGCCTCACAACACAGGGAGCTCAGATGACTTTTCAGTATGTAACTGCCTGTACTGCCATCACAGACACACACACAAAGTCAAGGAATATCCAGCACTGTTTGTACCCATTTCTACAGTGAGTATCCAAAAAGAACAGACGTATAAAATGACCTATTACTGCACTTTGAAGAGCAAACATTACACAGTAAATCAACAAACAGTGATTTGGTAATCTCTCCATCATGGGGGGTGTTTACTGTATGTCTCAATGATTGTACCTTTTGACAATATACAGTAACATAAAGGCTGGGAAGTGGTCTCAGACATTTGAATCCAACTGTACATTCAAATTTCACCCATTAGGATAAATAAAATAGATTTAAAGCAGATGGAACTGTCCTCAAAACAAAGTGACTCAGCAGAATATGAGAACATGAGGTAGAGCCTATGACACAATGAGATATTACACCTGACTGAAAGCATACTGCACCACAATAAAACTAAACTGCAACTCTTATGCACGGCTCCACTCTTCAAAACCCAACCCCATACATTCCAGTTTCCACTTACATCTGATGTACAGAAACATCTCAGTCATTTGGCTTTTTAAAATGTCACTAAATATTGGTATAGCAGTGTCATATTTTTTTTTTATGACTTGTGATTTTTATTTTCATAGAGCAGGCATAATTAGTCTACTTCAAACCTAACCTGCACAACCTGCACATGGCATTGGCTTGCATATAAAGCTGTCACCAAAATGACAATAAAAATCAGAATGTTAATGAATTAATTAATTAAATGAAAAAAGTAATAATAGTAATAAAATCATGAAACAAGCTGATCTGTCACATTACATTGATGTTTCACAGCAGAAATATACATGTCCCACTTGAGGAGATATTTCTCTGTCCTGTACTACATACTATATGACATTCTGTCATATGCAGCTAATTTTCCTAATTCAGTCACTCAGTCCTGAAAGTAGTGTCATCACTTAAGTGCAAAGGGACCTGTCTGAGATAAAGTCCCTCTTGTGCCTAAAACAGCCTCCTCATGTTTAAGGCCTTTAACGTGCACTACATAATTACAATCACGATGTAGATCCCTTTGTTAGCATAATGGCTGCTCCCAGCAGTGTTTACCTTCAGTCAGATTCAGAGACAAGTGTTTGAAATGATTCATGTAAAAATCATGTTTTTTTGGAAAGCTGTGAGAAGCTCCACCAACTACCCCAATACACTATTATGCACAAGTGTTTTAGTTGTCACGACCCACTGAGCCACAATAGCCACAATTATGGAAGTACACCAGACTGAAAGGCTAAAGGCTGCAGTCTTCATTTACACAGATGGGAAACTGCTGTCTTAAGACAAATGCAGTGTGCAGATAGGTGAGGAATATGGTGTGTCGTTCCTCTTTCAGAACAGTGTGTGAGAGCACTGTTCCTTTCTGGAAGACAAATTAATGTCAATGGGAATACTGGTCAGGGAGGCTACAAGTGGATCTAAGTAAGAGTACATTATATTAGACCTACTTAGACCAACTACAAGTTGATTTGCTATTGACATGTGATAATATTTAACATTTGTACAGAGAAATTTTAAAGGCTGAAGCAAACCATTGTTTTCAGTAACAATCTGTCAGCCCTTTTATTAAAGCAATGTTTAACTCTATAAACTGCCAAAAAAGGCAGAGAATCCTCATGGTATGCTCTGAGAGATGAAGCTGACCTCATACAAAATACATCTTTGTAAACCTACTGACAGTTACTTGACAATAACATAAAAAGAAAAAAGCTGCAAACCTCCCATTTGAGAGGCCTGAAAAAGCCAATGTTTCTCACATACCTTGATTATTAATCCATTATCAACATTTTCCATTGATTACCAGTAATATCAATTTATCAAATTAAAATCAATTCAAATAATAAAAATAACTGAACTTGGTGACTTGGTATATCTTATTACAAGGTATGAAGTTTTAAAGGAGCACTCCAGCATTTAGTATGTTTCTAAAATGTTTGGGGACGTGAGGAAAACAGAAATGTTTTCTGTCTGGTCAGAACTGAAAAGAAGACATTACAAAGTACAACTGTTGTCACAGGCTGCAGAGTACTCCTCATGACAAGTAAACAGACGGTAATGTGTAAAATCAGTGGAGCATCCATTTCTTATTTTTTGCCTTTTCACTCACTATGTTGTCATCATATTCTATCACAGTAGTTCAAATAAAATCCATCACAATTATGAGAATAAGGGAGATGATTAACAGAGATCAAATTATCTGTCCAGCTGTGAGTCATACCTTAACATCACCCAGACATCTCACAGAGATAATCTAATCACTCTGTGCTGATTAACTAGTCTTTCCAGTGCTTCTTACAGCACTGTAAAGATTTAGCTTTCTTGATCTTACTGAGACAAAAATACCAATGTCAGAAGAAAAGCGATTCCATTATAATGATTCATGATGTTTATCTAGTGTTTCTGTTCTCTCAGTCTGACTGTCAAAGTGGCTGGCCCCTCCCACTTCCTCTTGCCAGTGTGCAACTTAAAAAAAAAAACACTCAAATAGCAGATTAATGCCTGTCAACCCACTGCTCAAGACAGGAAGACCTGCTGTAGAGAGTGGTCGTCCTGGCTGAAGCAGCGCCTCATGTTTACTCTGGGAACACGCAAACAGGTAGTGGAATCAGAAGATAAATGTGCACTCACATAAGGAGTTTTCCCCCTATTGTCATCACAGGATCATGAGCAAGAGACAGACTAAGTATAAACATAAACCTTTAAATCTAAACTTTGAAGCCGTAGTGTTGGGCATATTTTCAATTTCAGCTGCAGATTTGTCATCTAAAATAGGGACATTGTTAGAATTCTGTATTAGATTATGGGTTTTGCAGAAGTTATGATACTGTCACTTTACACTCACAGAAAACCCACCAGGGATCCCAGCAGTTGCAAAGGTTCAAGGTGGTTATGTCATACCTGTGGCATGTCATAAGGAAAACAAAGCTGACAGACGTTCCACAGAAGGTGCGCAGTGAAGGAAACAGGGACATGACACAGGAAGGAGATCAGGGAGAATGCTACACTACAACCCTACTGAGCAGAACCCCTTGGCATTCTGCCTTAGCAATGTCTGAAAATAATGAAGCATTGATGGCCAGACTGTAAGAGGTTTGGATGGGGGATAACAGCTGGATGGCAGCTGGAAATGATGAGAAGCTCTCACCCCAGATTACAATATAGAAGCACAAAGAGGGAAATAACACACTATACATAACACAGGAGGAGAGAACTTTTTAAACTCACATTTTACATTTTCTTGTAAACAAACCAGTTATGTTTCCATTCAGCATTACCCAAAACATACTGTGTATCCCTGAGCTCTAACAGAAGTGTTAAATATCCATTTGCAAAGCCAGTTTATGCTACATCCATGGCCCAATCCCTGAACCTCCACAGACTTAACTGACGTCACCTGGTAAGTGAAAATGCTATAAATGGGAAGGGGACAGCACTTTCACATTACTCTGACAATGACAAAACGTGTTTCATTGTGGGTTTGTACTTTTTGTTTTTTATTTTATTTTGTACTTTCTTCACAGCCAAGGCTCTTTTGTTTCTTCTGTGCTCTTTGCCTTACACAGTGGATGACATTATTGTCCAATAATCAATTTGCTCATTTTTATCATAACACCATCATTAAGCAAAAAAAAAAGAAATGGTTGCTGAATAATCGAAGTGTGTAAGTGTGTATGGCATATGTCCTCTGAATCTTATAAATCACCAGTGAGCTATGTGCTCATACTTACATGTAAACTCCTTCCATGCTTGTTTATTGTTTTTAACACTTCGGGGCTTCCCCTGGTAACACCATGTTTAACATTACAACACTGATCTGTGGGTAATTTCCTACAGCAAATTCTGCAGAAATGGAGGCCTACAGACCTATGGAAAGAGTGCCCCTCGCAGACTTAGCGGGGGTGTGCCTCAGAGTCTGTGAGTGTGGACATTGGAATTGGGTCCATGTTTACTAGTTTGTAGTCTTCTTCTTCCAGCAGGTCTCTGAACATTACTGTCATCATTGGAATACTGTGAAATCATTGGCAACACTGTGTATATATACAAATAAACTGAACTGAACTGAACTGAACTAGATAGTAGGGTGAATTGAATTGTATCACATCACTCACATGCTGGCACATGCACAAGCTAAACAAAACAGGGAGCCAGCTCTACAGCAGTCATAAACTAGAGGTCATAAACTCCAAAGGGAACCTTTAATATTCAAATACGAGATTGAAAAACTAAATTAATGGCAATTGATAATATTGTTAATATACAAGCCATCTCAACTTCTAATGTTCACAAAATAATGTGAACAAGAAATGTGTCAAAGATTTTTGGGCTGTCTGTAGTGAAATCAGTTACGTTAAATGCAGTATAGGTCTACATGGCAACCCTATCACTAGACAAGAACAGCAATATTAGACAGTTCTGCTAAACCCTGCATATCCTAAATGGTTTGTTGGCTCCAGTGCCAATGTTTTCAAACTCCTCACTTTCAACAATGTTAATATCTGATGAAAAACTTCTAACAGAGCTGCAGTGCAGACCATCTTTGTCCACACCAAATCAATTCCAAAACCAGGTTTGAAGAGACCTAGATGATTGCTGAGTCTGACCCAGCTCCAAAGGCAATATAGACACTGGCTTACCTTCTTCATTATTACACGTATTTAGTTCTATTTTGTTGGAATTTATGGAATGATATTAAAAAACACTAACCTTTTTACATAACTAATTTCTGTTGCCTCCACTCTTGCATTATTAAAACAGTCCAATTAAAGTATAAGAGGCATAAAAATAGCCAAATAAATGTAATCAGTATCAGAAGTATGTCTTCTTAAAGGGTTAGAGGTTTGAGTGTGTGTGTGTGTGAGAGAGAGAGAGAGAGTTACACAGAGCTGTATGGTGTACATCTTTGTCAGACAGAGATCTAACAGCAGCAATAATAGAATACTTCCATTTGAAGAAATATAAGCAGAATTTTATAGTATTGATGTGGATTTGAATTGAATCTTTGGTTAGAAGTTGTAGACTGTGAACTGTGATGTTTATCACATTGCCAAATCATAACAATAATTTGCTCTCATGATAAATTAAACCAAGTAACACTACAGAACTACCACTGTAATTATCTGCATTCTTTATTGTACATTTCTGTGAAAATCTAACATTATTTCTTGTGCCAGTTACAGATCACTATAGTTGAGGGGGATGAATGGACAACTTCAGTCACTGTTGCTGCAATTCCTGCAGTTGCCAGTGGGGATTTATGGGATTCAAATTTCATAATGAATCTGTAAAGTTTCATAGTAAATCAATGGGTTCTCTGGTGTGGACATCAGCTTCACTTTTCCTTTAAAAGCAGAAATCAGTAGAATGGGATGAGCAAAATGCAATGCATTGATCACAAAGGCTGCCTTTGCTCATCAATAAAAGCCATGTCAACACACAGTGTATCCCTGTGTGGTTTAGTGCCTAGACAATGATATAGTTCTACTCTTACATGCTCATCTGCCAAACAGCGGCACCAACAACAGGTGGTAGCAATCACAGCACAAAAACACATGGTCATTACTCATGGAGTAAGTCTCTCACATACTCTCACTCTCTCTCTCTCTTTCACACACACACACACACACACACACACACACACACACACGAGGTTAGATTTTTTTCTATGCACCCTTTTCCTTGACTCCAATCCCCCACCCCCACCCCTCCCACCCTACTATCTAAAGTAACCATTTCATAACTTTTCATGGAAGCGAGTACAAAGAAACATGGAAACTTTTCATCATTCATATTCACTGTGCATGTGTTGTCTGACAGAAAGGTATAGACTCTCAACCCTTTTAATACCCCTGGACAATACTCTGTCACTTAGCTACTTTATTGTACCACAAGAAGAATAGCATAATGTCTGTTAAATAGCTGATGAAGTTTTTAAAAAATTAAAGAAGAATCTGACCAAGTGTGGAACAAAAACAACGACAGTAAAACTGGTTTTCTCAATGGAAAGGTTTTCTTTCTTTTTTTAAGATAAAAAGAATTTTGTCATGCATTTCCCTCTCTCACCAGGAAACACATATCGTATTACTTGCTAACTGACGTTAGCTGACTTACAGTATATACAGTTAAGCAAAAGCATGTTACCCTTCTGCTGAAAGAGGAAATTAAATAAGCCAATGGAACTGCTTTTGTACAAAGAACAGGACATCATGGGCTTTGCGTAAAGGTCGACCGGTGCGATTATCACCGATTCAATTCCCCGCCACAAACCGTTTGACGTCATAAAAGCAAAACACTGTTAACTTTAATTCACTGTCGCAGTTGGAGAAGACTGCTTCAGAGTGTGAGCTTACAGTAATAATTTAGCCATATTAACTGACCTTTCTTCCAGAACAATTACATATGGAAATTCATACCACCTCTAACATTACTCATGCCTGACCTGAAGTGGGGCTCCGTCCCAGCCACACTCACCTGTTCTGAAGCGGAGGTCATCATCGTCCTCGGAGCCGAACTCCCGGAGGAGTGAGAGGAAGAGTATACCGAAGGCGTTCTGGATCCCAAACACCGAGCCGTTGCACCACATGGCGGCCAGCATGACCAGCCAACCCCAGCCGCCCTCGGGGTGCACGAACTCGACGTCCTCCGCACCCTGAGCCGCTGTTTGCTCCGGCACTGACACTTTTGTGTCCCAGTTCTCCTTCTTGTCCTCCTCCGTCCGTCTGGCCTCTGCGGGTACGCCGTCGAGCACCTCATCCTTACCGGCCGCATCACCGTCTGGCATATTGTTCCCTTCTGTCATTGTCTTTATGTCAGCTTTATATTAAAGTGGAAACAGCAGTTTGTGCTAGTAAATCTGGAGGTATTTCTCCTTCAATGGCAGGAGTAAGAGAAGTAAAAGTTCAAATACAGGTTATGTCTGAGCAATGGCGGCTTTCAGGTTAGGATAAAGTTTAATCCATTTAAGTGAAGCTACGGTAGGAGCTACGCTGGTCAAGCAATATCTGTTCCTACAGTAACTGTTAAAAAGCTGCTGTTGCAATATTATAAATAGACAGCGCAGAGGGGCGGGGCTATGGGGCATTCTGTAGCTGATTGGACACTGTCATTTACCCGTGATAACCACGTACTGAAATAGACAAAATACTGTTTCAATACACAAAACGCTAAGCACGACCAGTCATAAAATACTAATACATACACAGGGTAATGTCCCCCAATTCATCACCCCTCCCCCAACAGCCCCCATTACTTCTGTTATGAAAGGATCTCACTTCCCCTTCCCAGCTGCTAAAAATAGACTGAAAGTGCTGGGCAAGCAGACAGACATGCAGAAGGATATGAGCGGTGAGCAGAAAATTAAAGAAAAAGTGGGTGCGATGCGAGTGATTTGAGAGCATAACATAAACATACAGAAAAGTAATCAAAACTGTCGTTTCAGAAAAGCCTGATATTACCCCCCAACCCCATCACCCCGAAAGGCAATACCGTGGTGGTAACATTTATATATTTTGTCTATATAATATTCTAGAATTTAAAGAAACAAAGCTGTATTCCCCCAACTGTCAAGTCTAGTATTCAGGAAATACTAATGTCTAAACCTCTAAATTATGAACATGGCCTCTTTCTACTGATCCTCTTTCTACTAATGCTAGCAGATCAAGTCCACACAGATAAAAATAATTTGCAAAAACACTCATCTGCAATCTGATCCCCTCCCTTTGCAGTCAAAGTAACTACGTGTCGGTAATGTTAATCCCAGACACATCACACATTATCACTGCCACAAAACAATGAATCTTTGCCCCATATTAATTACTTTCTTATTAAAAATTGAATCTAGAGATAAAAGATTGGTTAAACTGGAAATGAGTAAAACTGGCCCTGCAGCAACGAACAAAGTTGTTTAGGAAGATAAACAACAGATAAATAAACAAACTCTGATATTATCGTGAGCGAAACCAAAACAGGCCCCTGAAGATTCCAGATAGTTGTATTTCCTTTAAAGTGAGTGCTGCTGGTGAAGTTTCATTTTTGCACACTTCAACTTAAAGAAGAAATCAGCTTATAATTCAGTAGACAGATAACATTAGTAAATGATTTTTTTACTAGACAATTGAGCTGACACATACATGACACTCAAGAACAAAGAATCATCTGAATGTCACATGGGAAAAATACAAAGGGGAGAGAAGAGAAAAGACATATCTGATCTGTATCCTGACTGCCTGGTGGCAAGTCACATGCCAAGTCCTTCTAACAATAAAAGCTGGCGATGATGAGCACATGGTCAGTCTTATAAATGAGATGGATGTCCTGTATCAGACTGATGGGACACTGACCAGTACTGGACATTCATCCACATGCACAGGAGGAGAAAACAGTGTAGCTGTTCCATCACAGACATCAGCTCTCTACTTTGGCCACTTTGGGAGCCTGTCCACCCTGCTCTCCGGTGACCACCTCCCCCTTCCTCTTCCGCAGGCCCTTCATCTTGCGTGTGTGCAGCTTGGACAGATCCTGCTTCTGCATGTGCACCCGGCCAAACTTGGTACCAAAGGCATCGTGGGAAATGTTCTTCTTCTTCTTGACCTGAAACAGTGAAAAACAGAGGTATTAATAACATGTCAGTTGGATAAATTAACTTTTATTTAAAGAACTTTTTCCCAGATGTTTTGTCATACTTTGGTCATTTTGGGACATTTTACACAACAATACATCTACGTTAAATACTGACAAAGAAATATTCCATTTGTATGACTCATGCACCAGTCGGTCACTTCACTGGTTATTTATTCAGTCTACCAGTCGGTCCACCATTCCTTGTGACAGCTGTAGTTTTCAATAGCTTTACAGCTGATGAATGATCTTAGCCCACATCATGCTCCACCTTTTCAACGAAGCAATGTTTGAAACACAATTTAACACAGAAGGATGTTTTAAAATGGTATATGTGCAGAGGTTAACCCTTTAAATTTAAGCATATGGCCTTTCCTCTGGCACCACCTTCTGGAGAAAGGTTATATTTTCAATCAACTAGCAGGCAGGATTTCAGAACGGAGAAGGGTCCAGGGCATTTTCAACCATTCAACAATTTGTTATGGGTTTTGTTTGGTTTTTTTTGGTATGTAATGCAGTACAGCCTCATGAGGACAGTACCTGAAATAATTTGCCTGGTTTTGCCCTGTTTGTTTGTTACTTGGTTATATGTTCAAATGAATCAGCATTAAAATAAAATATGAGACAAAAGAAGTCAAATTAATGAAAATTCAAGCTATTTTTTCCCAGCGCTTTGCTTATTTCTGTTATCAAGGATATTTCCAGTGAAGGTACTTCTCATTTAGTTTAATTCCCCTTTGTCAGGACAGGAGGAGAGACAGAGGAGACAGAGGCTGGGAGTCAGCAAAGATGTCCAGGAATTTTATCCTGGTGATTTTTACCTTCAGGGCCTTAGGCTGTTTGTGAGCTAACTTGTACAAGTCATCTGAAGCCAGATGTGTTCTTCTCAAGACAAAGTCAAATGACGGCCCGATCTCCTCCAGCTCTATCCGTGGTGTTCGGCACCCAGATTTCTTCAACAGACACCTGCAATTACACAACATCCAAATCTCTATTATTGTAGGTGAAAATGAAACAGAGTGGATGGTGTATACCAAAATCCTTTTTTTGGTTTCTAAAAAGCATTAAAACAGAAGATTACTGTTCATTCTAAATACAACTAGTTCTGAGCAACTGAGATTTTTTTAAGCAAAATTCATTTCAGCACCTGTAGCTGCGCATGAATATTTTCCCATCCAGGGCAGTGAAGTGCAGAACATGTTCTAAACCTGCCAGGCGCACTGCAGACACAGTGGGACCTCTGAAGAAGTCTGAGAAGCAGGGCAAAAATTAGCAGACCAATGACAGATCATTTTCACCATAAACAACACCTTTATCACGAGTGCATACCTATGAGCAGACTCTTCAGACGTTTGTGCTCGTTGTCTGTATCAAAAGCCTCTCCCGCAAACACAAGCATTGGTTTCGTCCCCTCAGGACATTTACTGGCCTGCAAGAGAAAAGGCAAACTATACTTATGGAGTCTGTAAGTTATTATCAGTGGAAAACAGGGTAGTCATCAGAAAACTTAACAAGAAAAATATACTGGCTCAAGAATGGTATGTAACTACAGATGATTGTTTTGTCAGATGAATGACGTTCATTGAATAAAGTCACTTTATACTTCTGTTTAGTCAGCATACTCCACAGACACTCCTCAGTGAAAAACTATTTTGAAGCATCTCAGACAAGGTGGTCACTGTGGCGCCTTACATGGGTGATCTGGTTTGGTTGTCATGGTAAAATTTAGGGTTGGGCAGTATGTTAAAGATTCCCAACTAACAGCTGTCATTTTCCAATTTACACACAGGTGTGTGAAACAATAGAGCCTACTCTTCTTCAGTTAATCAGAATTAATCTGATAAACAATAAGATTTAAAGACAGGCTGAACAGCTGTGCGACACAATTTGACCCGAGTGGCGTCAGATGAAGGGCACGTTCGCTTGCAGACGCCATTAATCAGGACTCTCTTCTCCTTAGATTAACAGTAACTCTGGGAGACTTCCCCAACAGGATGAATGTAAAAGTTTTTCTATTTTTTTCTCAGCAGCTGTTGAAAAGGGGGGGGGTTGTATGATATTCAGGGTCGTCAGGCTGACATGTAATCAGTCAAGTCACTCGCCTTGTTCCATCATCATCATGTAAATATTGGTAATCAGCAGTTCTCTTCAACAAGCAGTTTCAGGATAATGGCTTAAGCTGTACCCAGTGAGGTGCAACATTAGCAGTGCAGGGATAAACAGCTGTGTTTTCATCTTATTCTTTTAGAGGTGCCTTATGTGCCTTAGTGAATGGGCAATATGAGGAGTCAAGGGAAAAGAGAGGGGTCTTGTCCCAGTTGTTTTCTACAGGCAGTAAGCTTCTTGTGCTCTACTCTCATGCCCCCTGGTCGCCTCGTGTTTCAGATGCTCAGAGGACCTGCAAGAACTTAAAGTGATACCAAAGGTTTACCATGGCTTCTAGGACGCAACCAAACAGTCTAGCTAAGTCTGGCTAGTGAAATCTATTAAGCACAGGTCAGAATGAGGTCAGTGATAAAAGCCTTTTTAAGAGGATTATGTGAAGCCAGATGTGACTGACCCACCTTAAATACAGTTTCTTGGTCAGTATCATCGTAGAATGCAGTGTTTCTGCTGTCACAAACACTCATTCAGTCACAGCAGGCTGCTCCCTGACAGCCTCCCTGACCTCATGTTATGTTATGTGAAATGATGAAAATTTCCACTTCCACAGTCTCTGTAGTGAGCTTTTCTTAATTATGGACACTTTCACCTTGCAGGTGAGATGCTAGTCTGATGATACAAATGGGTAACTGGAACACATATTACTATTTGTACAGCAAATGAGCTGCTTAGCTGCCACTGAATGCAACATTGTGCAGTACGCCACAGGAGACCCAGACAGTAAAAAGTACATGAAAAAACACATTACTTGATGTATTTTCATAAGCAATCAGCTGTAGACATCCTCTTAAAAAGAGAATCAATCACACAGAAATATATTACATTTAATATTCCCCTCATTACTTAACAGAGGTTGCTTTTTATTCCTGACTGGGTTTAGTGGTGTGTAGTGCTTATTGCAATAAAACCAATTTGCCACCCTCCAATTATTATTTTGACAGGAATCCTCCCTTAAAGGCTCTTTCAGAGGCCAAAATAACACGGAAGCGAAAAACATCAAACAGCAGGTAGACAGATAGAAAGAACAAAGAAAAAAGAAAGGTGAAAATTATTCCTTGTGAACTTCTCAAAGACTCCATGGGGTAGAAAACATTTATGCCGGGACACCTTAATTCGAAAATTAACTGTTTAAACAAGGCCCTTTATAATGATGGCAAGTTAATCATGGAATTAACAGTAAAAGCAGAATAATGCTTCTCCCAGGACCCAGAATCCATTGGGTGGAAAAGGAGCAGCAGAACTTTAACACAGTTATCAGCTCACGTCTAAAACATTTCTGCATTGTGCACAAAATGTGACCTTATTTTGGAGCTGTGAGGGTGTCATCACCTCTCTGATTATAATTAACTGACCCATCACCTGGTTTGTCTACAGGACAAATCCTTCAGCACAGACAAGCATTACCTTAATCTCACTCAGTGAGACGTACTTCTCAATTCCGAGTTCAATCATATCAAGCACATGGAAGTCAAACAGACGACCTGGAAATAAACCACAACAAAGGAAATAATGACACACACACAGTATCATCTGGCCTGCAGTCCAAAACAAAGCGTATGCTAAAGGCTTACTGAAAATTACCTGCATCTGATTGGTAACAGATACAGAAATTCAGTATCAGCTGGTGTATTTATGTTTACAACTGAGAGAGAATTTACCAAATATGAGGTTGTTGGGCCGTTTCTTGTTGTGAGAGCCAAACAGAAACAGAGAGCAGTCTGTCTTCTTGGAGAAAAATTCCTGATAAAGAGTCAAAATTATTAGTGACACACCTGAAACACATGTACAAACATTTAACTGTATTGAGGAATTAGCTTTTCTGTACTCGTACCAGCGATGTTGAGTCCTCAAATGGCCGAGTTATGTTCTTTCTGAGAAGGGAATACAAATTTTATCCACTGCAGACAGACTTTGATGGTTTTCACTTAACAATTCTCATTCTGGAACTGCTAATTGTACTCAGTAATGGTTCTGTTGGATCATTTGGGATTTATCATCACCCCATGCTGTGAGTTGTGACAAAACATTTTTTTTTCCCATAAGACTACATTAATATTCCCATTCACCTGCAGCTCAGAAATTCTGCCATGCACAAACTAATGAACTGTAGTGTAAATGTGAAGTCAGAAAATATATATTTTAAGAAATCAAATGTTGAGTCTGTCATGTGTCTCTGCTGTCAACATCCACTCTGAGAGCTCTCAGTGGAAACAGCCATATCAAATACTGTTTGTGAACATGTACGCGAACATCAACATTTTGTCTTTGGTTACATCAAACAACTTGTGATGTTGCATGAAATTACATGACATCAGTCTAATAAATAAGCACTTAAGGTTCATTTTTAAACCTTTCTCTAAACATGAAGAAGAATTTAAAATGCTATGATTTTACTTGTACTTTCAATATTGATCATTCAACTGTAAGCATGTTTGAAAACTATAAACTATAAACTCTTAACTCTAAGAGAAATAAAAGATACATTTATCCTATTTGTAATATCAGGATATAAAAATCACTTACTTTTTGTACAGCACAGCATTGGGTTTCCTCAGGGAGTACTGCAGGAAAGACAGGTTTTATTAAAATTTACATTGGTTCAATCACAAATTGCAGCATCAGGTTTAATAAACAGCCTTAGTCACAAGTTTAAATCTGTTGATTCACACTGATGATTTATGTGAAAGTTCTGCTGAAAAATACTGGTCCAGGTTAAATCCCTCTCTGGATACACAAGAGCCTCAAGAGTCAAACTCAGGTCTTCGGCTTTGCTGATGTAGTTTGGGTTAACAGATCAACAAGTCTAAATCATATCACAGGAATCTGACTGACTTGCACAGTTCAGAAAACTGTTTTACTGAAATGAATCTGATTGGCTGCAGAGGACAGGAAGTAGCAGGCAGTGCCCGGTGCTGCTTTAGAAGAACCTGAACCCGCAGCTGACAAACTGCCATGTTACATTGATGAACAATTATCAATACAAACAGACGTACAGAGTTTCAAAAGTATTTCAGATACATCATAATCTGATTAGGTCTTGGAATGTCACACCTGATGTGTTGAAATTTGTGCGTGAAACTTCTGTTAGATGTAGCTGAAAGACTGACAGTGTCTGACTCCAAGTTTGTACACAGAGAATTCCAGCTTGATTAAATAATTGGAATGTTAAACCTTTACAACAGCCACTCCTGTACTGATGGTCTCCGTCAGTGAGCGAGTCACTAGTTTACTTACTAAGTCCTTGAGGGCCTGGGTGATGGTTAGACTGGTGTTCCCTCCTTTCATAATCATGGCACTCTTGACATCCTCAGTCAGCTTTGGCGCTCTGCTTTCTAAGAAACGCTTGGAGCGCTTCGTCTTGGGTTTTCTGAGGATACAAGGATACAAGCAGAAGGTGACACACCGCCATCATTATAAAAACCTATGTATCCTAAAAAGATTTCTGTCCATGCGCGAACTTCACGGGCGGAATGCTAGGCTAGGTAGCCTTACAAAGACAGCTTCGCGTACACTGAACTAGCTAATTCTGGGGAAGATAAATACAGACGCTTAAGCACAGTGAAAAATGGACTGTCACACTTACATTACACTGTCTAACTGTGTCATTTTGAGTCTTTATTCTCCCTGCCAGCGACAGGAGCGCTCACGTTCTTCTTCTCCCACGTGAAGTAAAGCGACGGAAGACAACAGTGGTGTTTTTCTTTTTCTCTGGCCTCTCGCGGTGGTTGATATCCTGCTCCAAGTCAGTTACCGCCACCTAGTGTCACAATTACACCCCACGGCACTGACTGTCCACTAGAGGAGCCACAGACCAAAATAATGCTGAGAATATGTTTCTGTAGTACAGTATTACTGTGCTTGATAAATTTCAAGTAATGAAGCACGTGACTCCCATGAATGATAAGACAGACCTGGCAAAGAAAGCAAGTTAGTTATCAGGGTCTTGATATTGTACATGCTGGTTCACTGTCACACTGTTAATGGAACAGTGCTATTGTTAGTTATTAGTTAAACCTGTGCGTTTCTACTCATGAAAATTCAAAATGTCTGCTGTGAAGAAGGGCTGTGGCAGCGACAGACAAACACTCGTATAAGTTTAATGGAGTCTGGAGTGATAATGTCCACATGAAAGAGAGGTGACCATCAACAAAGGCTGTGCTGTTCTTCATTGGCAGCATCAGTCCAGAGGGAAGGCACTCTCCTCCACCCAGTGAGCCTGTGAGTTTCTTCAGGTGCAGACCATAATCATAAAGATATATTCAATTCAATTCAATTCAATTTTATTTATATAGCGCCATATCACAACAAAAGTCATCTCAAGGCATTTTTCATATAGTATATATTTAAGATGAATTTAGTTTACCTGTGAAGACCAATACTAACTGTTTTTATTCTTACGTCCACCTAAATTTCTCTAAATGAACCCTGAATTTCTACCAGGAACACTGACTCTCTGTGTAACTGGATGGGCTGTTTTTTAATAAGCTGTTTTAAAAATTAACTAACTCACTGCCTGTAAGGTAGTAGCTGTTCTACCCTGTGAAATGCCATGATGTCGTGATAAGGATTCTCCTAATGCTTTTTTGTTATTACCTCATCCAGTCAATGGAACAAACGTAAGTGAAAATAAAAATTATATCACAAGCAAAACAAGAAGACAGAAGACAAATAAGGAACCCATGAATAACAACAGCTAAAAAGAGAGAAAAACTGAGGTGAAAATTATGTTGAAGTCCAGTTAATCTGCTTTTAGATTTTCAAAGACGGTTTGAAATGTTTTTGCCAGGCATCATTTAATTTCTGAGTTGATATATTTACAGAGTACCAAATCTTTTCTAAATGACTGTATTGCATGACCTCCTTATCTCAGTGTCTACGTACTGGTGGCAGTGCCTTCTTTCATTTAAGCAGAATCACTTTCCAAGGAGAGTCCAGAAAATTAACCCAAGTCAACATTCATTGGAGCCATTCACTGTGAAGCTCCACACCTCCAGTCTGTAATGCAGGCTTCCTGTTAAAATCTCTTCTCTGTGTCTCATAATGTCTTATTACTGAATGCTTTGCATATATTTCAGGTTCAGAGGAAAATACAGCCCTTTACCACATTTATCTGCCAGAAACAGTTTGTTGTTACCTGAGGAACTCAATTCTGCCAGATGTTTTTATTTTTAAGTATTAGCTAATTGCAAATTGTTCCCAACACCAGCTACAGCCTGCCTGATATACCTGTTAAAGCCATGTACAGCAACAGTCTAGTGCTGTAAAGAACAGTACTTTACAATGAAGTACCTGCCCAACTGACTTTTAATTGCAGTTTTCAAAGAGGGTTTACTCTTTGATTGACATTGAATCCAAGAAAGTTTAATGTGGCGCGGGCACAGATCAATATAAGAAGACCATTTAACAACAAAGTGAAAATAGACCTCTGCAAATGAATTTCAAAATTCTTATTTTTTGGGAAGATGTAACCATGGAATGTGAACAGTATTTTTTGCTTAGAAAGTGATAATTAATTATTTAGTTTACATTTTCTGTTCACTGACTTATTGATTATTCAAATTGATTTAATTGTAGGATAAATACACCTGTATCTGAAAAGTCCAACTCTGGTGAGTTAGTATCATGGTCAAATCTGAGAGACGAGGATGTAGCAGCCCAAGCAACTCCACAAAAATGTGACTCAAACACTAGGTTATGAAAATCACTGGATTAAAGGACCAAAAAACTATAAAATGCTACATACATATTGATGCACACGGTATTAGCAATCTAATGAGAATATAAAATTCTATCACTCATTGAAGAAGGTTGTTCGGCATCAGATTTAAGGCCGTGTCACACTGCTCATGGCAGGGAGGGTCTAATGAAAGACTGGTTCAGGATTGCTTGGCTTCTACTGCTTTGATTCTGCTTGTTCTTTTTTCCATGTCTCTCCACCTCCTTCACCTTTCTGGAGGAGACACTTCAGTCACTGCAGTAACCCTGTTACAGCCAATCATTACACTGTTGTCTGATCACATTCTGATACATATGTGGGTTCGGCCTGCCTTCTAGCCACGTGGTTCATTGTATGTGAATGAATGGAATGAGTCATCATCAGTCTTATGACTTTTACTGTGTATTATTTAAACTGTTTAGACTTTGTATGAGTGTTCTCATGCATTTTAGCAGATGCAATGTTTGTTATTTGACATATTGGTTGACTGCAGCAGTGTTAGTCATATGGTGCTGTAATCGCAGGCTCCTTTGTTTGTGTTTTGTGTTTAACACTTTAAAACTTTCACACAAAAAAAAAAAAAAAAAAAGCAGAGTGTTTGCACAGATAAGTATCTTTTTTATTTAAGCACCAAGCTCGTAGCACAGATATATTTAGCACATCTTGACCATCCAGAGAACAGCAAAAGAAAGAATTAGAACAGCAAAGTTTCTCCTTCAGTACATCCTGCAACTGCACCCGCTCTCACCCGGAGGGGGGCTTTTACTTTCCCTTCCTCTGCAATTTTTCATGAGTTACAAAAGGAAAGTCAAAGAACTAACCCCCCCCCAAAAAACCCCCCTTCATGATTGAAAAGGTCACGCCTTAAACTGGTTTTGAACACTGGTTCTACAACAAAAACATCGGGACAAAAAAGGGGAAGAAGAAAAAAATAAAACGAGATTGGTCCGCAGCAAAAATACAAAATATTTTTTTGTATAAAATTCTATTACCGTACAACTGCAAAAATGCATTTTGAGTTCACAGTATAAAAATAAAACAAAGTTGCAATGATCCACACCAACAAGGCTAAAATGTACTTAATCCAAGAACAGTTAGCATTAAACTGCTACAGTATTTTTGAACAGTGCTAGTTTAAATTTTTCAGAAGACTACAGCTGTGTCACATCACCTGAGTCATCTGACAGTAAGTTGAGTAGTTCATATAAGAGCAGAGATTGGTCCTCAGGAGAGGATGAAACCACTCCAAAAAGTCACAAAAGACAAACGAGATAGAAACTTTTCTGAATGCCATCTCTTACGTGAAGCCTTCCAACTGGTATGTCAAGTGCCTTAGGTGATCAGTGCAGTTGTGGGTGTTGATGCAATGTCATAGGAACAGAATGTACTGCACTGCAGTGCTGAAAGCAGGTTATGACTACCACCATGTCTTTCCACAGTTCAAAATTCAAACTGCATTCTCTGGCAGGAGAAGCATCATGAACACCACTCAGTGGAATGGCAGGCAGAGAAGACAAACCTTGGACATCTGACATTAAGTAATTAATAAGAAACCTAACCTGCTTTCAGCACTTGCACACAACTTGAAATAAGATTAATTACAAGTTAACCCATCCCCATCAGGAGAAAAAAAAAAAAAAAAGAAAAAAAGATACCCCACCTATCCAAAACACATCAGGATGCGGCAGTTCCAACTACATTTTCAGCTGGTAAAACAAGAGGAAGGTGAAGCACACAGACCTATTGACAAAAAAGGAGGAAGAGAAGGCGCTAACGCTACACTGTCAAGCAACACGGCACTAGCAGTCACATGCACCATAGTGTCACAGGATTCTCCCCCCTCGATCAACAAAGGGCACTGATCCAAACAAAAAGAAAAAAAAAACTGCTAGGGGAGTCACATTTCTGACCAATTCACTGCAAAAGATGTCTGGACACAATAATTTTAATAAAATGGCAGTTTATGCAGCAGTTACATGTGGAATGATCCGGGATCACCCTGGCATGCTCAGAGTAGTGGGCCTCTATTGTGCGTGTTCAGATTTCTGTATGGGGCGGAAAGAGACAGAGAGAGGATGGATATTATGTGGGAAAAAGAAAAATGCTTTGCTGGGCAACTGAGCAAAAAGTGTCCGATTCATTATTTCCCATTCACATGGGGTGTGGGCATAGCCGAGAGGACCTACTCCCGTTATGTCACGGTTCTGGGGCCAGCTGACAGTCTGGCTCTGGCAGGGGTAGACCTGCTGCGAGCTGGACAATGGCTGGTGAGCAGAGGGCATTGTGAGTGCTATGGGCACGTGGGGGGGGGGGGCTGGGTCAGTGTGGGTTGGGGGGCAGGAGGGTGCGGGTGTGCTCTCCTGGAGTCATACATTCAGCTCAAACCTGGTCCAGGCTTTTCTCTAAAGACATGTACATTCGAAAGAGTGGTGGACAGGGCACTTCACATCAACTGTGCAACATTCAGTTGGAATATTTTTACATTGGAAAATCAGAGTACGGAATATGACTGGGGAGGGGTTGAAGACCCAGAAGCTTCTTACAGATACAGTACACTGTAAAACAGAAGCCCAGGTGCAAAGTGTACATACTGAATGTCTCAAATGATACATTAATTCATATACACACACAATTTCCAGGCATACAACTTTAAAAGTTTGTCTGTCTGGGTAAACACAAGGACTATATGATTGTCCAGGCGGAGGAGCAAAATGAATGAATGAATGAACGCAGGTGTTGGGAACTAATTTGAGCATTGCTTCAATGCCCAGCAAAGCAGAAATCTTTTGTTCTAGAGCAGTTAACATCAACCAAAGAGCACACCGACGAGTCAACCGCAAACCCTTTATCCAACAGTGTGACATCAAACAGCAAATATGGCATTCATTTTCAAAGTAACTCAAATAGGTTTTAGAGATTTGACAATGATAAGAATGGCCGAGCGTACCGTGACATACTTTCAATAAGACTTGAGACAAAAGGTTGGTATTATTTTTGAGTAAGAAGGTTTTTAAAGTGCACTCACTAATTGATAGTGATTAATTAATACCAATTGTCACATATGAAGGCAAACCAGTTGGGATGAATTTGAAATTTTTACAGATAAACTGATTAGAGCTCATAAAGAGGCAGACTGATCTGAGCATGTCAGGGCCCTGGCCTAGTGCGGGCGGAAACCTTGTCTGTGGGGGATGAGGGGGGAGACCTGCAGGAAAGGACCATTGTACTGGGCACAGGTGGACAGCCTCAAACAGAGCGTGTTTAATTCCTCTACATGCACTTCAAGATCACAGCAAGAGTGAGCTAGAATATCAAAACAGAGAAAAGAGCTTTCATGCAAGAGATCTAAGTCACAGGTACAACAATGCAAACAACTCAAACTGGAGGTTAAACTGGGGCTTGCAACTGTGTCACCACCAGGAGATTCTGAATGATGACGGAAGCAGAAGGTGAGGAGGAGGGATGAGGGGAAGGACAACAAGCTCTCTACTGGGGGGTATGGCTGGCTATGGGGGGGTAGCCCCAGGTGGCCGCCTTTCTTTTTACGCCTCTTCTTCATCCTCAACCCTCAGCTCTGCTGGTTCTGCTGGCGGTTCTTAGCGTAACTTGTGAAGACAAAATTGTAATCGTTGAATTGAGCCAGCTGGCGGTCGAGACGTTTGTAGCCCTCAAGTTTCTGGGCAGAGGAAAAGACACTGCGACATTTGGAGCTCTGCAGGGGCAAATGGGGGGGGGGGGGGTGAGAGAGAAGAGAATTTACTCAGTGACACTTCTAATTTCAATCACAGCAAGTAAAAATAAGTTTGTGTATACATACCTGGTTGACAAAAAGGGTAGTCACAAATTTTCCTGGCTTGAACACCTCCACCACCTTCCTAACCAAATCATCATACGAAGTCTGGGAGAGGTTGGTTTCGAAGCTGACATAGGAGAACTCCGGCTCAGGGGTGATGTGGATGGTCCAGTAAGTTCCCTAGATAAGCAGAGCCACGTTATAGAGATATGCAAGTAGCACAACCTAGCAATGAGAGGAAGGATGAGACACTCACGTCAGTCTTCATTCCATTCATTGAGTATCCACAAGGGTTGAACATTGTGGCATCGATCACAGAACCTGGTATCAGGTCACGAATTCCACTCATCTGCAAAAAGATGAAGAAAACTGTCAGCATCAGTCCACGCTCTATACCTGTTCATGGCAAAGTACTAGCTCTGTCAAAGTCTCTCTCTAAACTTGTTGCTATAACAATACTGAAGGGTTTATAGTGCATTCAGAAAGTATTCAGACCCCTTCACTTTTTTTCACGTTACGTTGCAGCCTTGTGCTAAAATTAGGCACAAGGCTGTAAATCTACACTCAATACCCCATAATGACAATCCTAAAACGGACTGAGTTTTTAACATCTCAAAGAGGTTTCTACGGCTTTGATTGGAGTCCTCTTGCAGTAAATCCAATTGTTTGGACATTGTTTGGATTTGACATCTGACGATGAATATCAGGGCAAAAACCAAGCCATGAGGTCGAAGGAACTGTCTGCAGAGCTCAGAGACAGGACTCGGTTGAGGCACGGATCTGGGGAAGGTTACAAATATTTTCTGCTGCACTAAAGGTTCCCAAAAGCACAGTGGCCTCCATAATTCTTAAATGGAAGAAGTGTGTAACAACCAGTGATCTTCCTAGAGCTGGCCATCTAGCCAAACTGAACAATCAGGGCCTTGGTAACAGAGGTGACCCGGATTCTGACGGTGATGATGATCTCTGAATATCAGCCAGAGTGACCATCAGGCTCGGTTACCAAGGCCCTTTTCACCCTGATTGCTCAGTTTGGCCAGACAGCCAGCTCTAGAAGAATCCTGATGGTTACACACTTCTTCCATCTAAAAATGACAGAGGCCACTGTGCTCTTGGGAACTTTCAGTGCAGCAGAAATGTTTTGTAGCCTTCCCCTTTCACACAATTCTGAGGTCTGCATACAGTTCCTTTGACCTCATGGCTTTGTTTTTGTTCCTGATATGCATTGTCAACTGTGAGACCTTATATAGACAGGTGTATGCCTTTCCAAATCAGTTGAATTTACCACAGGTAGACTCCAATGAAGGTGTACAAACATCTCAAAGATGATCAAGAGAAATGGAAGGAACCTGAGATAAAATTTGTGTCATAGCAAAGGGTCTGAATACTTACAATGTGATATTTCAGCTTTTCATTATTTTTTTTAAACATTTATAAAAATCTGTTTTTGCTTTGTTATCATGGAGTGTTGAGTGTAGATTGATGAGGGAAAAAATATATTTGATTTCAACATGAGGCTGCAACATCACAAAATGTGAAAAAGGTGAAGGGGTCTGAATACTTTCTGAATGCACTGTGTGAGAGCTAATGACAGTTAAGCCAAATAAACACACATGTTGACATCCACTTACACGAGTGACATCACTTGCAGAAACACCATCTTTCATATAGAACTGGTCCATAATGGCTGGATCAAGGTCGCTCATCAGAACTTCCAGTGTCTGATCTGCATGCTTGTTTTCCCAGTACTCCGGTAAGTCCAGGGTAAACAGATACCTGTGGGTGATACACAGTAAATGGTTATTTATGTCCATGCCCATATACAGGGCATAAACTCAGTTAATAATACCAAGACTGTAGAAGAGGCTCTGAGCAAGCTTTCATTTTAAATAAATGCTAAGAACAGATGTGACCTTTTTACCTCCATCTCATGATCGTACTAGATGCAGCAATTACTGAAATTCTGCAATAACACAGACCACCTTATCCGTCTTTTCATTTATGTTATTGATTTGACTGTTTATTCAAGGACAAAGAAAGTCAACAACATTCAAGGATACAGATACAGAGAAAATTATTCAGTATTCATTTCTGCAGCACAAATACCCAATGATACTGAAATGGATACTGTGTGGACAATACATCAGGTTTCAACCAGTACAGGATACTGCATGATGCTTACCAGCAGTCAGAGTTCAAACGCCCCATACAGTAGGCTGCACCATCTGGAAGAAGCAGAAAGATAGAGGATTGTTTCAGTCTTTATGGTTACTGTTCATGAAGAACATCATCTCAAATACAAAACTACATGCATCATCTATTGTTTTTCTAGAGGCCAAAGCAATGCCGTCAGCCTTTCTATAAATCACACAACATATGCAATAGAGCAAGTCAACAAGACTCCAATTTCATGGTCATACTGGCAAAGGTATTACAGAGATCAATGAAAACCAGGAAGCATGATAAAGAATAATTTACAAACTGAATGAATTTGACAACTTTGTCAGGACTTCCTAACAGAATAAATTCAAGATATTATCATAATACAATTCTTGATTAAACACAACCTGGAGCAGAAATGGGCAGATGAATAGATTAAACAAGAGAGGAAACATGGGTGACAAAACAGATGTGTTGCATACTTGGGAAAATCTGGCTGAGGAAGTCAACTTCCTCCTGGAAGTTTCGATGAGGGAACTCTTGATGTGTTGGCTTCATAAAGTTCTTGCGGGAGTAGAAGAAATTCTGAAAAACAGGGCCTGATCAGTGCCGTATTCACACATCAGCTACAAATATCCTTGAAACTGCAGAAATCATGATATTTCTACTTTCATTGTTCATGTGTACATATATGCAAATACTTTCTGTGTCCAACCTCGATGGCATCAAAGCCGCAGTACTCCCTGGCGAGTTCCAGCAGAGGCACCAGTGCTTGCAGCAAGAGGGTGGTTCCGCACGTCTTCAAAATGAAACGTCTCTTGGAGACAAACATGCTACTCTCACTGAGGAATTAAGAAAAAAAAAAAACAAAAAAAAAAAACACACACACACACACACACACACACACACACAAGAAGGGCATGAATCTTCTGTGTGCATTCTCTGATAATAGGTTTTGATTTAGAAGAAGTTCAGTATAACTTGTAAGTATGCATATTATTTTAACTTGGCACACAGATGTTTTAATCACATGGCAGAGCAGTATTACAGGGTACTCTTTAGTCTCTTTGAAAAAATGGTATTAAAATGCCTGTAGGTATAAACCCCAGCAAACTGATACCAAAGTTTGTTTTAAGAAATAATAAAATATTTGTTCACACTAATTCACTCTGGCTACACATCATTTGTAGTATATTGATTGTAGTCTGTGTTAGACTGTGGCAGAGGGGGAAAATGAACTAAATAAATAAACCCTATCACATGAGTGAGGCTGTTTCGACTGTGGAAACTTCTTGGTTGCTATGACAAAATTATTTTTACCTGCTAGATTTTTCATTTTAAAATTAGCACAGGAGAATGCACCTTACAGCTTTCAGTTGTTGATAACTGTGGTCTCAGCAGGCTCCAGTTTTATACCAACCCACCATCAACCCTTTAAATATAGCTGAAGCAGGGTTTGAATCTTCAATCTTTTACACTTGGTACATCCACCTTTGGGCATAATGTATACAAGACTATGCAGCATGTAATGTATGTGCCCATAGGTCTCTTGTCTCATCACCTGAGACAGTGACTGAACTGTAAATGACAAGCGGCTTACGGATGACCGCTGTCTAATCCTGCCTGCCTTCTAATCAGTAGGAGAACAGAAGAGACATCATGTAAGTAAAGAGCTAGCACTCACCTGAGTATATAAGCTTCCTGCTTGTCAGTCTTTGTCACACTTATGATCAAACAATGCACATTCTCCAAAAGTTTGTCCCACTCAAACCTAGAAGAAAAATGAAACGGGCAACATTTACTATTTGGGCATTCATTTGTATTTTTAAAAGACCTTGTTGCCATGTGGAAGTGAATCCCACTACAGGAAAGAAAAAGTCAAATTCATATTTACACTGGAAAGTTTAAATTTGTTGTTGCAGAGTTGTTATGACCTATGTTTTTTCATAGGTAAAGCACACACTCCTCTGTAGTAATGCCTGACTCATAAGAGAGAGGGATTCAGTTCTGAAATTATTTTGCTAAAGGAAAGATCAGCAAACAAACAAGCAAAAATCTCAAATGGATATAGAACAGACCTTTCTGTGGTTTGTCAACTGATCGGGGTTATGATACACTACTGCAGTTTGAAGTTGCCCCCCACCCCTGCCACTGCCACTGAAAGACAGCTGCAGTTGCGTTACATTACACCCATGGAAGGGCAGCCTGGGCCCATTCAGAGCATCCAGTAGGAAGCATAGCACAGCCTGGGCCAGTAGAGAAAGAGCACGAGGAGCCCAATGCTCAATGGGGAATTTTCCAGCAGCCAATGTTGGATATTTCACCCCCTGAGAGATGGACAGGGTTACATGAATCAACAGCCTTTTCTGGGGAAGAACGAGAAATGTAACCCACTGGATTACCTAGACTTTCAGGAGTGGTCCTCTAACTGGCAGTAATGGGTGTGGTCAGAAAGAAGGTGTGAACAACAGTAGATCAGTTACTGGCTAATAAATTAAATCATATAGGATTCCAATCAGCATTTAAAAGCACATTTTTAATATGCACAGAAAAACCTGATGAATTTTTTATACCTAGTAAAGTGGAAACCTTGGAATATCACTAGAACAAATGTATCTGGCAAGTCTTGCTATAATTCACTCTTACATGCCTCCACATCACAAAGAAACAATAGCCAAAAAAATGTAAAATAAATTTAAACTTCTAGTGGCTGTGGGTAACCAGGTGGCCTAGGATAGTTTAGGTACATGCCAGTAACCAAACCCCCCCAGTTCAAGTCTTCGGGCAAGTCATCAGACACCCTTGTTGCATGCCAACCCTGCTCCATTCGCTACAACAACCAAACTCTGCAGGGGACATGCATGTGACTCAGGAGGCAAAATGAAAAGTAACAAATGCTATCTTAAAGATAGGAAGCACCAATGAAAGGGGTTTGATTTCCAAGAGCCCCGAATACACAGTAATTCATGTGAAGACAAAGCTGACTTTTTTTTAAAGAATAGCAAACAATTGCTATTGCCAGTCGATCTACAGCAGTTGCTGACTGTAGATCGACATCTGATGACATCTTTCCTGAGTACAAACTTGCCTCTGGTTAGTTGATTTTGGCCTTAGTGTGTGTGCTTTTTATCATCATGATGTGCTTTACAAGACTAACTACCCAACCTTTGAGAACACTTCACACAGAGGAGTAGAAGACTAAACAATGTGTCAGGATTACAAGATTTCTTAAATAAACTGCAACATTGACAGTGTTCAACACCACAATCCACACAACCTCTATGTTATGGGTATTTGCTTCCCACATAGAATGACATAATACCATGCTGCAGGCTCAAAGCCAACAAGCTGGCTTTATAGTCATACGTGATCTTACTTCTTGACAATGGCCACCATAATGAGAAATCAGGAAAATGAATTTGTGTCTTTAGAATTTCTGAAAAGGGATATAAACTGAAATGCATCAACAGCTTTTATTTTCTGCTCCTGTTTGTGACAAAAGTAAACCATGTAGCCTCTTTTCTTTCTTTACTATCTTACAGCTGGCTACAAGGTGTAATTAAAAAGTTCAGGGACTATTTCTAACACAAGGAGCGTGTCACAGTAATGTGTATGCAGCAGGTGCAAACAATCATTTTCGAGAGAATCCAATGTGATTCACTGAAGGTACTTGACGTGCTTACAGAATGGGACAGGGAGCATTCGTGTCAGGTGACTACTTTAAACTAGGTACAGCTTTTGCTTGTTATAGGTGCAGTACAATGAGTGAATTAAGCAAAAGACCGTGCCAAACTGATGGCTGTTACAGACTCCTCAAACATTTGACCTTTACTGGTGAAAATGTGTTTACATGATACAAATGCACCTGTGAAAACCTGACGAAGCTTAAACCTTGGTACACTGAAATCCTTGCCCTCATTATCCATTTTATCTGAACTGAAATAATACAGGGGCTGACTCAGTGTAACAGGGTTAAGCACTGCAGGTATGCCTAATCCACTTAGAATAAAATTCACCTTTTTGTTAGAAACACAGAATGACTTCAGTACTATTACAACATGCCAGCTTCCCAGGTGCATACCAGAGGGACAGTGTTACTGGAGACCTGGGTCAGCTCCCATTTCAGTGTGAAACACACACCAGAGGCTATTTCTGGTAGCTCAGCAGGATCAGATTTTCCTCAAAGACAGTGTGGACTCCAGGGAAAGACCAGATCAGGCCACTAAATACGGTAACAGAGTTTATCCGTCCCCAGGAGACAAGGATACATGGCTAGCCAAGATGACATGGATTCCTGGTATTTTGGTTACATTGGACAACAAACTAAAAAGAACTAGTGACAAAAAATAAATCATAAGACTGAATAATTCCCAAGTGATGATAACTACAAAACAAATTTGGCTGCCAAGCTGTGCAGACAAGAAGACCAGATCTTGAAGTGTGTAGATGTGATAACACGGACTGGCCTTCAAAGACTAGGTGTTTGATAATCACTCGTAGAAAAATGTAAGCTGCCATTGAGCCTTGAGGTGGGGACAAGCAGGAGCAATGTGAGTGAGCTCCACATTTGTGAATCAGATGTCCTTGTGGACTTATTTGGACATTGGCTGAGGTCCAGCAAGCCTGATTCACTGACAGTATCCCTCTGAGCTGTTAATCTATCCGCTGGCTGTAAATTAATGCCAGTCCTCAATCACAGAAGTGGCCACACACATTTCTTAATCTGACCTCAGTGATCTGGGAAATGACCAAAAAGTAGCTCATAGCACAAGAAGGTTTAGCCTTGAATCTTGCCACAGGCTATTCACCCAGTGATACACTGCTGTAATACTGCAATAACTGGTAGAGCAGTGGCAAGCAGTTTCAAAAGGCTGAACCTGATGCAATTTGGACTAAACAGAGACGGTTTAAACCTAGGAGAGACAATGTGTTACAGGGGTGATGATTTCTAACCAGTTGTCTTTGTGAATCATTACTCTATGAAGACCTATTACACATTCAGTTGGTCAACTCTCACACTGAAGAATCAAGACCAGTCCTTGCCAAACTACCCCAGTGGACACTTTACTGAGCACCACACAGTGACAAGGCTCACCTAAATCATTCAATTCATTAATTCATGACTAACTTTGTTCTACTTGGTACAAACTCCTCAGTGCTTATGGCCTACTACCAAGTGGATTTCGTGGTGTTGAACAAAGCTGAAGGTCAACAGCCTTTGTGTCCATTCACATCCATTTCTTAGAATGTCCTATGACCCAGACACACTTTTCTTCAAATGCGACCAAGTGCCTCTAATCAAATCACACTAGGGGAGGCAGTCTAACCAATCAGAGGAACTGGGAGGGGAGTGTCTGCATGGCTGGAAACGTGACCAGAGCAACGACTACGGACAAGTTTAGTCGAAGCAGCAGCTCTAGGGGCTGCCGTGGAGTGAATAACTGCATGCGGGGTGAGAGAAATTTCAAGACTAAAGGAGAACCTCTCAGTCAGCTATGACATCTCATCCCAAGACACTCCCTGGCGACTCAGTCTCTCGTAATAGTCATGTAAATTCTATTCCATGCCACCAAAGCCGCTACAACCATTCGCTTAATTACAAAACAAATTTCATCTGGTTATGGACGCTGCTCTTTCAGTGATCTGCGACTTGCACGTGTACGCGCCCATGTTCGTATGTGTCGCTGCAGCCGAGGCAACACGCGGTGAGGACGAGCGACCACATGCTTGACATCTTCAGGCCCCCTAGTTGTTGAATGACGCAGAAAAAAATATCCTCCTCATTTACAACAAAACAAGAAACACACAACACCATCTTATCAAATCCCGTTTGACTTCGTAAAACAAACAGTTAAGTATATTTAACATATTGATGCAATTCATTCAAACGACGTCCCAAAACCAATAAAACATGTGCGCACCGATAGGAGTCAAAAAAAAAAAAAAAAAAAGAATAGAAAAGAAAAGGATCAAGCCCGCCTAATGTTAGCATCAAAGTGAGCTTACACATCACACTAACTAATCGTAAGGCTAATTCTAATGGTGCAACAGACCTTTAAAGTAATACGACGTGCTAGAAAACAGCATGAGACAGCTGAATATTGAAATATTTTGTCCCATGAACAAGCTAGAGTTAGCTAGCTATACACGGGTTGCTACCTTGCTGTCAAGACGTGTTTTAAACATAACCACTGATATATCGCTTACATTGACAAGTGAGGAATCATAATAATATACCAAAATTTTAATTACCACAAATTTCCAGGGTGAAGAATGAATGACTCAGCTAGGAAGTGCCACTGTTAAGGGGGAGGTGGCCATTTTCGACCGACTGTGTCAGCTTACTAGTAGTGTGCTCTGGTGTCAGAATACGATTCCACTCCTAGTTAGCTATCCAAGGACGAACTACTGATTATAGAGATTAAACTGCCTCTAGAAAACAAGATTTTAATCACATTTAACTGGTAAATGTCACGAATGAACTGAGGGAAGGAAGCAGTGTATGTGGCCGGCGTTTCCGCCAACGTTTCCATATGCTTTCGAAGGCTATCATGGCAGCTGAGACATTCAAATGACACAAACCTTGGGATGGTACGGAGGTCCCCGGTTCCTTTAGTCTCATCCTGTCGAGAGAACCACACCTCCAACAGCTTCTCGGTCCCCTCGAAGAAATGTGCACCGTTATCTTCCATCATGAGACAACAGACACCCAACAAAAAATATTAAACGTCGGTTGTAACGTTTACAGCTTAATGAATCCTTCCTCGATCAGGTATAATTTATTGAGGTACAGTCCTTTAAGCAATCCAGGTGTTGATTTTCTTGAGTTACCGTCTTCCCTTTTACAGAGAATACCGTTAGCGAGTGCTAGCTAATATCGCCGGCCATACTGTGTAAAGCACTGAATGGTGATGGCGCGGTGGTTTTATCTGCTAGCCATAGTTACGTCAGTCTTGCGCTCAGCTAATCCATTCACCAGACTCTAGCTTGTGACACTCGATTGGTCCAAGTACCTATCAATCATCGCGAAACCGGGGTTTCCTTTCGTTACGTTTTTTTTGACAGCCTACACGTAGCTTGTTACGGCTCTGTACAAAGTTAATATATTACAATGGCCTAAATTACATTTTATATGGTTATTATAATAATGTCACAGTACGTGATTTTATTTTGAGCTCCTATTTGAAAATATGGGACTAATTTATTAATCTGTTGTATAAATACTGTATTTTAAAGCTCCAATATTTCTGTCACCTCTGACATATGCCTTGCCTCTGTTCATGGATTGATTACATGTCAGGATATTCCCACCATACATTATAGCATGACCGTAATACATAAATTAATTATTGATACCTCATGCTGACATCAACACATACACAAAATTTGACCCTACATTATGTGTGCGAATGACACCAGCATAGGTAACAAAGTTATATTTAAAAAGCCGTCATCATCATCAAATGACGGTGCCAAGAGGGCTGCTACCATTAGGGTGTGTCTTTTTAAATCTTCTCTGGCAATAAAAGACAACAACATTTGTAGACAAACCTTAATTTATATATATCTGTGAGGACTTGATGTGTTATTGAATACTATGAAAGTACTGGTATTAGCAGTCCGGGTATTTTTAAACAAAAACACAGACAAAATGTATATACTTTGAATGAACATCTCTGTAGACTATGAAATCCAAACCACCGGTGCCATTCCGTTTTTGAAAAGCGTTCATGAGTACGCAAAGTGCAACAAACCGCAGCGAGAAACGCGGGTTGTAGTTTTTTACATCTCGACTTTCAAACTGGCAAACCGCGGCGGCTGCTCAAAAGAACTACCCTACCCAGTGAGCCCTGCGCGCCAATTAGAAACGTCAACGAGCCAGTGAACATTAAGCGGAGCAGACCAAAATCCCAAACAAGGAAATGGTGGGGGAATAAAACGACCAGATTATTTAATTAATGCATGTAATAATTAATATTTTATTTTATTGTAAATTAAGGCGTATTTATGGGTTAAAATGGATTACGACTTCAAAACAAAGCTGGCGGCCGAGAGAGAGAGAGTAGAAGATCTGTTCGAATATGAAGGTTGCAAAGTGGGTCGAGGCACCTACGGGCACGTTTATAAAGCTAAGCGCAAAGACGGGTAAGATAACCGTGAACGTTATTGTTTATACTGACATTAAACTGACGACAGGGTGCATTTTCTCAACAAACAACTCGGTTGTGTGTTGAATCGGGCGTTAGATTTTAGTCTTCCCGAAGCGTTAACCCGTGTTTCTGTGTTTTTGTTTTCATGTAACGCAGTCACTCACTCACCAACGGTCGCCACCCCCCTCCCCCCAACTCCCACCTCCCACCCCCAAAACAACACGCTAAAGCTGCGGTGCTATTTATGTTTTGACAAGTCTCTTCTCCACGATGGCAATGACGATTGTTTGCTCTTAATGCACTTAAACACGCTGGTGGGTATTGCTATCGTCATTTCAAACGATAGTGACATTTCAGCGCCTTTTCGTGGACAAGCTGCTCCCCCATTTTTTAACACTCTGCACTGCCAAACTTTTGTTTCGACTCACATTTGATAGTTATCTCTTTCCAATTTGCCCTCAATTCTGTCGCTGACAAGCATATTAAAGTACAATGCATGTGTGACAAGTGTCTATAATTTAATTTCCCTGAGGGAGTCATCCCAAAGGGATCAATAAAGTCAAGTCTTTAGTCTCAGCAACGGGAAGTCGGACAGATATGTTCTCAGGTTTCTGTTCTGATCAGTGTCACCATTTATTGCTAAAACCGCAAATTCCCAGTTCACAGCAGTACTTAGTGCAATTTTCTTTTAGTATATGTGAAAATTGTATGATTGCAGAAAGATTAATCACTGACCTGACTGACCTCTTGGAAAGGAAATTGAACATAAGGAGTGCTTTTACCAGGGACTAGTGCACAATAAATGGCTTTCTTTTCTCTCTTTCATGTTATAAATTGTATAGGCTTATTTTTTTAAAAATCTGTTGGTCAAGCAATGTCACACATTTGCAGTAGTTACTGACTGTACACTCAAGATTTTGATGCTTACTGTATTATGGCTTTTTAAAAAAAATAGAAATTAGGTACAACTAGATGTGATGGTTTAAAATGAAATGCTCTTTTTTATTAACTATTATAAAATTGTAATTATACATTTAGTCACTGTTGTCATAAACATGCAGTGATTATTGTTATTATTGAGATAAGCAGTGTGAGTGTTATTGTTCCAGAACAATATAATCCAAATTTGCACAATCCTAAAAGACAGTTACAGGGATCAGGTAAGGGCAGCATGTGACAGATGACCAGATGTGACCAATGCAGATAAATTGCTGTTTCTTCATCACCATTATTGAAAAAATTGTAATAATACAATAATAATAATAAGTTCATTTTAAAACCTTCTCAAACAATATAATTCAAACTTGCACAATCCTGAGAGGGTATCAGCTAGAAGTGACAAATGATCAGATCAACATGAAATACTCTTTCTTAGTCAGGTGTTGTAAAATTGAAATAATGCGGTTAGTCACTACCTAAAACAATATCATTAAAAAATGTCAGAGTGACTGAGTATCAGCCAGATGTGACTGATGAGGAGGTTACTACAGTGTCATGTTACATAGAATACTACGCAAGGTAACAAAGAGAACTGGTATTTGATAAGGACTCAGTATTAGCCAAAAGTCTGTGTTTGGGTTTTTGTATCAGGACAGAAAAAGTGGGATCAATGCAGCCATAAATTTGTGGTTTGCATGTGTCATGTTTTTGTTGTTTACATTAACCAACATGACTCAACATTGACTCACTGAGCTTTAAAGCTGATTCAAGGCTACAGACAGTGACTATTGTATTCATCTACAACACTGGATAATAGAGATGTGTTGTCACAGACAGGTTCTGGGCAGTCATCTCTGCAGCAATAATAGCTGTGAGCTTGTTTAATGTTGCAACAGGATAACATCCTGAAAGGTGTTAAAGATTGATGTAGCTTACCTAAGGGTTTTCTCAAGAATTCTTCTGCAAATGCACAAACTTGTCCTCTTTTTTTTTTTTTTTTTACTTCACCATTATTGTTTCATGCAAGTGTTGCAAAACCTCTTGGCTACTGTATTCAGCTACAGTAACTAAGAGATGTAGCAGTGATTTACTCACTTTGTCATGCTTTGCCTCCAGGATACTGTATGTTGGTAATCTGCTATAGCGCGGTGCAGTGACTGTAATATGACATGTCTCTCTCAGTTCTAACTGACTTAAACAGAGTGCAGCCACCACTGATGTTATTAGTTACACCAGTGTTATCCTGTCATTACAAGTCAGACTGTCTGCTGTGGCAGGTGTACGGTATTCAAGTAAGCCAAGCAGTGTAGCATCAACAGAGTTGGTATTTCAGCTAAAAAAATCCATCAAAAGTTGTGCTTGCTTAATTTAACCACCTGAAAGCACTGGGCAGATGCTTTTTTGTAAAGCTCTTCACAATGAAATACCTGAAAAGCTGGAAAAGAAAAATTGGGTTTACTCCAGAAATAAAAATCTGACTTCACAAAAACACCAATTTCACAAAAAATTATTTTTTTTAACTTTTCAAAGCCATGACCTTAACAGCTAAATTGCTTCTTGTTAATACTGTGACACAACACTACAGCTTGTAATATGTGATATTGTGGTTGTTTCTGTCCTCAGAAAAATGAACTACACAAAGAGAATCTGGAGAGTTGCTGCTGTCAGCCTGCCCTATAGCCTGGATTGTATTCCATAGGCTGTAGGCAAAGGCCCCCGGGATGGAGGGCACATATTTCTAGTGAAGTTACCATGTAAGGCTTATTTGGGTGAAAACTGAAAGGTAGATAACTACTTTGTCTCCAGTGCATAAAAATCTGGAGATGAATAATTGCAATTTCCCCCAGAATGATCTTAAATAGCACCCATTTTGTTTTAATGTTAGCTGGCTTCACACCTATAGCTTAATAAATATGTAACTTTTACAAGTTTATCCTGACTCAGAGGAAGTATGTCCCTGACAAGGTGTGAAGATGTATTGTTAGTGTTTTAATTAGATGGACTCTCTTCATGTGTATACAATCTGGAATTGTGCCTATATGAGCTCCAACTTGCATCTCTGTCCTGCAGACGTGGGTGTGCCATATTCAACTACTACTTTGTGTATCTGTTGCACTTCTATCAGGAGAGTTGTTATCCTCTAAAAGATAGGCTGGCTAAGTGTTGAAAAACTCTCAGTGGGTCACAATGAATGCATTGATAGAGATACCAGCACTTGTGGTTAATATGTCAAATCACACAAAATGTGAGTGCTCTGCATTAAAATGCAACATTCACACTGCTGAATGAATGGCATGTCTTGAATGGCAAAAATCTAAAAAAAATTTAGTCACTTTCAGTTCAGTTCTTAGAATTTTTGCCATATGCAGTCAAGTTAGGTCTACTATGGGTGTACTCTGATCATTTTACCCAAACTTAGGTTGTCTATGACTGTTCAGTTCCAAAGCAAAGTTTGATTGGACATTTGCAGTGCTGCTTGTTGGTGGTTTTTAAGCATAGGTTTATGATCCTGGCATTGCGTATTGCACATCAAGGACCAGTCACCAGTAGATCCACAGACCAGTCTTCCAAATTTTGAGAGAGACATGCTGGGACTGTGCACAAACCACAATGACGTAACTGCTTAGGCCTGCACTTACATTGCAGACTCACACTAACCAATACAAATGCTACCTCAAGGGCACTAACCAACCAAGCTGACATTTGCCCACCAAATGTTGTTTGGCTGTGTGTGGCTGACCATCATCTTTAGATTTTATGATGTCTTGTACTGTTGGATCTGTTGTTGTTTTGACATGTTAGTACTTATATTATGGTTACACATAGATGTCGGAGGAGAGGACTAGAGCTAGCCTCCCTGCCAGCAAAGCCACAGGTGGCAGATAGCGTGTGTAAAATGATAATAATTTGCTGTGACTTTCGGATGTTTAGGGTCTATGACACTCAGCAACTTTCAATGCTTGTCTGAGCTTTTCCTGCACTTAATGGTGAGTTGTCCACCTGTCTCCTGTGGAGCTCTTCTCTCCTGTGTGCGGCAGTATACGCAGAGACGCACATAGGGGTCCCGTTGGCGGGGGCAAGCACACACTACAAAACATACATGTATATCAGTGATCAGCCATTGTCATTGACTGTAGTCTTTGCAATGTGTAAATGTAACTTTTAGCAGAGAATGTGAGACAACACAGCCATCAGTCTTAAGTAGTTTTGTTAGGTTGGCTTGGTGTGCCAGTACCGTGAGAGTGCAGGCCAAGACCCAGTTGCAGAGATCCTTTCTATTTAACTGCCCCTTTCTTCAAAATACCTTGAGGACTATATGGAGTAACTGTTATTCAACTGGAAAACACAGGTGGCATGTCTTGGTATGTCTTACTGAGGAAGAAGCCTAGAAATTACAAACACATGTCCTTCTCGTCATTTTCTGTGCTTTTCTCATCATGCTTTTCTCTGCTTCTGTGTAGCAGAGTAGTGGATACATTTTAATTATGTGAATTTGACTAAAAATTACATGAGGAAATTTTGTTAAAATTAAATGTTATGCACTGTTTTGAGCATCTGTGCAACTCTTAGTATTAGACATGTGTGCCTGAGAGCCTTGACCATCTCCGAGGCCAATTAATCTGAAGTGGATTTGATCTTAGAACCATAAGAGCTTGTTTGATCTGTGCTGGCTGCTAACTGAATGAAGATGTTATTGGATGCTGTCCATAGACTATGTTTGCATTTTAATTGTGCCATTTTGCACTGTTTTAAATAGAATCTGTTTTCTCTAAGCCTTCATTTTCTCCATAGCTCTGTGCTCAGGCTGGATTTCATACACCACAACACTGCTTATCTTAAACTAGAATGGCACTCAGTAGAGGATATACCTCTGCCAAGGCCAAACCACCCATAACATGTCTGTCTAACTCTTATAATAGAAAATACAAGGAAGTGATAAATAACAATCCTTGATCCACCCCTTAAGCCATATTCACACCAAAATATAATGGGTTCATTCCTGGCCTGTGCCCCATCCCTCCACCAAGGTTTGTAAAAAGTGGCTCAGTACTCTTTATGTAAATCTGCTCACAAACAAACCAACCAAGAGACACGGGTGAAAACCTAGCTCCTTGGCTGAGGTAATGATCACTATGTATCTGCTGAACGTGCTCAGCCCAGCAGTGTCACATTACACGTACTAGCTAATTTTCACGCACAAATGTGATTCACAAGGGCAAATGACTATCCTGCAAATGGAGGGAAGCAACGACAGAGCACTCCTGCAGGGATCGGATGGCTCGTTGCTGTCACTAATGGAAGGGATTCCTCTGTGGTTGTTGAACCCTTGCAAGCTTTTTCTTGCCTCTTCCTTCACAAACACGTCCTGCTTTAATAATCAAAACCCAAAATGCTAGTTTTTAAGGTTGCAATAAGAACAGAATGGATGGAACATGTGTGCGTTTGTGCTTGTTTCTATCTATTTTATTTATTGTTTCTATTTTACTTATTTATATTCTATTTTAGGAATGATACATTGATAGAATGGTACTTTTAATTTCATTGTACATGTGACAATGACAATAAAGATATTCTGATTCTGATTCTGATGTTGAAAAGGCTGCATAGTTTCATTGGCTAAGAAATTGTGTTGTTATGTTAATCTCATTCTCTCTTTTTATCTCTACAGGAAAGATGAGAAGGAGTATGCACTGAAACAAATAGAGGGCACTGGAATATCAATGTCTGCCTGCAGGGAAATTGCTGTAAGTCACATATTTTTATATTTTTGTCTGTGTGTTCATTTCAAAGGTCAACATTTTGTGAAATATGCTACTTCACACACATCAGCCAACATGTGGTGGGGGCAGCTGTCAGTACGTTTAAGTGTTTCCCCATTGAGAACTGGCATCATTTCTCAGTATAGTGTAGCAGAGTCAGTACTGTGTAGTTTCTTTTCCTCCACAACTGACGACTGTATCAGGTCAATGTATAGATAGATAGTATAGATATGTAGTGTAATTGTGAACCTTTTAAACATAAACATAGTTCAAGCAGAGATATGTCACATAAGAATCTTGTGACAAGATCACAGGCTCAAGGTCAGTGTTGACCTGTAATGTAATGGTGTGTTCCAGTTGTACTCTAGGAATTTTCCGAGTTCCAAGTTGGAAGTTTCAACAGGAATGTCCCCTGAAATCAGAATTCCAACTTGGAAACCCCACCATTCCCAACATAAGAATTCAAGATGGCTGCTATTTGCATCAGTAGCAGTGAGCTCTGCTGTAATTTCACTGTTAATAGCAGTTATGTCGTACTAGTTCCACATTAAGTCAGTCATACACATAGTACTGTTCAGTGCTACGCTGTTTGTATGAGGAACAATATCATGTAGAGCGTTGTTATCAACCATAGACTGTATATATCAACTGGTATTTCTAACAGTGGTTAGCAATGACAATAGCTAGTCCAGGATACGGTTGAAATGGTTCACGTTCATGGCTTAAGGTTTCTTTTTTTTCTCAAACAGTTTTAAGAATGTGAAGTGTTTACATTAAAATCTAATGTTAACAACTAAGGTGTTCTCCAGGTGAAGCGCAGATTTGTTTTGAAGTTGTCTATGCTCTGAAAGAGTGACTATAAAGGCTCTGTGGGTGTCCATGTTTTTCCCATTTCTCAACTCGTAGGTGACGACACTCCCAGTTCCGAGTTCTGACCTTTGATATAAATGGAAAGCACCATATGGCAGTCTTAGTGTTTCTGATCTTATAAGCTGAAAAAAAAATCAAAATGCAAAACTCAGACAGGTTCTCAGAATGCATAGGTCTCTCTAATGTCTTTGTAATGATTTAGCTTTGAACCCAAGAAGCAGACACAGAGACCAAATGTAGATGAATAAGCTGAGTGGTTTTAATGACTTGCATGGGGAAATAGAGAGGGATGCTGGAAGCAGAGTAGCAGGGGGATTGGAGATGGACTTGCTGGTGGTTAAAAGGTGAACAGGAATGGCAGGTGGCAGCTAGCAAACAGTGAGGAAGCAAAGCAGAGGCACAATTACAGGGGCACTCTGGAGCGGGGTTCTTTTACTGTGCAAGCACTGATGAGGAATGAGGGTCAGGTGAGCTGGACGAGCCGTGACAAGCCTCATCTCTCTGCGCAGATCAGATGTTTCAGTCTGCTCCTATATGTCGTCTTTGTCATCAGTCACATGCTTCATACTCGACATGATTTGATCCCTGATTCGTGTCTGGCTGGCCTCTTCGCAGTGGTTTATGGCTGAGGCTGATGAGTGACAGGAAAGCAATGGCACATGATGTCACTGTACATGAAAGATGAAAAACTTGAATAGGCAGAACTAAAGGCTGAGAACTGAAGCGGTAACACAAGGATTTACACAACCAGAATATCTAGTTCTCATGATTTAAATCTGGTTTTAAAACAGATGTCTGTTAAGTGTCTACATGCCTCCAGCATTTGTTTTACATTACTTTACTTATGTCCAAGTGACATTCCTGCTCATCCTCTACACTACCTTTTTGTGTGTTTGACTTTGGCCCTCCTGCAGTTTAGTATTCCTGATAGAGACACCTGATCACCAAAGGCAGTAAGTGTCGTGCCTTAATTTAACTCAGGTTAGAAAGAGTGTCATGACAGAGGGTAAGAACACAGGTAGACCCATTGAGATAAACTGCTGACACGTTTGACATGCATCACGGTGTTGGTCTGAATCGGGTATGACTGGTCAATGGGGTATGACTGGTCATGCACAAACTTCCAGATTGCTTCAAAAACTGGCATCCATTTTGTTTAATTAAAAATTACAATTTTTCAGATTATAAAAAAAGATATTTCAGTGGCATTTTGATGACTGTATTTTCAGTAACAGGGTCTACAGGATCTCTTTGACATACTTCTTCACCAGTGTAGTTACAAAGTAAGACGGTACTGTTAGATGATGACATATAATCCAGTAAATCCACTTTGAGTAATAATCCATGAGTTTGAAGGTCTACCAGATGCAGATGCACTGCAAATCAGTTTATAATACCATCTACCTGGATTAATCTAAACGATTCACTAGTGGCAAAGCAAATTGTCACAGGGTCTAACAGGTCGCTATCCAGGGGAATGCTAGCATTTTCAGTTCCAATAAACACTGCAACATCACCTGTAATGGAATGTACTTGTTGTCCATCCCTGTTAATTTCACATACCCTCGACTGCCTCCAGTCTTAAGCCCAATTCGGAACGCTTGCCACATTCACATTGATGCGTGATTTCATTATCTGCCAGAAGCGTGCTCAGTGCATGCTCTAGAAAAGGAAAATGGATTCTTGTTTCAACGAGAGCATGTGTGAGGAGATCCACTTCTGTCATATTTTTAGAATTCATCTTTAAGGAGGTCAAAGACACACAAATGGTGGTCACTTAATGTCAAGACATTGCAGTCTTTATTTCTATCACAGTATGGCTCTGCAATGTCACAGAACTGACAGTTGTAGTAATATTTTTTGGATCCCCTTATGTGACTACTAATACTGCTAATTTGTTAGGTTTTCATTTGCTGACTTATGACAGCATGACTTTCAACCTCTGCAGTGATAGGTTCTTTTAATCTTGGTTGCTTCTTTTGGTGAATTAACTTTGCCCACCATTGGAATTAAAACTGTAGCCTTAAATTTGAGTCTCAAAATGTCAGTTTCTCTCTCCCTCCATTTTCCTTTCTGACATTCTGTCAATGTCTGCATCTAGGAAGGTGTCAGATTACCTGGTCACCAGTTTCTCCTTCTGGTCCACTGCTTCTCTGCCAAACAGGGTGGAGGGGAGTGAGTCATGGCCTCAAGTTGTTGTTGTAGTAACATGTCGCTAGACACACCCATTACCTGATGGCCTCACATATATTTTTGTGTGAGTAAATAGAGGTGTTGTTGTGGATTCGACTGTAGCATTCATTCACCTTAAGAATAGGCTGGTAGCATTACAGAGTTCTTACATAGTGTCATGTTACTTGCACAAGTAGAAAAGCTCAGTGGTTAAAGCAAGAAATTAGACTTACTGTGTCTTTATAGGTTTGAAAGAACAATCTTTCTAAAGCTTTTGATGATAGCAAAGTTGGCCTGTTTTTGATATTTCCCCTGCAGTCAAACTGAAAATAAGATGAGATGTATTTTGTTCTGGCGTTCGCAGCATTCTTTTCCAGAATAATCAGATCAGACCATGACAGTCTCTTGTGGGGCAAGTAGACAGAGACATCACTGGAGAATTTTTACTTCTGCATTTTTACATGATGAATGCTGACCAATAATTGTTACCTACAACTGTCTGTATTATCAATAGCCTCATGTTTCAGCTCCTTAAAGAGCTGGATTTGAGAAAGAAATCCAGCTCCAGAAAGAAATTGAATTATCTGGCTGATTTAAAAGGGGGAATGAAACTTATGGTATGTGTGTTAAGACCATTTAAAATGTTCTAAAGGATATTTGTGATATTAGTCTGCTGTGTGTAATTCCATTCAATTCAATTGAACAACAGGAATGTGTTCAGTAAATCAGTTCAGTGCCAGAGAGGACATGAGCTAATGCATGTGCTCATAACTGGTCAGCATCATTGGTTGGCACAAATCATTTTATTGGGCACTCAGACCAAAAATGGCAAGGGTTTGTGCAAACTTGTTAATATCAAATGACATCTTACACCCACACAACTGTCCCAGCTACAGTGCGCACAGGAAGAAAGAGTGGATGGACCCCCATTTTATGTTATGCTGTGGTCTATTATGAGAGCACAACACAAGGACAAGAAGCGGAGAGTGAAAATGAATGAAAATGAAAAGTGAGCAATTTATCACTACACACAGTGAGCATTTTTTACAGTCAGTGTAGCTGGAATTCAGAGTAAACCAAAAGCCAGTAAACAAAACCAAGCTACCTTCCTCACAAGAGTTCTGCCTAATCCCTAAATGGACAAAAGAACAACAGAAAAGGACATTTACTACTCTAACTCCCTAAGCTAAACGACACTGGAGAAATTAGTGTCTACAGAAAAATTGCAAATCATCACTGCCCCCACAAAATCTATAAAGGAAATGTTAGCAATAAAGCCAAAGCTAACAATAAGCACTAAGTCCTGTCACAATAATTATGTTATTTACTATAATATGTAGAAATAACCTTGATAAATTCTGTTGACATCAATATTAGCCTGTTGTGTTTACATGTGTATTAGTTTACAGAAGAATGTCACCAACATTTTAGCTGACATGACGACAGAATAAACAGCAGTGCTTTTACTACCATTATAAGACCTCTTGTTTGTGGCAGAGTGTCACTGTGGGTGGGACTCAGGCAGCCCCTCCACCCACACACATACCAGCCACAGTCAACATCAACCATCCAGCATCGTCTTGGAGAACCTCAAGTCATAAAGGATCAGCCAGTCTACATCGTCACTGGAGGTCAACCAATATGTGCTGGAACAGAAAAAGCTCCCATATGCCAGTGTTTTATGCAACACACCAAAATATAATGTAAATAAGGCTGGGACCATAATAGAAGCATGTGTAGGAAGCTATACACACATTTATGTGCATTAGCTTACCACTGTAAATGGGCAGAGTGGAATAGTAAACTGTATTTACTGTGGATTGTTGATGTTTAGCTGATACTTACTTACTTACCAGCTTATTAAGGTCAGTATCAACCAATACACCAGTATTGATCCAAAGAATTGCATTGGTACATCCCTATTTGTAGAGCCATTAGTTTGAAGGCTTATTGGATGCCACTGTGCAGCAGTTTATAATACTAGGATTGTGATGCATTTTTTCAAACAGTGCTGATGTCAGTCTGAGTATGTCCTCAGTTATGTTGGATAAACTGAAAAAGAGACAGCTTACCATTTTAGTGGTGAAAAAAATATTTTTATTTGTTATGAAGTCTGCTTTAGATATCACTTCTGTTTTTCTTGTATTTCTAAGATGACAGAAGGCCGACCTTGTCATAGCAGCAAAGTGATAGCAGAAGTTTAGTGTGGAGAGGATTGCTTTTGGTGATGTCTTCACTCTTTTCCAGGTATGGCTCTAAAGCTGTGTCAAGAAGATAAGTGTATTCATGGTAAATGCCTCTAAAACTGTGCAGGACATGCAACTCTATGTGCCCGCATTCTTTACCTGTATAAATCTGAAGAATGTATGCAGAAGCGAGCCCCTCCCACTTATTTCTCACAGAGAAAACCTTACCAACCTTACAACCACCAGACATTGGGTCTTGCTTAAAAATCTTCTAGATTTGCCCAGTAGAACAAAGGAGTCTTTGTTCCTCCCAAACCACCACCTCACTTTGTTTAGAAAACTGTTTAGCAAATTGAGCAAGTTGAGGCAGCAGGGTGGGGGGGATGTTGGTTTGGCTGCAGTGTGTTTCTGGTTTTACCGAATTTCGATGTTAGCATTCATATACTCATTAATGATTAGTCAGTGGTCAATAAATCATTTTTAATCAATATAGGTCACCTACATTGGCAGGGTTTGTTGCTCTGATTGATTGTTGTTTTGATTGGACACCAAAATATATATTATTCAGACCAAATAGGAAAAACTAGTAAGTGATGAAATGACATCTATTTGTAGTGGTCGTAGTGTTAACTCTGCCTCTGAAACAGGGCTCATTTTCTATTGGATTTTATTCCTCTGGGAAGTCTTTGTTGTCACTACATGTTCAAAATATCTCCATTTTAATGATTATAGTGATTATCTGTAACAGGCATAAATTGAGGTTTCAGTTAACAAGACAAGTTAAGGTGAATCATTTTACTTTTACAAGTTGATGTTTAGTTTTTTGTTCATCCTCTTCACGTGGAGTTCAGAAGCAGGGGCCTCCAGCATTCACAGTATTGTTCTTCAAATCTATTATTATTTTTCTGTACCTTTTTCAGCCCCTAACTAGTCCTTTATGCTTTATGCTACAGACACCATTCAGGTATCAAAATGCTTCTCCTGGACTTTCAGGGATGTATTCAACTTTTTGATCCTATGCGTGTATGATTTTACTGTTTTGCTTATTCAACTTTTTTCAGCTGTTTATGCTTTTATGCTATTTATAACAATTTTGCAATTTTACCGTCACTACAATATATAATATAATTATATAGATCATTATGAATATTTTACGCTTTTTGCAATTTTGCAATTTTACTACCACTGCAATCAATTTTACCTGCAATTAATTTCACCACATAGTATCCTATGGTCATCAGTGGCACAACTGGTAGAGCACTTGTTTATTGATCAAGAGATTGCTGGTTCGAGTCCAGCAGTGGGCAGTTATAGATTGTTTAAAAATAGTATTGCTAATAATAATATTAATAAAGATTTGAAGAGCAATAGTGCGAATGCTGGAAGCATTCACATGCATTTTCTGCAGGAAATGCATTTTATCTAGTTTTTCTTACTTCCTACTCATCACGCCACCCTGCTTCTTTTCTTGACAATCCAGGCAGTCAAAGTTCCACTGTATTCTTTCAGCTAAACATTGGTTGTAGGTTGCATAACATGGCCCACTGAGGTTTCACAGCCTTTAAACCTCTGTGGCAGAAGCAGTCTGTGTTTAGATAATGCTTAGGCAACTTGGGTAAATCCTCAGCTGTAGGAGGTGACCTGACCTGTACAGGCTGAATTCATCAGGATAGACCTTATAGGTGGAGAGATGGAGAGAGTCCAGGTTAAAAACAGAAACATGTTTAGTTTTGGTTTGGACAATGAACTCAAGGTTGTCAGCTATAATGATAAGTTTGTTTTTGTGTTTCTTGAGACTGTGTGTTTGAGAAGACAAGTGAATTTTGGTTTTTGGACAGCAGTGTTATTAGGTAATACAACTACCGTTTTGTAGTAGTGACACATAGAGAGACAATATCTACAGTTTTTTCCCTTTTTTCTTATGATTTCATTACCAGCATTTTTATTATTATAATTTTCATTATTATTATTGTTAGATTGTGTTAAAATAATGATATAATTTTCCTTGGTAGAAGTATAACACACAGCTCATAAATGTCCAATATACGTGCAATCTGTCATCCAACAATTTGAATCTGTCATTGAGTATTACTTGAAATGCAATAAGAAATTAAAACATTTGTGATTTTGGCATAGTTAAACAGTGATTACACTGTGAGCACAAAAGCATGGTCCTGCTGTTATTACAGACAAGTCTGAACTAGCCAAGACTCTTGGACTGTTCATGGGTTCACCTCTTCTGTTGAGACATGACTTTTGGCCCACCAGCGTCTAAGGCCCAGGGGATATTGTATTTGTTAAAACACAGCAAAAAACACAAATATTGAATAAACAACACCACACCAAGTGTTTATCCAAAGACATGAGGGAAGCCACCTACAGTAAGTTCAGAAGTTGAGGCTCTGTCTAAAGGCTGGATTTTTAGTTACAAATGTCAAATGGGATTTTGATAAGGTTTTCTTACTTTTAACACTGAACCCAGAAGTTCTGGTTTTGCTTTGGCTCTCCATTACCAGTGGGAATGATGCTAATTTGAAACAAAATAATTATCCTTGAATAACTGGATAGAATTTCACTTCAGCATGATTCTGTTAAAACAAAATAATTACCTTATTTCAGGGTTATCCACTTATCATGAAGGGGCCTAGAAATCCTCCAGTGGTTTAATTATTATTGTGTCCATTCAGGCACCTGCTCTGGTTTCACATCTGTTCATTCCATTAAGTTTGACCTTTGTGAATTGAAACATTATTCATGAATTTCATTATTCCCATGAAACAAGTCTTGTTCTCCCTGTTGGTCACAATGGCTTTTGTTTAGTTAAATGTCCTGACCTCATAAATATTCCCCTTTTTCCCTTCTGCCATAGCAGCACATGTGGGCAGATACAGTATGAGAACTGGTTCATACTGTATCTTTCCATGTGAAGATAAGTGTGCAGTCACTCCCTCAGTGATAATGATTCAGTGAAAGAAAATTATACAGTTAATAAATTGGCTGAATGGTCCGTTCACCTCGAGTAGAAACATAAAATTATGCTCCAGCTTTGAGATGAGGCTCTATCACTCTCCATGAGACAGCCTGTTTTCTGGTCCAGGCAGCCATTCTTCCCCAGCATGCTGATCACTGTGCAAACAGGAACATATTTTAGTTGTATTTGTCAAGGGTGGAGGTTGAAAAGCTCAAACACAGGGTTGCTAGGGATTGAATGAGAGCTAATGTCTTGCTGTCAAAAAATTGAAGAGTTCTTTTTTTTTAAATACTCATATCTAAACATAGCATGGTAAACCATACTGTGTTGTATACAGTATGTATGCTCTAGCAAATTTGCAACTAGCTGTTGTTTCAGTAAGATAAATGTAACTACAGACAATGTTTGTGTGTCTAATCTTCCTCTGATCTGATGCAACATTTTCTAGAAGCAGTTCTGCAGGATCCTGTACTTAAGTCATATTTTGTGCTGCAGCCTGTAGTCTATCAAAGACACAGCCTAGTCAACAGTGTATGTCTGTAAATAACACCAAATGGCTGCAGCTGTGTGGGCACTGATGTCTCACTGAGCCAGTGGCTGTCATTTTATTCATTCTGCAGGGAGAAAGCTTGGTGTGCATATCCCCTTGAAAACAGAGCTGCTGTGTTTGTTTCTAACCAGAGGAAGGCAGAGCCCTGTACAGAGTGGCCTGTAATGGATTTATCAACCTGCTGTTTGTCAGCCACATGAGAGAAGTCATTAATCAGTCCTGAAAAGCAGTGCTGTTTTTCTTGTGGCCTTTTCTTGCTCATGAAACACTCATCCTTCTGCCAGTCTTATATGCTGTGAGATACCAGACAATTCTGAAACCCTAGGATTCAAGGCTGCTTGCCATATTCCAAATTTGTTTATTTGGCCTCAGTTGTCTTCGGAGCAGATTGGAGAGGGTAAAATCACTCACACACCGCACACCACAGGACAAGATCATCTTTAGAACCATTGGATAATCAGGCCTTTGCTGACTTTGATCGCAAGGGGAGATTCAGCCCGATAATTGGCCCAATAATCTTTTAGTGTGTACCCCACCTTGCAAGTGATATGGCTAAGACAAATGTTATAACTTTCCAAAATCAATCACAATCCAACAAACACACCTACTTTATACAGTGATTGGCCAGCTACACAGAGTGTATGTAAGCAGACAAGATTTGACCTTCTCTCTCAAGTTCTCTTTTTAGGTCTGTCCCATTTTTGTGAACATGATATCTCAAAAAAGCCTTGAGATAATTTCCTCAAATTAGTTTTTTTTAAAAAGTTCACTTGGACTCAAGGATGCACTGATTAGATTTTGGTTGTCAAAGGTCACAGTCACTGTGACCTCACATTCTTCCTATTCTTGTGAATGTGATAAATCAGAACACTTGGAAGGAATCTCAATACATCTGACACACATGTCCACTTAGAGTCAAGGAAGAACTGATTAGATTTTGGTGGTCAGAGGTCAAGGTCATTGGCCTCACCAAACATGTTATTGGCCACGATCTGAAGAATTCATTTGCTAAAATACCCATTCTGTCATAGTCTCACTAAACACTTTACTTCTGGCACTTTTCATGTAAACAACCAAATACAACACCATGAATGCCTTTAAGAAGGTACTCCAAAACTGGTTCCCCATTTATACAATTTATCATATCTTGCCCCTCTGTGTGATGGTCAACTCCTCCCTACCATCAAATGTGGCTGTTCAGAGGAGTTATTATCCATTTTCAAATGCTGTGGCTATGAACCCGTTCATTTTAAGTATACTGAACCCTTTAGGCAAGGAGAGGGTTACCTCCTCCTCTTGTAGTTTCTTTATGCTTCTTCCAATTTACCACTGAAACCCAATTCCTATTTCCTTACCTACATCCAGTCCTTTCAATACGGCATTAAATCTGAATATACTGAAGATTCGTTTGACAGTTTTGAGATTTGAGTTTTGTGGATGATGGAAATTTAGAAATATTTCCATATACAGGACAGATACCTGGCATATCAGGATTCTTTACAAGCAAATGTTTGTTTTCAAATGTGTGCAGACAGGACTGTTATTGAGATCACCTTAGTAAAGTTCAGGTCAATTATAAGACATTAGCCAATGAGTTGAAGTTAAGATCAGATCAGACATAATAAAGAACAGAACAAAGTAGACATCATTCAAGATGTATGTACAAGTATCCTCTTTTTAATGGTCTGCATTGTAGGGAAAAACAACATTTTTGGAATCTTCAGAGCTCAAATATATTAATAATCTAAAATAGAAAATCTTTAGATACTTTTCTAGACACTCAAAGATGTTTTACCGGATAATTGAGCAATAAATAATGGCAGTACAATCCTGTTAAGAGGAGTTGCTCCACCACGTAATTCATGATTTGCGTCAATGGATTATCTGAAATTAGAGCCTTTTCCTGTGAGTTGTTGACCTGGTTTCAAGGGTATTTACACAGCTTTGGTTACTCATAGAGTGTTACTTTGAGCTGCGATGAAAACCAAGCTGGATAATTGTCTTTTTGGACACAGGTTAGCATGTGCATGTGTATTCAGAGTCAAACGCAAAAATCCGCATAAAGGAACAGCCAACCAAGAATGACAGCAAACAGCTGATGTTGACTCTAGTTTTCTCCTGACGTCGCTCCAGCTCACATTATGCCAAAGGGATTTCATGAGATAAAGTTTTCAGTTTTTTGTTCTTGCGTGGAGTTTGTGTTGGAGCATTTCTTGCTGTGTGCTGGGGGCCGGTTGTTTCATAACAGTCGTGGACTTTATCCTGGAGCTAACGTTATGCTGACTTTTGGGAGCGAGCATCCTGAACACTCAACCCGAGTTCTTTACACCTAAATTCTACAGGGTGTTATAGGCAACAGAGAAAGTCAGGGAACAGTCTATTCACATATTGGCAAAAAAAGAGAAACTATTACATGTAATTGCTTCAAATTCTTTCATACATTACCATTAAACAAAACACGCAAGCCAAGGATTTGAATGTCTTACTTTAGGTGAAGTAAGAGTCATGACAGGCAATAGAAATGAATAATTCATCCAGTTAGTGGGAGTCACTGTTTCTGTTCTGTCACTCCCAAATGAGACACCCTGTAGACACAGAAGTCTGTCTAAAGGGCATGATTGATTATGGATTGTCTGTGATAGTTCATCAAATGGCAGTGTGAATGGGAAAGGGAGAAACCAATGAACCAGTTCAAAGATAAGAGAGAGACTGTGTAGCATTAACCAGGACTGAAGTCATTCCATTATGAATCTGCTTCCCTGCTAACCTCCATTAGGCCTTCAGCTGCTGTGACAAAAGAAAACATTAGAAGTTTCCACACAGTTCCTCTGAAGCTGGAACAATAGATTAAATTCATTTGAAACCTGAACCGCTAATTGCTGCATTTGTTTGACTGGTATAGACTGTTGTTTCCATTGGCATCACACTATATTGTGTTTCACTGGATTGTGCTCTAATGTACAGTGTTAATTTATCATACACAATGATCAATATAGATAATAATAGTACTTTATAATGAATTGCTGTAGATGAATGCTGCTGGGGGTGTGGATGAAATTTCTATTTGTACTTGTACCTGTATTTAATCTGAATAATTCTTACCATAGCATTTCATTGGAAACAGTAGCATGTTAGTATAACACATTGGCCTGATTTGTTAGCATGCATTTTCTCTGAATCTGCTTATTTTGTACTCCTGTCAGCCAAGCTTATTACATCAATATCACATGAGCAAAAAGTTCAAGAATACATGTTTGTTTTGCTTATACACTAGAGTGGCATTACATTAAAATGTTATCACATCTTGTCTTGTTTAAAATGATCTCCCTCCACAATATTCACTTAAGTCCTGTTGTGTCTTTCAGCTCTTACGAGAACTCAAACACCCAAATGTGATTGCCCTGCAGAAAGTGTTCTTATCCCACAGTGACAGAAAGGTTTGGCTCCTCTTCGACTATGCTGAACATGATCTTTGGGTGAGTCCTTCCATGCTGTTGCATGCTACTACATACAAGAGTATCACATGAGTGTCCCATAACGAGAACTGATATTTTCCAAGTTCAAATAAATGTGTCAATGAAAACCAGTTTTCCTTTACTATGACTGGCAGAAAACTTATTGGGTCATGTAAATAAAGGTTTCCTGATGTTGAAATAAAGATAAAGACATAGTATATAATAACATTAGTGGTGTATTTAATTGTGGAAATGAAGTTACAGTTCATGTGGCTGCAACATTTACTTTTTATCTGTTTTTTGCTTTGTTTTTTGTACTGTGTACGGCTATTCAACTAAAGCAACACAGCACGTTCAGTGATCCATCTGACTGTAGGCTTGATTGGAGAAACACTTCAGGGACATTATGTTCACATGTGAATGGTTTATACATCACTAAGATAATGTTAGCCAGTGAGAAAGATTAAAACCACTAATATTTCCATGTTGAAATATTTCCTTTAGACTATGCAAGGGTTCAGCAATTAGATTTTATTTTATTTTTTTCCCTTTTGTTGCATCATTTTAGTGTGTTAAGAACAAGACTGTATGTTTTAGTACATTGTTTAATTTCTTCTAATTAGTTTAAGAATAACAATATTTGGAAAATTGATTTAGGAGTGTATGTGACGGCAGAATACAGAGTTACAGACACTTATGTTATAGGAATAGTTCGAGATTTCTTAGAAAACTTTACACTTTTGTTTTGTACAGATTAAACAAAGATATAATGTATTGGTGAGATTTAGAGATGCTGGTAAACAGATTTTGCTACCTTTGAACAGAGCCAGGCTAACTGCTAGTCTTTCCAGTCTGGATGCTAAGCTAACTGCCTGCTGATTGAAGCTTTATTTAACAGACAGACAAGAGAGTGAGTGGATGTGAAGATCTAACTCTGTGGACAGACAGCAAATAGGTGTATTGAACTAGTCCTAATTTCCTTTTATTAACTAAAACTCAAAATCATATCATTAAAAAAAAAAGACGTGTTGCACTTGTATAGTGTAAAGTGTAACTTCAAGGCTTTACAAACTAAAACAATACTAAAATAAATAAAATAATAAAACAGTGACCTGCTTCATTTATGGCTTAATGAAATCACTGTTGATACAAATCCATTATACAGTAGGGATGTCACAATACTAGAAATTTAGTAGTTGGTACCAATACCATTAAAATTCCACAATTCTTGATACCAAATCTGATACAGTGAGGCATGTGCACACACACACACACACACACACACACACACATACATGCACATCCCCTCCATATAGTCAGTGTGTAAGCAGTAGTATAAATTGACTAACATGGTCACAGACCAATAGTGAGGACATATTGATATATATAACATTATGAAAACCCAGCTCACAGTAAGATCTATTGTTATGTTAGCCTAAACAAGATAACATTAGCCTTTGAAAATTGTATGTGGAGCATTTACTACAACAGATTCCAGCTGTCACAATTTGCAAAGGATAATCGGAAACATTCCAGGATATGAACATTTTGGCAAAATTTTGTAAATATCACGTTAGCAACTGAAACTGACTCACCCTGACTTCTGTGTACAGATCCAGTTTCCTGTCTTTGAGATGCTTAGATAAGTCTATTTACTCCTTTCATTCAAAATGCTTGTTAACTACATTTGCATACTGGCATTTCGTTGTCCATGGTGACTCTTACTGTTTTTTTCCATAAGTCACAGCAGACCTGTTGCTGCATCCACAATTGCTGCCACCAATTCCACGTTGCTGTTGTCACTGTGTCTGTCTTCCTTCCTCTTCTTCCTTTTGCACTTGAAGTCAGACTAGAACACTTGTGAGGTTATTATGCTTCTTTCATCAGTCCCCCGAGAATCACATCTTCCGTACCTACAACATCTACTATACTGTAGAAAAACAAGTACTGTCACATTTTCAGAATTTTGGCATGGACTTGGAACCGAAGTATTGGCTGTAGTGACATCCCTATTATAAAGTCAAATAGGGCAAATCATTTATCTTTGTTATTCATTACTAGACTTAATTTTAGCATGTGCTTAACATGCTGCTAAAAAGCATACCTCTCTTTTTGTTATTTGATGATGCTTCAGTCTCCCGCACGGCACAATTGCAGGCAGAAAAGGCAACACAAACAAACATGGAGGAGAGTGAATGTTACACAGGAGAGGGTTTTTCCAAACAGATTAAGGAATCCTACCAGCCAAGACATAACAAGGAGTTCCTACCGTAAAGAGGGGCTATGTTGACCATATTCACATTTTAGAGTATTTTGTTTGCAACTATAATTGAAAACTCTTTTCTGTCTTTTTAAAACTATTTAATGTTTGTTAGGGTTTACAATATTTTTTACAATTTCAAATAACAGAAAATATCTGTAAAATAATCATAATTTAGACACATTTTAATATAGTTATTAAATTGTGTCATTTTAAGGCTACCATTTACAGTTTTGCACTGTTTTAATAATTAGCACAATAAACCCTTTTTCCTTACATGATTTTACTAAATAATATGTGTAATTTGACAAATCAGAAGAAAATATAAAACACCATAATTTATTTTTTTTTATAAAGAGAATTACATTTAATTTGTTTTTATAAATCCTTTTTTTTAAGTGTGCTTTTCCATTATAAAAATAGCAAACTACTAAAATGTCTGGTAAATTAAACATATTCATCTGACTCCATATTTCCTATGTTTATTTCCTAACTTGGTATATTGTAAACTCAGGAAACCTTTTGTATAACATCAGCTGCCAATAAGGTTACACAGTAAAATCACAATACGCACTTGAGTCACAATAATATAGTTTACCTAATTTACCAGGCACCACCAAGAGGAAGCTGTTCTTGTAAATGTTGTGGCTACACTGACTGAACTGACAAGACATGCAGAACTCCACAAGCACAACTGAGGTGAAACCTGTCTCTGCCTCGTAGCACATCATCAAGTTCCACCGCGCCTCCAAGGCCAACAAGAAACCCATGCAGCTGCCCCGAGGGATGGTGAAGTCTCTCCTGTATCAGATTCTGGATGGGATCCATTACCTCCATGCCAACTGGGTGCTCCACAGGGATCTGGTGAGCAGCTATATTAGCTTCACTGCTCCAGTTTCCCTGTACAGACACACATACTTCATGTCAAAACTGTTTCCAAAAGTAACACCGCTACGTCACAGAAACTGTGTTACCTAGGAGAGGTAGAAGTTTTTTCTCTGGCAGCCATGTGTAGTGTGGCATCACACATGGTGAAATGGAGATAAAGATGGCAACCAGGCCACAAAAAGAAAACATGAGTTTGCTGTGGACAAAGTATGTAGAGTAACAATTTATGTATCAATTAAATAGTACAGTAGAATTATATGGACTAATGTAAAAAGTGACGTTATCTCTAAATTTGGATAACTGCAGACAGCACTCCCCAATGGCAGGGGCCTCGCCCAGAGGGACAATACTTCCACCACACCACAAAAACTGCTCAGACACATATATATATATATATAATATATATATATCCACTGATGAATTAGCACACAGTTTGCTAGTCAGGTATTTAGAGCAAAGATATTAATGTATTCTCTCCCTAGCATATTACACAAGAACATATTTATCTTCTTGTACATATATAAGATTTGTACTGCCATGGTTAATTTATATTGTCATTCTTGCTCAGTAGTGCAAAAATAAAACACTAATAATAATTTAGCACAGTGCAGCACTGCTCTTTTCTAAGCTGCTAATAATGCAAAAGTTATAGCTTTTTTTAGGTTATGTGCAAATCAGGCATTTACATAAAAAGAGATATTCTGTTCAGATGCACCTTGTCTCTGCCATGCGTGTTACACCAAGCCACTCCAACTAGCAGAGCCATGTAATCTCAGAGTGTGTGTTGTTATGTTTCAGTGTGATATGTTATGATTTTGATTGTCTGTAGGAGTGTGATTGTAGTGCCTTAGGAGCAGAACGTCCTGAACTCTGAATGTTGTCTGAATCTTGTCTAACCTTTAACCTGGCTACAACACATTGGTAGTTCCTGTGAGATTCTCTCCACCTCTATTTTCCCACAGTGCTTTGGTTGGAGGGAGATTTCATTCTCTGTAGCTGAGAGTCAGACTGGGAACAGTACACAAGGCTTCTCATTGTGTGTCTAAAAATTGCATCTACGATGGCAGAATGACAGGAATTAAAAATGTTGTGTGTGCACAGGAAACATCTTGCAACAAAGTGAAGTTTTGCATTAACTTAAATCTCTGCAGCCTTGGTTTGCTAAGCCAAATTAACTTCTAACAAGGTGAGCTCACAGACAATCAACTCTTGTCTGGTGAATAATGTCATAGACTATGTTTTCCTGTGCTATTTGTTCATTATATTACTTTACTTTGTAATGTCCAGTTATCTGTTATGGAAATGACAGTAGTGTTAGGAAATTTGGAAAAAAGAGATTTTTTTATATACAGCACAGGGTGCAAGGAGCTTTTGCCTCTGAATGTTGTGGCATTTTGTTGAAGGCAGCAACCTACGTTACAGGCTGCTCAGAAAAAGTAGCTTAACTCACTGAAAACTATATAACATTCAAAGACCTCTATATGATAAGCAAAAGCATTCATTATTTTCTGGTTTAATTTACCTCATTACAAAGCAAATGAGCCTGGTTTGCTGCTTGTTTTACACAAATATGGGGAAGTATAGAATCTGTGGTGGAGCAGCAGACTGCAGGATGCAGTGCAATCATTTATGACCTTTTTTACGCCTGTGTTGACAACAACAGCTGTGGCTGGAGGTATTATGTTTTTCGGGTTGTCTGTCTGTCCCATTTTCGTGACTACATTAGTATATAGTAATGCCTATATCATTTTTTTTTTTTTTTCAAATTTGGTACAAACATTCTCTCAGACTTTGAATGTCAAAGGTCAAGGTGAATGTCTGTGACCTCACAATACGATTTGCCTTGAGGGAATTTCTTCAGATTTTGCAGAAAACTTCACTTGGACTTAGAGATGGACTGACTAGATTTTGGTGGTCACCCCTGGACTATTTGGAGGAACTGATGAAAAAAAAAACACTACCTGTGTCACACTACTTCACAAGCCAGCTCAACTACTGCGTCTTATCTATGGTTTGCTCACTGCCATATGTAATTGATTAATTTTTCAGGTACAGTTGGCAATTATAATCTAAAGTACTTTTATTCAAATTCAGGGAATATCTCCTCTTCTGTGTATGTGCTAAAAACAGTCTGGTGTTTTTACACAGCCCTGGCTCTAGAATTGGGATATAAATGAAGTGGATCGGAGCAGTCCATTCCAGCCAATCACGGCGACTTATGCTTGTGCACAGAAGATGGGTGGGTATAAAGTGGGTGGTGGGAGTGGGAACGACAGAATTCCGATGCATGCTAACGCTACAGAGCAGAAACGGATAATGGCAGATATACAGCTAAATAGGAAAAGGACAGAGAAATATACATTTAAAAATAAAGGCTATTGCTGTGTCCGAAATCACTCACTCATTCACTAACCCTTACTCACTATCTAGGGAATTCAGTGTAGAGGACTATATAGTGGGCTCATTGGTGAAGTGTTAAAACACTTTACGGACACTACTCGGGTTGTTTTCTCTGCGCTGTTAATTAATCTCACACAATTAGGCTTACGATAAATTTGTAAGATTAGGGTTATGTGTATTCATTTCTTGGATCTTGTATATACTATGTATATATATAGTATTGCTGTGGAATTCTGCACCAGTGGAACTTTGGAGAGGTTGTATTGACTCAGACAGGAATATAGCAAGTTGCTTTCCAAGATACTGTAACACCTAGATTTCTATGATTTAATGCAGCAGAGTGATCAGTTGAAGAGTCTGGACTTATAATAGTTTATGCTTTATCTGAGTTAAACTGAAGAAAGTTTTGTCTGCTGCAAGGCAGGATCATAGTTTGCTCAATTCCATTGTGTTAGAATCACATCATCAGCATAGACATTGTGCTTTTTAAAGATTTGACCTAGAGGTAGCATATAAATGCAGTGTTTCCCCCAGAATGACTAGTATGTCAATCCTTTAAGATTTTGATTCGTATATCCATGTGGTCCAGATTAGAACTGTATCAATGTGATTCAGCTTTTTAGAAAAAAAAAACAAAGTACAGAATAGGAACAGTTTACTTTCTTTCTGTCTTAAATCTGACTGACAACACAGAGGCACAGACTGAGATACTGAGAATGAAAGTTAACTAAGCTGTTAGTAGATTTTTCTGAATGCATCTCTTAGTGGATAAGCTGGATTCAGAGGGCAAGAAGTCAGAGGGCAAAGCAGTAACACAGTTCAGGCGTCTGTCTATCTACAGGGTCATCCACTCTTACATAATCCCTGGCAATCCTCAATGGTCATGTGGTGTCCAGATATCACATTATGTAAACCTGCCGGGATCAGGGAGCGTGCTCAGGCTTTCACACTTTGTTTCTCTCTGGTAATTTGGAACAATATACAGGGCATCTTCCGCACAGGTGTTAAAGCATTTGTCTTTGCCAATGCCAATTTCAATTACTAAACTATGAACTTTTTTGTCTCCATTGCAGTTGCAATGTATGGCTGTTGTTGAGCTGAGATGACATGCTCATTACAAATTAAGTTAAGCACAATTGTCCCCTAGAATATAAAATCTCAAAGTGAGTCCTGTAAATGCTTAGGGTCAGATCCTTTATAGTCCTGTTGCACAAGTTAATCTTAAACTGCTGTTTTATTCAGGCTTCCCACACTAATGTTTTATAGTAGTGACACTGGAAAGCACTGTGATTTTGGCAGAAACAAGAGTCCAGAGCCATACTAGCAGCTCTTTTAGGCTGTACGCTGGCACAGTTGTGCTTTAAGCTTAAATGCTAATGTTTGCATACTAACATGCTAACATGCAATTACTGTAGTAGCATAATAACATAGCAAAATTTATGATGTTCACTATGTTAATGTAGCTTTTTACCATGTTTTCTTTGTTACTTAGAACCAAACACAAAATACACCTGAGTCTGATGGGAATACAATTGGTTTTGCAGGAATTTGGTTATAAATCAACTATTGGACAAATAGAAATAGAAAAAGAAACAAAAAACACAGGGGATAACGAAAGTCATCAGAATTCATTATCTGGGAATTAAGTGCCAATCCATCCAGTAGTTGGTGGATAGATATTTCAGTCTGACCCAAACTGGACTCACTGACCAACTGCAACAGGAATTTGAAAAGAAAATCTGAATCATCAAAGACAAAGAAGGTTTTGTGCTTGAAAAGATTGTGCATCACTGAAGAGAAAATCAAATAAAAGCTCAATGAAACTGTGTTTACAATCACATTATGGTTCCTTGCTGTTTTTTACTGTAGACAAACCACTAACATCTTACTGCCATTCACTATGACATACATCTACTTTAGCAGAAAAACCATAGAATTAAGTAATTACTGTAAAAGGTTGGGGACATGCTGGCGTCTGGATGGTGTAGGACTGATTGCAGCCGTGGTTTGGGTCCAGCTTGGGACCATTTACCATTTTTCCTTGGGGTGCATTAAGGCGTAAACATGTGTTTCCATGGTCTCCCTCTCGCAAATGAGCCGTGTCCTGCTCAAAACAGATGGCTCAACATGTTTGTCTTTGCTGTATCTGTGCTTAGCTCTCAGCTCTTGCTAGTTTTAGTTTAGTTTAAGTCAACAAAGCTATAGTCATATAGTCAGTCTAGTTTTCTTCATTGACATGTCTCATTTTTGTTGTGCAGTTGTTATGTCCTCTAAGCATTTCGAGGGTCCAGTATCCTTTTTTTTGTTTGTTTTCAACAATATTAACACAAATCTAAATGCAAGTTTCCCCATTCTTTGAACAATTGAAAAATCCCTATTGCTACATGTCAATCAGCAGCTAAATGGAATTCAGCCATCATTCATTTTATTATTTACACAAACACATGGCATCTGAATTTGGGAAACACAATGTAATGTGTATGTCATAACACAAATGACTAAACTAAATTTTATGTTGTGGACTCTTTGTGAATTTGTTAATGTGTGCAATATTTGAAGGGAAACAGTAATAGACACAGTAATAATGAAGAAGTAAAACAGCAATAAGAGAGGGAAGCCCTCTCTCCTTTACAACAACATAAATTCTCCCACAGAAGCTGTGCGGTTGTTTTGCTCCCTGAAGGTCACACCACTCTTATCTGTGCACCAGCTCTTCCGGCCCTTTGTAACTATTTTAACTACAGCTTGATAAAATTCTCCATTGTCAAACTCTGTCTAACTCTGCATTGATGTATTGCAGTTAGTACTGTGATTTTGCTGTCTCATTGCCAGGGCTTCCTGCCATTGTGACTACACAACAGATATATTCAAATTCTCTTCTTTTTGTTTCTTGTCTATAGTTAGATTATCATCTTTGTGCAGGTGCCTGGCTCTTTGTCAGTTTGTGAGTAATAATAAATGAAAAGCAGGGTGCAGCACATCTTTCATGGCTCACATATTTCTGCTGTTACATAACAGTATGCTTGTGCTGGTGTGTAGCATGTTCTGCGTCTTTGCACCACAGGAATCAGGCATGTGCTTTGCATTGCACCACTGCATAGCGCTCATCCCCCACTTGTCCTGCCACTCCTCCATTCCTTCCTCACTGTCCCACCCACCACCCACACACACCAGTGGTGCTTGTCATGCCTCCTCCCCCCTCTTCCCACCACTACACCCCCACAAGGGTTATGTAACAACCTCTAGCTAGTGCTGAGCCCACCACCCTGCATGGCTAGCTGACTCAAGATGCTGACTTAGCAGCTCCACTGGCCAAAGCAAAAAGCATGCACCTTATTGGACCATACCAGCAGTCACTGCAGAGGATGGGGGAGGGGTGGGGTGGGGGATTACTGATCTGTTGTTGCAGAAAACCTAGACTGACTGTATATGTACTGTCCTGTATATGCACATTACTATCTGCAAGGCTGTTAGAAGCTGTTTGTCCCACGCGGCCAGACTGCAGCAACACAGGGCAGATGATGCTGTGATCAGGACTGACACATGAGGGTTTGGGAGGAGCAAATACTGTAATCTGGCCATTTGGCACATTAATGTCTATCTTCAATAATTAATTATGAGGAACAATGAATATTATACATAAAATCCAAAACTCTTAAGGCCTTGCTTTATTTTTTCATTTACTGAATAGACACACTATTTTATGCAAACTATATTATTGTCTAACATTCCTAGAAGAATCATGTCTACTGGTTTTCACCTGATGTTATTTCTAATTTGGTTTCCTCAATCTGACAGTAATAACTATATGTAACAAACATACCTGACATCAATAAGGGATTCAGGCGTATCACAAATTGTGTGCATACTTTCACACCTGTAGTTTGGCTCACAGCTTTATTTTAGTTCATTTTTGTAGCATTAGATGTCAACAGAAGCAGAAGAATTGCAGATGTTTGCCACACCACCACAATTATTTTTTAGAATAGGCTGTAGCTCCTGCTGTGCATGGAGGTCAACTAGCTCAGTCTGCAGACCCGCACATGTATATAAGGCAGATGGTGTGGGTTTTTTCCCCCTTTTTCAGTAAATCTTACTGTACAGACAAAGTGTGCCACTGCCTTAATGGTGCACAGGTAGGGGTTCATTATCTTGACACTTCAACTTGTGGTTGTTGATAGCCCTGTTGGCTGTGACTTTTTGGTATTAGGACAGCCTGTTCATCAACTTGCCAGTCTTATAGTATAAGTCTGCCTCTCGCTCCTGAACTGGCATAGAGACAAAGATATAGATGGCTTTGTTAAAGAGGGCCATGTCCCTAAGGACTGGGTTTGTTGGTCTACAGTGGGATAGAGAGTGTTTATTTTCCCTCGGCTCCTGTTCCATTTCCGAAACCAACCAACTGTAACTGATGAATTTCACTGGATGATTTCAAGGGGAAGTCTGAATTTAGAAGCGTAAAGCCCGATTCGGTGCACATTTTTGAAAAATGCTTGTGTGTATCTTAAACACATACTGCATTTTGTTGCAGCAACAGAAATATCTTACCATGTCTTTATGTGCGAGTTCATCTGGTTCCTCTTGTCTAGTTCCACTTTTATTTCAGTTTTTCATGTCCTTTATGTTATCTGGAACATGTAGCATGCTCATTTTGCATTTTTAGAAGCACTGACACTCACTCAGATCTTTTACAGCACAGTCCAGAGGCGATAATTGTATTTCAAACAGCCAAGATGAATACCTTGAGGCCAGGCATATTAATTCAGTTAGGCCTGTTTAGAATGTGAAAGAAAAACTGTTGAGCCTGAACTTGTCAGGCCTTTTAAGAGACACTTGCCTTTGTGTTTGCCAATTGCTATGTGTTGTGTTGTGGGCATGAATAATAGACCTCATTATTTGTGCTGTTTCTATAGCAACAAGACGTGTTTGCCAGGCAGATCTGAGTCTGCCAAAGCAGGGAGTTCACATTCACACAGACACGCAGGGGAAATCAACCGGCTGTTTGATGACGAGCAGATACTGCATCCTACTGCATGAGATGGCAACTGTAAACTTAAAAACATGAGCCTTGTGATTTTCTGCACAAACGAGCAACTATATGTCTGTTTGTTTGATATAGCAGGCTAATTTGATGAGCAGCACAGTATGCATAACCCAATATTATATAAAGGAAGTGTAAATGTGGATTGGTGTGAGGTTCTATTTTACGATCAGCAAAGCCAATGAATCAGTGTCTTTTTTATTTTAACAACCAGATCAAATGACTATAGGCCCTGTTATAACTGGGTGGTGGGTCTTGGGCACACAGACTGTGGCTGTTTCCAAGTGGACCTACTGTTTGGTTCATGTAAGTGCAAAAGGGTTGGCTGAGGTGGATTATACATTGGAAGTTGTAATGATTATCAAATTCACTTCTAGCTAGTCACAGCCCTGGTGTCATTGCTCCATAACAGCTGTGCCAGTCACAGTGACGCATGACAACAACAGGTGAACAAATGGCAAGAGGCTTCTCCAGGAAAATATATGGTTGTCCGGATGGTGCTGAGCACACAGCAGCTTAGTTCTGCAACCAGGGGCATCAAATCACCAGGTGGCACAAATGTAGCTCTCAGACATCAAAGACACATTCTCACCTTTTTTAGGAAATGACTAAGCCCGTGCCCGACCCAGAATTTTGTCTGGTCAGCACGACACACGCACGTACCTCGAACGACAGGTGGGCTGTTTCACAGTAGAGTCGGTAAAGACACAGATACAATCCATAAAAGCTTTATGGATTTTTTTTCGGAATTTGTCCCATTAGAGTGGATATTATTAATTAATCTAACTTAATGTTAATTTCAATCTATCCTCTTTATTTCTTTGCTTTGTTTTTCTCTTCTCGTTCTCCCACTCACCTCATCAGGGTGTCACCTCTGCCCCACTTCCTCTAAGCGCCGTTTCAAATTAAAAGCCCCTTTTGAGTCGTGTAACTGAAGCTGAGAGTAGCGCTCAGTGGTACCAAAGTATTACACGCATATGCAAACTGAATTTCATATTATCGGACTGTTAAAGTACCTCGTACGTTAGTTGTTGCGCCGCCAGGAAAACAGGTGAATATACGTAACGTGAAAGGTGTCAAACGTAGTGGCGAACAGACTGCAGTTCCTTTCACCCTGGAGAGTTCTGGCTCGTTGTCCTACAGCCTGCTAACTCTGCTTTCATCAGGCGTAGTTTTAAGCAGCGCTAGTGGGCGGAGTAAAGCGCGCTCTACGTCAAGACTCAGAGAGAAACTGAAAACCAGTGACATCGAAAAAATGCTGGATTCTGTTCTTACTGTCAAATCTTAATGTCACTGTTCTGGCTCCATACAAAATAGCCTGATGTTTCTCAGAACTGGTAGAGAGCAACCCGAAGCTAAAACAGCTAAAACGGCCTCCAATAAATAAATAAATTCAGCCCTAAAGCTGCCTACTGAACGTTTTGATATTATAGATTACATGACTATGTAACAGCAGACAAAATTGGTAACTAAGTAAAATGTGTTTGAATATAGTTAAATGGAGAGTGAATTGGAGATTTCAATTTGTCAGGTGATTAGACACAAGTCATGGGGAAAGTCATCATAACAGCCTCATAAGTTGATATGTCAGTGTTGTGATAGCTTTACACTTAAAATTCCTTAAACAGAACAGACAGGACTGCTTTTTATCCAAACTTTTCAAACACTGCTGATTCCCTTTGATTTAGGTCCGTAAACTAATCCATCTTTATTCCGACAGGCTTATTTTTGTTTGTGATCATTGGCCAGGTGTTTAAGTGCGTTTGACCCCATTCCTGTGGTGTGCTGTTGCAGGATTCTGTGAGAGTTTTAAGTGCACTCTTGCAAAATGGCTGACTGACATGGTCATGTGGTTGTGTGGTTCAATAACCTGAAGGGCAGCCAGTATGGGCCACTGCACACATACCTGTTTGTTATTTTGTAAAAGAGAATCACTTATAAAATAGGGTGTATTTCTTAAATTATTGTCCAGTGTGACTATTATACTAGTGTGTATAATTGTATATACTCATGGCACTTTTGCACTATACATAGTATCTAACACTTCTTTGTCTCTGTCTCTTACAGAAACCAGCTAACATCCTGGTGATGGGGGAAGGTCCTGAACGAGGAAGAGTTAAAATCGGTATAGCAGTTTGAAAAAATATTTCTGTGCAGTGCGTGACTGATTCAGATAAGTAGATTATGCAGATATACTGTCATCGTGACACTGGAGCAGTGAGGCCGTTGGCTTGTTTTAGTGTCCGATAGCAGCAGTGCTTACCTCTATCTGAGAGGTTGACAGGGAGCTCAGATCAGCGCTGATTGCATAAGCCAGCTGGCCAGGGGACTGTTGAAGGGTAATTCCTGCAGTGCTGGAGTCTATTTTTAAACTTTGTGCACCTAGAAATAGCACTAGGTTGTTGTCTTAGTGTAACTAGACCTTTTACAACTGGTGCTATTTAGTATTTCTGTGGACTGAGTGACTGTTACTGCTGTTCCAGCAAGAGAAAGTTGATCTCAACATACGCATGCAGCAGTTTCACCTGTCCAACTGGTTTGAACACGTTTCACAAAAGAAATTTAAGATGAAGCAGAATCAGAATTTACAGCAGGGGTGAGTTAGCTGCTCTGGATGACTCACTTTCACTTCTATTTAGATGACAGTTTCATTTCAAGTTCCGAGCTGTAACGTTCTGGCAGAGAAGGGTACATTTCCAAAAACCATGGTTGATATAAGGAAACTGCTAAAAGTGAAATTATAGACTTACAAGTAAAAATCCTTCAATTTTATTCGTTCCCACAAAAATAAGAATACAAGTTATTTATCACATTTATTATAATAATAGTATTTAATACTTTTATAATTGGGAAAGTTTCTGAGGACTGGTAAGTTATATTGATAGTATACTGATAGTAAGTAAATGATTGTATTACAAAACCAGATGTGAGCACAAATTTTCTGGGTCATGTTTTTCTGTGGTTGGACAATATGTGTTTGGGCATGGTGGGTAGTATAGAAATAGAAATTCTTTGTAAACTTTGTTAAGTTTCAAGTTAATAGTGAGAATGGATGATGTTGTAGTTGCAGATTTACTACTGAACTCAGGTTGTATGTAGGTTTAGTTAAGTTTAAGTTTGTAAAGCACTCACTCCATCACAGGCTGTTGCTCTGAGTAGATGGTATTAACTTAAGGACACTGATTGTGTCAACATTGGATTTTTGCATCTAGATTTTAGTATGAAAAACAACCTCAAACTATAAAAGTGAGCAAGACAAGTATAGGATTTTGGAAAGTGAGGGGGACACACCTCTTCTATCCACAGTGGAAATAATGCCCTTGGCTGAAGCAAAATACAGTGTCTTCAAAAAGTATTCAGACCTCTTCACTTTTTGTCCACTTAGTTGTGTTGTAGATTTAGGTTCTGAATATGTGAATATGAAATGAGAGATATATATAGAAGCAAGTCACTTGAGAAAAATGTCAATTTAGCTTTTTATACTATACATAGCATTCTGACATGTGATCCTTAGGTTTGATAAATAGTGGCCCAGAGGCCATTTTAGCAATGAAGGAGATACTCTTCTCTGTTGAGTTAAGCATGGATGCTAATTTGTTTCAGGTTTAGCTGTGGATTTTGTACTGTTTTAAATTATTCACTCCAGAGACCAAAGTGCTGCCATCAAGATCTACACTCCAGGTCACAGGCAGATAAGCATGATGTCTTTGTTAGCTAACCACATCTGTCTTCTCTTCCTACCTCCTGTAGCTGACATGGGTTTCGCCAGACTCTTCAACTCTCCCCTCAAGCCACTGGCGGACCTTGACCCCGTCGTGGTGACATTCTGGTACAGGGCCCCTGAGCTTCTGCTAGGGGCCCGGCACTACACCAAAGCTATTGGTGAGTACGGGGTCACATGTACAAAGAGAGCCCTCCTGTATGTACATGTTGAAAACAGTCCATGAACATACAACTCTCTACACTAACTAAGGACTTTGACCTCTGAATGTTTGCTTGACTGGGGCAGGTATGTGTAGGTTTATGTTATATGACATTTTTGAATTCAGATCAATAGTTGAGCATAATCAGTCTTTCAGTGTTTCTCACCAAGACCTCTCAGTGTAAAGGAATGTACATTGCTGATTAAACAAGGTCTGAGTGCCCACATGATTCATGATCTTTATCAGTATGAAGGGAATGTGTCTATGTCTCCATATTTATCATTCCTGGAACATGAGACAACACTGTCAATCTGTCATCACAATGGTTCATACTCTGAACACCGACTGTGGCTGAGGCCACCACCATGTTTGTGATTTTATGAACTCTCTTGTGTAAAGAAGTTTTTAAAAAGTGTCTAACATACAGTGACAAGAAAAAGTATCAATTTCCTGGTTTTCTGCATCAGTTGGTTACAAAATGTGATCTAATCTTCATCTAAGTTATAGTAATGAACAAACACGATCTGTTTTAACTAATACAAATTGTTCACAGTTTAGGCTGGGAAAAGTATGTGAACGCCTAGGCTAATAGCATCAACAAAAGCAAAGTGGAGTCAAGTGTTAGCAAACCTGGAGTCCAGTCAATGAAGAGAGTTTGGAGGTGTGGATTAAAACTACTGTGAAATTTAAAATGAAACATTGTTGATCTGAATAGAGCTTGAAAGGGCTGCAAAGCAATCTCAGAGAGTTAGGTGTTCACCAATCCACCGTGTCCATAAATGGAGATCATTTAGTACGGTGACTTGTCTCCTTAGAAGTGGGTGCCCAGTCGTGATTACTTCGAAAGTCCCACCCTCCTGTCTCTACTTGTGAAAACCAGAAAGTTCCAATGGGTTCACATACTTTCCCTTGCCACTGCAAAATCCATCTTCCAACAGACTTGAAAAACCAACTTTAATTAACTCCAGGAAGACTAATGTATGTAGCTAATGTACCTCAGCACTCTGTGTATGTATATGCATCAGATATCTGGGCAATCGGCTGTATCTTTGCGGAGCTGCTAACATCGGAACCCATCTTTCACTGTCGGCAAGAAGACATCAAGACCAGTAACCCCTTCCATCATGACCAGCTGGACAGGATATTCAGCGTCATGGGTTTCCCTGCAGGTATGAACTATCTTTAATTGTATTTTTACATTTCAAACCTGATCAAATATTTCATTGAAAGATGAATGAGCGGGGAGGCTTGGGTTGTGTCTGATTTACAGACACTCACTGATATACGACACAGTTCCTCATACTAATGTGAAATGCAAAGCAAACAATACATAAACAAATGCAGAGAGCACAAAAATATATATTAATGGTATATTAAAAAATTTCAATTAGATACATGTGACAAAATACAACATTAACATCTATCACTGTGCTGTAGTCCTCCACCTACGACTTCATCATTTAAGCAAAACAAAGAACATCAAATACTGAGATCCTATCCTGTCATTTTGTGGCCATCACACTAGTTTTCAAACCATTGTGATTTCAGTTTGTGTAAAGTCCTAAATACATTTCAAGTGAAGTAAAGTTTCACAGTTCTGAGTGTTATTTACATACATATACAGCACTCCTTTTCCCTACCTGTGTATTGCTGTGTTTCTTGGTGCATTACCACCACCTGAGGAACAGTGGAATAGCGTGAAACTGTTTGCAGGAATCACCACAAAATATAACAAGACCAGGTAAAATCTGGGTACCTTTCTAATACAACAAGCATGTTAAAACTAATTCTTGAGGAACAAAATCAGGTAGTGTATCTTTAATGCCTGAATGCCTGATTTGTGTTTGCCTTGTCAATGCTCTAATGTCATATTGTAACCACACTGTTAGCACATGATGAAGCACAGAACCACTCGTTTCTGAGTGATGTTGTTCAATAATGGCCAGAGAGGAGTTGTTGCAAAACATCGTGATGTCACAGTGAAGTTGACCATTTGGATTTAAATGCCATCACCTCATCATTTTATCCTATTATTATACATTTGTGTTACATTTTGTCATAATTATCATATGAATTCTTGAGTTATAGCCAGAAACATGTTTGTGAGGTCACAGTAACCTGGTAAATGGACTGTACTTATATAGCGCTTTTCTAGTCTTTTCGACCACTCAAAGCACTTCACACTACAGAGCACATTCACCCCATTCACACACATTCATACAGCACTTGTTCTATATATATAAGTGCTTTCTAACACATACACACACATTCACACACCGATGACACATCGGAGGCAATTTGGGGTTCAGTATCTTGCCCAAGGATACTTCGGCACACGGACTGGAGGAGCCGGGAATCGAACCACCGACTGCTCTACCTCATGAGCCACAGCCGCCCCATTACCTGGATAACGTTTTGTTCATCAATCCACACTCAATAAACATCATGAAAGTGACACATTTTTGGAAATGTTTGAAAATTCATTTAAGATCTAACCTGTAATCTCTCAGTTATAAAAGTATTTAGTACTTGCTGTGCACTCCAGATTGTGCTAAGGTGCATCCTGTTTGATTTGATTATCCTTGAATATCTGCTTGTGGCAAATTGATTGGTCATAGTTTAGAAAGGCACACACCTGTGTATATAAGGTCCAACAATACACACTGCACATTAGGATAAAAACCAAGCCATGAATTCTCAGTATTTTATTTATTTATTTATTTATTTTATCATTTTTAAGTGGCCATGGACAACTTTACCCCCTAGCTTTTCCAAATATTATTAATGTAGGTGCTGCTGTTGCAAAGAATATAGCAAGTTTGACCACTGCTCATTTTAGAAAGGTCACCACCAGAAAATGTGTTGTTTATATTATCAAATACCTGTCACCTGTTTGCCTCTGACTGTTAGCGCTACCATTACCTATATGGATACTGCTGTCAGCGCAGCTGCTGTTTTAAGCAAGAAAGCCCCAATCTCAGTGCTACAATAAAGATGGAACACCCATTTGTATTAAAGCATAGGCAGGTTTTATCACTTACCTCTCCACTAGAAATAATGCCAGCTGACTGTCAGTTTTGAACCCTCTCATTCCTGCACCTCAACGCTGGAAATGCTTTGGGACTAGTCTATGACTCTCTCTGAGTGTCCCAGCCAAAACCCACATCTAAACCCCAGAATATGTGTGGAGAGACCTGAAGATGGCAGTTCACTGATGCTTCCCATCCAGTCTGATACAGCATAAGCTGATCTGTCAGGAAGAATGACATAAACTGTCCAAATCCAGGTGTTCTTTGCAAAAAAATGTAAAAACATGTTCACTTTGTCATCATGGGTTATTGACAAAAATGGGATCCATTTACAATTAAATCTACAACACAATAAAGTGTGCAAAAAGTGAAGGGGTCTGAAAACTACTGAAGCCACTGTAAATATACAGGATGAAGTTGTTGTATTTGTTCAACCTAAAGCTTTGTTGTATGCTTTTGCATTCCACAGATAAGGACTGGGAAGACATTAGGAAGATGCCAGAGTATCCCACTCTGCAGAAGGACTTCAGGAGGACAACGTAAGGAGATGCTGTGATGATCTGACCATCATCATCAGAAACTCATAGAGCAACAAAATTCTCAAATACAGTCACTACTATTTAAAGTGTATTGCTGTGTTTTCTCACCTAATAGGTATGCAAACAGCAGCTTAATCAAATACATGGAGAAGCATAAAGTCAAACCAGACAGCAAAGTTTTCCTGTTGGTAAGCGAACACACACACACACACACACACACACAGTCTTGTCTCCACTTCAGGAGACTTCAGGAGATATTACATAGACTCACTCTAACCATAACTACTACATAACCACTACTTGCCTAACCCTAACCTTACCACTACTACTACTTGTCAACACTTCTGTAAAAAGATTTAGGTCCCCACAATAAGAGGAATTCCCAGACTACACACATGCACACACAAAAACCCACAGTATAAGGAAAGAGCATCTGCATATCTGGAAATGTACAAAAAAGTGTTTTTTTAACATAGTGACTTGCCAGTGAACATAGTGTTGCTACATTCCTCAGGTGAACAAAAACATGATAATGCCCCCCCCCAAAAAGTATATGAATAAAGTCATACATTTATTCAGTGTCACCCATTGCAGTCACTCTCTGAACCCAGTGCCTGACAGACATCTTCCCTGGTCATTCTTTGCCAGCCTTGTACTACAGCCAGCCTCATTTGTTGCTTTTTTCTTTCATACTAGTTTCAGAGGTTAGTAAGGTCACAGTCAAGAATATTCCATTGTTTGACCATGAAATTCTCTATCTAAATATTATCATCATCATTGTTCTGCTAAGTTGTTTGGAATTTGAGGGGACTGAATATAAAAACAGCCATGAGTCACTGCTGATCCAGTTTAATGTGAACATCCTTAAACAGCCTTAAAACCGAGAGGCACCGTAACCTCACAGTCATTCTTTCAATTCTAATTGAATTTGTATCGGAGTAACACTGTGAGTATTGTTCTCTCTGTCTTCAGCTCCAGAAACTCCTCACCATGGACCCCACCAAAAGAATCACATCAGAGCAGGCACTGCAAGACCCTTACTTCCTGGAGGACCCATTACCAACCACTGAGTGAGCCTTAATAAACTATTGCAACAGGCTTTGATTTGTCTTTATTCAGCAAAGGAATAACAGGCCAACAGTGATTTACTTCTCTGAGAATGAGGAAATTCTTTTTTAAGTTTTAAGCTGCCTTTTTGTTTTTCCTGTATTTTAGGGGCGGGAATATGTTTTTGTTGACACAACAGTTTTACATTATGTTAATGTAGAGACATATAATCACTGACTTCTGTCTTATTGCTTCTAGTGTGTTTGCTGGGTGTCAGATACCCTACCCAAAACGAGAGTTTCTCAATGAAGATGAGCCAGAGGAGAAAACAGAGAAGGTAATTTTCCAGATTCACTGTCTGAGACAGTCCAAGTCAAGGTCCAAATAGGGTCAATATTTATTGAAAAAAAGACTTAAATTGTATTAAAGGTGCATCATAGATTATCATTTATCTGCAGTGTTTTATTCACATTTCTGTGTAGCAGAGGTAGATTCCCCTGTTTGAATCAAAACCCACTTCCACTTATGTCAGAAGGCAAAAGAATAGAGGGAATAGAGGAATTTCACTGTCCTTTCAGCTATTTTTACAGTGTAATAAATCACTGCAGGATTCAGCTGTGACTTTGCCAGAGGCAGGGACACACTGTACACGCAGAAACAAAGTGCAGCAGAAGGCTGACCTCTGTATGCTGGGCCTATCATGTCACATTGTTGCACCACGAGAGTGAGAATGGCATGCTGGAAAAAGCTCCTTACCAAAGCTGGTAGATGGTAGCTGCATGGTGTGAAGGGAAAGTGAGCTCTGGGACAGAGATAGATGTCTTCTGAGAATGTAGCTTCTGAGAATCTCCAGCTCCTGCATCACATTAGCAGCTGCACCACCTTATCTGAGTGTATTGCTTCATAGCAGAATCTGTGAAGTAAGAGACTTCACATAATGTAGTTGTACATGTGTGGGTATTTCCAAAAAAAGACATTGACCTTTGACCACCAAATTCTAATCACTTCATCCTAGAGTCCAACTGATCATTTGCGCCAAGTTAATAGCGATTGTTTGGAATTGGAAAAGTCAGTTTCCAGGCTGGAACCAAAAATAGTAAATAATAATTAATTATGAACCATGGCGACATCGGTGGGTGTGTCAAATTCTATAGGTAGGATGGAGGATGGAGAGGACAAGGCATTTGGGAAATGTTTGCATAAAATGAAGGTAGCCTGTTCAAATATCTGTAACAACAGTACCAATGCTCACTGGTAATCAATACAACCTGCCATCTTGCTACTATTACTAACTTATTTTGTGTATTGTGCAACACACGCCACTTATTACAATGGTGGACACCCAGCCTTTGCTGGATAGCACCAAGGTTCCAAAAACCTGAAACAGAACTGGTTCAAGAACTAGAACTAATTTGGTGGAAAGGGGGTAATTGAGAGGATGTGGATTCAAAAGAACTATATCTAGAAATTTTGATAGAATTTTGACAAGTATTGAACATATGCTGGCCTCTGATACCGATCTGATACTGTGCACGTGCACACTCCTCATGCACAAACGAGAAAGTGACTGATATGAAACACACTTATTTTTTGGTTACCTCTCCCCACTCCCTACAGTTGGTCTCTGAATTACCTTTGTTAAGCCTCTGTTGGTTGCCCTGTGCTTCTGACTGCAGAACCAGACCCAGCAGCACCAGCAGACGACAGGCCAGACTCAGGCCCAGAACCAGCAGCAGACGACAGCCCAGCAGGCTCCCTCCCAGCAGAGTTCGACCCAAACAAACGGCACTGCCGGAGCCACAGGGGCCACCACCGGTGGGGGTTTACAGCATGGCCAGGACCAGGGGCCCCCCAACAAGAAACCTCGGATTGGGCCCTCTGGGGCCTCCTCAGGCACAGGGGTGCTACAGTCAGAGTACCAGGTCAGTACATTTTACATTGCCAGCTTCAAGAGGAAAGAAGTGGTGATAATGATGGTGATAATCTATAGTATGCTTTTAATACCGTCAACAAATCCCTGGTGTAGACCAAAACCAAAAGGGAATTTCTCCTGTCAACAAGTGCTGAAGCCTGATATGTCTTGCGTGTCTTCTGTGCCATAGAGCTCAATTTTTGTCATTAAACTTTTAGACACACATAAATGAGCTACACTGCACTGGCTGACATGTTTTTTTCATTGCCATGGAAACACACAGTTTATTTTGACTGAATCCTACAAACATCATCGTGCTGGCTTGAGTACTCACCAGAGCACCAAATATGAGTTAACTCAAAGCTAAAATAATCCCCAACACTATTTTCTCCTGGTTGAGTTACAGTTGCTAAAAATGTCAGTAACTGTGTTTTTAGAAATGACTAAACCTTTTTAGAAATGTAACAACATATCTGTGAGCCATTTTTCAAGATTTCCATCTCTAGGAGAAATGGATTTGGGTCCACAGACAGAGTAGGGAAAATCTAAATCAAAAAGTATTGAGAGCTGGACTAACAAATATTTGATTTTGGTTTATTAATGGGATTTGTTGATAATTGGAAATGAATAGAAAAACACCAGCATTATCCATTAAGTGTAAATACAGTGAGAAGATCAAAAACAGATCCAAGTCTATCAACCTCTTTCTTTACTGATAGTATTAGTTGTTTTTCCTATTCTGGATAATGCTGACTAGATTATACAGCAAGATGTAGCTATTAGTTTGGAAAGTCTCCCCTCACTGTGCAGTGTCTGCCAATCTTTGTGGCTCAGGGGATAGAGCAGGTCAGCAGGTCATTGATTCGATCCACTACAACAAGCACTGAATGAATTTTTTGCGTGAACAGGTGAATGTGACCTGTAGTGTAAAGCGCTTTGAGTGGTTGACGTGACTAGAAAAGTGCTATACTTTACCTGACAACACATCTCTCAGGTGAATGCTTTTGCTTGGCTTTTTCCTACTCTGACACCTGTTTTATTTTTGGCTCAAGTGTTATCATAGGGCCATAGAGAGGGAGATTTGTGAGTGTTGGAAGGTGTGATGAAATAAAGGCAGGGGCAGGGAGATCATGTGTCTGTTCTACTACACAAAGCACAGTGTGTTAGAGGTGACTGCTTTGACCTCTAATGCCTGTTTGAGTGTGCTTTATCAGCTAGGCCACACTGGGTGACACTTTTCAGGTGTACATGTAAGTATATTGCCTCGTCCAAGAGCTACCATTAGATGGAGCCTGGTTCCTCTGAAAAAAAAAGACACTGGGTGCAGCTCTTTTCTCTAGGCGATGGCGTGCAGCCACATGTTCTCTCCCCTCATTGGGAACAATTGAAAAAAAAAAGACCCTAGCAGATACACACACTAAGAGAATCTGCAAGTAGAGCACATTGTAACACATGGCAGAGTAGAGCAACCAAAATGGAAATAGAAGCACAGTGGAAGTATAGCTAAAATAAAATTTAATAAGCTTGCATCTTAGGACGATGAAATTTAAATCATAGCAGGCTGTGCATGATATGCAGCACTGCCAGTCACTTTGAGCATTTTGAGTATGTGGAGTTGAGTACTTGTGTTGTTTGTAGGGTGTGTGTGTGTGTGTGTGTGTGTGATGTAATATTTCATTATTGTAGTTCCCTTTAAAAAGGTCAATTGATTGGTAATTTTTCATTGCACTGTTTTTACTGACATTGTATCGTATGCAGTTCTGTGGTTGGCTGAAAAGTATTGGGGTGGTGAATTGTTTCATTTTACCAGCCATTGGCAGATAGACTTAAAGTTGATTGTGGACCATGGAAGCAACTCTCATTATAATGCAGTATAATTCAACAGCATCACAGACTACATCTTCCAAGATGTATACCTCATCAAGTAGGACACTGATGAGATACACAAATGAATCAACATCTCTCTAAAACAACAACAATAAAGATAGAAAGATCTTCATGAAAGTAGGATTTATTACAGGACTGCATTAGCTTTAGCTTTAGCTTTACTAGGTGTTCCTAGTAAACTGCCTACTGAGTGTATGTAGCAGGGGCTGAAGCTGTATGCGAGACAGCTGGTAGCTGTCAAGCCTCAGCGGATGTATAAATAAACCAGTGGAGTGGCCTGACATACCAGGAGGGTGGCTAGCTGTCTGACTGTCACTGTCAGTGTCCCACTTTCCCCTCACTGATCAAACATCCCACTATCCTCCAGGCCATCACCATGCAACACCCTCGATTCATTCTCCTAAATAGATGTTGCACATGTGACCAGGACTGTGTAATGCAGACATGTAAGTAGTTCAGCTGAGGTCCTGTTTCACAGCCAGCATCTTGTCCGTCTGACTCAGCAGAGTTGTTCTATCTGTGAGTTAATGTATCTAATCCTGACTGAGTCCAACAGATTTAGCTAAAATTATGGGAATTTTTTTGTTTTGTTTTCTGTTTTTCAGCCTGTAGAAAGGTAACACCCACAGTGTAATTCAGGCTATCAAAGTTAAGTTCTCATTCTGCAGAAAATCTGCCCTTGTGACAATTTCAAAGCAGCATTTTACTGTTAGCTGCTGAAGGTTGGACAAGTTTGAAATGTGTACTGTTACCTTGTTGATTCACTGATTCCCACATTTAAATCTGAAAAGAGCAAACAATTCTAACTATTAAATACTACAGTAAAAAGTCTAATATATCCTTCTTAAGCTAACATACAGTATACAAGTACAGTACTTGAGTAAATATATTTAGTTTCTTTCCACCACTGCCCCTAAAGGAATAATTTGACATTTTGGCAGGTTTTTTTTTTTTTTTTTTTTGGCCAAAAGTCAGACATAAAGACCATTTCCACTTTTATGTCACTTTACACAGCAGAAAGACCAGAGGCAGGGGGAAACACCCAGCCTGGCTCTGTGCAGAATATGCCTAAAGCAGTAAGATGCTGTATCTCATTTACTTAATCCATAAAAAACTGTACAAAAATGTAAAAACAGTAAGTTTCACATGCTGTGCCCAGATGCTGGTCATCAAAAAACTGATAATAAATACATCCACTGATAAGAGGAATCAAATCCGTAATTTAACACACCGCACATTAAGTGGCACGGCTCTGTGTCAGTCTGCTCGGTACCACATTATATACCTGCTCACATACATTCAGGGTTTAGATTTTTAGCCGTAAAGTGTCAGCTGCATCAAGCTGCTCATTGCTGTATTTTCTCTCCACCCCTCCCTCTGTCTTTCCGTCAGCACTCTGGCTCCCGTCTTGGTTACCAAAGCAACGTCCAAGGTTCCACCCAGCCTCAGAGCACCATGGGATACTCATCATCATCCCAGCAGAGCTCCCAGTATACCCACCAGACACACCGTTACTGACGCTCCCAGTCACTCCTGAACCAGCAGAGGAGTTATCTCCGGCAGCTCCTCCTCCTTCAGACAACCCTCAACAACCTCAGCAGATCAGTCACCGGTCCTCCCTCTGTGCATCATTCCAAGTCAACCATCTTCCTTTTCAACCCTCCCTCATCTTTGACCTCCTACCTGACAGCCTTCATCAGCACTGTAACATGAAGGCAAACAAACATAGGAACCAAAAAATTCTAATAAGAAGTTCTGCCTCATCAGGCTGGTGAACCTTTTCTAAAAGAACTGAAAATAATGTAAAATAGATGTGAAGGCATCACACATACAGACTTAGAACCATGGCACTTACAAAGACAATGTTCCTCATGAGAAAGAATCGCAGCTGTGTTCATATATGTACAGTATATAGCACCTTTTTTTATTAGATTTTTTTTCTCTTGCTTGTTTGCTAGAATTTTCAAGTTTACCTTGATAGTTGATGTCATTGTAAATATTGTTACATATGGAAGCTATCAGATGAAACACGGGAGGAAAAGGCCTTTACTTTCATCTTTAGTGTACTATTACCTTGGATAATCAAATGAGAGGTTTTAGCTAACCCTGTCCTTTTAAGAAGGAAAAAAAGATACAGAGTCAGTGTTTCTACACAGAAAAAAATCAGCTCTTTAGCTGATGCAATTGCAGGGAAATATTAAATGCGCAATTTAACTTAATCTACTTATTATAGGGTTTCTGTATTTAGACCTCTCTTTATCTAGATTTGGATTTGGAAGGTAAGAAAAGTAGTTGTCTTTTTACAGCTCAAAGTTCTGTATACTCTGAGTCACTCCACTACCTTTAGAGATAAGAACCATTTGACAGCCGGGCTTCATTTCCTCTGGCCACAACAGCGGTTTAATGAGGCTGAACGCCTCTTTTTTGTGGCCAGCAGCTCTAGAGTGTTTTCTTATTCAGGAGGACACTTTACTCTTGACACCCATCTTATCATGGACCCTCAAGACTTTCAAGATTTCTGAACACGAACGTGCACATAAATGTATAGGGCAGCTAACAGTACAGCCCCACCCCCCCCATATGCTTCTTGAGACTGTTACTGCCTGATGTCAGATTGTTTTTTTTGTTTTTTTAAGGTTTTATTGTTATCACTGTTGCCCTGTGAGTGAGTGTGAGTTTGAGTGTGTGTGCGTGTGCATACAGTATGTTTTTTATGCATGTTGTTCATTGTTTAACTTACTAGAACTGCACTGACCGCTGAACCAATCTGCAAAGAGCTGGAACAAATGTGGGGTGAGTTTTGTTGCCCATCCTGCACCCATCCTCTTCCACTCTGACCCTGTGGCCAAGCACTGAGCAGACATTTGACATGCTAAGACAATGGGTGCGTTTTTTAATACATGCCGGAAGTAGTATAAATGTACACTGCCACTAGAGCAAGTATTCTTTTCTATTTTGTCTTTCTTTAACATTTTATATAAAGTATAAACACCCACGTAAATATGAATTGAATTAATGAGTCTATTAGAAAACCTTGGAAAACAGTAAGTGGTTGACTGTAACTAAGTACATTTACTGACATACTGCACGTATGGAAATAGTTTGACATTTTGCAAAAGGCTCTTTTTGCTTTCCCGCTGAGTTAAATGATGTTTAATTAGGACAGAAACTGAAGTGTAAACATAACAGTTTGCTGTCTCCTCTTATTTCTTCCAACAATTTTTTTGCCATGACTAGTTGTCAGGCCAACAGCAGCAACTCCAGAAAGTTACTACTTCCAACCAAGACACAGTCAGGCACATAAGCTGTAAGATAGTTAGCTTGGCAAATAAGTGAATTTCCCAAACTGTTAAAATTTTCCACTGAGTATAAATTTGAGCTAGTTTTACTTCTACTACTTGAGTATTTACATTTCATGCTACTTTATACTTCACTACATTTCATAAGGAAATATAATACTTCTTACATCACTACATGTAGTTAAGAGCTTCAATTAACTTTTGTCATACAAAACAGAAGGTAGTTTTTTTCAGAATTAGAGAACAGGTTCAGATTCCTACTGCATTAACAGGAGAGGTTTTCCAGACTCAGTCATAGCCAGAACTGCTCAAGAGTATGTAAAGTAGACAAAATGAGCTGTATCATAACTACAGTAGCTGCAACAGTAAAGAGCTACATTAGATGAGATTTTAACCAGTAAAAATAATCCAGTTGTATAATCCATCTATAACACTATGAAATGGCCCCATCTACTAAAAAAATATTTTAACTTGCTACACTGTTTTATATTGTTGTTTTATCACTTTTACTCAAACGAGGACTCTCGATACTTTATTCACCAAGTTAGAGTAAAATCCTCATGGGTAAACTCCAAAGTGAGGTTTGCCTTCTGTTTCTCCTCTTATTTTCATTTCCCCGCAGCTTGCTCCATCCTCACTGGTCCTGCTTGGTCACATGACCAGTCATCATGCAGGTTGTAATAAAGAACGCACCCAATGACTAGACTGTAACAGTGTTTGCTCCAGTACAGACGTGGACACGGCAGGATTTTTTGGTGGGAGTGGGGGAGGGGCTGGAGGGGGGTGGGGCATGGAGGTGGGGGGGTGGGGGGAAGGGGACTGATGTGTGGCCTGCAGTGGGAAAAGCAAACACTGACACCTTGTGGCTGAAAGAGAACTGGAACTCTCTTTGTTAAACTGTAGTTATATAACTAGAAATGTTGCTGCAGGATAGAAAATGCAAGCATGCTGTTTTAACATAAAAGATGATATTATTGTTGTTCAGAGTTCCAGTCATGTTTCACTGATGCTGAAAGTAACCACCTGTTTTGCTCTCAGTAAGACAGTAATTATTATTATTTGTATCTCACCACTAAAAATGGTCTCCTCAAGGCTTTTTGTTTCATGCACTAAGATGAGTCTGTTGTGTCAGATTCAGTTCTAAAAATAAGACTCTTTCTGCAAAATTATTCTATTCAAAACCTCTTCGATGGCTCCTCCTCTGCTGTGTCTTTCTCTGCAGCAGCCAGGTGGATTTACTACAGTTGATGTTAGGGGTCAGGGTCACTTCCATCCAAACTGTGTCAGTTCTGCAAAACGACAGACATATTGTTTTTGGATTCCACTTTTTAAAGCAATCACAAACATGCAATCGTAGCAAGTGCAGATGAACTTTGTCGGATTCTTGTCAAATCCTGACTTTGATCTTTGATCCTGATCCAGAAGAGTTTCATTCCAAAATACCATATTTGAAAAAAGTCATGTTAAAGTAGACAAATTGAAAATGATCATCAGTTTGTAGACCAGCTCTTGTATACTTTACACACATGTTAAAAGTTGCATTGACTGTTTTTGGCTAGTGACAGTGTAGCAAGCTGAAAACACAACAACCCATGTCACAGGGAGGTGAAGTCCAAAGACAGCGCCTCCTGCCTAGCTTCTGATCCACTAGCTTTTCTCAGTCTATGCAGTCTCTCACAGAGCATTTTTCACTGGTCTTTCTAAAAAATGAAGCGTGTCCCTGGGTCTGCTATCCATATCATAAGATGAAATAGAGTTGCTGTTAGAGGGTGAAACTACAGCATCATAACACAGTTTCTTCCATGTTCATAATATCCAAAAACAACTTTTAATCTCTGTTATTTAAAAGACAAGTGCACATAAGCTTGCATTATTTCACATAAGCTTCACTTCAGCTCTCTATAAAGTTGATATGGTTAACATGTTAGCAAACAATCCTCCTTTCAGCTCTGTTTTGGTCTCCACAAAGTCCTGAGAAAAATGTCTGCTTCTCTAGCTGCTAGATATTTTATTACATTTAACAGCTAGTTGTTAACTTGTCTTCTGTTCAGTGCTAGACAGTGAGCCTACAGTTTATTAGGGTTTCTTCACTTATAACAGCTGCCTGCAGTTATAAATGACACTATTAAGAGCTGCAGTCTTGAAAACCCAAGCAGTGAGCTAAAAGAGGCTAAAATGCTCAGTAGATCAGAGGGAAAGAGCAGACCTTGGGGATCATTTTCTGTGGGGTGTCCACTGTAAGCAGCACCCTCCACATCACACATAGTCATAGTTTGATCCAATCTGTAATCTGAAAATATAGATTAGTACATCTTTAAAGACGAACTTCAGGGAATTAATTTCCACCTGAAATGTACATGTAAAGCATTTTGGAAATGATGCTGTATGTTGCTTCAGTTGTTCAGTTCATCTTTTCTACTCTTGCGTTCTGACAGTCTGGCAGACAGATCCAAGGGGACTCAGCCTGTTCGGTCATATTTGGTGGGGATCAAAACCAGCAGCTATTCAAAGGTTTTCTCCTCCCTTCAGTGTGTGTGTTAGAAACTCAGTAGCAGCGAGGATACATTCAGACACTTTGTTGTAAATTTCTCTCTCCACACAAGCGAGGTGTCACAAGTATTATTGAGCACGAAGCTCTGTTGGACAAATTTCTGTCAAACAACTCCTATGCAAAACAATCCCAGTCTAAAGCTTTCACCTGTGCTTAGGTTTTGCAGTTGACAGGTTTTGTTATATTTTGATGGGTTATGTATATTCATTCCATGTGTAGTACTGAGTACAGTAGTCCAAGACAGCAGTCATTTGTGTCCTTTTTTCACAGCATTTTAAAAATGTACTCTAAATGAACTATTGTAAAGAAATACATATATATGGATAGTATACAATCATATTTATTATTGCATACATCTATGTATAATACCCATTTTTTGAACTTTCCTCTGCCTTAACTATAGTAGCTATAGAGAGGGACCTCTGTCAGACAAACCAGGCAACACTAGACCATATTTCTTGTCATTTTAGAGTTGTTTCATCTCTATATGCTCACATGAAAGCATGTCTAGTTACTGAATGTGTTAATGCCACCTCAATGTACAGTCGAATGAAGGTGACGCTGTTGTTTGGGATCACTCACCGGCCTCTCGTGGTTCGTTTCAACACAGATATTCCACAGTGTCACTGTCTTTACAGGAATGATAATGATCCACGTTTTTGTTTGTGTGGATGGTGCCTTTTGTAGTTGTTCATTTTCTAAAGATGTCATGGGAATTTGTGTGTGTGTGTGTGTGTGAGTGTGTGTGTGTGTGTGTGCAAGTGAGTGTCTTTTTCCTATGTCCGCTTTTTTCCTCATTACTATGTAGCATATTGTTATTTACACGATGTGGAAGCAAGCAGCTAAATACGTATATATGTGTCACACCTCTAAAGACTGTAAACAATCTTGTTTTCTATTCTAATAGATGTCATCCTCACACGTCACTTAAGCGCAGTAAGTCTGTTTTGAAATGCTGTACATAACAACACATTTTAAGAATTTTTCATCAAGATATTGATACAAGAATTTAATGCACTCTTGTTGCTCAAATATTTAGTGGTAAAATCTGAAAAAAGTATTTCATGTTTTTTAATGTCTTGCTTCAGACTCTAAAGTTCTGGCAGTGTGATGAAAGTTAAAAGGCAGATGAAGCTCCCCTGTGTGTGTAAATATAGACAGACACACATTAGTACACGCCTATATGAAATCTAGTGCACCTCTAGGTGGCTTTCTCCTCTCACATTTCCTCCTTTTTGATAGTATTGCATGTGCCTGTCTTTTTCCAATAGAGAACAAACGCACTTATTGTCACCCTCTCAACACTTTGTACAGACAAACAGACACTCCATCTGCAAAGCTTAGTTTCTGTGATGCCCTCAGTGCCCATCATGTCACTCAAATTACAAACATTGTCTGGCTTGTGTCACAAAACGTGGTCACAGTAACCCTCTGCCCTATCAGAGCATCTTTTGAGAAGCAGTTTTCTAAGAAATTTTAATTTGGTATTTTCAGAAATAAAATTAAAAAAAAAACAGCAGCTGTTATTTAGTTTAACACTCTTTAAATTGGTCTTCATGTTTCATTCCTCAGAACTGAACTGTCAATGAGCTGCATCAGCAGATTGCCTTGCAGGTTGGGGTGTCTGTCTACTCCAAAACATTCTCTCTGTATTGTTTGTGTGTGTGTGTGTGTGTGTGTGTGTGTGGTGTGCGTGTGCGTGCGTGCATGCAAGTTTGAGATATACATATGGCATAAATGTATTGTCTATTCATAGCATTTATAGATAAGGCAGCAATAGCTCAAGGCAGGAAAATCAAAAAAAAAGAAAACATTTATTTAGCTGCTTTTAGCAAACGTCCAAATTTCACTGTACAAATGACTGTTAAATGAGAAAAAAGTCATGTATATTTATTTTATATCTTCTATTATAATAAAATCTCTTTTGTCTCAATCTCGTTTATTTCTACAGTAAATGTGGGGAGTGCTGCAGCTCTTTACCTGCGTTTGGTCTGGAGGAACACACTGTAGCTGACTAAAGTGTTACTGTTTCTGCTCACCACTTGATGTCACCCAAGGGTGACAGTTTAATGTGAAGGACACAGTGAGCTAACTGCTATAGAGTCCTGCAGCATTATCCTCTCAGGGAAAAGAATGAGTGTCAAAAACATGTTGTATATCTTTACATGTTTTAATCCATTAACTATAATTTATACACTGCATCTTACATTTCTGCTGACTGTTTTACAAATAATATTGTAAACTTATTGTAAAGATTGATTCATCTTTTATTTTTTCAACTCAGCAGTATAGATGTTTATAATTGTACTAAAGTGTACTTTTTTCACAGATTTACTTCAACAGGTGTATAACCTTAAGCTCAGTAATAACACACACACACACACACACACACACACACACACACACACACACACACAGCAGTCTATCACAGGGCTGACATATAGAGGCAAACAACCATTCACACTCACATTCACACCTGCACTGTGGGAAATAAGTATTCACACCAGCATTTTTTAAATTAAAAATATTTCCAATGCAGCTATTCACGTGACCTTCAGACCAGATATTGGTATTAACTAATTGTAGTAAAACTACACAATTAAAGAAATCATAATATTCCAATCTGTTAAAAAATCTATGTGCAATTAACATGGAACGACAAAGGAAAAAAGTTCTGAACACACTAACTGAATATGATTTGATACTTGGTGGAGAAGCCTGTGTTTGCAATGACAGCTTCAAGACATGTCCAGTATGAAGAAACTAAAAGCTCAGGTGGGATTTTAGCCTATTCTTCTGCACAGACAGTCTTTCAATCTGGAAGATTCCTGGGGGCCTGCTGGCTGCTGGTGAAGCTTGATCTTCAGTTCCTTCCTCATGCTCTGTTGGGTTTAAATCTGACGATTAGCTGGGCCATTCCAACACCTTTATTTTCCTCCTCTGGAACCAGCTGACAGATACAGATAGTATACAGTATACAATATACAATCATATGTATTATTGCATACATCTATGTATAATACCCATTTTTTGAACTTTCCTCTGCCTTAACTATGGTAGCTATAGAGAGGGACCTCTGTAGCTACTATACTGTAGCTCTTTTCCTCTTGGGCAGCTCCTCTGACTACATTTCTGGCTGCCTGTTTGAAACTCTTACAATGAGCTCCTGTACGTGGTTGGTTGATGGTGAAGTGATGTTCCTTCCACTGGCCCAAATGGTGCTCATTGGAATATTTTTAGTATAGTTTAGAAATCTGTCTGTAACCAGTGCCATTTCCATTCTGCAAACAATCCTGTAGCAAAGGTCTTGGAAAGCTCTTTGCCTATACTCATGAGATGTTTCTTGCAGGTAACAAACAATTTTTTTTACTTGCATTCAGGCGGTGGATGTCCGCTCTAGTACTAACCTTCCAGCATGCACTAACCTAACTGCTTCTAATTAGCACAGGTAGGAGAACTAATCAGCCGAATCAGCTGTTTTTGTGCTTTTTTTATACTGTGTTCAAAACTTTTCTCCTTTGTTATTCCACAGAACTTTTTTATGGATTAGAATGTTTACGATTTCTTTATCTGTGTAGTTTTACTGAGTTAATACCAATATTTTTGTAAATGTCATGTGAATAGCTGCATTGGAAATATGTTTACAAAAAAACTGCTGATGCATTGAATACATTTCCTACATTGTATATATGTGCAACTTAGAGTCACCAGTTAACCTGCATGTGTTTGGACTGTGGGAGGAAGCTGGAGAACCTGGAGAGAACCCACACAGGCACAGGGAGAACATGCAAACTACACACAGAGAAGCCCAGTGCTCTAAACCGGAACCTTCTTGCTGTGAGGCGACAGTGCTAACCACTGCACCACTGTGCCGCCCTGAAGCCTATGATGCTTGAATAGGCACATTACCTGTTCTCTACACTGAAACACATTTGCCTCCTTTGAACAGTTATTACAGAAATGTAATAAGAATTTCCACTGGTATTTACAGTTTAGAGGGTTTGTAGCATATAATTCAAACTGCTTCACATTATGCTTTCCTGTATCTTTGCTGAACAAACATTTTAAATGTAAGGCAGACACAAAATAAATTATTAGCAGAACATTGCTTAACACACAGACAAAACAACCCCAGAGGTGATCTAGCAAAAATATATACATTGCTCCTCCTCCATACTGTGACTCACTTTAAAATTATACACATTTTAGCCACGAAGGACTTTACATGTGATCAGTGCAAACAAAGTCCTGCCACATGTGTGTCCTGTGTGTTCTAGCCATGTCCCACTCTGTATAGATTCCTTCTCCTGAATATGTGGAAAACAGAAGACCAATCTCCATTCATTTCACTGTTTGGTGTGGCACAAGTGGATGCTCAGTGGGTGAAATATAAAAATGATGGCCTTTTTTTTTTTTTTACTGCTCAAAGTATATTCTCTCCAACATATGGCCAATGTATGTAACCCAATGTATGTGTGTTTTGAACTCTGCAGACTTCAAAGATCTATCACAGTGAAGATTTTGTTGTCTATATGAGCTACATGGTCAAAGTTCTAAAACTTGGAAGAGTTGTAGAAAGTTTATACATCCCCTGTTACTGATCCTGTGCTTGTTATAAAGTCACACACATGCTCTTACACAATATCTGTGGATGATTGGAGCACTTATACACCATCAAGACATTCCACAAGATGTGTCAAGCAAGCACTACATTCAGCTTTCTTTATGGCTGGTGGTATGACAAGTGAAACCAGTGCAGGCAAGCTGAGACTTGGCATCAACTTTGTGAGTTCTGGCAGAAGCACCAGATCAATGTCCCTGCCTGCAGTGTTGCTGCTACCACTTGAAGGAAATTTATGACTTGGAGAGAGCGCAGCAGAATGTATTAATACAGATGATCCCACTTCCTACTCTATCTCCAGGTGCTGCTGCTTGGGTCAGCTAGGAAGAGGAACAAGCACCCCACACACATAAATCTATATGTGAGGGGGGTCATCAACAGAGCACTTCTGCACTCATGGAGTCTGTCTGCATGTAAGAATTTAAAGCTGTACCTGTTGTAGAAGAAGATAGGTTCAGGAAAGAAATGCCTCAGTCTAATTAGAATTAACAGCATAATTTAAAACCATTCAGGTCCATTGGTGCCTACATGCAGGTACATGTGACTAATAGAACATAACACAGCATGAAAAAGGGGTATGGCATAATCGTAGCATGACATTCTGACAACATTCCTTGATAGACAGTGACGAGGTATTACAAAAGCATGATGAAAACTTCCACACAATGTAGTATGACATTAAATAAAAATAAAATAACACCACTGTCTTAACAAAACATATTTCAAAATAAAGGTTAAGTTGACCCAAGTTCAGACAACTTAAGAACAAACACCACCACTTGTACAATAGCCGGTGTTTCTAGGAACCCAACCCACAATTAAAACATAAGGTGGGCAATATTTTCTTACTGTTAATAAATCCTAAGACCAAAACCAACAATGTGTTAGTCTATCTCCACTTTCCTATGTTCCCAGACTGCAGTGGGCTGAGTGGGTGGGTGCCACAGACAGCCGGAGTTGGAAAGATGGAAAAAAAGGGCCATAAATAAATACTTTTTTTTTTCTTACAAAAGACTCTGTAATTTTCTAAAACAGCAGGACACTGTTTTCTGTTTGTTTGTTTTTGCAAATATTGCTTAAACAATAGGAAACTGTGCATTTGTTTGGGATTTTCCAGCTTTACATTAATACACATTTGGTTCTCTAATGAGTATTTATGGAAGTATGAATGGCAGTATATAGCACTGAGTCAAAATAAACTACAGTGTGTGTGTTCATGGTAAAGAGGGAACATGACACCCAATGTAACCATCTGGCTCACTGATATGTTTTTAGTAGTTTCTGGACACCACTGAAATTCTATGGCATATAGAATGAAGGAAGGAAGGAATATGAATGACTGAATGGACTGAGTGAACGAATGAATGGATTTATTTGATGATTAAAAACACACATATAACACTGCACTGCAATCATTACATACATTTAAAACATAGGATAAAAACATAGTAAAGCCGGAAGGCAACAAGTTATATCAGGCTTTGGATACACAAACAATAACTGTTAACAGGAGTCATTCGTTGTTGGTTTGGGTGTTTTCATTGGAATATAGAAAACCATCCTTTAAAATACAAAGTACAATAGTTTCTGGTCAAGGTTCAATTTTATACCAGCTGCACCACAGTCAACACTGTAACCACATTCCAAACTGAAGCCATTCACTTAGAATTCATATTGCTGGACTACGTATCAACAGGCAAAAACATCCTAACTAGAAATCTTTCTGATAATGCAGTAACTAAATCCTCTGCCCTAAATTCAATGCCATATCTCAATTTAGCCGAAGCTGCTCTCTCCCAGCTTGATCATCTTGTAGACAGTGTTGCAGACTCACTACGTACAACTTTAGACTCCATTGCCCCCCTAAAAAAGAAAGCAATAAAGCAAAAGAGGCTAGAACCAGGGTTTAACTCTTGAACCTGTACACTAAAGCAAACATCACATATGGTGTACCACCAAAGTGGAGGAATCCAGCTTAGCCTGGCAGGATAGTCTTAAAAGATATAAAAAGGCCCTCTGTAATGCACATCCTGCCTTCAACCAGCACTGATTTATGTCAAAACACAGGATCCACAGAATCAGCTGTGAAACCTGACCTAGACTGACCTAGATCTCCCCCAGCTCACTTCAACTATTTCAGCATCTAAACCTTCAACCTGTCTCTTAGACCCCATCCCAACCAGGCTGTTTAAGGAAGCTCTGCCCTTAATTTGCAGCTCTGTATTAGATATGTTAAATCTGTCCTTGTTAACAGGCTATGTGCTGCAGTCGTATAAAGTAGCTGTAATCAAACATCTTCATATTATGATCCAGACATATTAGTCAACTACAGACCTATATCTAACCTCCCCTTTCTTTCTAAGATCCTGGAGAAAGCAGTTGTAAAACAGTTGTGTGACTTTCTACAGGACAATAGTTTGTTTGAGGTTTATCAGTCAGGATTTAGGTTGTATGATAGCACAGAGACAGCACTTGTAGAAGTTACAAACGACCTCCTAATTGCATCAACTGACTTGTTTCTGTGCTTGTCTTGTTAGATCTCAGTGCTGCTTTTGATACGATTGACCATCATATCCTTTTACAGAGACTGGAGCATTTTATTGGGATTAAAGGAACTGCACTAAACTGGTTTAAGTCCTATCTATCTGATAGGCTTCAGTTTGTACATGTTAACAACTACTCCATGTACTCAAAAGTTAGACATGGAGTTCCACAAGGTCAGTGCTTGGACCAATCCTCTTCACCTTCTATATGCTTCTCTTGGGCAACATTATCAGGAATCACTCCAGAAATAAATCCATTGTTATGCAGATGATACACAGCTTTATCTGTCAATGGAGCCTAATGAAACCAATCAGTTAGCCAAACTTCAGGCTTGTCTTAGGGACATTAAGACTTGGATGACAAGCAACTTTTTACTACTGAACTCAGAAAAAAATGACTTCACTTGGTCCCAAACACATCAGAAATACATTTTCTAATGACATAGTATATTAGATGGCATTGCCCTGGCCTCCAGCTCCACTTTAAAGAATCTTTGAGTTATCTTTGATCAGGATATGTCCTTTAACTCACACATGAAACAAACTTCTAGGACTGCCTTCTTTCACCTGTGTAATTTTGCCAAAATTAGACATTTTCTGTCTCAAAAAGATGCTGAAAAACTAGTCCATGCATTTGTTACTTCTAGGCTGGACTATTGTGATTCATTATTATCAGGCTGCCCCAACAAGTCTCTAAAGACTCTGCAGCTGATCCAAAATGCTGTAGCACGACTACTGACAGGAACTAGGAAAAGAGATCATATTTCTATTGTGCTATAGCCTCTCTACATTGGCTCCCAGTCAAATCCAGAACAGAATTTAAAACCCTCCTCCTCACCTACAAAGCCTTTAATGGTCAGGCTCCATCTTACCTTAAAGATCTCATAGTCTCCTACAATCCCACTAGGACTCTGTGCTCCCAGAATGCTGGTTTACTGGTGGTTCCCAGAGTTTCCAGCAGTAGAATGGGAGGCAGAGCCTTCAGTTATCAGGCTCCTCTACTGTGGAACCTTCTCCCAGTTTGGGTCCAGGAGGTAGAAACACCCTCTGTACCTTTAAGAGTTGGCTTAAAACTTCCCTCTTTGATAAAGCTTATAGTTAGGGTTGGCTCAGGCTTGAACCATCCCTTAGTTATGCTGCTATAGGCCTAGACTGCTGGGAGATCTCCCATGATGCACTGAGCTTCTCTCTCTCTCTCTCTCTCCATCAGTATGGATTCATATCCCATAAATATATGTCACTAACTCAATATCTTCTCTTTCCTGTAGTATTGTGCTCTTCCATCTCTCTCTCCTCTTCTGTCTCTTTCTGCAGGTATTTCTTCCTCTGGAGCTGTAGAGTCTGATTTGTGATGACAAGTCTCCTGCTGCTCCTACAACTCCACTCAACACCTGCTGCTAGAATTACAAATTACTAATACTGCTTGTAGTATTACTGCTACTTTTGCAATTAATACTTTAATTATCACTACTATCATTACTACTACTGTATTACTGGTATCACTTTACATTTTTTACATAGATGGGGGAGACAGGCACATGAGGTCACGGGCAGCTCAAGTTCCAAGAATACATAGCAACTATTAACACTGCAGTCTACACAGCAATTGTTCCTGCTGGAATTTACTGTCCCTGGGAAGATGGATTGAAGAAGCCAATGAATGCAAAAGGCAAAATATGTAGATCTTATTTACAAAGGTATAACTGGTCTGTTTGTTTGTCTAAATGTTTGAGGAATAAATTACTAATGGTGCCACAATTCTTTTTTCCCTGGTTGTCTACATTATTCAGGATCTACTATCTGAGCAGCTGTGGCTCAGGCGGTAGACTGGGTTGTCCATTGATAGCAGTGTTGTCCATGTGCCAAAGTGTTATTGGATGAGACATTGGAGCCCAAATTGCCTCACTTGTAAGTTGCTTTGGATGAAAGTGTGTGCCAAATGGGTGAATTTAAATTAAATATGCTTTTACTAGGGTTTTGTTTACTTCCATTCTACTATACTATGATGGAGGACAATAAAGTAGTAATACCCAAATTTAGTTTAGAAGAAGCATAATTATATGCACATCACATGTAGGTGCAAGGCTACTACAGAGCAACATTGGTGGAAAGAGCATTACCTGCACACTGACACAGAACTACAAATTTTAGATGGAAAATCTGAGTCCATCACACCTAATATATTTGATGTATGATTTTCTCTGTGCTCCCACTGTTTGGGACTGACTGATTTTTCACTTTATAGTACTTTTAACCATTTTGATCTAAAAAGATCCAACTAGGATTGAAACATCATCCACCCAAGGCTTCATCGCGAAAATAAAATAAATGTTTTTGCACCTGTGTGAATGCACAAACTTGCACTTTAATATGCCACTTTTGGAAGTTTGACAACAGGACAACTTTCTTATGTCTACCTATGTCCTGTCCTTAACAACACTGTGTCAAGCTTGTTAGCACTGGAGTGGAGTAACCAACTCCAAATGGCCAGTGGACATGCACAGAAGTTTGCTTAAAAGGGGAATAATGAGTGGAGACCCACTACGGAGCTAAATCTGAACTGCTGACCCATGACAAGCTGTCCTCAGTACATGAGAAACAGGCTTCTTTTCATGCCAAGCATGTGGGTGGCCAGCCTTGTTCCTCCAAATGCCTATCTGAGGAGTGTGGCTGTTTGCAGTAGCAGAGTGCAAGAGCAAGGTTTTTTCCCCTTATTTCTCAGGCTACTGCTGCGTACATGTTACCCTGTCTTTATTTTGCTGGTGGACACAATGATTTTTGTAATTTGTGTACAGCATGTACACAAATAGAGCTAGCAGTGTGTGTGTGTGTGTGTGTGTGTGTGTGTGTGTGTGTGGTGTGGGTTGGGTTACAGAGGGGGTGCTGTAATTCCAAGGCACACAGTCCACTTCCACTTATTATGCTGCTTGTGAAATGACACCAGAACGAGAGAAGAATTACTCTGTGGCAACATTCATGAGATTAATTCACTGGAGAATTTTGATTCTGCTGCATGCTTTTTTGTGTGTAGTTTTGCTGATTCACAGACACTTAACACATAATTCCCCCTGCAGCCCTCCTGCCACTGTCCCATCACAAAGTGTATAAGACATTATGTGAAGTAATGAATACTCCATGAGAAGGCTGGTCAGAGAGGATAAGAGGCTGCACTGTGCAGTCAGTTTGCTGCTTGCACTGAAGGGGATTTCAGCTCCCCGGCTTCAAACCCAGAGTCAGGGGGGTCACAGTCTGTTCGAGATAGCAGTTTGTGTGTGAGTGACTGTGTGAGTCACTGCATTATGCCGACACACGAGACGCCATATGTTTCCACCGAGTCCACTGAAGAACAAATGTGGCGTCCTTTTTCATGAGAGTTCCCACCAGCGTCTGTTTTCTCACTCACTCCATGTGTGGGTTAATGCAGCAAGAAGCAGCAAGTCCACATCAATTATATTGTAAAAAAAAAATTAAATGAGACACCTGTTTATGGCGTCCACGCAGAATGAAAAAAAGTGTCTAATTTAAAAAGTGGGTGCAACATTGCACGTGGAAACTGGTGGGTTCATCAGTTCATCAGAGGAAATGCCAGTTTCATGGTGGACAGAAAAGACCTTTGAAGCAGCATTTTGATCAGGCAACATCAGAAACACTCACTTGAAACCAATACCCATAAATCCCATAACACCCTGTGGACTTGGATGAAAATAGTATTACAAGAAAACTCCTAACTCAAGGTCCACTTGACCTTTCTGGCTTTCTTCAAAAGCTTTCAACTGCATCTCGTGGACCTTCTCAACTGTTTGCTCACTCGTCATGCTAAATTCCAGGAATTAATATAAAATTAAAAATACAAAAGATCCAACTAAACACTGAAAAACACACTTCATACTGGCAGTGCTTCCCCTACCTAAGTTCAGCCTTTTAACAATCACATCTTCCTCCTCCCTCCCTCAACACAACTTTGGCAAACTGAAAAAAAAAAAAAACAATTCTTACTCTCGCGATAGTAGCGTGCTTAAGCAGCCGCCATATTCTATGACAGTATTTTGATTCGTATCTGCTGGAAGTAAGGAAAAAGAGAAAAGTGAAGGGCTATCGAGGGGAGGGGGGCAGAAGAAGAGGAGCTGTCAAAAACGTATTCCCGAGTCTCTGTCAAACGGCGGAGGGCTGAGGCTCGGTATCCCTCCCCTAACGCTATTTCGAGGACACTCAGGGCCCGGGGCCTTGGTGCGGTTGGCTCTTCGTCTCCCTGGTAGTAGCTGGACCCCTCTCGGCTTCTCCCTTCCCAGCTCCGCGGCCCTCTGGAGGTCCGGCGGCGGTCTCGGGTGTTGAAGGCGGCCCGGGGAGCGGCGGCGGCAGCGGAGACTGGAAAGTAAGTTGCATTAAGGTAGGCTTTTGCCAGTTAGCAACAGCCGGGTTAAAACAAATAGAACATCGTTATTCTGAAACTTTAAAACATTTCAGCGTCTTGTGCGGTAAACGCTGTTGTAAATGGCCCCACGCTGTTTGAAAGAAAAAAACTTTTCAGATGTGGAAAAAGTTTTTGTCTACAGCAAGCAGCTAGCTAAGTTGGCTAACCTGAGGTGTTTGGAGGCTGTTCTCGTATCGGCCGAGTTAGCAAATCACTATCTGAAGTTTAAAACACGTTCGTTAAACTCTCCCTAAAGTCTCTTTTTATATAACTATCAGTAAATAGATATTTTGGGTCTTTTATATTACCCTAACGCTAACTGACGTTACATGTTTTGTAGCCCATGTTGGGCTACTTTTTCCACTGAGCTCTCCGTGAAACGTCGCAAAACTAGTCGTAGATGGAAACATTAAATCATAGATTTGTAGCTTCACTTAACGTCATATACAGGTCATCTTACCTCTAACATGCATCAAAATAAAGCCGTTACACCTCAATTACTTCCTTAACCCTTTGTCGCTACAACACTGAAACTATTTTGTGTAACATGGAAACTTTCCTATATGTGGTATCTTAGCTGCCTAGTTAGTTTTTACAGCCCGGTGTTTTTCATAGTAAGATAATGCAAATGGGGTGACTATTTGCATTGACTTGAATTTTAGTGTTGCACAACTTTAGTCAAGTTGAACTAATAGGGACACACAATATTTAAGACCGTGTGTGTCTGTTTTTTTTTTTTTAATAACTGAGGTAATAAGGGCGTCACTTCACCTGCTTGTTAGCTGCATATCTCTGACAATGTTGTTGATGTTTCTAATTTATGGCAGTTGTGATTGAAACTGATAATGGGGATGCATCTGAGCCTTTGTCAGCCACAGTTATTGTTTGTAGTATCATAAAAGTGAGAGATATTTATCCGGAGAAAACCTATCCGGACATGATACTGTCTTTTCTGTTGTGTTTTTGTCAAAGCCACTGTAACTGCCTGGATGAGCTGAGAGCCAGACGATGCACCTATTGTCCTGTTTTGAAAGTTGCTGGAGACATCGAATTTGTTTTGATGGGACATGATTGAGTAATTTTAGAAATCTGTCAGTATGTTCCCAAAAGACCTCAGAGATATTTTCCTTGCTTTATCATGTTGGTTATTTCCATGCAGCCCAAATTGTATTTAATCATGGTGGTTGCAATGAAATGTGACACAAATGTTACTGTGGATGGCAGGTCAACCTATTTAAGTGCAGTGTGTGGGTATAAAGCCTCTTTCAATTCATGGTAGTGTTTGGCCGTTTGTGGTAGTCTGCTTGGCCTCTGGGTGTGTTGAGTGTGTTTCTCCATGTTGTATCACTTAGGCTGGTCTTCATATTAATGCCAGCTAACAGTCAAATGATACAAAATGTTGTTTGTGGCTGGAAAGTCTGTCATCTCTACCAGCCAGTTTGGCAGGTAATTGACCTGTGCCCAGTTGGTGTTTTTATTATGACACTGGCAGTTAATAAATGGAATTGTCCTTTGTAAATCCCAAATTTACTTTGTTTTACTCTGTGTAGGTAGAAATCACACATTTCTAGCACAGCCTTCTGTAGCCTTTATTATCCAGGCTTGTTTTACTCTCTATACTCAGAATCACTTCTCAGCCTCTTAACTCTTTTAACCTAAACTCTGTTGTCATAGCTAGACTGTAAGAGTGACATTCATTAGCAGCTTGTGCCTGTCTTGACTTGCAGTCAACATTGCACTTCCTGACCAATAAGCTGCCATGGCCAACTGTTTATAGGTGCAGACCCCTAACTGAAACCATGTGTGCCTGTAGCTGGGCAAATATGTTGCTAGGAGGCCTTGCTGATTTGCCACTCTTTGGAGACTCAGCAATGACTGCTCAGAGCCTGTACGATAAGCGCTAGATCATGATTTTGGTGAGGATCATGTGGTTGTATTGGATGGCAGGCCGCTAATTACTTTGTTTGGATGTCACCAGGTATATGCTAACAGGCTAAATCAACATGATTAACGCACAGATAACGGATCTAAACTTGGAGCGTGTTACCTAAGTTGCTGCGATATTTGTTGATAGAGGTTAGGAATTGGGCTCACTTGTTGTGTTTGCTTTATTACAATAAACAAGCAGGATTAACACTTGTATTTTAGAACTGTTACAACAAGCTGAGTTTGTGGCATGCTGTTGTGAGGTCTGTGCCAATACTTAAATCTTCTTCCCTGAAAAACCTGTTTCCTGATTTATCATCTGAGTTTGCACAACTTATCACCACAATGCCAAAGGGTGGGGGTTTGTAGTTTTTTTTCCCTTTTCACAAGGGAAAGGATAATTACTGTATATGATTGTGTTTGGATGGAGGACAAATGCTTGTTGTTTGAATCAACAGTGCAGAGCCAGCTTAACACAGGAAATGATATTGGCTTACCTTTCACTTTTTCTTTGTGTCAGAACAGATTCTCTTTCAGAGGTTGCAAACTCTGAATGTGTGTGTATATGCAACCTGTTGCATATTCTTTCAGGCAACTTTGTGCTCAGTGACCTGTCCATAGCTTATTATTCAGTGCGTATTTTCATTAAAGTAAAAGTTTCAGTTTAAGACCTCCAAATGAGTATCATGTAGGTGATAGGGAAGGATCCATCACATTATGCCCATAGCTGCAGACTCAGGAAGAGGGCTTGGTGTTTAAACCCTCCCCCACTCCAGTGTGTGGTTGTGAGGAAGAGAAGCTCTTATTGGAACCCCTTCCCCCTGTTGAGCTCTCCTGACTTCTCCGCTTTAAAACGAGTCCTCCATTACACATGCTGCTCATGGTCCCTTTCCACTTCAAGGGTTAAATTGCAGGCATTAAGACTGACACTTAACAGTACACACCACCTTTGTAGAGTTTGCCACTTTTGCAAAACTTTACAAGTTTATGCATAGTTTGATAGCATATCTGCAGCAATTTGTAGTTGTGTAGTTTGACATGATAAAGGTATATCAAGTGATTTTGTTTTTGGCCACTCCTTCATAAGCTGTTAAGGCCACAGCTTGGACAAATTATGCCTTAATAAGTAGCTGTTTACACATCGATTGTACACTGCATAAACATTCGATTTGCAGTTGTGTTTGTGGTCACTTCATATGTGCAAGTCAACTCCTGAGAACAATATCTGGCTCATTAGTTTCTACATGCTTGACTTTATTGATCATCTGGTCACTGACTTAGTCTGCTCATGCTAGTTGGTACTGGACAAGTAGCCTACATTTGGCTTATTGTGATTTGTCTGCTGAAAACATCTGCCTTCTACTTGGTTGACAAGTGTGGTGAAACTTGTGTTTTGCGACATCAAGACGTCAGGCTAGAAAAGGCTAAAAGCTCCACAAAGCTGCAGAGTTGGGTGGCAGTTTTGGATACTGCTAAAATTAAGTACTAGTGATATTTTTCGATACCTTAACATTAGGGCTGGGTATTGGCACTGATCTCCCAATTCAATCAGTGTTGCATAAAACACTTTTCAGAATTTATCATGCATCATGCAGTTTAGAGGGAGAGAGAGAGTAACCCATGTTATTTTCTGTAGCTACAATTTACAAATGCCCCTAAATGCCTTACATGTATCAGCAGACTGCACCATTGGCTGATTTAACCTCAGTGTGTCATAAGTAGGATTTAGTAGATGCTAGCCAGGTAGCTGCGCACATAAAAACCTCTAGTCCCCAGTTAGTTTCTGCAGCAAACTCAACAGGTGTGTAGCATTAGTTTGAAAAAGGAGTGAAATGAGATGTTCTCATGTAAGATTTACCCTAAGTTGAAACCAAGGTGATTTTATCTACCTGGGTGGGTTGTGTAAGTAGAGCCTGTGTATGGGAAATGCCCTGGTTACACATCTAACCAGGGGCAGGGAAGTGGAACAGTTACATCTGCCAAGGATGTTGGGTCTGGGCTGGGCTTTTAGGGGTAGGAACAGGTGAAATGGAGACAGCAGCATTTTTCTTGAAAAACAATCAATAGTTTTCTTCATTTTTAATTACTGCCATGTTGTAGGGTTGTATTGTTGCTTGTGGAGGAGTACAAGGCACAGTTTCACACATACAGTCAGAGTTAGAGTAGGGATGGGAAAAGAGACATGCTAAGTGTCAGGAGCACTTCTTTGACAGACTCTGGAACTCTTGTCTGATAAAAATGTGAAGTATTAGATCATAAAGATATGAATCATTGTCAAAGACATCAGTGATGTTCCCATTCCACCTAGCCATTGCTATCTAGCTAAAACTGAAATGTCTCAACATGTGTTTACAGCCTTCCAGTTACTTGATCTGGAAAATAAAGGGAAATGCCACTGACAGTTTCCATTTTAGTTGCTGGGCACATTGTTGTTTCCTCTGAGCTCCTAGTGCCTTTGTTTGCCATCTTTTATGTAATTTCTTAAATGCATTTACATTTAAATGTCGATTTCTCCTCTCATTATATGACTGTTTTAGACATTGTTCACTTTGATTGGAAGGTCTAATCCAATGATGTGGAAGTAGTAACTTTAAAAACTGTTTGCATAACAATAAACATCCCAGTGGGCTGTGGTATCGTCTGGGCTGATAATTTGTGTGTACTCTTATTGTTGTCTCTAGATTTGTCAGGGTTTTTGTAGCTTATAATATGTAGATTTGTAGTTGCAAATCTAGCGTCAATATATAACAAATAACAAATGACATTTTCATTTAGAGTTTGAACTTACTGTAAACCTTCAGAGTGAACTTTTCCACACCACTCAGTTCAGGTGAAAGTTACTTGAGGCGTCTTGACTGTCGTCACAGGAGAGGCGTGAATTGCTTCCTATACAGTGACTGTGACTTGCTGAACCCTCCCCTGTCTCTGTGCCCCTGACATGGGCTCTAGGTTTCTGATGCTTTTCTTTTCCTCTAAAGTTACTGGCTCAGTTTCCTTAAACGGACACATCCTCTGTCGCAAGCTGAACAGACCCTGAGCTTCTTGGGCGAGTCCAATTCCTTAAAACTGTTTTATTATAACTTTATTTAAGCAGACTTCTTTTTTAAAAGTTGAGACAAAGTCATCTTTGCGAGTATACTATCAGCATTGTCTTGGTTCACATTTGCACAGGCACACACATGTACACTTGGGAGTGGCCCTGTAAAACCACCATCTCTCCAGGGTGCAGTATGAGTGGAGCAGCGGGGGGTTAAATGCCCCATTTACCTGAGAAATATAAATGTATTTTTACAAACTGCCACACAGAGCTGTAATAACCTGAATTAGAAATTTTTGATACTTTGTCTTAGTGCATCCTTGCACAGCTGCCACAGTAGCAAATGAAATCCAAATCATGCAACATGTGCATTATAGTCTAACCCATCTGCAATGGAATAATACAGGGATGGGTGAGACTATAATGCACATGTTGCATGATTTGGATTTCGTTTCACTCATTAATTTTGATATTTATTTTAATAGCTGAAAGCTATTGAAATACTACTCTCTACATTTGTTAATTATAGTTTATAATTATAGTGATATTTGTGAACTTACTGTTAATCATTGAAACTTGATGGAGGCTTGTTGTTTGCAGTAACTCTTAGTTTCAGTCATGAATGCAAACAAACAAACAAACAACAAATGCAGAAACATTCCTTTGTCATTGGTTGTAGGAATGTCATTTCTCATTAGCCTATGTTTGGAGACAAGAGTACCGGTATTACCAAAGTTTACAGGGTGGTGAATTGTTCAGCTAAACAAATTATTTCAAAATAGACATCCTGTGTAATGGCACTTGTAAATCAGATTCAAACGCGGTGGAATAATTAAAGAGGAGCTTTTCATGCTAATGAAGTGTTTTTCAAGTTTCCTTTACAGAAACTCTGCTATGAAATAGGATAGTGGCACAACCATCAATTAAAGGAATATAGTGGAGCTCCTCCGCCGACTCCCTTTGGATGTACCATTTAAACTAATTGGAACCAGAGCTGCGTGTGTGTTAAACAGGCATGTTTGGTAAGACAGCAGTACAGCTCTTGAGACACTTCTGCATTGTTAGTGGGATCAGTGTTTTGCTTGAAGTGTTCATTTCCACCCTTGTTTCTTTTTTATGATTTATTGGTCAATAGAAGCAGAGGACCAGTAGGATTAGGTTGCTCTGTGTTCTGAATGACAAGAAAATATGCTGTCACAACAGCATCATATTAACACACAATTAATTGAGCCCACAGAAAACTTGTTTACTTCCTGTTGTCAGACCTTATTTTTGACAAGAGTCAGTTGAAAATTGAAATCTTATATATCAGATAATTTTGTTACTTTAACTTTGTTACTATCAGATGGAACTGATGTATTTAGTTTTACAATCAGCTTTTTTACTTTTTATTTATATATTTGAAATGCAGTTTTAAATATCATTTTTTTCCTATATTAGGCATTTTAAGTCAAATCAAAACCTTTGTAAAATAAAATTTTATAGTGTGTGTTGGCAGTCATCATGGAAAATGGTGTCACTTTTCCAAATAGTGCCTATCTCATTTACAAATGATTATTAAAAGTTAATGTTAGCTCTGTCATAGCTTATCAGTAAAAGGTCAAACTGTCAGCTGCATCACATTCTTCCACACAAGTTAATAGCTGTTTTGAATTTCTAAACAGAAAACATTTCTCAGATTTCAACTTGGCTCTCTGCAACTTTTCCTAGACCCACTTGCAGTGCAACCCAGTGCTTTTCGACATTGACAAACAGGCGTTCAAATATTAACCATAATTACAAGTATCCCTTCAATTGCTCATTGGCTCTCTCTTCCATCCAAAAATCCACTGACCTTTCTAGTGTTACGTGTAACTGCACTTCCACGCAAGCATTGCTGTTCCAACATGGACTTTTTGAGTGCAACCCCTGAGTGACAGCATACAGGAAGATGGTGTAGCAGTTATCTTTGTCCTCTTTGCTCCTCAGAGTCATGCAGACCATAGACTCTGCAGCATATGTATGTATGAGACACACAAACACTTCCTTTCATCATGCATTGCTCTTAGTCTGCATTTTCACATTTTGCCTTCACTGCATGCTTTTACAGGTTAGTGGGTGCAGAGAACAGTTGTACAATAGATTTGTGTTTGCTGTGTTAAGTAAACACAGACTTTGTGTATTTTGTAAGATTGACAATACATGAACATGTATTAGTTGGTTTGGTGGAGGTTGAGGGGAGCTTAATGAGTTTAGTTTTTGTACCGTTTATCTGTGAAACACACTAAAGCTCCCTACATTGACCTCAAGGAATTCCTCCAGTAGCTGGCCACATTATTTGAGAACAATTCTCCTATTATTATGACTAAAATTATTTCTCAAAAATGGCTTGTTAGCAATGCAAAAGCAAATGGCATGCTGGTGAAATAAATTCTGCATTTTAGGTTTAGTGTAAGTGAAGAAATCTGAAAATATTAACATATCAAAGCTTTTCACTAGGGCTGCACAATTATGGCCAAAATGGTCATCAGAATAGTTTTAATCAATATTTAGATCAATTATTTATCATAATGATTCATTAATTTCAGCTACAAAATATTTTTTATGCACTTTCACATTTAAATAACAGAACAGTGTTTTCATTTCTTTTCACTCACTGTGCTGTGCTGTATTTCTGTTGATGTACAAATCTTTGCATCAAAATAAGACTAGGCCTTATTCACAGTGTCTCCAAGAGGCAAAATATAAATAAATTAATACCAAAAAACATTTTTCCCCCAAAAGTAAGATGGAGCACTGCTGTACAACATCTAACACTCCAATATATGTATACACCAGAACCAAAACATAATTTTGTTTTGTATATTTATTTCTTTCAGCTTGTCAAATCAGCAGTGTAGCAGTTAAAAACTGACCTATCTCCTCGAGTGTGCTCAGACATGTCTGCCCTAGCTACTGTGGGCTACTGTGTTCATGTTGAGTTCAGCACCTCTTATTAATAAAGAGCCCACTTTATAAGCAAATAAGCAACACTACAGGTAGCAACTCCCTTTTTGCATAGGCTCTGCTCAGAGGTGTGGTTAAATCAAACATGACCCTTCCTGATGATGCTTCACAATGAGCTTTCCTCAACCTATTGTAACAGTTGCATGTAACTCTTGACTACAATGATTGCAGTGTCATAATCAATTTTGGACAACAACTGAATTTTATGGCACTGAGGCATAAGCCATGACTGGCAACAGGTGGCCTCCAGGCCAAAATGCCAGCAATAATAATGCCAGTAATTTGATTATTGTAAATATTATAATAATAATTATTTTTCTGATATTCTGTTATTTTGAAATTCTGCTCCTACCAGAAGAATGATTAGAATCCTTTTTATCCATCTTGAGAGTGAATGTCAGACACTGATATCCATGGACAGTCTGCAGGTCTCTTTCTCTCCATCATCTTTATATGCAGTCATTGGCAGCAACAGTTACTCACTGAATCACATTCTCTTTAGTGATTTTTGCTTACAAAATAAAAGTGTGTGAAAGTGTGTTTTTGCAGCACTGCTTCATCTTGAGCTATTGAGAGCTTTTATTCTTAAAAGTTCTGACTGACGTTCGAAAGATTCTGTTGCGTGCTTGACAAAGCTCTGAAATAGCCAACATGTGATGTGGGGGCTGAAAAATAAAGCCAGTTCAGTAGATTATCCAACTATTATATATTTTTTGTTTTTCTTTATCAATATCAATCACATTCTTAAATTAGCCTTTCATTATGTTCTGCCCACCATCTAATGGCTTAAAAAACCAAACCTATTGACTGACCTCTGCATAAGCCTTTTAAAACTATGGCTATAATTTTGGTGTCCTCAGCAGATATATCACTGTAGATGAGGATTTCTAATAATTTTGAAATGTATCCCTTAATTGACGTAGTGTGAGTAAGGAGCGGTGAGTTGATCTCTCAGCTGCTTGTTTTCTGTAGGGTGGATATTGAAGACTGCTGTCATTCCCCTGCTTATCTTGTTGGCAGGTTCTGGACTCACGCCCCCTCTGACTCCCAGTTTTTTTCCCCGCAGATGCAGCACAGAACGCTTCTCTGTCCTGCATCATTTCTTCCACAGTCTGTTGATGGTCTTTCATCTCTCTCAGGTTTTTTGTACTCACTAACGATGGGAAAGGTCTTTGATTTAGTGTCTTATCAGTAACCATGTGGGCCTTAGGCTCTCATACTCCCTTGATCGCTTGCCGCATCACTCTGAAAACATATTGTCAGGGTGTGGTGGACAATGGAGTCCACCCAGCCATTGTTTGTTGTGGTTCTGAGTAGCTTTGCCAAGGGCAACTGCCTGTGTGGGTCTCTTTGAAATTCTTGCACCAGTAGTGGTCTATAATTTTTTTTTGACTAACCAGAGATTCAGTACAAAAAGAGGATCATGCTGGATAAAAGCTGGTCAAAGTCTCCCTTTGTTATGCCTCTGTGCCAGCGATAGCCGTGGCTGGAGGCATTATGTTTTTGGGTTGTCCATCAGTTGTCTTGGTTGTCATTCTCATGAATGTGATGTCTCAGTAATGCCTTGAGGGAATTTCTTCAAATTTGGCACAAACGTTCACTTGGAGTCAAGGGTTAACTGCTTAAAATTTGGTGGTCAAAGGTCATTGTTACTGTGACTTCGTAAAACATGTTTTGAGTGTCGTATCTCAAGATGTTGACTGTGATATCCACCTTGATAGAATTTCCTTAGGTTTTGCACATACATTCACTTGGACTCAAAAAGGTGAACTGATTAGATTTTGATGGTCAAAAGTCAAGGTCACTGTGACCTCATTTTCTTGTCAATGCAATATATCAGTAATGCTCAGAGGGAATTTCTTTACATCTGGCACAAACATTCACTTGGACTCAAGTATGAACTGATTACAATTTGGTGGTCAAAAGTCAGAGGTCAAGGTCACTGTGACCTCACAAAACATGTTTTGGGCTTGTGAATGCAGTATCTCAGGAATGCCTAGATGGAATTTCTTCAAATTTGGCACAAATGTTCCACTTAAAACTCAAAGATGAACTGATTAGATTTTGGTGGTCAAAGGCCAAGGTCACTGTGACTGCACAAAATGAGTTTTGGCCATAAGTGAAGAATTCACATGCTAATTCAATGTGAGGGTACTGGCTGAGGTAAGCATACTGTGAGGCAGTAATTCTAGTTTGACCTGTTTCTGATAGTTTCCCTGTTCTGAGTCAAGGATCAATGGAAACTCCTCTCTAGTGTAAAGCAGTGGAAAACTCAGAACCTTGGGTTCTGGTGTGTACGTGTATAATTGTGGTTTGACTGCTTTTTATTCAACAGATCAGGCCAGGCAGTCGCTGGCTCCCTCCAAGGCACACCTGCTGGTGCCATTCTATGCAGAACCAGCACTGCGTTGTCCTTCTCACCCTCTGTAGGCACCAGCACAGCTTGTACACATTTCACACAGGCCAACTGTGGGTGTATGGGAAACGAGAGCCATGCACACATTTAACTTGCCCATCCTGCAGTGTAGAGCACTGGACGATTCACTGAGCCTGAGTGTTCTAAAAGATTAACTTGTAATGCTTTATAGTGTAAAATCACCTTAACGATCTGTAGAATTTACATTGATTGTTGATCAGTGCCAGAAGTGTTCTTTAGGCAGGTGCTGAGATACTTTGTTTTGTAATGAAAAAAATTAACAGCCTTTGTAATTTCCCCCATCATCATCTTGTTTGGAGGTCGCAGTGGCGGCAGGTTAAGCAAGGTAGTCCAGATGTTCCTCTCCCAGCAATGTTTTCCAGCTCCTCTTGGGGGATCCTGAGATGTTCCTCTCTATCAGCTTCACCTACTACATGCTTTATTGACCTATCAGTAGACTAAGCTAATGGTAATGCAGTGTTGCTCTGTTAGGAACATGGAGGACAATAGTGAGTACAGCCGTCCTGAGTGTTCTGGGTTCCACAATGTGGATTAGAAATCACAAGTAAAGATAATCCTTTATGTTGAACAAATTGTGGGTTATTTTGAATTTGTTTGGTACTGATTTTTTTTTTTAAGTGACAGCCCTAGCACATGGTTGTATGAAGCAGGGTGTTGCCATGGACACCGCTGCCACAGTCCAAAAAAATCATCTGCCCTTGTAGTGTACTGAAGAAAATGTTTTATGGAGTGATGAAACCAAAGATGATTTGTTCAGGAAGAGCACGCAGCATTACATACAGTCTCTTTGATAAATTTACCAGACATTTTACCAACACACTGCACAATGTATCATTTGAACAACGTCATTGTGATATGCGCATGTGTGATAGTCACATTGTAGGACGTGAACATGTCAACTTTTGTTTTGCTCCTGAAGAGCATCTCTGAACCAGCTCTGTGCTCTGCTCTGCTCCCTCGCTCACTCTCACTCTCTGAGCAGTCAGCCCCCCCCCCCCCCCATGCACATGCTGTCCCTTACCACACCGAAGATGAGCGATAAACAAGAGGGAGAGACTGTGAAGGACAATTTAGTCCCCAAAAGAAGGGCAACATCCGAAATGCAGAAATATTTTGGATATAAAAAAAGATGATGTAGACCAAATGGATGTACAGTGCCTTGCTGTTATTGACACAACACAAGGTAACACAACACATCTTTTTGATCACCTGAGTCGCCATCACAGAGTGCTATATGATAAGTTCAAAGCAAGAACTCAAGCTAAAGTTACGACACAAAAAACATTCCAGAAGCCTTTGCTACTGCAACACCGTACGACAAAAAGTCCAAACGGCATAGAGAGATTACGGATGCCATAACTTTTCACCTTGCAAAAGACATAGTACCAATTTACATAGTTGCAAAAGAGGGGTTTAAAAACATGATACATTCTTTTGTTTTAACTTTTTATTTCATTGTTGTACGTTTGTAAACCACTCAGGGGGGCTGATGCAGCTGCTTTTTATTTTTAGTTTTTTTTTAGATAATTCTTTTCAAATAGAGCTATTCAAGTCATCTGGTGAGAATTCTTGTATTTTTAAATATCACAATATGTATCGCAAAAAAAATCGCAATGTCAGTTTTTTCCAAAATCGTGCAGCCCTAATTAACACTAACCTAAATACAACCCCTTACTGATGTCCTGTGTCTGCTGAAGAACCCCCAGAAAAACACTTTTTTATTTTTAATGTGAAACTACTGTATTTAGCGTTTTCCTTTCCTGTTTTCATTATCAGGTCTGTTTGTTTTGGAGGGGAAAAGTCCCCTGAGGATAATTCAGCTCCCTCTAAAAATCTCCTGAACTACAAACACTGAAGGAATCTGAACCTACAAATGAAATGCACTGAGTTGTATGTGTTGTTGTCACCCAGCTGGACATGGTACGCGCTTGTGGAAAACCCTGTTACCCATGATACTAGTCAAGGCAATGTTAAGTCCAATAACCCTGATGTAGGTGAAAAGTGCCTGCTCAGTGAGGGCGACAAGTATGACTTGAATGTTTTTAGAGGGCTGGAATAAGGCCGAATGGCATCTCAGCAGCAGAGGAGTCACGTGACTTGGCTGGTATTTGTCTTTTGGTTGGCCTCAAGGTGGGGAATGATACTCCTAACAGCTGTGGGAAGCATTTCCGGTGGAGGGTTTTCTCCTCAGCCAAGCACATGGAAGGTCCAGCAATACACTGGAGCAGGGATACGTCGATAACCACTTCTGCACACCGATGGTGTGGAATTGTGCTTACTTTGACTGAACAGAATCATGTTGGGGGCCACTTGGAGAAATAGCTTAATTTTTTTTGTCCGCTAAAGAAATATAAAATCATGTTTGTGATAAAGGCAGAAATCCCCTTCAGGTATATTGGAAAAATCTCTTTACCTTTGTTCTTGTTAAATCATACTTAAGTATCCTTTGCCCTGTTTTAGCCTCAACCAAAATGTGATACAGAATCTGTAACAAGGATCTTTTGGACCTGTGGTTAAGAAGGCTAGAGTTCTTTTTTTCTTGGGTGTGAGGACCTGATAACAGATCAAATGAACTGATGGAATAAACTGACCAAAGACAGAAGTGCTGCTAATGTCTCGCTGTCTGTGTGCTTCAAAGAGCATGATGACATACAGTAAGTGCATTTTGTAAGGTGATAAAGGGTGAAGATTTGGCTTGTGCATACTTTGCATGTCATCGCTAAGCGCCTGAGTGCGAGCAGTCTCATTGTGTTCAGTTGCCTTGCAATGAGTGTTGAGAGGCATTGCTGCCACCCATGCTCTAGATGCACTCAGCCTGAAGGTCACCAGTGAATCTGTACTGTAAGGTACTGGGAAATAAAAATATGCAGCAAATGTAATAGAAATGAAGATTGCACCTTCTGAACTATAGGAGAGGTGAGTTAGTGTTGAAATGATGGGTTGATTAACAAGTTGGAACATTTATGATTTCTGATATACAGTATTTTAAAAATAAATATTAGGATTGTGCCTAAGGATTATTATTGGTTAATATGATGATTATTTGCTTAAGTAATACATTTTCTGTTTGGTCAATAAAACACTAGAGAACAGTGAAGAATGCCATTTGCAGTATGTTAAAGGCCAAGGTGACGTCTTTGTCTGAATAGTAGTTTAAAACAAAATAATGTTCAGTTTACGCTAATGTAAGACAACTCCTACAATTTTGGTCACACAAGGCTCAGATATCCTAAAGTGGTCAATATTATACATTGAATTTAATGTAAAGAGTGTGGCCAGGGCACTACACCATTATGTACCATTGTACCATCATTATGCATTATAATGCATTATGCATTATGTATAAAATTTTTAACACGCCTAAATTATGTGATTGTGTGCCAAAATGAAATTGTTTTGCAGAACGGTGGAGCCCTTGTAAAAAAGTTAATTTGGAGCCTAGGCCAAAAAAAAGCAAATTCTCACACTTGAAAAATACAGTTAGTTGATTATCAAATACTCGTGGATACATTTTTTGATCAACATTGACTATTCAATTCATCGACTTTCGCCTAGCACAATCTTAACAAATTTAGACAAATAATGACAGATTTCACAGTTTTGTTCTTCTACTGTGTGGTGTGCAACAAGAGGACCAACACAGCACACCACCCACTAACAGTTTGTCTACCATCAACCAGAGTTTTGACTCTCAAAACTAGAAATCTTGTGAGGAGGAAGAAATGATGATGGTGGTTTCTGGACTCCTTTTAACAGGAAAGTCATGTAGAATTAAGGAAAAACTGTGGACAAAGTCATGGATATGGTGTGAACATGGGCTTGTACCTGTTACAGGGTGAACTGGAGGTAAGCAGAAATTGTCACAAACGATTTCAAATCGGGGCGGCCCCAATTGTCTTCTGAGCAGATCGGGTAGGGTAAAATGACTCCGTACACCTCACACCACAGGAAAATCTGACAAGATAATCTTTAGAACCATCAGATAATCAGGCCCTTGCTGACTTTGGTCAGGAGGGTGGACTTGGGCCAAAAATGGGCCTGATTATCTTGTGGTGATTATCTTGGGCTCAGTTGTTGTAGCTCTAAATATTATTGATTATGATTTTCAAGTAAAAATGCTAAAATGTTGTTGATTCCCTTGGTTCATCTATCATTCCAAACTGGATATTAATAGTTTTTTGACATTTGAAAAGTGCCCTTAAAACACATTACTTGGGGCTCTGGTTATGATGGATGTCTATCTTTACTTTTTACATTGTATAGATTAAATCATTTCCCAATTAATGTAAGAAATAATTGGTTATAGAATGGTCATTAGTTGCAATTCTTGTTTGCAGTACACTGCTTTGGTGCCCAGGCTTAAATACAAGCACAAGTTTTAAAAAAATGCATCTGCAACTTGAATGTCTTTTTTTTAATGAAGTATAATATTGTATAAATAGCGTTACCTTAAAGGAGGTTGGCATGCTCTGTTTTTGTGTTTACACTGTATACACATTGTGAAAGGTGAGTGTGTCTGTTTTTGTGAGAGAGACTTCATCTTGAGGGTGGGGTTGTGGAATGACATTGACATGGAAGTTATGTCTGGTATTTATGGTGTTTTGTATGCAGCTTTGTTATCTTGGGGACTTGGCATAGAAGGCTGTTAAGGTACCTGACTACAAACCTGGAATTAGCTGACCTCCAAACTACTATGAAAATGTTACCCATAATTTTGACATCAAATTAAGTCATTGAAAAGTGTCTCAACAGTGAATTTCCCCATAATCTGTCAGAGAAATAGCCTTGCATCTGATGATTTGATATGAGAAAAAAAGCTGAGAGAGCATCAAGATAACAGCAGTGTTTTTCCCAGTTTTATCAGTACATAATGGATGATATGCATATTGAAATACTACAGTACTAAAGTTGCTACTGGTATCATCTGACAGAGCCTGATTTGTGTGGGTTTGATGGTAGGCTAAAGATAACCCAATGGTAACCCTTAATGTGGCAGCAAGCAGCAAAACTAGTATGAAAGGTTGTAGCTGTGGTTCTTAAACTGATAATCTGTAATTGTGAATCATGTAGTGGAGGAATCTGCTGCCACGCAGCTGGCTAGTAAAGCTGAGCAGCCTTCAAACTCCTGGCAAAAAATCTATCAGAACCAACTGCTGTGACATTTTTTTTAATAGCCCATCACCCCACCACAGTCCAGGTCCTCCCAACCCTCACTGGTATCAGATCAGTTTTCATGTAATTCATTGCAGTTTGTGTGTGATGCAACAAAAATAAACAGTTACATTGTTCTGGGCAGGGTCGTGGCCAGACTCTTAGGTCAGTAAACTTTAACAGACTTAAAATGTTTCGTACCTGGTAAATGTAATTCACAGGCTGCTTGTACAACACACTCTACCACTTAACAACTCATCTGGTATTTAGTAGTTTTTAGTAGCAGCCAGCAGGTTCACTCTGCCACATGTCCATGAGTCACTCTATGACTCCTTGTTGTGGATGTGGAAGTGTTCTTCCGCGCAGTGCAGTGTTGCAGTGATCAGAAAAAAGCAGAGCTCCTCTTTGCAATCAGTTAGCACAGCCAAGTATCTGTATTTGTCTGATGGTCTCACTGTCTAGTGCATCAGCAACCACTTGGTTGTTTCACATTTTTAACCCACCAAATATCCTGCCTTTGCATGCTATCTAAAATAATGGAAATATAGGTTTACAGCTTGGAAATTTCACATGTATTTTTAAAAATGAAGTAATCTTGACAGACATATGAATTATAATCAAAAACAATAACCATTAAAAGGTTTCATTCAAGAGGCTCTGTATTCTCCTGTACAGCTGGTAAATGGGAGCTTTGGATAAACACATGAATGCAGGGTTAATCCCTCCACTGGTGGATGGCTATGTGCCAAAACTCTGAAACTTACCAAACACAACTTCCTAAACCTTTTATTAAAATACATACAAATCTCTGAAAGAAATTCGTAATCTAAAATGACGGTGAAGGTGATAGAAAAAAGTTTATATGGAAACTCTTGTCATATATCCAGTTCTCAAATTCTCAGTGTTGAAATATGTCTTAATGCTTAAAAACAACATTTAGCCCTGTTCTGTATAGTATGTATTCTTTTAAGTTAATTATTTGGTTAGAAAATTTACAGAAAATTAATGGATAAATATTTTGAAAATTGTTGAAGTCTTTAATCAAGCAAAAACATTGTCATTCCAGCTACTAAGAATAGTATGATTAAAGAAAATGACAATTATCACTTAAAGTGGACAACAAGGAGCATATTAAGAGGTTTTCTAAAATAAAAATTTGGAGGTTTAAATGTTCTGTCTGTGCTTGTGAACTGTGTAGATGACAATGGCCTAAATGCACACATACACATTTCACAACCAGTAACAGGGCCACATGTTATTGGTTGTGAAATGTGTAAATGAAAGCAAAGAGCTTGTGTTATATTTATGTTCAGCCATACTCAAAGAGGACTCTGAACTGTACATGAAAACAATAGCTCATATTATATTTGATTTGATTAACTTTGCTGTTTGGTAATTGTGTAAATTAACACATTAGCTTATATGGTGTATATAATTTAATGCTGAGCAGGCAGGTCATCTTTATTTTTTTTTTATTAAAAATGCTGTTAAACAGTGATGTTAAAATTACCCAAACATCTGCTTTGCATTAATACACTCAATTGATGTGGTAACAGAGTACCCCCACCTCATCTTGCAGTCTGACCACTGGTCCTTGACTTGTGGTTTCACAGTATTTGACCAGACAAATTCACAGCATCTCATCAGTAACATGAATTATCACTTTTTATCTGCCAGTAATAATCAGATGTCTGCACTGTTTCACCTGTCCCCATGATTCACCTGACTGTGAAGTTGTTCCTGATACTCACAAACAAAATCTGTCTCATCTCCTTCCTGCAGTTTTCCAGCATCTGCTGTGACACGTCTTGTTGTTGCTGCAGCATGTTGTTTTGGAATAAGATCTGAAGAGTTTTCCTGGACAGTACTGAAAGCTGTCTTACTGGCTATCCAAATACAGGGGGATCCACCAAGACATGTAGCGATGGAAATAATAAATAGCTATTAAGCGTTTGGCCAGACCAGAGCCCTGCTGCAGTGCTTTGTTAACTTTGCGCTATCCTGTGATATGGGGTGCTGAGATATCCAACTGCTTTATATTCCCATTTTCTGCCAACACTTTGTAAAGCATTTGGCTCCTTTTAAGCACACTATCATAATAAGAAAGTAATGTGCATGGTCATGTGACTTGGACACTGCTGTTTTGGTAATTTCTTTTGGGTGTGTTTTATGACTGTCATGTGTCTGTCATGTCATGTTATCTTTCCTATAAGTTGCTTTGGGCGGTTTAGCTTATAGATTATACGGCACATGCTCAAGTGTGTGTTGGGGCTTGTCAACATGCAATTAAAGTTTCCACAACATAAGGAAAAACACAGCACAGTGTCCTGCTGACACTGATTGCTACACTGGTTTCTTTTCACTTACTAAGTTTTGATTTGTAGATTTCTCACAAGCATTTTTTAATTGAGATTTTCTTAAAAGAATTTTAACAGAAACATCAGTGGTTTGGGATAAGGCTTTTTATTTTGCTTAGGTTTCTATTTTGACATATAATAACTTATGAACTTTGAATAGGAAGGAGGGTCCTCAGAAACGAAAGCTGTTGTTTAGGGATGGAAGACTGTTTCACAGCCTCTTACTTAGTAGCTGCACTCACCCTCTCTTTGCTGCCACCTGGCCTGCAAGGCACCCAACCCTGATGTAGCTTCTTCGGGCTGAGTCGGACTGGGCCCTGTAGCAACAGGCCATGTCCCCTTGTCCAGTCGCTGTGCTCAGTTACTGATTCTGCCATTTCATTGGGGTTTAATGGAGCATGGAGCAGAGCCACTGCTTTTTGTATCAAAAGGGGCTAGTTGAAGTGGTTTGGGAATCTGATTAGGATGCCTCCAGGGCTCCTTCCTTTGGAGATTTTCCAGGCATGTCCACAGAAAGAACCCTGGGGAAGGACCCAAGAATTTACTTGAGGGATTACATATCCCATCTGGCCAGGGAAAGCCTCGGGATACCCTACTCTGCTTAGCCTGTTGCCAGTGTGACCCAATGCCAGATAAGTGGAGGAAAATGGATGGATGGATGGATGGCTTTTTATTTTGACATACAATCAAGGTGCTGTGGGCATACATGGAGTTGGGACAGGCTTTGAAGGACTTTGTGGTTGGGATGTTTGTATGATGGTTGTGTTTGACAGCAGTTTCTAAAGATTCTTTGTTGTCCTTTACAGTTTTCTCATGCAGGCTGCTACTTAGATTGGTTCTTTGTTCTTTCTTCAGGACTCCAGACAAATTTGTCATAGTGGTCACACTTGTGCACCTAAGTTTTTTCCAATTTAGGTGCAAAGCACATTATTTTGGTGCTCCTAGAATTTTTCACTGCACCTTTTGCCACCGTAGCGATACCTCTAAGCATTACTTGTCTGTTCTATACACATTTGAAATTTTTTAAGTCACTATGTAAATGACTGAAAACAGTAATAAAGTTGCTGTGCTACGGCTGCACTCTGTGATAAATGCATAATGCATATTGTTGACCGTTTTATATCTGAGCCACGGAATTTGGACAAGCAATTCTTTGCAAAAGGCATAATTTGGCTATTTTTTCAGAGTCGAACGAGACCATCTCCATTGGCTATTTTTGGTTGCTTCAATTTACATGATGTCCCCTAAGTGCCTCTCATGCATTTAAGGAGCATATGTTTCTTCACAGGTAGCTGTGTTGCCACTCAGTTATTGCAGCGCACTCAATTCAGACAGGTGTGTAGCTCAAAATTGGTTTGTTTGAAAACGTGAAATAAGTTGTTCTGATGTAAGATTTACCTGAAACTGATTTTATTTTATCTACCGGGACAGGTCAACAGGTTACTGTTTAAAGGTTGTGATGCCACTCGAAGAGGAGTGCAGGGCCTCGTTCACACATACACAAGGACATGACCTGCTAAATATCAGGCACACCAGTGCGACCACTGACTGACTTGACAGAGTGCAATTTGCAACCCCTTGAGAAACCCTGTGAAATGTATCAGTTTCTCCAGCGTGAATATTCCTGATCAAAAAATCCTTGTTGAGACAACAAAATTGAAAATCTTAATGCCCTGTATAATTATACAGATCTTGCTTGGCATGTATAGTTTTTGTTGCTATAGAATTACTTCCTGATGTTTTTTAAAGATTGGATAGGCAGTCATTTTTTATTTTTTATTTATTTGTATTTTTTTAGAAAAATCCTGCCAATGGAGCAGTCTTTTGGGTGGTATTACTGCAGGTCAGCATGGTTGATGTTGTGACCGTAACCTTTTCAATTCTGGAGAAATCCAAATAACACTGTATCATAGTTACTGTAGTTGAATTCAGACATTTTGAAACCTGCAGCATGATTAAAATTAGGATATAGAAATTAAGATAGAGTTTCAAATTCTTGTATAAACCTGTTTTCTATCTGTAATGGCAATGCAAGACTAAACTAGAATAGGGTCATAAGCTGATATAATTTGAGTAATGTAATTTTGAAATCTGTATCTACAATTTCTTGTATGTCACAGTAAACATAATAAAGGTTGTTTAACACTTGAAGAATTCAAGAATGTAATTCAATACAGTTCTGTTGTCAAAATAATAATCTTATTATTCATGATTGAAATATTTGGCAAAGTAAAAAGATATCTGTATCATATCTAACTATATCATATCATTTTTCATTCATAAATTTCCCCATTGTGGGACTAATAAAGGATTATCTTATTATTTTATCACATATAAATGAGCAATATTTACAGTCAGCCTGCTTGGGAATCACTTTCTTAGTGTACAATGTTAATTTCAGTTTTCAGTCAGTGACTGCACTATTGTAGACCAGACAACAGTGTATAATTTTAAATACCATGCTGACATTCCTGAATTAAAGGCATGATGTGTAACTGATGCATCAGCGTCAGTGTCTGTCCCGCCAAGCTAGCGCTCCTTTTACATAGACTTTGATTTGGCTCTGTGATTTACAGGGACAGCAGTGATACCACATTCATATCCTTTGTACAGAACTTCAAGGTGGAATAATTGCATGACGTTACTGCTTTTAACAGGGTAAAGGGGCTAGAATGACTGTCACAGAAAATCTTGAGTTGTGTTTACCAACTATCGCAATGATTACAATTGAGAACTTAACTTGCCTGTCATTCATGTGGAATTACCTTAATTCCCATGTGGTGGGAGTATGTGTAGCAAGCATTCGTATAAGCAAAGGAAGCAAACTTTAAATAGGGCTCTGATCGTCTTTACAAAATACTGATGAAAACAGATGGAATTACACATTTTTCTACAACATTAAGAATTACTTTCAGCTATTGTTTTTGGTAGGAAATATTTGTTTATTCATTCACTTCCAAAGACTTTTGTCCATTTCAATCATTTTCAACCCAAAACATGGGAAAATAAGGCCCAGGCTTTAGCAGATTAAAGGCCAGAGAACACTGCTCGTGGTTGAAGTGAGTGCAGGTGAAAGCAGCTGCCAGGCTCTATACTGGAAGAAACTCCTTTGCTCTTAAAGAAACTGCCAGATGAGCTCAATGGTTTGTTGCCCATAGGAATTTTGTGCTGAAAAGGTGGGAGGAGGAAGGAAATCGGAGTCCGCTAGTATCTGTGCCCAAGCACACATTCACACACAGAGAAGCAAGCAGTGCCATGCACAGTCTCAGTTACTTACCTCTTCTGAAAACCCTGTTTTCCTCCTCTTTATTTGTATACGACCAAGAGAGATACAACCGGCCAGGTGTTTTTTTTAGCTGTTATTTACATGTGTACAGTGGAAAACAAAAAGTTGTTATAAGTTGGACTGGCAGTGTGTTGACTCCAGAGAGAGCCCCTGTTTTCAGCTCCTACATGTTTTCTAAGACCTCCCATTCCCACAGTGCCTTGGGAGTGGTTGGTCAACCTAGGGAGCTGGTGCCTTTTCCTGCTTCTAATCAACCACCAGCTGCAGGCTCTGGTATTGAAGAATTTTTTATTTCCTGCACACACACATACACACACACACTCCCACCACCATGTACATACACACCCTTGCATACAAACACTCTTCATACTCCTGTTTTCAAAACTGGGCAATGAAAAGCAGAGCAGGAGAGTTGGTCCTAGCTCTGTGAGTACAGTGAAGCCCAGGCTTCATGGCATAGTTGAGTGCAATTTGGGCTCTGCCATTAAGTGCAGTTTGTTTGTGTTTTGCCTGGAACAAAAAAATTGCCTCACACTGTGTCGACCTCATGTTCAACATGTACAACATAGAAAAGAAAGTGTTGATAATTTTGGCATTATTATGGTGAATTTACAGTGTTTGAGCAAAAATATTATTGTCTGAAATTCATTTATGTCAGTAATATGGTGTTTTGTTGATTCAGAGCACATAAATTGCTAATAAGATCTAAGATATATCCTCTCATTTTGGCCAAACTTTCCAAGATGAAGTTTCAGGATGTTTTAAGACCACCTTGTTGAAGATGCACAACTGTTTCAAGTTTCCACTGATGATACAATTGTAGTTTATCTCAAAGTTTATTTTAGTCTGACTTGTGACATTAACATGGTGGGAAATCACTTTGATTCAGTGGGTCACAGCTTTGTGATGACTTAAAAAGCTCTTTAGTTAAGACTAGTCTACTCTGTAAAGTTTCCATGCCTGTGTGTTCCTGTGCTCTGTGGGAGGAAAGGGTAAGGCTTGTGGTTCTCCAGAGTCATTGAATCAGAATGAAATGTAAAAAAATGTATGAATCAAGTTGCATTCTTTAGGAACGACGAGTGTATATGAGTAGTTCACAGAAAAATGAGGAAAGAAAAGCATAAGACAAAGTGTAGCCGACCCTCTGTGGAACTGCTGTTTGCTTGTTTCTTTTCAGGCTACAGTCTGAGGTACACCATCCTGCAAGTTGTACAGCTGAGACTAGATATGCATTATAGCTGAGCAAAATTGTTAATTTTCTAACATTGTGTAGTACAACTGATCTAATCTGTTAATATTAGAATCTTCTTGTTTTATTTTTAGGTACATTCCTTGCATTCCTAGGCATCACTAACTATTGGGTATTTTGACTTATTAAGCGCTCTGTTTTGCTAATTACTCAGGTGCAACTTAGTGCAAAGTAGAGATATTAGCTTTCTTTCTTGTTGCAAGAATAATTAATCAAAATTATGACTCCTTGCGTAATTGGATGTTGGTCCTTTAAGCACAGTAGCTGGCTGTATATGCTGCTCTGTAGTACTCTGTGTGTGCATGTGTCAGTGAGTGCACTACACATACACAAGCACGTCTGTTGCTTCTTTGGAAGACTGGGGTGCCTGCCAGCAGCCCTCAACAGTGTCTACTGCCAATTAGTCCCTTTATTTGTTTAAATTTTGCTGGACCAAGACACAGCAGTTAGACATTCCATGCAGTGCCACTGGGCTACTTCTTAAAGCTGCAGAGAATGTTTCTGATTGGAGTTCAGATGGGATCCTTACTGTTTCCATTGTATTCAGTGTTCTTCATGTTTGAACTTCCATTTCTGCAGAGGACACATTGTTGGAAGATCCCTAACAATTATCACCAGACATTCCAGTCTGAAGATATGCATGCTGAAGATAGAATGGCATGACATTATGTTGTGTGTTTCTAGTAATGTGAAGCTTCTTTGTTTGCATTAACTAGTTTTGTGTGGGCTGTAACACCAGCCACAGCATCAGGTGCTGTGCTTATATTTCTGCCAAAGGCTTCTGTTGATTATTTATGCACATTTTATTTAGGCTGTAATTGATTTGGACATTTTAAGGTGCATTCACTCTGGCAGAGTGAATGAGCCCATTGATGGAGCATGGCAGGCCCGCTACCTCCAGAAATGAGTGTGGGGCTGTGGGTCAATGCTTTGGCACAGTGAATAACAGCCTCAGCAATAGAAGCTTTGTCTCTATCTGTGCAGGCAGCGCTGCCTCAGGCCCTGTTACACCAGCACCTCCAGGGACAGCAAGGACTAAACTGCCTCCCTCTCCAACACATGGGCCAGCTGCAGGCCTATTATTACATACAGTGAAGAGGTGTGGACCCTTTTGTTTTTGAAGCCAGCGGGAAACAATCTAACCACACTACCGACCTGTAACTGGGTCATCTGCCAAGTAGTGAATTTCCTTTCCCACGACAGTTGAGCTGCCCAGACTCCTGAGTGGAACTTCACTGACTGTTGTTCTCTGACCCTGTGCACTGATGTCTCCTCCTGGCTAGTAAATTTAACAGGTAGATGTAAACTGATAATGGGTTGTGACTACAAAAGTGGTGTGAGACTTTGATACTTTTAAGCTATTTTTCTGTAGACTTCATTAGGTTAATCTGTCAGAGGAGATAGGAAATGCTTCAGTGGAGGCAGAGAGATTTCCTCTAAACATGTAATCTGATATTTGGCAATGTTTTCCTCTGGTTTGCATTTAGAGGCTCTCCATGTTGCATTTTGTGCTTTTGACACACACAAAATGAATTCCACAGTCTGGTGGCATAATTGCTAAACTTTCCATTTCCTTGTGTTGCAAAAGACAAAGGATACCATTGACTGATGGTTGTTAGAGCCGTGTCTAATAGACAGTTTTCACATTTTATTATCCCGTATTGATAACCGCTCTCTCTCTCAGCAGAGAGAGCAAAGACTTTCAGCCTGTCTTCGCTTTATATCAAAATGTGATTGAATCTACCTTGTTATTATAGAATGTCTCATCACACTGAGCTCAGGTATCTCTCTCTGTGTTGAAGCTTCTCCTTGCAGCTGGTGCCCTACTATTTACAGTAGCCAAATAGCTCATCCTCATGTTATCAGCTACAGACAGATGTTTTGCAAAGTTGATTTATGACTTTTCAGTTATGACATTACTCATCCTCATAGCCTAGATAATACAGAACCACAGCTGCTTAGATAAATACTCTTGGCAGAAATAAGAGGCCATTGTGATTTAAAGCACACTCTTTACTTTTTCTCATCATTAAATAAGTGTACAAATGTCTGTAAATTTATGTTTGTTTCAGACTTCACATTTCACTTTGTCTGAAGTATTAAGAGACTTCTCTCTTGTTCCCCCATCTTGCAGCACACTGTATTGATCACCACAGAGCAGAATAAGGGGTGCGTCATATGTCATGTTTTGAATGGCATATGTGAGCTTACCTGAGAGTTAGCAAAATAAATTCCCTGGACCAGCTGGTTCCAAGAAGTGAATAAGAAGCAACCAATCCTAAGTTTTTTGAGCAAAGCCTTGGCTGCTCAAGTGGAGTTGCATGGTGGCTAGGAGTAAAATCCTGTGGTTGCCTTGGCCAGCTCCCAGGTGTGAGTATAGTTTATGCATGGATGGATAGGAAATAGCCAAGCACAACTGTCAGTGAACACACTACCAACCACACATTTTCTCAACAGCCAAGATTTTAACACTTTCACTCACTTGGGTGTCTGTTAGGTACACCTTGCTAAAAATAAAGCAAGAAAGAAATTTTCTAAATTTTATAGAGATTAGGGACATGACATGAATTGGACTTGATCAAGTCAGCTCACTAGTATACAGTGAAGTGAATAGGTGTTGATGATCTTTCTTGAAGTGGCTCTGTAGCATCTCCTGTATGCTATTGTATACAGAATATTTCCTGTAGGTGAAAACTTGTTTGACATGGATGTTCTCCGCCTGTGTGCTGCATGTGAAAGAGAAACACAGGAGAATGTCTGGACCTGATACTCTGGAATTCCTATGTGAAAACTACTACCTGCATCTAATACAACAGCTCTGCAAAGAATCCTACTTTGATTAAGGTTATAATGTTCAGTTTTAGAAAAGTTTTAATTCAAATTTATGTCTATTTGGAGGCTGTAGAAGGTTTTTCTAATACATTACCATCTCGTGAATTTCAGTGAGGGTGGTTTTAATATTATAAACACCTCAGGTACACTATCCCATTTCTAAACGGTCTCATCAGGCATCTCCACTCTTGCCTCAAAAGTTTTCTGTTCCAAGTGCTGCTGTAGTACATTGTAACAGTGCTGCAGAATTTGGAGAGTTCATTTGAGCATGCATTTACATATCCTTATGTTTGAATATGTTCATTTTTTGTCCTATTTATGAATATTTGCCTCCCAGTAGCAGGTAAATGGTGTTATGTTAAGATATGCAAGCCTTTATCCTGGCAACATGGGTCACAAGAGCACAAAGGATAATGCTACACACTAGGGGTGTGTAGATTTTGTTATTTTTGTCAGTGTTGCCTATGGCGCACAGTAGCCTGTGTTATTGTGCTTCATAAAGGTTGTGACAAAACCATCTGACGTCTCCACACTTGCTTGGTGAGGGACGTTACAGTATGTGTGATGTCTAATTAATATTTTCATTTTGGATAGATGCTATGGGATTGTTGATCATTGAATCGATGCAGATTGATGGATCATTACACCCTTACTGCACACAAGTCAACACAGTAAAACCATCGTCTTGTCTTAAAAACATGAACTCCAAATCAATTCACAAGTCTCACTGTGCAGTGGTGGAAAAAAGTTTTCGGACACCCCTAAAATATTACACAATCTCAAATATCACAAAATATTTGGGGAAATATCTTATTTGTGTTTCAAAAGGTGTGGTTGCATTACACAGACACAAGAATGGCACAATACTTGGCAGAGTTCAATATGCCATCACAGACAGTGAGATGACCAACACCAGCAGCACTCATGCATCCCCAAACCATGATGATGATGAACCATGATAAATGTGTGTTAAAGGCCACCACGTGAGAATACATGTAAGTGTTCACTGCATGCAATGCCAGGGCATGCCCATGATAGTTTTTGAACACCCGAATCAGGCTGAAGATTTCTGATCACGGCCCAGTGGTTTGGGACCTTAAACCCAATCCATGTCAGTGTGCTTGGGCCCAACGACACCGGGCTAACCTCTGTCTCTCATTGACCAGGGGCTTCTTGACAGCCTTGTAGGACCTTAAGCCATGATCTAAAAATCGGCCACATACAGTGCAGGTGGAACACTGGACACCAGTTTGGTCTGACCACTGCTGCTGAAGCTCCTGTGATGTCATTCGGCGGTTTTTCCTGCACATGCAGATCAGGATGTGGTCATTTCTTGCTGAAGAAATTTTGTCTCTGAAGAAATGTACTGGTTTTGTATAGACATGAAGCATAGCAACAAAAATTGTGTCTTTTTATTAAAAAGCATGACCATCATTAGTGGATCAGTGGTACCAAAAGGACCCAATACTCAAAACGTCTTATGTATTTTTATGAAACCAATCAAGTTTTTAATGGGTTTTTTAGGATTTGTTTAGTATTTTGGCTGTGACTGTACTAAAAGAAATTGCACTTGAAGACCCAAGAGTGATTCTTAATGCAATATTTCACAAATGCATGGGGTGTCCAAAAACTTTTTTCCACCACTATATGTGCAGCAAGTGTGCTGTCATGCCCCTTGGGAAAGCGTTTTCTTTGTTCATCTTAGGGGTAAGGGATTAATAAAGATTCATGTCAGTCAAATTTATGTGTTTGACACAATCAGGGACAAACACAGTATATAGCCCTGCAGCTCTCTGTGCTTCAGTATCAGAAATAAGGTAGTTATTCTTGGGAATCAAGAGGTTGAGGTTTGCCTACAGACTAGACTACTGCTCAGCCCCCTTCTGTCCTTAATGAGTGAATGTTGATATTAGATTGGTTGGAAAGGTTGGAGGTTTGCTCCCTCTGCTATGCTTTTATTAAGAGGGAAAGGAAGTCTTCTGAAATTAATGCCCTCTATTCTCAGTGAGGATCTCAGAAATGTTGTCTTGAAAGCTCCCAGGCATAACAAATACACAACCCCAAATGACAGACGAATGTCTCTTAGAGGAGATTTGCAATAGACCACACAGACTCCTTCCCTACCACTTGAACATGCTTACTTTTCCACTGAATGTTAACAAAATACTGATATGACTGAAGTTTTCCTTCTGAGTATGGGCTAGAGACAGACTGTGCAAATCGTTGTTTTTACACAAAATCAAATGGAGAGAAATGTGTTTTTTCAACCATTTTTTCCCTCTCAATTCAGAGGATGTTCAAGATGAAGGCGACTTGCTGCCACGACTGATGCTCCAGTGTGCTGAACAGAACGAGCAGTCCTGACCTGGCAACACACGAATGGCCCAGGGAAGCCAACAGATTGACATTCAGGTTTTGCATGACCTGCGCCAGAAGTTCCCTGAAGTTCCAGAGGGTGTTGTCTCCCGGTGTGTTCTGCAGGTAAGCAGGTCCAGAACCTCTGACCCTAGAAAAACATTACTACCTGAGTCACTTAGGAGTCCTCTTGACTACTTCTGACTTCTTCTTCCACAGACTTACATTAACTAAGCACCTTATTATGAACACTGTGCTGATACTGAATAGGACCTGTTTGCTCTCACAACAACCACTATTCTTTGTGGTGCAGATTCCACGAGATATTGGAAATATTTCTTTGAGATTTTCGTCCATGTTGACATGATTGTGTCACATCACATCATCTGCAGATTTGTCAACTTCACATTTATGCTACAGATTTATATGTATTAGATTAAGATCTGAAGTAGCCATTAGAAGATGGTAAATTATGGTCATAAGGGATGCACATAGTCACCAACAATAGTCAAATTGACTGTCAATGATTGATTGGTATTAAGGGCATATTGGCCTCTATATATTTCTTAAATGGAAGCAGTTTGAAACAACTAGGACTCTTAGTAAGGCCTTGGTATGAATGACAGTGAAGAGCCAGACAGGAACCATGAGGAAGAGCATAAGTGATTGACAAGCAGTGAATGGAGTTGTAGGCCAGGAGTTGTACCGGGGACCTGCTGCTCAAGGCATATTTCTTACACTCAATAAATATATTTATTACAATGCTAAAATAACTAAATTATGTTAGTTTAGTTTTTATTATCCTTTCGGAAATTTTCTTTGTATCTATGGCAACTGTCAGACAAAAACTAAAACCACCACCACCAAAAAACAAGACATAAAATGCTCAGACAGTAACATCACATCAACAGACACCCAACAAAGTGTTCCACAACAATGTCACCCTCAATCAGGGATTTAGTACAACAGTGCAGGTGACACACCCTCAGGTCTTCAGGATTTGTTTAATAATGCTATACTTGAAGGTACAAAAGAGCTCTGGGCATGGGAAGTCTGTAGAGCTGGTACCCTATACCTCCGTCCTGATGGTAACAACTCGTATTCACTACGAAGAGGGTGTGATACATCACTAAGGATCGCCCGTGCTTTCCCTGCTGCTTGAGACTCGCAAAGCAGAGTCAGGCTGTATTGTTGTTGACCTATGATCTTACTAGACATATTAACAATCTTACTGAGTTTGTTCTTATTAACTACAGACAATGAAAAATACCAAGCAGTAAAGCAGAAAGTTAAAATACTCTAAGGATAAGAAGAGAACCATAATATGTTTGTCCACTCTAAACAGTTGCAGCTTCCGTATACTCATCCACACATTCCTGATGCTCTGTTTCATCCTCAGTGATCAAACCAACAGTCACTGTATCATCAGCAAATTTAACACTGAAAACATCTGATGACTTAGGTCTACATTGAACTGATTTAAGGAATCAATATCAAAAATATTTCTGCCATCTTTTTTGGGAATTTCAGCCAATATTTCTCTCTCTCTCTCTCTCCCCCCTCTACACACACATATATATATATATATATATATATATATTCCACTTGATCAACAAAATTCTTAGTGATCAGTAATCGATTATTGATTAATTATGCCCATCCCTACTGGCTACTGCAAGTGCAAGAGGATAATGCCATGAGTTTAGTTGGTGTGTCCTGTGTTTCCTAAACCACAATATGTATGTTTATTGTTAGGAATTGTACACTTATAGTTTTAATGTTATGATTCGATGGTATGGCCTAAACTGGAATGTTTAAGAACAGGTTGTAGGATTCTCATCTGAAACATTAATATTGCAAAATACGTTTATTGACTGTCTCTCTTTCCTTCAGAACAACAACAACTTAGACGCCTGCTGTGAATACTTGTCCCAAGTCAGTCCGGGCTACCTGTACAGTGAGGAAGGAAACCTGAGCTTTTCTGACGACCCTAGCTTCACCAGGCTCCGTAATCACATGACCCAGCTGAACCTGGGCCTGCAGTCTCAGAATGTGCATGTGGCCCCAGTTCGGGACGGCCTGAGAATGAATGGCAGTCGGACTCTGGCCCACAGCCTGAGTGACGGGCCCCTCCAGACAGGCCAGGCCCCTAGCAGTGAATTCTTTCAGCAGGAGCCCCAGTCAGCCCCAGTGCAGGTGCCCTCCAGCCTCAATGTATTTGGTGTGATGGAACCCACGCGCAAACCGCAGCCTCCACAACACCTTGGACTTTATCCTCTGGGTGTCAAAGGAACAAATATGGGTGCCCAGCAAACGCCACGTTTCAACCCCATTACAGTGACGCTAGCCCCTAATATCCAGACAGGCCGCAACACCCCCACTTCTTTGCACATACATGGCGGGCCACAGTCAGGCCTAAGCAGTCCACAGGGTAACTCTATCTACATCAGGCCCTATGTTAGCCAGTCTGGTACGACCCGGCATAACCAGCAACAGGGAAGTAGGGCCCAGTACAGCCCCACTTCCCAGCACCCGCAGCAGGTCTACCAGATCTCACACCCCTCCTCCCTGTCTGGCTCCTGGTCCGGCCCTCAGCACGCCTCCTCTTCACATACCTCACAGCACCAGATCCAGGGCCACCAGACCTCTCATGTCTACATGCCAATCAGCTCCCCCACAAATCCCCAGGCGCCCTCCATTCTTCCCACTGGAAGCCAGGCCTCGAGCTCTGGTGTCTCCTCGTGCTCTTCTTCCTCTTCCTCCTCCTCTGTTATGCCCACCTCCTCTACCATCAGCCAGTACAATATCCAGAACATCTCCACTGGCCCACGGAAGAATCAGATAGAGATCAAACTTGAATCTCCTCAGAGGAGCAACTCTACAACCACAACAGCTGTGTTGCGGAAAAGCAGTGGGCCCCGTTCATCCTCCACCTCCTCTTCCTGCCCTTCCTCTTCGTCCTCCTCAACTGGGGTGGCTACTGTCCCCACCACCCCTCTGTCCATCGGATGCCCAGGTCTGAGCCGCAGCCAGCCTACTGTTTACATCTCTGCTAGCCCACCTACTGCTGCTACCACTCCCTCTGAGGAGGCCGTTGTGGCCTCAACCGGCCCCCGCACCCAACCCAAGTTTTACATTTCTGCCAATGCCTCCAGCGACGATGGTGGGGGTAGAAACCCCCCCACAGTCTACATCTCAGCTAACCCTCCCTTACAGGGGCCCTCGGGGGCCAGGAACATGGGAGGCCAAGTGAGCATGGGCCCTGCCTACATCCACCACCATCCACCTAAGTCTCGTCCCTCTGTGGGAGGGGGAGGCACAGCTTCTTCCCCTCGTGTGGTGGTGACTCAGCCCAACACCAAATACACTTTTAAAATCACAGTGTCCCCCAATAAGCCCCCAGCTGTGTCCCCTGGAGTAGTGTCCCCTACTTTTGAGCCCAACAACCTCCTAAGCCTACCATCAGACCACCACTTTGTGGAGCCAGATCCCCTCCATCTCTCAGACCCGCTGTCACCACACAGGGAGAGGCCAAGTGAGCCTCGCAGACTCAGCATGAGCTCTGATGATGCAGCATACACACAAGGTGAGTATTGGCATTATGATAGTAATCTCTTTGGCAGTCTTTGGCAGAAGACTAAACATAAATAAATTCCCCAGAAAAGTTAAAGTACTTAAAGTGGCAAGAGAAAGTATGTGCACCCTCTGAAAAGACCTTGTTTTCTACAATAATTGGTTACAAAATGAGATCTGATCTTCATATAATTTACAGTAATGAATAAACACACACTGTTGTAACTGATACAATTGATACCTATTGCTTTGTTCCTGTCAACATTGAATACATCATTCAAACATTCAGTGTAGGTTTGAAAAAGTGTGAATCCCTATATTTATGACCTTTAAAAAAGCTGTTGTAGGGAATTTTGTAGATACAACAGTTTATTTGTTGGTGGTTGGAGTTCTGTACCATGGGGGTTGACAATATTCACTCTTGTACAACATTAATCAGATTGAGCAAAATATTGATTATTCAAGAACATTTTTTACATCTTACCAAAGGTGACAACACACACTATCTAATCTAGTGAATGGAACTATATACAGTAGAGGTCGACCAGTATGGGTTTTTCCTGTGGCTGATGCTAATGGAGATCTTTAGAAATTAGGGGCAGCTGATAATGATATATGATGCAGATTTTTCTTTGTCTTTGTTTTTTGTTTTCTTTTTTCCCTCCATCTGATCAAAGATAACAGTTTAATTATAATAACAAATGATACACAGAATTGCTAAACCTCCAGTCAGAGCCCAGACCTGAACCCAATAGAGTGCTGTGGAATGAGCTCAGAGAGCTGTTCACACCAGACATCCTGAGAATATGTCTGAGCTGAACCAGCTCTGTAGGAAGAATGGTCCAAACTTCCTCCTGAATGTTGTGCAGGTCTGATCCTGAACCATCTACCGGATGTGCTTTATTGAGGTTATTGCTGCTGACCACTTATTAAATCCAAGAGTTCACTTACTCTTTCCACTACCACTGTGAATGTTTTATGGTTGTGTTCAATACATAACAACACATTAAAATTATTTTTATGTTACTAGCTGTGTTACTAGCTTTAGCATGTTGTGTTTGTCTATACTCGTAACTTCCAATGAAGATCAGATCACATTTTATAACCAATTAATGCATATACTTTTTCTTGCCACTGATATGTTTACAATAAGTACAATCTTCTAAATAAAATCCACATACCCTTTAAAACTTTTTTTTATCCAGTGTTGATTTTGGCATTTGATGTGTGCTTATGTTTTCAGTGCCTGGCACTAGAGCAAGTGTTGCTAAGTAGTTTTGGCCAGTGTCTTGTGGCTATTTTCACAGATCAGCTCTTATGCCCACAGGCTGGCCTTGACCAAAGAGACAAAAATGTCCACACATTTTTTTGTGCTGTGAATTGTCCATCGAGTTTTGGCAGGTTGCTTCAGCATTAAATGGTTATTTAGCAAAAGTCACTTGACTAAAGGAGTGCACTTCCTCTATACCCATGTTGTGTACGGTGATGAGGCCAGAGGCCAGTTTTAAGTCTTTTCATTTAAATAATAGTAATCAGGCTTTTTGCTACCAGCTGTAGGCCTAAATGCTTTTCTCCTGTATCCAGCCATGAAAGTAATTTGACTTTAAACATGTACTCTGTGGTTTTAAAAGACACTTTCCATAACATCGACTTATGTATTTCTTGAGCCAAACTGCGTATACTTATATTCAGTCAGTGTACAAATACTGCTTTGTCCATCTCCTATGAGGTAGATAAAAGCAAAGGTGACTCGCTGGGCGAGGGCCAGTGTGATGACAGTAGTGTGAGTCCTCCACACTAAATGCTGTGTTTGCTCCATTAGCCCCTGAGACTGGCAGGTCCTGTAGTGTGAGTCAAACATGTCAGAGCGCACTGCTATTTCCTTTTTTGGGCTTTTGACTGTATTGCGTGTGACTCACCGGCTGTGGCTCCTGCACTGCAGGGACTTCAGTAAAGAGGGGCTTCACACTGGGTATGCTGCCTCTCATGCTGACCCTGAAGCTGACCCTCATGAGCCCAGTTTCCTCTTATTTTATCTGTTTTGGCTGGGAAGAAATGTACAATAAAACCCCAGTGCTGCTGAATCCCATTCAGAGCTGTACCTGATAAAGATGCACCTGTCACTACGTAACTGTTAATTATATGTTAATGTGTTAACCACCAACCATTCATTTCTGTTTGGCAGCAGAATAGTGTTTGGTTAAATCAAATGGAACCTTAGACCTGGTGCCAAAAGACACCCCTTTGTTTCTGCCTGCTGGAGACTGCATGTGTTTTGAATGCATATGTTGTTTTTGGGTGGGCTGCAGCATGCAAATATCTGTCACTGACTGACTGACTGAATAACTGATGTTAAAGTTATGCTATTGGTCGGCCGACTGCTGCGCGACTTCATGATGAAGTTGCACCGTTGGTTGGCCGGTGTCACAGTTGGAGTTTCCCAATTGGCCATTGCTCTTTTGAAAAAAACAAAAAACAAAAAAAACTTGTGGTTAGAAAATCTGAATTTTTAGCAGTGCAGAGCAGCAGCTTGGAAATGGTTTGGAGGTGACCGCTTGTTAACATGTAATCTAAATGGGCTGTGTTTCAGTTACTGTTTTATACTTGTTCCATTGTCTTACAACAGAAACAGATAAACATTAAATGACAATAGCTTTTTGTGAATTTGTATTAAAATACTGTATATGTGAGCAGAGAGTAGGAGACAAGCAAACAGATGAAGCAAGGCATAATACAACCATGAAACCACAGTAAAGTTTGGCGGTACTTTACTGAATTATTGTGCAAGTGCAAAAGATCTACCACAACGAACAGACAACTGCATACGTACTGTATGAAACCTGCAAATATATTCATACCAAGATGTATAAATTAGTCACCTTTATTTGCCTTAATGAAATGCTACAAGCCACACTGTGACTTGTATTAGACAAACAGGTAGCAGTTTAGCTTGAGGACATCTTGACAGAAGATTGAGTTGATCTTTTCTTCACAGGACAGACATTAATGAGTTGCATTAATGTTGCTTTAAGTCCTCATTGTTAAGTGGCATGTGTGCGTATGCAGGCAAGTGAGTTGTTTATCACAGAATGTGTGTGCAGAAGGTCTTACAACCTCTCGACAAATGCTGGAACTATAATGAATTATGGGAAATGTGCTGTAGCAACATGAGCAGATCAGCTGCATGGTTAAGACTCTGTATTAAACTAACCTGCAGCAGCCCACAAGATTAGTTTGATCTCCTCATGTTAACAGGTAATGAAACATGAGTGTAGGAATCTGTGTAGCTCCTCTTTCTGTCTTTACACAAAATTGTTTTACAAAGGGAATTAGGCTCAAAACTGTTTTTACTGGTATATGCAGAGATCAGTGTGTGGTGTATTTATAAATGTGGCAGTCGTGTATATCCGCAGCAGTGTTCCTTGAAGGGATTGCCGTCAGCAGTTTTTGTTCTGTTCTCTGCTGAGATCCAGGGGATAAAATATTTGTATTTTAATTTTTCTGCCATAAACTAAGTGTTAGTGTGGTTTACAAACATTGCAAAGAAAAAATAAGCCAGAACTTTATTTTATTCAAATTTGCTGTCCTCTGTAGTGGACAACAGGATGTTTTTGTTCTCAAGTGTAAAAGACTTAAAAGCTCACCATATAATTGGAAAGATCCACTAGAATCATCAAATAGTAGATTTTCCATTCTTTTATATTAACTGCAAAGCCTGACTGTCTTGGTCTTGGGTTGGTGATTGCCAAATCAGTGAAGTGAAGCATCGTACAGACAAACTTTTTGGTACAGCTGGACATTCTGTAGTAGCTACGCACGCAGTCATACATACAAACAACCCCCTCCTTTTTAAGGAACAACACAACTTGATAGAGTGCATGTGCACATGCATAGAATGAGAGTTATGAACAATAACATAATAATAATATTAATAATAGTTATTATTGGTTTTAAAAAATATAGTTTCTTCCTTATCATGTGTCTTGCTACATTTTATTTACATTTCCTGTAAAGTTTTTGAAGTCAGTGTATATAGCACATAGGGAATAGTTACCTACCAAACTGCTTCTGTGTGCTTTTTCTAGCGTTGTTGGTCCATCAGAAGGCTCGCATGGAGAGGCTGTGGCACGAGCTGGAGCTGAAGAAGAAGAAGTTGGAGAAGCTAAAAGAGGAGGTCAACGAGATGGAGAACGACCTGACCAGGAGACGGCTGGAGAGATCCAACTCTGCCTCCCAAATTCCTTCTGTAAGATTAATTTGCCACAATTTGATAGTAACAGTTGGAATTACAGGCAGGAAATGTGGGGAGACATTGGTGGGCGTGTAATGCAACATAGACTAAATTGAAGCGGGAAGTTGCAGTTGTATGGATGCCTTGCAGTCCAATTCCAATTTTACATACTGTGAACAGTAACCATCAGCTATAGTGCAATGTAACTAAGTTGGTTGTCATATTATCCCAGCTAACACAAGAAAAGTTTGGATTTTTTAATAGCAAGGTGTTCATGGACTCTGACTAACATCATTCTTTGGCACATCAATCAATTTAAAAACTTAGTTCATTATGATTTGTTAGCAGTTAACTTTGTAATGTCTGATTAAGAATCATCAGACATGTTCCTCATAACTGCAAATAAATGTTTTTATGGTTACTGAGACATTAACGGAATCTGGGTCACATTGCCATTCTTGGTTTCTGCTCAGTGCTCCTACACCATGAAACTATGTTGATTACAGGGTCTGTTTATGATTTGGCTGATATCTCTCCATATTTTCAGACTGACAGAGCACACAATCCATATCAGATTCACTTCACAGTTTATGCTGCAGCAACTTCTGCATCTACTTCAGAGAAGACTTAGCACCAGTGATTTGGGAGTTCAAAACAACATGAAGTGAACATGTCTTTTGTGTTTATTTTCTGCACCATTTCATGTTTATGTTGGATTTGCAGCTGTAAGTTTGTTCAAAGCACTCACACAGCTTTTTGTTGAGTTAGCTGTTTTTTTGAGTCAACAAAGGGGCAAAGTGGCTGCAGCAGGTTAATTGGCTGTTGTTGCTGAGCTCAGTAGCTCCTTGGTTTTGTGTTGTTTATTGAGGTAAGTCAGCTCTGGAGAGTGGAGCAGTTCTCCTCCTGACTTCACAGATTTGCTTAACTGACTTGGAAGCAGGGTGTCTTTAGTGTCTTGTGCTTCAAGGCTGTGTGAGCTTATATTATCCTCTTTCCTTCTTTGTCAGATTGAGGAAATGAAGCAGTTGCGATGCAAAAACAGGTTACTGCAGATCGACATTGACTGCCTCACCAAAGAAATTGATCTCCTTCAAACAAGAGGTAGGAGTCTGTCTGTCTTTCTGTCTCTGCTATTTAACACAGAATCTTCTCAGTTATTTAGATATTTTAGAAACTGGCATTCAGATTACGCACCTGTCTGTGTTGTATAATAATAGAATTAGCAGTAAGTCATTGAGTGTGAGGGTCAGATCTGATCCAGGGCCTGCAGCTTGTAGTGGGCCTGCTCACATCCTCGTGGCACATGCAGTCATGGTGCTGCCATTGTCCTGTTAACCACCATTGCTTCCTGAATTGCATCCTGTTTCTGTTCGGCAAGACAGGATTTATTAGCACCCTGGCAACACTCTGCTGCTGACAGAGATCAAGCCACTAGCCAGCCTGTTTACACAGGTGAAGGAAGGACCAGGGCAACTCATACAAATGAATAGTGCCTCTCATTCACCAAAGTCACAAATCTGATGTTACCTGGGATTTATACCCAGATGTAGTCAAACAGTAGACAATGACTGTGACCAGTTATGATGCCAAATTACACTCGCCTATAATTTAGATTTTTTTTTCTCTTAATGATTTTAGGGAGATTGTATTGTTAGATGTGAGTCGTTATGGCTATGGACTCAAGGTTGCAGTGGGATTTCGACCAAAGACCAAGCCACATTTTAAAGATCAGAGCCATATATATATATATACTTTTAAGAAAAATGACACTTTGAATACAGTATACACTGTACACATATTTTTTTGGTTAGAACCTATAGTTAAGCTATTCTGTTCAGTGTGTGGATGAACTGGACTATCCTAATTCAAGTGTGCAGTGTCTATGTGGATTCAGCCCATTCATGAACATGAATGTTTGGCATTCGTTTTGTGTACGGTATGCATTTGTAAATAAATGCATTTATTATTGCTTTATAGTCAAGTATAGCTTTGCTTTGCATCACTGTGATGCTTTTAATATACAGTACATTCAGAAAGTATTCAGACCTCTTCATTTTTTCACATTTTGTTATGCTTACAGCCTTAGGCTAAAATAAAAGTGTAAAAAATCTCTCTCTTGTCAGTCCACAGTCAATACTCTATAATGACAAAGACAAAACAGAATTTTAGATTTTTTTTGCAAAATTCTTAAAAAGTAAAAACTGAAACATACAGACAAGTAAGTATTCAGACCCTTTGATATGACGCTTGAAATTTAGCTCAGGTGCCTCTCATTTCCCCATACAGCAAGACAGTGTATGGGTGGCTTTAGGACAACTCTTTGAATGTCCAGCCCAGCTAGAGACCTGACTTGAACTCTGTGGAGAGACCTGAAAATGGCTGTTCAGACTGTCCCCATCCAACCTGACAGAGTTTGAGATGATCTGCAGAGAAAATGGGAGAAAATCCCCACATCCAGGGGTGCAAAGATCAGTCAATCAATCGGTGTGATATTTCAGTTTTTCCTTTTTAGTAAATTTGCAGACATCTCTAAAATTCAGTTTTTCTGTTTTCCTGTTATTAGGTGTAGATTAACCCCTTGATGCCTGAATGTATTTACAATTGTATAAAAAAAATTAATTATTTGTGTTTTTGCTTTCAAGCTGACGCTATCTCGGCTGCAGTCTGAATGCAAACGGTATGATGCGAATTCGCAACAATCGGCGTTAAGGTTACAAGAAAATAAATTTAGCATAAGGCTACAACAAAACAAAATATGAAAAAGTGAAGGGGTCTGGATACTTTCTGAATGAGCTGTACTCTACTGATGGTTTTGTTTAAAGCTTGAGTGTACATAATTGTTTACTCCAGGTAAACCTGTGGCTCTGTTTCCATCTGTTTCCAGGACCACACTTTAATCCCAGTGCAATCCACAATTTTTATGACAACATTGGATTCCTCGGTCCTGTCCCACCCAAACCCAAAGGTACTTTATCTATTGGTAAGTACTGTTGGGGTTGTATGGTCTTCACTCACCATTCCTCATTTCATTTTAAATATTTTTTCATTTATTTTATTCAATTTATTATTGGTCCTGTTCTCCCAACACTGTAGGGAGAGTTCTATTTTATTTCCTCATATCACATCCACTTTTGTTGTATTGATTGATTGCTTGCATTTTGTCTTGTCATGTTTTCAGTCTGTACTTTCAGGACTGTGTTAGTAGTGTTGCATGTTTAGATAACTACAACTACAAAATGTGTTTACTAAAATACTACACTAAATCAGTTTGAATCATTTGATCAATTTTAACGATTTTCTACCAAATATTGAACTGTTATCAGGATGGCAGAACACTTCATAGGTAAGAAATAAGACTCAAACTGACACTCACAAAAATCTTTGCAGCTGATCAATACACAGTGATTCAGCAATTCAGTGCTAAAGAAAGACAGACTGCATTTCACAGATATAATCTAATCCTGTTTATACCTACTGATTTCTTTTCTACATCTGCCTTACTGCACCTGCACTGTAATCTCTGTCCATCCATGTACCTCCCATCCATCTCTACCTGGGAAGGTACTGGAGGATGGTGTAGATATAATATAAGCTCAGAGCTCATAATGGAGCCCTCCACTGGTCCCTCCCCTTGTCACTCAGTTGGGACCTCTGTGTTTCTCGTCTTTCCTCTACACAACTAGTCGCCTTGTCTTTATGATGGTCCACTAATGTATCCACAGGTTCTGTTTTTGCTTTCAAACCCCCTGTTGTTTTCATGTAGTTTTTAATTCTGTGAAGCTGTTTGCTTCTCTGAAAATTCATTGTCATCAGTGGTATTTGGGCTTATTTATGCTTGATTGTTTTTTTTTTTTTTTTTTTTTTTTGAAGGAGTTATTAAATGATGGAGTTTTACCAAACTTAGGTAAACGCATTTGAAGTTTACACAACACTTACAGGATAAAAATTAGGGATGTGCCATATAATCCTTGAAATGAAACTTTGTCTACAGTACAGACATATTGTATGTGACCCCTCATTGCAGATTGCATACATATTGTCTAGGAGTTTGGAGGAGCATCCTCCCTTCTTATGAGGATTTTCTATTTCAGGGCAACCTTTAGAGAAAAAGTTAGCACAGGTGTATATTTTTCTCTGGTTTTATACCTTGTTAATGTATCATAGTTATCTTGTGATCTGCAGCTTGGGAAACACTTCCCTAACAATAGCGTTGATATTGCAGCTAATGCAGTATTTTAGAATGATGTGTTGCTTTAACACCACCACTCTTCTGTATGATGACACCTAACATTCCTGGACTCCATGTTCATGCACTGGACTTTTAAGAAACATTTTTAGCAGGCATGTACATGTGTTCCAATTTCATCTTAATTCTTGAACCTAAAAAAGGCCTCCAGGTTACGTGTCGACTTTAGATCACTGCAGCATGTAAGCTCACAGAGTATGTGCAGTGCTCACTTCAGCAGAGCCACATAAACAATTTGATGTCCTCATGGATAAACATGCACTGTCCTTCTGTCCTTCACTGACCCTCTCCTTCTCCTTCTCCTTGCCCCAGACTCGGGCAGTAAGATTGTGAAGCCCATTGCAGACCAGGAGGAGGATGAGGGGACGCAGTGGAACTGCACAGCCTGCACCTTCCTCAACCATCCCGCCCTCAACCGCTGTGAACAGTGCGAGTTCCCACGGCACTTCTGAGCCAACGAGGTGCACCGCTCCCTCCTCTGCCCGCCTGTCTTCTACCAGACTAGAATAGAAAAAAGCCCGCTCTGTTTCTTTGTTCCCTATGTGTATAAAAACTGGGACTGGGCATAGTCATTGTGCGGCCTCTTCCCCCCCTTTTTTTGTTGTTGTTTGTTTGTTTGTTTCTTTTTTCTTTCTTTTCTTTTTCCTCTCTAAGGTTTGTAGAATGCTGTCCACTGAAGGCTTGACTGGATAGTGTTTACAACTTGTTTCTTCCTAAAGGCTGGCAGAGTCAGATGATACCTCACCTTAGAGACTCGATTGCGTGGGGTCACTTCCCCCTTTTCTGCTCAATGGGTGACACTTTACCCCCGGGGATACCTCGCTGCTCCCACTTACAGTATTACAAGTGTGGCCCTGCAGTGTGACAGCACACATATACACACCTACTCACATGCATAAACATAAACACACACAACACAGGTGTCAATGTGCCTTTTGCTGATTTGAGAAATTTGTTTTTCTTCCTCTGTGGTGGCATGACCAGGAGATTGGGAACTGTGTTCAGCCACTGTTTGCTATCTGAAGGGAACTAACAGACTACTCATGGACTTTAAAGTTTGTTTGCTGTTTCTAGAGGATGTCAAAGGGGGAGCTGGCAGCGTTGCTGCCACTCAAACGTGCCTCTTGTCCTCCCCCTTCAGTATCCCTTTTCTGTCTCTTATGAGTTAATGAAAAAAAGAAATTATGTTGCATGCTTTGTGTACAGTACACGGAGGCAGAAACTCCCCTTGAGCTTTTTACTGTACATAATTTTAGAATGTGCCTTAAAAGCCTTCTTCCTCACACTATGAATCACTTGTATTTCCTGTAAGTATAGCTTTATAGACTTAATTAACTTTTTTGTCCTGTTTTGTTTCCCTCTTTCAAACAAATAAGCACCATGTTCCCTTTTTAAGCTTTTTACTTGATATCTGTGAGAGTTGAAGCCTTGCAGAAGGAGTGGAGCAGAGCAGTAAAAACCTTTGCAGTCATCATGAAGCTACGTCTGCCAGGTCCGTTCATCGCTTGTGTAATTGCTGAGTTACCTGTGTACGATCTGCAGATGCAGCAAAGTGGAAGGCGATGGAGGAGTCTTTGTTTGTTGTGTTTTGTTTTTTTTTTTTTGTTGTTGTTGTTGTTGTTTGTTTTGTTTTCTTTTATTTCCCTCCAGGACACCAAATATGTTCGGGACTGTTGGGGGAGGGAAGGGGTCAAAAAATAAAATTACAAACTGCCATCGTATCTGACAACTGGAATGTAGGTTTAATGTTTGGGGACAACTACACCTCAGTGCAAAGGGACACTCATTTTCCAGTACAATCAGGATGTTATTGCAGATTGATGTCAAGGTGCTACTGGAACAGCTGATTGGATCAGAAGTTTCTGTGTTGCTGTGCACCTGAATTGGGTTTCTGTGAGGTCCAATGATCAAAATCAATGTTTCTGTTGAAAGGTGTTCCTGTAATACAGAAATATTCATATGGGTCCCATGCCATGCCTTAAATACAATATGTCAGAATTGTTACAACATCTTGGAAGCAGACAAAGGCAAAAAATAAAAACAAAAAAAGAAACCAAAAAAATAATCAAAACCACATGTTTTTAGCAAAGTGTAAGCACAACAGGATTCTCCACTTTGTATACTCTTACTTCATTTGGCTCAATTCATCCTCCTAAGCTTTTATTGATGAGGGTGTTTCTAAAGTTTACTTATTGTCATTAACTTACCTTAACTGTGGAGTAGTTACTTTTAGTTTTTTTCCACATTTGTGAAAAGTTGCCTTGCATTAGTGCCTTTAGAACTATTGAATTTGTATTGATGATCTATTTTGTCACATCCAAGTGCCATTTTTAAAACCAAAATCTTAGTATTGTACCCATTTAAAAGTAGGAGATGATTTATTGTCTCTTAAGCACTTACACGATACCTTTTCCTTTTTCCAACCCTAAGAGATCAGTTTTCAGCTTTATCTGCACCTTGGTGTGAAGAGGCAGTTTATTCATGTTTTATTAAATGGAAAAAAATAATTTGGATATCTAAAGTGTTTTTCTTTTTTTTCTTTTTTTTTTTTTTGATTTAGCTGGGAAAACTGTCTTTGTAACAGATAAGTTATTTGTAAAAATAATAAAAAAAATATTCTGAATGTTTTTTGGTGTGTCCTTGTGGTGCTACACAGATTCTTTTCTACACTAGGTGGCAGTAGAAATGAACATAAATCAGAGTAAAGGCAGTTTGTCGGACACTGTCATTTACCACCAGCTGTTGATGAGTTCAGAGAGAAATGAATCAAAATAAATTAAAGCACTCTATGTATTTACACACACACAGTAAATTCTCAGGATGATGAAGTATAACTATTAAACTGAGTACTACACAACTGTGAATATGTGTTGCTTGAGAACATAACTCTGATGATTGTTTAGAAAAACAGATAAAATCTTACCTGAGATGTAACTAAGGAGCTGCGACGTTAACAAAAGCTGTAAGAGGTTATCAGTTGAGTCAAGTGTTGAGTCCATTATTAATGCATGCAGGTAGCTGGCTGAAAATAGTGGAGCTCAATGTGTTTAACCACCAGTGTTTTTAATTAAGCAGCCACATGCTCCTCAGATTGCTTCATTGATTTTAACTTCCACACATAAACAATAGACCAGTCTTCCCCTCAACATATATAGACACACCAATGTCATCATATTAACATTAGAGCAATGGAAAATAGGGAACATGTAGCTATGAATGAATCATTAGATGTGTGCCATTGTAATTAGTAAAATAAAGTTTTCATTTGTCTTATTGGAGATAAAGGTGGAAAAAAAAACAGCTTCTTCTTTTTTTCTTTTTTTTTTTAAATCAAATGATTTGAGTCTTTTTTTAAGTTATCAGTTTGCATGCTTCACAAATTGAGTGTGTGGGTATATGCTCCATTCAGGATTTCTTGTTTTTCAAGAAACTCCCCAGCTGAATGGAAATGTGTATATCGGTCAGTCCCTATAAATGTCACAGTTAAAGTCAGTCACACAGGATGGAGAAGTGATACTCCATTGGCTAAACAGCAGGTATTTGGCCTTTATGAGATGGAAAACACCTACTGTGTCATTGCTGACTGGATTGTAGCAACATTTGAAGTTTTTAACCACCAGAGAGCAGAGCAGCAGTACGATTTAGTCATACATTATATGTGCAGATGTATGTAGACACTAAAACATTACACTCATATGTGATTGATGAACATTTCACTCTTAACACCATGGGCATTAATGCTCTTTTATAGCAGCCTTTTTCAGTCTTTCCACCAGACGTCACTATTAGCATTAGTGATGTCCAGCATTGGTGGTGAGTGATAAGGTCTGGCTCTCAGTCAGTGCTCCACACCATCCCACAGTTGTTAGATACAGTTGAGGTCAAGATCTACCCAGGTCAGGTTCCTCCTCACCAAACTCTGAGAAAACCAGGGGCATTCATGTTTACTCAGGTACAAGTTACTTAAGTACAATTTTGCAGCATACATTCTCTATGAGACTATTTTCATTTTATGCTACTTTATACTTACACACCACAAAATTTTGGAAGGAATTACTGTACGTGTACTCTAAACACAAAACACGTCTCTCATCAATAAAATATGATGCAACATTATGTCAATTCACCAACAATGTGTAAGGTAGTTAACAGCTAGCTCCAGTTCAATCAGCTGCAAAATGTAAATGCTGCTTCAGTGGTTAATGTAACAACAAAAAATATCCAATAATAGTCTAAATAAAATGACTCATATTTCCTAATGAATAGTTTTTATTTTTGACATTTTAAGTGCATCTTGCTGATAATACCTCTGTCTGTTTAAATCTTAAATCGTGGAAATCATCTTCCCCAAACTGTTACCACAACATTAGAAGCACATTGTTGTCTGAAATATCATTTTATCATTAACTTGACCTGGGCCATAAAAGACAGCCCCAACTAAAGTATGTTAAAGGGGATGTATAATATATCTTTTTATTTGCCACTATGGTCAGTTATTAAAGTTGCCTTTCCCTCCATGAAGTGTATTTCATATGTTAATCACAGACCAGTAACCAGAGTGATTTGAGTGGTTTTATTTCACATGCACAGAAAAAACACAATCCTTTGAAATTCACATCTAAAACAGGTCACTGACTTTCTTTACAGAAGTACAGAATATAGCGTTCCTCACTTTGAGGCAGCATGAGAAAAACAACACGTGTTGCTTTAATCAAACATTTATCAGTGCTACAATAAGTAGCATGTATGGAGCGTAGTGCATTGCACTTTTACACTAGGATTAAGAAATAGCATTTAGCCTGCTACATTTTCTTACATCAGATTAAGTCACTTTTTAATGCTTAAAGTAAAAGGTAGGTTTTAGAATGATTCATCATAATAGAAATTCACAGTCACTTTCAGAAGAGTAGAAATTTTCTGCTTTTTTCAGTTTTAATTTTGCTTCTGGGAATGAGAACTCCAATGTGGGCTCAGTTTCAGTAAAAAAAAAAAAAAAAAGTCTTTTTAATTTAGAGGGATATGTGGCTAGTCCTGTAGTTCTGGATGAGAGAAATCAGTTCAGATGTGTCTGAGACATCTGGGTAAGTATTCATGACTTGCTCTACCACACTCTGGGGGAAGAGGGTGCTCAGCTGGCTCCTCAGGGCCCTCCTCTGCTCATTGAATGGGCTCTTGGCCCGGCCGTTCAGCCTGGCATCAGAGAGGCTGCTCTGCACCCATGGGTCCCTGGGCAAGCTGTGGGTATGTCTGTTGGAGGGCTGCCTGAAATACAGCTTTTCTGAAACATGGCCAGGATATTCCCCGTTATGTGGAGGCAGTGCTGGGCAGGAGCCCCATGCTGGTTGTTGGGACATCCTGGTGTGCTGGTGACCACACCTGCACTGGCTGCACACAGGGGGGTGTTTGCAGGACAGCGAGCAGTTTTGATGAGGGTAGTAACCTCCTCCACTCAAACAGGGCCTTTGGTTGTTCTTACTGTATGACCCTGAGAGGGAGTGGTCATCGTGGCTCAGGCTGTAGCTGGGCACCCCACTGCTATAGCTGTGAGGAAGGTGCTCCATGCTATAGGGCATGTCGTGGATGTAGAGCCTGGACATGGAGCTTTCCATGGAGCTGAAGGCCTCGTCCACGTCTGAACTTGGACAGTGGTGGAGGCTTGTGTTTGCTTGGCTTCTCAGGCTGCTGGAGTCTTTTTGATAGATGAACTGCTCACTGGGTGAAGCTCTGTGTGACTGGTCCTCTATGCTCAGGGGCGGAGGGGTAGATGAGTTGTACCTGTGCTCCGGCTGGTACACAGTGGGGCAGAAGTGTGTGTCCTGCAAACTCAGTTTGGGTGAGAAGTTCTTGGCCCTGTCTCTCAGTGCCCTCAGCTCATCGGCCACAGACAACTGTGATTGGTTGGCTCGCTCAGGGTGGTAGAACTTGCACTTCACTCCATAAGTACACTTCTTTCCTGAAAGAAAGAAACAAGAATCATTTACAGACTTTTGAAACACTGGCAACAGCTGTTTAAACTGTAGCTCCTCAATTAACTGGTTTGCTGTTTGGCCACAGTTTCCTCAGTGTCTACACATCTCTTAGAGCCAATCACTGATTGACAGGCAGGTAAATGAATCAGCTAATCTCTCCCAGACAGATGGATGGCCTTCACGTTTCATATACCACAGTTAGGATTCACAACAGAGAAAAGAAGAGCAAGAAAGAAACTGCAGTCGCCCCGTTCTCCATTCATCTTCCCATTAGCAAACACAGCTACTTAGTATCACTTTGAATGCTCATTCATAAAAATATTACTGAAATCCAAAAAAATCATAGTTTCAGTGAAGGCAGATTTCTTAAAGGAGTCTACAAAGAATTAACACAATGACAGAGATTTTCTCAGTGTTTGGAGCATAGTACTTTTATCACTTGTCTTTTGAAAATCTTGAAACTCCAATTTGATGAATGGCAATGTTTTGGGACTTTACACTTCCTCTATGTGCGGACAACATTTTAGTCTTGAGAAATGTTTTCTGCGTCAGCTGGATAATCTCAGAAACACACTGCACTTCTCAGGTTGATTAGCCATGCTAACTGTGGACTTTCATTTTTACATGACTACACTTTACTGTGTCTTTACTGAAAATGTAAACACATCAGGGAATATTCCTGTGCATCAGTATTTATGTGGGTGTAAACTGCCATACAGCCACATGAATACAACTGTGTAGGTTAACAACAAAAACTCTGCTGTACAAAGAAAAAAAATCTGTACATGTATGCTTGTTTTAAATGTATAAAGTTGTGATAATATTGTGTGCATATGCTTGAGCGTCATTTCTCACCCACAGCTACCACACCCTAAACCAACTGTAAAGAGAATTTAGTAATCACAGTCTCTTAGTATTCTGCAGATTCATCACAAAATGGAGCTGTTTGTTCATTGTAGCCAGTTGTACACCTGCCAGCCTCCACCACCTTCTTGAAGAAATCATTGAAGTCATAGCAGCAGCAGTTTAACTTTGCAGATGTAATGATGTTGCCTCCTACAGTTGAAGTAAAAGCTGCTGCACTTTTACAACTGCAATTTATAATTCCTTGAATAATTTTAATGTTTTTGTGTTACATATTTTTTATGTTTTATACACTGCACTTATATCTAATGTTTTGTAAAGCACTTTGTAACATTTGTTTTTGCTGGTTTTTGTCACACCCTCTTCTTAAACCGGTTCTTACTTTACAGGTTTCTGATTTTATCCTCCAGTGTCTGAAGTCACTGTGAATGTTTTCTGTATTAAACCAGAGCACGATCTTTCCCTGACCTTAACCAAGTGCTGTGACACTCTAAACAGAACCATAAAAATATTTAATAATACTGTAGTCATTACAGTGTCACTACTAGTGGATATTGTATTGCAAGATAGACTGACCAGCCACAACATTAAACACTGACAGGTGAAGTAATAACATTAATCATCTCTTTACAATACAAAGTTCTGCTGGGAAACCTTGGGGCCTGACATTCATCTGGCTGTTACTTTGATAGCATGCCAGCCAATGTAACATTGCTGTAGACCAAGCCCCTCCCCTCCATGGCAAATGCACTCCCCAACAGCAGGGGCCTCCCCCAGCAGGACGGTGCTCCCACCACACCACAAAAACTGCTCAGAAAAGGCTCAAGGAACACGACAAAGAGCCCAAGGTGTTGACCTGGCCTCCAGATCTGACTGAACATCTGTGGGATGCACCAGAACAAGCCAGATGTTGGAGGCCCCGCCCTGCAAACTACAGGACCAAAAGGATCCACTGCCAATATCCCAGTGCCAGACACCACAGGACACCCTCAGAGGTCCCATTTCCATGCGGCACAAAGGGGACCTCCACAATATTATGCAAGTGGCTTTAATATTGTGGCTGATCTGTGTATTTTGGTGGAAGACAAATATGTTGTCTGTGAACATTTTACTGAAATGTTCACTATCAACACTTTTCAAATATGTAAATTAACAACATGTCCTAGATTAATAGAACACAGTCCATTGCTATTAGGTTTGCTGTTGCAGTTATATATATATATACTGTACCACTGCTCAGCAAGTGTAACCTGAGCAGTGCTGTCTGCAGTTGGGTGAAACAGAAAGGTGAACTAACCGTATGGACAGTGCTGCAGCTTGTTGTCTGGGATCCAGGGCTTCCTTCTCAGAAAATCATCAATGGTGGGACCATTTCTACCCAGAGGATCATCTGGGGGCATGAACCTGCATCAGCACAGAGACACAGTTAGGATCAAGTGACATTACTGCAATTCATGGTATAATGTTGGGAGAAAAACTAACTTTCACCCAAACAATGCGTACAGAGGAAGTGCTTTTTCTTTTCCCTTTAGAGTCATCCGTTCATATTGCCTGTGTACCCTGACCTAAAACCACCATAGTCTTACTTGTCAATGGCGAAGGTGTACATCAGCAGCCTCTCTTCTATAAACCTCTTCCACTGGGGATTTTCCGTCTGAAGGTCGCGGTAGTTGTCGTTGGACACAATAATGCCGTCTGAATCGAAGGCCAGCTTGACAATGTACCGGTCATCATAGCACACCACCCGCTTACCCTTCACACAGCGAGATGGCGTGTACACCAGGATCTTCCTTCTCTCCAGCTCATGGAGAATATGTTGATCTACAAGACACATGGGAATAATGTTATTTAGAGTCATTATGTTCAACACTGTTTCCTGAAAATGACGTTTCTGTACAACTAAACCACAACCTTTGCTTAACCTTAATTAGAGAGCTGTGGCTGCCTGAAACCACAGACAGGACACCATCTCTTCATCACTCCACCACTGTTAATAAATGTAACGCTTCATTCATTCATTCAAAAAACGCCCTGCCTCTGAACATAATCCAGCAGGGTTAAGAGAGACAGGGTTGTTATTTTAAGGTTTATTGTTTGCTGTTGCCAGAGTTATCACCTCGTCTTTCTTGTGTCTGAAAAGAAATAAATAGCAAAGAATATGACTAAATATAAAAAGCTAATTAAAAACAAGTCTGTTCAACATTGGCTAAATTTCACATACTGTGTGGAAATGTTACTGAACAGATGTTTACAGCAGTGTCTGACTTGAACATTGAGCTTTTATCTTTACCTTCATATCCGTGTATTGATAGTAAGCTTTACAGCGTGATCATAAAAGGTGTGGAACTGTATTTGGGGCCTTATGAACTGCTCATGACTGCTTTCAGGAAATAACCTATTTTTAGCTGGCTTGATCCAACATTAAGAACATACTGGATTTCAGTTTTGTTGGTTATACTTCCTCGTCGTTTGAGACCTTCCCATGGGCTGTTTGATACTTGTTTTTCACTGTGAAACTAGGTGAAATCCATTGGACAGATTCCACAGAAATCACTATGGCTACTGTCAAACCAAGCAGGTAACAGTTACTGAACAGGATGAAGACAACAGTGAGGACAGAGGGATGGGGAATTACCAGAATCAGTTATGTGCCAGCATTTAACAAGCCAGGACAGTTGATGTCTTTTCTTATTTTTTGATTTTGGAGACGGTTTTGCTGATAAGAAATAAAAGTTTAGATATTTCCAGTTAATGTAGGCGCTGTGTCAACATGCTATATGAAAGACACTTCTCCTTTTTCTTCAGTTCATTCAAATTCATCTAGTTGTTTTTCTAGTGTAAAACAACTCATTTCCTGTGTGACTTTTTCCCACAGCGGGTGCACCTGCACATAGGTGATTCAAATTATGCGAGAGCTTTCCATGAGAGGTTGGATCAGTAATGTTAGCTTAAAATTACCTGCTATTTTCTGATGTTTAAAACATTATATTAGTACAGTAAAGTGGTGATTGTCAGTAATAATTGATACTGTGGGACTGATAAACTTAAAAGCTCTTATTAAAGATGTTACACTGTCAGCAAGAAGTCCAAAAAAGCCTCTTAACATACTGTATTTCATTAAGATGGATGGTGAGATTATCCAGGCTAGTCAAGATAATCAATCTTGACAATTACAAAACTCTGGGACCTGAATGTTGTAATTCTATATCCAGAGTGAATTTGCAGACTCAAGTTAACTCAAGCTAAAGCTTGTTAATATAATAAATATTCTTAAAATATGAACAACTATGTGTAATGTGAAACCCACAGAGAATTATCACCCAACACTCCATTTCCCCCTGCAGCTCTACACAATGCTTTAGCCTCTTTTAACTCATTGTGTTGGTCTTCTGCCTCACTCCCAGGGGCAGCAGGCAGCTGTTTTCAGCAACAAAGCTCTCATACACCACCAACTATCACACATACAGTTAGCGATGAGCAGACATTAAGCAGCTAAAGGTATCTTTTAGGACTTGATGAGGCCACAGCAGAGTTTAAATGGGGAGTAAATATTAGCCTCAAATGTGAAAGATGGACTGACACACAACTCCATGGGAATGTTACTGCTGTTGAATATGCTTAATGAGAGTGGGTAAAAATCGATGAATGCAACTTTAAAATGTAAAATCAGTGCTGTGTTGGAGAACATGGAAACTTAAAGCTTAAAGTGGTGTTTAAGTCATGTGAATATATATGTTGGATTCTGACATGAGTTACTGTATGTTAAAAGGTTAGGAATCTTTGTTTAAGAATTCACCTATTGACAGATTAATCATGAGCCTGTACCACTATAATAAGGCTGAGAGTTCACAGATCTTATTGACCGAAAATATTTTACAGTCAGGTGATGTATCCAGATAAAACCTGAGTTTTAACAGTGCTAAAATATGAAGGTTATTGTGTTCGAGCAGAAACTTCTGGCTCTGTCAGAATCACTGATGCATTCATTGCCTATTAACCACCTCCAGCCTGTTACAACACAATGTGACATTGCAGGTGGAATCAAACTTGAGATGAGCCAAAAGGAAGATGAATCTTGACTAAACTGTTCTAAACAACAAAAATAACTTACAGGGAATTCCTAGAGTTGGTGGCAGTTCCCCTTGCCTAACCTCATACAGGTGTCAGAATGACCAAACAGTGCTACCTCAGCTCAGTCAGGTGACCTTACCTGTGATGGGCGCATCCGGTCGTGGCTGTTCCTTCCTCCACAGGGGAACGAATACAGTGATGTCGCGCAGCCCTTTGTCCCAGAACCAGTTCACTGCCAGCTGGAGGCCCTGGCACGAAAACACCTTCTTGTCGCCATGGCTACAAAGACACAGAAGCTAGTCAACAAAAAACAACTTCTTCTTTTGTGTTTCTTTCTACATTGTGCACACACATCTCTTCTTCTTTTTTGGGAAGTAGATAGTGTCACAAGGTTCAGAGTTCTGTAAAATACAATTGCAAAAGTACAGAGATGAGTAACTGAACAGAGACTGTTCACATGCACTTTGTCTCAAAACGTGAGACAAAGTGCATGTGGAATAAAAAAATCAGTTCTCTATAAATGATTGTGTTTTACAAAACAGTGGCAACATTTCTAAAGTCAGAAAGGTTTCATATACTGGCCTCCATTTTTTCAGGCAAAAGTTTATTATTATTTGGCATTCATACAAGGAAATGAAATGTTCCTCCCATCCCTCACAGAGCAGGCATGCACACACCCCGCAGTCTAGAGGGTAAGAATGAGCACCTTTGTCAAGTGTAATTTCTCCTCTGTAGCAAACTTGACATGTTGCTTTAAATTTGCACAAATGAAGTCACCACAGTTGTGAAGCACCTATCAGGCTGTACTGTTTGTTGATCATTGTTCTGCACAGCTCTTGCAGATAGACCACTACAATAACAACAGCAATGAACTGTCTTAACATGTGTTGGGGTCATTGCTGTTGATGTCAAATCTAAACCCTGATCACAACTTGACCACATTAAGACTTCTCATCGGGTCAGTGTGAAACGAACATACCAGTCCTGAAAAGTCCTCAATGGAGAACGATGGATTTTTGAACCTGGGCCTTATTATCAATAAGCTTTTGGATGTCGAATCATTGTTGAGCAATCGGTGCAGTATTGAGAAAGAATGGTGATTCTGCCAACTGCCAACAGCTGCTGCAATATAATCCAATGGGCAATCATCCATGTCAAAGTACATCCACTAAAGCCACTGACAGGCTCAGATTGTCCTTACTTGAAATAGACCTTTTTATTTAAGAGTAAAATCAAAAAAACATCTATATGTATCACTGCCAGTCTCCATAGACAAAAACTGTTATTTTCACAGAACACAAGAGCTGCTGGAATACTGCTGCCAAAATCAGTTTGTTTGTATGTGTAATTGTGTGACTTTCAGTGGTGGAAGAAGAATTCCCATCCTTCACATAAATTAAAGTGCTACACAACAGATACAGTCAAATAGTTTTCCTTCATGTGACAATATCATGAGTGAAAAATAAGGTCTCTATGCTAAGTGAGCCATTCTCTATACTAGACCCTAAAAAATGATAAGAATAAGTGAATGGGAAGCCTGAACCTACTTTATCAGCAGTACAGTGAAGTCTGATCTGCTTTCAAGTCAGTTATTTCACCTGACAAACATCTGTTCTCTGCAATCCAAACCTATCTATCTAACCTAACGCTCATATTACCAGGATGTACTAAAGTGCTATTGAAGAAGTAAACTGGATTGTTTTGCCTACAGGAGAAAGTAAAAAGTGTGTGTGTGTGTGTGTGTGTGTGTGTGTGTGTGTGTGTGTGTATGGGGGTTCCCCTTCTTTCTGTCAGCAGGAAGTGGCAAGACGCTTTGCATACAACAGGAACCAAAGACAAGGCTTGACATGAGATAGTTTATGGGTTCTAAGTAAATCTATCTGCCTTGCATAATTTAACTGGCCTGTGATAAAGTTTATTTTAAATGTATTTCCTTGATCATTTATACTTTTAGCCTGTAGCTAAAGTCCCTGAGTTACACAATGACCAGACTCTGATGAAATCAGCAGCACCTTAATGGAAACAAGCCATGCAGAGGAACTATCTGTCCTGCATTTATAAAGATATCCAAATGTACTAAATATTAGCAGTAATCTATTGAAAAAGTACTCATTCAGAAGACAGAAGTATTTGTTCTGTACATTTGTTCTGAACACGGTCTACTCCATGTATGTTTGACTAGTTTAAAGCAGTAATAACTGATTTTTTTCCACGCTTATGGAAGGTGCAGTGGCATATTATCATCTACTCAAGCTAATGTGGCTAACTAACATCTTACTGCTTTTTTTGGGCCAACTGGGGGCAGCAGAACAGACCTGTTAAGATGCTATGACAAACTCCTAGCAGAAACAGAGCCAGCATGGAGTTGTGTTCCTGGCCACCAGATGAATGTAAATCCAAAATTCACTCTTTTTAGCTCTGTTTTATATAATTCATATTTTTATATGGAATCTGCATTATGATATGTTATCTATCTCCCTCACCACCCCATCCCCCATCTCATCCAATTCCCCCCCTCTCTCTCTTCGAGGCAGATGGCCGCCCACCCTGAGTCTGGTTCTGCTCGAGGTTTCTGCCTCTTAAAGGAAGTTTTTCCTCTGCCACTGTCACCTAGTGCTGCTCATGGTGGCATTGTTGGGTCTCTATCTGTAAATACCTATTTTAAAGAATACTGGTCTAGACCTGCTCTATATGAAAAGTGCCTTGAGATGACTTGTTGTGATTCAGTGCTACATAAATAAAACTGAAGTGAATTGAATTGTTTTGGATCAGTTCCTGAGGTAAATATCTGGCTCTTCAGCTGCTCTGCTATGTTCACTGACTAGTCACTAACTGTGTGTGTCTGCTGTGTAGTGCTGTGCAGGTACAGAGCTGTGGGTTTAGCAGATTAGAGATTTTTCACTGATATGAGCTGTCTGATGCTGATGGAAACAAGGTCAATGAGAGCGGAAAAACTGAACCACAACATTAAAGTTGCCTGCCAGAAAACTGACAGTCACATACAAGACACCAAAACACAGTGTAAAACACAGCCTCTGAGATTTCACGCCTGAAGTTACACTGCCTTGTCTGGGAATAAAGGTGTGACAGTAAATATTTAAGCCCTCTTCCTCTTTCAAGTAAAACATGTCCTTACAGGAATATGTGTTGTGTCAACATCTCTCTTTTGTTTTCTGTTTTGAATGAATATGTCCTCCACCTACTGGCCAAGGTATTTGTTTGAACACATTATGACTAAGAACTTCCTTGTTACCCGATTCAAGTCAGGTAACTATGAGATCATATGATGTGGGAATTTCACTTCAGTAGTGTTACACTTTTGCAAGTCATTCTAGATAAGTGTAAGCAGCTTGAATCTGATGTGAAAATGAATGAACATGTCACTTTGTCCATCAGACACCATGTACTCTTGAACTGAATGGGAAAAAAAGCAGAATATAGTCACACATCATGTTTTCACTTCCCAAATCTTTTAAAAGGAAGTGGAGTGTCATCACATCTGTGAACTAAACATCAGATCTGACACAAATGGAGACGCTTAAATATGAAAAAGATTTTAAAACTAAAACACTGCAGTTCTAATGTGTTTTTTCTATTATTTCATTCAATTAATTCATTAATGAACTTATCAGCTCTGCTCGTTCTGAGCCTCATACATTTTTCCAGGAAGTAGGATTTTTTTTTTTTTTTTTTTTTTTACTGCCATATAAAATATTTTAATGACAGTGTTGGAAACTATATTTCAGAGGCATATACTGAAACCCACTACATTTGTCTGAGAACTATAGTTACTTTGCAGAGGCAGATTTTACAAACAAAACATGATCAACTTTTAAAATAAGATGCATCAATACAGATCAAATTATCCAACAGCATATAAATCATTTAACAATATAACACTCTGAAATAGACTAATCTACCCAACAAATACTTTTGATACTAGGCACATTTTGCTGATAAAATGTTTGTAAAAATAAAGGTTAAAAAAATCTTGAATCAGAATTTACAATTTACAGATTGGTAGTTTTATTCAAGTAAAGGATATGCATACTGCTCCCACTGCATGGATATAAACATACAGAAATATAAGACAAGTATTGTTAATGACAGAATGGACTCACCTCATGGCCACATTGCTTCCATCTATAACCACTGGTCTGAAGCCAGCAGCTGGTTCTCTGTCTGGTCCAGGTCTGGGCTGACTGGGACTGGGGCTGCAGCCTCTGGACACCAGCTTGGGGCTGTTAGGGACACTTTTGTTGTTGTAAGTACGAGTGTGACAGGTCTTAATCAGCTCCTCCAGGATATCATTGGTCTGGGCATCATGGCGGAGGCTCTCCAGTACCCTCAGGATATCGCTGTGCGAGTATCCTAACTTGAGAAATCGCTCCACTTTGGCATGCTGCTGGTGGTCCATTATGGATGCTGATTTCTCTCCTGTGTGTCTCCTCTCCTCTGTCTTCTCAGGACTGTCTGTCTGGGGAATCCTCTCTGCCTCCTTATTCTGGCTCATTGGTGTCTCCACAGTGACAGCCTGTGTTTTGGAACAGTTGACAGGTGTCAAAAGGGGACGGAGGCCGAATCAAGCTCTGTCACTGTAAACACAGGAAGCACAGCTGTGGTCTCACAGGGGTTTTCGGACAAATCGAGTGTGGTGTGGTTCACGCTGATAGAATCTGCTCTGCTTACCACAGCCTCATGATTGCCAACGCAAGCGCAAATACTGGCTGACGTCATGCTGGTTAAGAAAGCCCCTGTCACACACACTGAAGGAGGAAGCTGAGGGTCTGTACTGATCTCTGGTCTAATTTTACCATCAGTGTCATTGAAGTCAGTTACCAAAACAAACATGAATGAATGGAACTGGTGTGAGAGTGGGATGTTAATGTGACAAGCCTCACCCCATTCCAGACATGTTTTATTACACTTTCTGGAAACCCCCTGAAATTCATGGCCAAAGAGAGATCACACTGATGTATTTGAGGGTGAAAACTGTTGAATGACTCAACCCACTTCTTCCACTTTCCCTCCCACAAGCAGAGCTATTTTGAGTAAAAAAAACCTTAACAAACGTCTCATATGGTGTTACACCTGAAAAATGAATACACAAACCTCTCTAACTCTGAGGACACTGAGAAGGCATGTCGAGTTGTAATCAACATCCTGAACTAAACTCAGTCATTGTTTCCAGATGAAACACATCCATCATTCTTTAAAGCATTTTTCTTTGTACAGTCTTTTTGATCTTTTCCAGACAAGATGAACTAGTTAGCTTCTACTGCATTGATGTGTCAATGTGATATTTGAAGAATGAGGAAAAAAAAAAAACAAAGATGATACAAACCATATCAGCATTTCTTTAACGTACAAAAGCCATAACAACTAAACATCTTATCTGAAAACACATACCATAAAAAGGACTTGACTTTACAGTTAAAGCTGTTTTTGTCTGAGACATCCTACCCCTGCAAGTGGATTGGCTTTGCAAAAGCTTGCTACACCCTGCAAAAAACCACATCCTTTGCTGCTGAGTTGACATTCAGTTCATCTAAAAGACCCTCACACTCATTTTCTTTTCCTGAAAATGAAGTCTGTAATAATCTCTGCTTGTTTTCTGCCTCACATGTCCAAACTCCAAAAACCTTTGCTCTTTGCACATAAGTCAGCACACAATCACTCCCTGGCACCTACTCGTCTCTCCTAATCTGAAACATGAAACAAGTCTTAACAAAACAAGACTACAGGCTCTGGCTGAGGATTCACACTGAAGCCACAAAGCAAAGCTACGCTGTCTGAAATTGTCTTAATTTATACTTACACATTCAGCAAGCCATGGTTTGAAGCATGAGCTCCTCTAGTTGCCTCTGTGTGTGTGTGTGTGAGCTGCTCTCAGTCAGTCAGTTGCTCTGACAAGCAGACTGGTTGTGTGAAGCTGCTCTTATTACTCACAGGAGGAAGTGAACGCTTGCTGCTGAGAAAACAAAAAGTCTGTCTGACCAGCAAGGAAGAGAGTGCTCTGTAAATTAGTACAACTTCCTTGTCAGTAGTCAGGGTTGATCCCCCTTTTCCTTGTTATTTTTTCGGAGTGCTTCCTGGTGTGCTGGTGAAATAAAAGCTGTCTGAATGACAAAGCAGTGTCAAGCACCAGGAGTCGTTCCAGGGGTAGACGTATTTGACTGTTGCTGTTTTGTTTATAAGTCATCTGATATTTCATATTAATTACAGGCAAACGTGTCTCAGCACAGATAGGTGTGCCTCTGTACTGAGCTGCTGAAATAAAGCAAAAGTTGAAGATTTTGGGAAATATGTTTCTCCACTTTCTTAGATGAGAAGGCTGATAAAACGGAGTGCTGCAGTCTGAGTGCTAAAACCCAGAAGTAAGTTAGCATTTTAGCATTTTAGCACTTCTGGTTCCCTCATCCCAAAGTTAATGTTTTTTGATTGGGTTTTTGGTTCGATGGCTGAAATAAGGTCTGTGGTTTTAACGCATGTCTCTAAACAAACTGTTGTAACTGTACGTGTAACTGCAAACTGTTCACGAGTGACTAAATGAGACAGAGGTACAGAGGTTGTCGACAGTCCACCTTTACAGCCTTGTTGTTTTTATACTCGGGCTCCTGCAAACTATTATTAATTTTCTAAGAAGAAAAGACTTTTGCAGAAAACAGAAGTGGGCGATTGTATTTAGGCTTCAAAAGACATGAAAGTGGTGTAACTTGTGGAGATTATCTTGCTGAACAAAACGTTTGCTGGTCACAGAGATTAAAGCCAGTTCATCTAATATATTGTTTTGTGAATGATGTTCAACATTAGTCTAAAATGTTGGCAATCTCCAGCTTCATATACCCAACTTAAAACACAGTATATCTCTCCTGTTATTGAATTAATGTGACTTTAGATATGTCACCATCATCTAAAAGCTTTTTTCACAGGTTTTTTCCACCAAACGAAAATAGTTTTTTGCATCAATTCAGACATCACTTTCAGATATTCGTATATTATAAAAATAAATGTTGGACCTTAACAAGAACACAAGATAACATCATAATATAAAATATATGTTGAAACTGATGTTCAAAAAACCACAAGGTGAGGTCTAATCCAACCAAAGTGACATATTTTAATCTTCACAGCATCAAACAACAAAGTGTGAAACGTGTTCTCTAACATGGAAATCAGAGAGATAGTTTATTCCTTCATCCGGTTTTAGATTGTAGTTATAACATGGAAAATGGACAGTGACGTGACATGAGGGTAAGAGAGTAGTCAGCTGAAAATGTTTTCATGTCCATTAATCTGTTTTATGGCCAGTGCTCAGGGAAAATCCTGAATACACATTTAAACAACACGCAGCTGACTGAGCAGACCTCAGGACGGTCATAGGGAGGTCTAAAAATAGTTCAGCAGGGTGTTTGTTGTTCAGGAACCCTCAGATTTTCCAGGAAAAGCACATGAGTTAAGATTACTTTTATAATCATAGATAAAAAAAATACTACTACCACGAGACAGATAAGAATAATATTGGATATTTTTGTGATTATTTCGATGTTACTGTTATTAGTGGGGGTAATTTGGCACCACAGCCTGATATAATAGGACAGTTAACCTGAACTGCCTGTCATTCTGAGAAATGCACTGGTCAAAGTGTACAGACTGTCCTCACACAAAGCCACTTCGGATCTCCATACACACCCACTTAACTAGTTCTCCCAGCCTACAGGTTTCCTTTGATATCTTGATATCTGTATGTTCCCAAAGAGAGAGGATAATTACAGCTTGATGATGACACGATCACAACATGAGCATAAGGAAAAGGAAAACTGGGAAAAATGTGAATGAGACTAGGAACAGGAAATATAATCTTTGTTCACAATGAAAAAGCATTCTGATGCTGCCTTTATTTTGATGACTGTCCTTTATCTAAGCAGGATGTAGGAAATGCCGAAAAGAGAGCAGAGAGCTCAGTGTGTGTGTGTGTGTGAAAGAGAGAGAGAGGGAGACAGGAAACTAAATTGCTTACTGGGAATTTTATTTTATTCTTCCACCATTCTTCCACCATGACTTGACAATTAAAGACAGAAAGGACAAGGTAAAGTTTTATATGAAAGAGCAATTACATAATGTGGTGGATGTGGAAATCTACAGTAACACATGGCTGTGTCTCCAGTGCTCTCTCAGCTTCTTGGTCTATGTCTTTCTACCTACATCCATAACCTGCTCAGTTCATCCGCTCATCTCCTCTCTCTCTGTTCATTTCTCAGCGTCCTCTACTTTGTTCTCTCTCTCCTACTGTATTCACCACTTAGCTAATTCATTCACTCAAGTGAAGCTAACTAGCCGGCCTCATGATGGATGGCCACTGTGTAACACTGTTAATAAACGTAGCTGTTTCACGCTTCGGTGGACTCAGCTTCCTGTCCGGTTTGTTGACAAAACCACTGAACCACCATGTTAAGAAAAGATCTTGTAGAGAGGACGAGATCATTCACTCGCCCACCAACAGTGATGATGATGATGATGGTGATCATGTGAGAGAGTGGGTGATTCTGGCATTTTACATTATCTGTGCAGCACTAGGTGACAGTGGCAAGGAAAAACTTGACCCTGACTCAGGGTGGGCGGCCATCTGCCTTGACCGGCTGGGTTGAGTTAGAGTGTGTGTGTGAGAGAGAGAGACAAAGATAGAGAGGAAAGTGTGTGTGTAAAATAAGCAGGAAATTTGGCAGATAACAGTGAAAGATAATTTGTTTCTATAACCAAACAATCAACCAAAATGGTCTACTATTTAATCATGTGTTGACTGTGCTTTATTTACATCATGGCAAATAAACTAAATTTACCACTCACACCACAATCATAAAGGAGGCAGTGGGACGACTAAACACACAATGAGCAAGAGAGAGGAGAGGGAGAGAGAGAGAGAGAAGCCATCTCTAACAGCTAAGCCAATTAGCTGAATAGCATATAAACAACTGTGAATTAGAGGGAGAGCTAAGAGAAGGGGAGAGCTCTAAGTGCTTGAGCAGATCTAGAGTATGTTCTGTCAGTATATGTCCAGTGGGTAATCAGCTGCAGTGATGTGAAATTAACAGGACTGAGACAGAGAAGCACAAGACACTACCAGTAACACATGCAATCAGAAATGACACAATATACTTCCCACAGTGCATCAGTACAGTTTTTCTCAGATATATTAACACATATGATCACATATCTTCACATTTTATGCAAAAATCTGACAGCTCGGGTTCTTTAGGTGCTTTATAGTACTTACTGATACTTCAACTGCCTACAGTGCTTACATCTGAAACTGTTTCAACTGCCTACAGTGCTTACATCTGAAACTGTTTCCACAGTAAATACTTCAATAGACACTTCAGAATCTTTCAGTGCTTCTTTCAATGTTTCAACTTCAGCTGTAAATCAACAATTAACATTTCATGGCATTTTACATCATTTACAGTGTTAACATTTGTGATTTCCAATAGAAGCAAAACAAACATACACTAATAAACTATTTTTTTCATTAAAGACAAAACATATGCAGTAAAATGTATGTTCAAATGTTCTCTGGTACATCTATTAGCCACAACATTAAAACCATTTGCATAATATTGTGTAGGTCCCAGCTCTGACCCCTCGGTGCACAGACACGGGACCTCTGTGGGTGCTGTGTGGTGTCTGGTGCTGGGATATTGGCAGTGGAATGGGTAGGAGAGCAGAGAGCAATGCTAACACAGACATGAGTGAATCTAATGATGAGGACAGGTAAGTTTGTTAAGCACCTCAGGCTTGGTTTAATGTGACTGTATCTGTATAATGTGACTGTGACTGAATTCTGCTCTTTCACAAATAGCACAATTACTCAAAATATTACTGGGATCTTTTGTGTGTGTGTCACAGAAAATCACTGCTTAACTTTTCTTACTACACTAGGGTTTAATTTAGAAACAGTCAGTTCTCCATCTTGGTGTGCTGGTTTATACTCTATGATTTCGTAGAAAGTTAAAGGTGACGAGGAGGTGTGCATGTGTCGTGGGTGGCTGGGGAAGTCTCTACCACTGCTTCCATCTGTGGGAGTGAAGTTGTGCAACCCTTTTTTTCCACTCTGCTCGGTGCTGTTACCTTTCAGTTTTTACACTCACCCCTATAGAGTTTATTCAGCTTCACTCTGGATGACTTCTTTCCATCTCTCACCACATACAGTCAACGTCCCTCCACCCACAAAACAACTATGTATTTTCGGGAAATTGAAAACACTGTGTGGTGACTGTTCAGAATGACATATTCAGTCAAGGGACTGTGGATGTGTTTGTGCTTTAATTTGCTGATGTGACGTAGAGCTCAAGTTAATGCTTGTATCTACTGTCTGTAATGTATAATAGAGAGTAATTTGAAGTTTACTCATCCTGGACAAAGGTCTGAGTCACCTCTGGTACTTATCACTCAGCTAATGACTAGTATTATTTAACTGGTACCACTTAATCTGATGGTGATGCCTCAGTCATGAATGGCTCGGCTAGATCTCACAGAAATGTAAAATTAGGTCATTAATAGTCCAACATTATATCTATCACCAGTGTAACCAATGTAACCAAAAAGTGACTTAATATAAAAATATTTAAGAGCAGTGTTTGCAGCAGTGCTGACCTTCAGCAGTGTACAGCTATAGTGTTTTCATATTGTTCTTTGTCTAGGAACAACATGTATTTTCTTAAACATACTTAATTCAGACTTTGAACTGTTGAGCTCAGTTGAGACGTGTGCCTCTATCCAGATTTTTCATCTTCATCTCCTTCATCTTTCTAAAAATGATGTTTTTGTCAACTTTTTTTTTGCCTGTCAAATGAACCACTGTGGTGCAGTGGTTAGCACTGTCAGCTCACAGCAAGAGGGTTTCAGGCTTGAGCACTGGGCTTCTCTGTGTGGAGTTTACATGTTCTCCCTGTCTCTGTGTGGGTTCTCTCCAGGTTCTCCAGCTTCCTCCCACAGTCCAAACACATGCAGGTTAACTGGTGACTCTGAACTGCCTGTAGGTGCGAATGTGAGTGTGACAGTCCCCCGTGATCTTTAACAGATAAGCGGTTTAGATAATGAATGAATGAGTAAATGATTCCTACACATCATTCATTGTCAAATACCAGTGAAAACGAGTCTCCACTCTTTGGACTTCACCACATTAATTATCCTTTCTCATAGCTTTTATCATTTTTCTGTAATCACAGCTCAAGTTTTATTCTCCTTCCAGATGATTACATTTTTGTGTATTTGGTGTATATTTTCGGTTAGCCTCCAGCTCCTTAATTAGCTTACTTTTAAAGGAAATTTTAAATGCTATCAAAGCTTAGACATTTCACATGGATTTACCAGTTACATGTCAGTAGACATTTGAAGTGTTTTTTATTCTGCTACTGACACTTCAAGTGTAATTTAGAAAAATCTGTTTCTGCTGGTTCCAGAGCCATTACACAAATGAGTTCTAAATGGCTTGGGCCTCATGTTACACACATCTCCCTGTAAATGAGGGCCACCCAGCCCACCCAGCCCTATGAGGTGGGTGGAGGGAGACACCAGTAAATTCCCTCAGCACTGTGGAGACACACTCCATCTAGCAATTTTCCATACCACCACTTTATGAATGTAAAAAAACCCCACTGGTTAGAAACTGCAGTCAAAGGTGAAACATTTGTCATCTACCACCTTTGTTCTAAATTGGCCTCTGTGTAAGCAGAAGAGGAAGGTAGGAAGGAGGAAGGTACAATAAATAACATTTAGACGGGGAAGTCTGCTGTGGTGTAGAAATGAAATAAAAAAAGAGATAAAAATGATAAGACAACTGTCACATTAAATGGAATATTTTTAATATACACATTAAAAAAGTTTCTCAAAACATTTTTGTTCTTCAAGACAATGTGACCAGGATGTGAATCATCAGATTTTTTTCCTAAAAGTCAGGGTCAACTGATTAACTGATTTGATCCAGCAGTTTAGGCTGCCATATTACATGTTGTATTATTCAGAAGCTGAGGCTCCATTCTCCTCTGTCTCAAACATATTCAGTAAGATTAAGGTGGAGGCCGTTTCTTCCCTGCCCTCCCTCATCTGTATCTGCTCCTCCCTTTATCCTTGGACTTCTTTGGTGAGCGACTGTGGCTCTTCTCCCTGTAGTTGTGGCCTTTATCGCGTCCCTCTTTCCCGTGTTTGACCCGGGACTTGCTGTGTTTGTGGTCCCTGTCTCTTGAGCGGGAAGAGGAGCGAGAGCGCTGTCGGCCTGTTTTTCTGTCACGCCAGCTCTCCTCACTGTCCTGGACACGAGAGAGAGATGTGAGAGTGTGACACACAGACCTGATGAGAAATACAAAATCTACAAAAATAAGCAACTAAGTCTACGTTCAAGACCATTCTCTTGATTCCTTGGTCTGGACCAAGACAGGAAATAGAAACTTTGGCCATAATCGGTTTAGGGTAGGTTAACACAACAAGAGCACAGCAGACATAACATCACTTTGTTTGACGGCTCATTTATGCCATGTTTAAAAAAATAAAAAAAACTCTCATAATTATGACTTACTATATTCAGATTTATAACAAGTATCTTATATTATTCCATAATGATGAAAACCTTTCTCATAATTAGGTGATATCATAATTAAGTAACAGTGAGAAACAAATTCCACCAAACCATTGCAGGAGGACACTAAAAGATGAGAAAACACAAGGACATATGGCATTTCTGTGTCTGTCTGCTTCCACTGCTGCATTTTGTTTTTATCGATACACCAACCTTCTACCAGCGTGATAAATATACTTTTTTGGAATTTCTGGCATTTCTCCTCAGGTTTTTTATGTGCAAAATAAAAATGCAGATCAAAAGAGTTGGATGGAAGCACACTGTCATGTCTTGCTGGGACACAGACAGCAGAGCCATCCTTAATGTTTTTACAGTTGTCATGGTGGGGCGGCTGTGGGTCAGGAGGTAGAGCGGTCGCCAACCAGAAGGTTGGTGGTTTGATCCCCGGCTCCTCCAGTCTGCATACCAAGGTATCCTTGAGCAAGATACTGACCCACAAATTGCCCCTGATGTGTGTGTGCATCGGTGTGTGAACGTGTTAGAAAGCACTGTGTATAGAGTAAGTGCTGTATGAATGTGTGTGTGAATGGGTGAATGTGACCTGTAGTGTAAAGTGCTTTGAGTGGTTGATAGGGCCAGAAAAGTGCTATATAAGTACAGTCCATTTACACGTCATTTTTAATTTTGATTTAATGCCACATTTCAAGAGGGCAGGTCTGATGGCAAGTCAGTCAGACAGCAGATATCAGAGGATCATTTCTGAAGTCAATGTAGTCTGTTTTCTGTCTGTGTCTATTTGTGCCTACTTATTAACACAAGAAGAGGACTGAAGCAGGCCTGAGCAGGCTGGCCCACATACCCAGCTGACTGAGTGGCACTGCAAGGGAAATGAAGCCACTACAGACAGTGGGTCTATTCACTGGGGTTCAGGTAAGGGCTTGCATCCTCTCTTGTTCTTGGCAACTACTGGCATTCATTATACAGTGGCAAGAAAAAATATGTGAAGCCTGTGGAATTACCTGGTTTTCTGCATTAATCAGTCATAAGATGAGATCTGATTTAAGTTTAAGTTGGAAGCATGGACACAAACAATGTGCTTAAGCTAATAATGCACAAACAATTAGAATCTTTTGTGTCTTTAATGAACACATCCCATCACAGTGCTGGTGGAAAAAATACTGCAACCCTTGGATTTAGAAACTGGTTTTGTGGCTGCAGATCAGACCTGCATAATGTTCAGGAGGAATTTTGAACCAAGTTATCCTTTACTGAACTGCTGCGGCTCAGCCACATTCTTAGGATGTCTGGTGTGAAGGGATCTCCTGACCTAATTCCACAACATCCCTACTGGGTCAAAGTCTAGGCTCTGACAGGGCCATTCCAAAAGTAGATGTTCAATGCTGACGGCATTCAGTAGTACATTTACGTCACTGTTTAAGGTCAGCGTCCTGTGGCATCACCCAACTTCTACTGAGCTGCAGCTGGCAGACAGCCACCCTGACATTATCCTGTAAGATAACTTGTTCCCCCCCAAGAACGGTAAACTGTCACAGAGGCAACACTCCCTCCACCGTGCTTCACCGCTGGGATGATGTTCTCTTGTTGGTAAGTGGTGCCCTTTTTGCTCCAGACGTAGTGTTGTGTGTTCTTCCTTAACAATTCAACCTTAGTTTTATCCAGTCAACTGAAATTTTCCCAGTAATATGTCTAACTGCAGATTGATGAATATCTAAACTCTTCGAGATTTATTTGTAACCATTTCTGGCTTTAAGCAAATCAAAAATTCAGAGGTGCTTATTTTTATGAAGCTTGGTTCACATCAGCAGATGCTTCTTGTGAACAGAAAGTCAAAATGTTTTGAGTGTTTTCATGGGTCAAAGTAAAAAGTAACTCTAATTAAAACTACAATATTACTAACTGATGTCACTCAAGGTTTGCAGACTCCTGACTCCAAGCTTCAGGGTTCACATACACACATACCAACCTACACTGTGAATGTTTACATGATGTATTCAATATGGACAAAAATTTGTGTCATTGGTAAAAATAGATGGTGTTTGTTCATAAATGTAACTAAATGTAATGTAAAAGATAAAACCAGAGCCCACTTTTTTCTCTCGAACATCATATAATGCTCACTCATGCACATCTGCATTAATGATGATAGTGACTAATGTGCTCCATATTCATACAGTCATTCCCTGCCTTAGTTAGTTCCCTGTTTTTAACAATAAATACTCACATTTATAGTCCTCCACTGTGTCCCTCTTTGTTAGGGTTAGCTGGGTTATGAATTCTTCTACTAATCAACCCACTGATTTTATGCTCTGTCATTTGGGTTTTTTCCTGCTCAGCTCCTCATGGGCCTTATTAAAACAAAGATGTGACACATACATCTGATGAGAAAGCATCTGTAATTTATGAGATACATTATAAAGAGATGCCATCTCATAATCAAAACTCAGCGCTGCTCCTAACAGCTCCCAAAGACTGGATCTCAAAGATACAAAGCTTAAAGCAATAGAAAGTGAGAGCAGTCCTTCAGGACAGCTGACTGATCAGCTCTGGAGGCTGGTCCGATGTTCTCTCTTTTGGCTACATTCTGTCGACCTCCTATTGTGATCTTACCTAACTCTCTTTGGATACTCCAAATTTTGACTACAAAGGTGTTGTAGTGGGCTACTGGTTATTATTGGCCATAACCCTGTCTATGTTTCTTACCATTTCCTGTCTGTGTTGCTACTGTGTTCTTACTTATAAAATACATAAGTACTAAATAAATAAATAAATACATTTTTAGACTTTTAAATATTCAGTTAATTAATAGCCATTTCCAATACTTCTCAGAGTGAACACAGACAGCCAGTTAGAGAGTGTTTGTGTGTGAACATCTGTACATGCTGGGACATGTTTAAAGAATCTGGTTTACTGAGTTATCTGGAACAGCTCTTTTTATACCAGTCATTGAACCATGTCTGGCGAGTTACTCAACAATAATCCAGATAAATCAGTAAACCTGATTCTTGGAAGAAGGCTTCAGTGCGTCTGTTTCTCTGTATGTGTGAACAACTTGGTTTCTGTCACACAACTATTTTATTTAATAAACTATTGATAGTATGTCAATTTAAACCTTTAGAACTCAAAGGCATTAATTTATGACTAAATGTAAAAAATGTTGGTGACTAATGTTAATTACTTTCCTGTTGTAGTTTTTCTTTATTTCATCATCTTTATTTCCTGATTCAAATGCTCAGTTGTTGAGTAAATGGTTTAATCAGAAAAGGGTAAACCCTAAAGATGGACTACGCCTCGCCAGGCATTGCCTTTGATGTGGGATTGACAGGTTAATTAGTTAGCTAGTTAGAGTGAAGAGACTGAAGACCTTGCGTAATATTTTCATATGTGTAGCAGGGCTGTCCCCTAAACGCTGATGACTCAAAGACTGTAAGTTTGCACTAGTAAAAATAAAAATTCACAGCCATTTACTCCATCCTATCATCAGAATCAGAGTATAACACAATATTACAATACTGTGTGTTGGCTTAGGACATTTACAGACTACAGAAAATGCTCGAAAGGGGCTACACACTTAAGATACCTTATGCTTTTTTGACTTCCTGCCGTCCTCATCATCTGAATGATGGTGGTGGTGCCTCTTTTCCTTGTGCTTCTTCTCCGAGTGCCTGTGGCTTGTTGCTTCCTCTTCCTCCTCAATTACCAGGTCATACTTGGAACTTTCGGGAAAATTATGGAAATCTCCAAGAATTTGAGAATGTCAATGGTGAGAAGCCGCTACAACAGAGGCTGTGCAGTTAAATACTTAAGAGTGATATGTTATGACATGAAGTGGAAAAACTGGAAAATTAAATCACAGTCTATTAACACACAAGGATACTCCTGTTTTGGCTTAACTTGATCCCTGAGAGCCAATTTGGATCGGTTCTCCATCTCCCTCTCATAGGCTTTGAAGTCATCTTTAGTATACTTTCCACCTAGGAAATGAAGAACAATAAGATCTCTGCTTATAACACAGTGTCCGTATTACCTCATGGTGAATAGGACAGCGACACTGAGTGCAAAAACTAGGTGTATATTGATATAACAGAACATATATATATATATCTCAGAACAAAAAGAAAAATATTTAAAACATGTAAAACACAAAGGCTTCAGTGTGACTACCTTTCCCTTTCCATTTGATCTTTGATACTGATTGGCTGAAGTCCACATGTATGCGTCGATCATCAATGAGCACATTGTCCATTTTGAAATAGGCTTTTTCACAATCCTCTTGCTATGGAGAACAAAAGCATAGAAGGGGATAAAAAAGAGGTGTCATAGAGTAGAAATAAAAGTGTAATAGAAGGAAATGTCAACAAATACACTGATTAAAAATGTGATCTTCACTGGTAGTTTAATTAGAGGTCCATCCATCCATTATCAGTATTATCCCTTAATAGATATGTGGAGGTGCTGGAGCCTATCCCAGCTGACACTGGACGAGAAGCAAGGTCCATCACAGGGCCAACACATATAGACAAACAACCACTCACAGTCACATTCACACCTACAGGCAATTTAGAGTCATTAGTCAATTAACCTGCATGTGTTTGGACTGAGGGAGGAAGCTGGAGAACCTGGAGAGAACCCACACAGGCACAGGGAGAACATGCAAACTCCACACAGAGAAGCCCAGTGCTCTAAACCGGAACCTTCTTGCTGTGAGGCGACAGTGCTAACCACTGCACCACCATGCCGCCCTTTTCATTGTCAATTAATCTGCAGATGTCAGTGTCAAAAAATTGTAAACAATGTCATACTTTCCAGGAGTCCAAGATGATCTTCATGGTTCTTATTTGGTGTGACCAAAACAGTTGTCTATTGATCAACTATCAATTAATTGACTAATGCAGTCAATATGCCTCACATTTTGACTGGCTGAGAAAAAAAGTCAACATCAAAACTTCTGTTATTCTACAAACTAACTTCTAACTAACCTATGTAAAAAGAGTTCAAAAAGTACATATTAATTACTAAATATATCTATAAATATATTCATTATATTTCATCAATTTACTATATTTCTGGTGCCAGTGGTAGAAGTCTGAATGAAAATACATTTTTATCTGTAACAACTGGCCCAGCGCCATCTAATGGCTTAATCATTCACTGCACTTCAAATTGTCCAACACTATCACTTTTGATACTATGACTTATCCCATTCCAGGAGCTGCCTCCCTCTATGAATACACTTCATGAAGCTCTTCAGAGGACTAAAGACCAGGGGGCAAAACCTGCCTGAACCTCTGCAAATAACATTGTCCACAGAGGACTCAATGTAGCTAGTTTCAAACTACAGACAAAACTAATGGAATTCCTTGTTAACTTCAAAAGTTACCACAGGGAAATTGCTTTTGAAAAGCCCAAATGGTGGTAATTACCTGTCAAACTGGCTCACATACTTCCATTCGGCTTTAAGGCCGTTCAGAGTGAAAAGTTTCTGACCACAACAAACATGATGAAGTGGAGGAAAGTTGTAGATGGTCTGTGAGGCCTATTAAATACATTGCAACATGTGGATGGGGAATTTTTTCCACTGATACAACTCAAAAACTTGTACCATTTTAAAAATGTTTTTGTTGAGACCTATAGTTGTGCCTCGCTTGATCTATTGGCTAGACAGCCTCCATGATTTCTGGTGGTACTGCTACATTTTGTCCATATCCATAAGCTTTCAGAAAATATGCACAAATTAAGACACAGAGTACAGACAGAAGCCGTATCTGTATATATATCTAACACTGAGTATAAATGTACCTTACAGATAAACTGGTTTCATTTATACTCATTTGCCAAAAAGCTGAAGTACTCCTTTAAATCATAAACACATCCCTACATACTTTGTACACACAAGACTAGCACCTATACACATATACAGTTCACTCAGTCAGTATGTCATACAGACAAATAAGATGCTCACCTTTTCAAACTCAATAAAAGCGTAACAGAGGGAATCTCCACTTTTCCAGTCTCTTATGATCTCACAGCTATGCAGAACAGAGTATCATAAGAAATTTATTAGCAGATATGATCAAAATATAACACTGATTATTTCTAAATTATCTATAAACAAACAAGGATAATTAGAAAAGAAACTAGCACTATAGAGGACTTGGAGGTTAGCGTCACCTTTTTATGCACCCAAAGCGGGAGAAGATGATTTCCAGGTCCTCATCTGTGGTCACTGGGTTCAGTTTGCACACAAACAGAACGTTTTCAGGAGGCTTCACATTTGCATCCGGCAGGTCACCTACCTGTAAGAATGTTGGACAGAATGCTATAGAAAAGTCTCATGCTACATCCTCGGTATCTTCAGGTGGAAGCTATGAGCAGATTTCTTCTCACCATCTCCAGCAGGATGGCCTGAGTCTTGGCCTCTTTCTCCTTCAGTCTCTCCTCAAGCTCCTCGGCCCCTTTCCCATCCTTCTCATCAATCACTTCGTCCGCTCTGATTCTGCCACTCTGCACAGAAAATTACATTTATCATATACATTTTATTCATCTTTATTCATCCATTTAAGGTTTTAAAGTCTTTAAGTATTTTTCATTGACATGCAGGAACCTTTAGACATTTTCTTTAAAGAGTACTCTACCAATTTAACAATGCACCTTTGTATTATTGTTGGATGTATGATGGACAATTAAAAAAAAAAAAAAAAATCGAAAGAGAGGGGAAAAAGAATCTAAATCCATGCAGAGAGACTCTCTTTATTATTCCTCACATTCTTCTTCCAAAACTGGCACCTACACTACCCACAATTCACCTCAGCTACTGACTGCAGGGTTGGAGATTGAAGTATGTTATGTTAGTAGCATCTAATGTAGCCTAAGCTGTTGTTGTCCCAGCTTATTCAATCTGTATGTGTAAAGGACCTGTAACCCACATCCCCAGATATTTCTCATTTTCAAACTTCCAGTCTTCAGCACTAACTCAAGTGACATTTCTTGAGGACATTTACTAGATTTCACACAGCTCCCCTATGGAGCAGCACTCCCCAACACCTGTATACATACCTTGATGCATTAAATCAGTCAAGTTCCCCTTTAATGTGTCAAATGGTGGCAAGGTACTCACATCTAGCTGCTCTTTGGTGGGCTCAGGTGATCGATCGGGGACTGGCAGATCAGCAGGGTCATCAAATGGGTCTTCCAGGATCACTGTGTGGTTTATCCTGAAGAAAAATCACATGCTTATCCCAGCATTGTTAAACCTAATGCTAAACAAATGCAAAATTAAAAATATATTTCTTCCCTCATCAGTCTACACTCCATCCCTTCTATGGAGGCCACTGTCCTCTTGGGATCTCTCAATGCAACAGAAAATTCTAGTCTTCCCCCAGATCTGTTGCCTATGCATTGTCAGCTGTGAGACCTTATATAGACATGTGTGTGCCTTTCCAAATCATGTCCAATCAGTTGAGTTTACCACAGCTAGACTCCAATCAAGGTGTAGAAACATCTCAAAAATGGTCAAGAGAAATGGAAGGAACCTGAACTAAAATTTCAAGTGTCATAACTACATAAGAGTGTTATGTCAGTGTAATGTTTCAATTTTTCACTTTTTAAAAAATTTGATAAAAAAATTCTTAATACTGTTTTAACTTTGTCATTATGTGGTATTGAGTGTAGATTGATGACCATACTTAATTGAAAGTGCATTTCTTTTGATTTTTATTATTGTTGGTCAAGTCAGAGTCAAACCTCTGACCCTGGCAACACAAGTGCCACGTTCCACATAAACAATTTATCCAACTCACCTGATATCTTGATATGGGACAAAGTCCTTGTCAACAAAGGTCTCATTAATTTTGGCCAAGACATCCATGCCTTCTGTAACTTCCCCAAACACAGTATGGACTCCATCCAGGTAGTCCAGGTTCTCAACAGTGGTAATAAGGAACTGAGGATGAAATATCAACAGATTAGGTACATCGTGTAGCACTTCTTACAGGAAAATTTTGATCTGTAAATTAGATGTGATTTATGCTTTAAAAAAAAAAGCAAAAACACTGAGCACCACTTTCTGTAACATCCATCACACCAAAGAACATATCATGTTTCAATATAACATGATAAACCATTATCAAATGTAAAGTCATTTTTACAGTGGACGCAGTCAGGATATCAGTGAAACAATGAGGATGGTCTAGGGTTTCATCAGCTGATCAACAGATTTATACTATTCATAACACGCAAGTGGTTTCCTCCCACAGTCATAAAACATGCAGGTTAACTGGTGGCTCTAAATTGCCCGTAGGTGTGGATGGTTGTTTGTGTCTATATGTCAGCCCTGTAACAGACTAGTGACCTGCCCAGGATGTGGATAAGCAGTACAGATAATGGATGAATGGATGACACGCAAGTTATTTTTTAACTTGATTTAGAGACACCATCCAACTAGAATGGCTTAAAAACAGATTAAGGCAATGTTTTCTGTTGTGTCTGATCTGTAAGCTTTTGGCAGCTGCAGGGAAAACATCAATGTGAGTGTTTATGCTATTCACCTGAGAACCATGCTGATTGTTTCCATTGTTCACCATGGATACAGTCCCCCTCTTTCTATGTTTGATGCGCGGCACTTTCTCTGCATCAAAAAAGCGGGCCTGGTCCCCATAGAGTTTGCTAAGAACACACAGAGGACAAAATATGTTCAACTTAGGGTGTTTAAAAAAAGCCACACATGGTAATACCAATGCCAATGACTGACCTATAGACGGATTCTCCACCACGGCCTGTACCGGTGGGATCTCCAGTCTGCACAATGAAGTCTCTCTGAAAAGGAACAAACACATAACATAACATAAACACATTATTGCATATAGAATGTCTAACACAGTTTCAAAGCTGGACAGATGAAACAGGAAAATATCTTCACAAGCACCTGGACAGTGAAGATGTTTTGTATCAGCTCTTAACATAAATTTTATGACAACACTGTCTACTGCTCTATTTGGTCAAATCTAGACATGAACTGCAATAATTTAATTTAGGAATTTTGACACAATATGATTGTATGGAGCAGAGTTTACATTAGCCAGCATATGCCAGCTTTTGGCCAGTGTCATGTGTTGCTGTTTGGTAGATGAAAATATCACCAGCACAAATGTCAAGTGGAAAATATGCCAAATAAATAGTCTATTATGTGACATATAAAATATGTTGACAAGTGAAAGGATAACTCTGCTATTTTTGAAGCTGGGCCTCCTATGTTAATGATGTTTGGAATCGGTGCAGTATTGAACAAGAAAAGTGTAGCTGGCCATAGTTACCAGACTCCATTACAAAAACAGTCATTTTGTTAAGCAGAAAACAGGAGTTGCTGGAATACCACTGCCTCTGTCATCAGTTTGTTCATGTTATTATGTAACTTCAGTGTTGGAAGTAGGCATGGGCTGGTTACTGGTTTCAAAGTATACTGCGGTTTGAAAAAGTCAAGGTCTTAAAACTGCTAATATTTTCCATCATATCGTCTGTCCATCCATCCATCCATCCATCCGCACACCCATCCCGCTGCTGTGGCAGATAACAATTATCTAGCTAATATTAGTTAGTTTCCCCACTAACGTTACTTCACAGAGTGGAGTAGAGCAGAGACTGGTGAACTGCAGGTTTAGGCTCACTTAACCCTCCCACTGCCCTTTGTATTCCATATACTTTTTTCTTCTTACTATTATTCAAAAATAAAGATAACTGCTTCAGAATCACAAATGTCGTACACAACAACAAATCCTACTACACACACATACACACACGCGCACACGAAGGCACGTTGTTGGCCACTGGGTCACTTTGACTCAGAGGACAACACGAGGGTTAAGAAAGAGACTGCATATGTTTTCATTTAACTTAACATACACATTTACTAATGTTCCAAATATTCTGTGTTGTTTAACAATAAAATAGCTTGTGTTCAATAGAAACAGTTGTTTTCCTTACCAGGCATTTCAAAATAACTAACTTTAGAGCTATAATCACAAAACCACAAAACCGTGATATGTCTGCTTAAGGTTATCATACTGTCAGAATCTCATACTGGTCCATGTCTAGTTGGAAGAAGTATTTAGATCATTTACATAAGTAAAAGTACCATATAGTAACCAACAAACTAGCAGACTGAGGCAGTGGTATTCCAGTAGCTCCTGTGTTCTGTTCTGAAAGGAGTTCAGTCACACTGATCACAGACAACTTTGTTGTTTAAATTTCTGGATATTATATGGCTGTTTAAAACATATATCTGGTAGTTGGATTCTTGAACATTATACAGCCATGTCAGCAGTCAAAAAAAGTCTAGCATACTCTAAGACATAGTCAACAAATCAGTGAACAATACTGAAATATCCACCAGCTGACTTCTAAATCAGTGTTAAAAGAACTATATGACAGGAAAAGCCATGCAGTCACAGCCACAAAAGATTCAAACACGTGTAAAAAAATTATGAGCACTAAGAAACTTACTTTAAGACATGTGTAATCTCCACACAGGTTAAGTGTAATTATCTTTGGAGTCACAAATCTTCGTTTATGTGTAACACTGCAGGTGATTACTGTGGTAATTATGTTGCTGCTGCTTGTCCTCAGCCTTTGCTAAGGATGTGAGGAGGCATTGTTGTGATCAGAAAAAATAAAGGTATGTTACACGTCTATGAAAACGGGAGCGTCAAGTGTTGAAAATGTAATTATATGCTATAAAAGTAGAATTCAGAGGCCCAGTGCATTTGTACACCATGGACTCGGACAGTAACTTCAGAGTTGAATTCTCTGTGACTACACCGCCCTCCTCAGGCGAGTCGAGCTGACGAGTCTATGTTTGAGCCATGTTTGAATTGATATTACCTGAGCTTGATTCATAGCTTGCATAACAAGGGATCATTCAAACTTACCTGAACATTGTGGATGAGACAGTAGTTGTAGTATTTTATCTTGCATAACTTCAGAAAGTTTAGGCATGCTGCAAAACAGCAAAGACGGTAAAGTTAAACCGACAGTCATTACCAGTGACAAATTCCAAATTAACATTTCGCGTCTATTCAGCGTTAAGAAATTAAGGCTAAGGAATGATTAGTGGTGGTTTATTCCAGTTTTGTTGCTGTTGATGAATTATCTGTTAGCTAATGTTTAAACGAACCAATGAAAACAGGCAAACGAGCGAACAGTTTTAGCTAGCACTGCCTTATTTTGTGATTCAGCTTACTAGCTGATTCGACTAACAACCAGTAGACGAAGGTAGCTGTTGAGCTGCTGTTTTAAGCAAACGGCTTCATATTCTTACTTTTAGGCCTTTCTTCTGTAAACAAATCAATTACAATATCGCCCAGTGTTGTTTCAAGGAGCACCGCCATGCTGACGTTCCTAGCCTCGCGAGAAGAGAGTTTGGTTATTTCGCGAGAAGAGCGTTTGGTTATTTCGTACGCGTGCGCAGTTCCTATGTCTTGCCCAATGTTTTTGTTACAGATCTCTTATTGCTGGTAAGTGAAGTCTACACAAAATGGAAACGACGGGGCCATCAGTTTGTGTTATATTTCTTATTTTTGCCTCAGTAACGTCCACTGAGTCGTCGCCTAGGCAGCTGAATACGGTAAGACCTAAAGCGCCAGCAAATATTGAACTAATATGATGATGTTGATGTTAGCATAGCGTTAGCTTACTGATCGGGGAATATCCTGACTGGCAGACATTGTGGTGTTAACTCTCGCGTCTTTGTGTTCTCTTCACCTGTGATTTTTAATGAATGATGTTTATAGGAAAACATCCTGATTAACGTGACAGCAGGCACATTGGCGGACGCACAGCTGCAGGATTCCAACAACTTGCAGGTGCATACTATAAGCCATCTTACTAAATAGATCCAGAATGAGGTGTGTCATTTTTTATGAATTACGAAATCCGACAAGTCAGTCAAGTCTCAACACTTTCATTCCTCCTTTCAGATAAATCTAAACATATCGGTGGGTGAAGAGCAGGTGTTGGTCAATGACATCCCAGTAGAGCTGTCAGGGGTGACCAGGTTCAACTGTCAAGCGCTTCTCTGTGAGTTTTCCTCACATCACTAGGATGTTCACAGGTCATGACTAATCCAACAGTTAATATGAATAATTACAGAAACCCGAAGAAAGCACAAATTTAAACCTGAAGAAAATCAGTTGTTCACCTGTTACAAATCAGATTTATCTTGTTGCATTAAAAGAGTCAAGTATTATTATTATATTGTCAGTGCTTTGAAATTTAAAATTGTATGTTTCATCCTAAACACTCATAATTCATAAACATTTAATGATAATTCACTGCTGTTTAATTGATGATGTCACTAACTAATAGTGTAGGAACTGAATTTGCATACTTGAAATTTAAAATCTAAATTGTTTGAAAAATGTCACAAGCTCATAAATACACTGATTTGTGTTTTCAAGTGGACAGCATCAATGGAAGCAGTGAGTTTGAATCTGGAGACTTGGTGTCCACTGTTACCCGGGTGATGGTGAGCCAGAACCGGCTATACAGCGACTCAGAGGAGGTGGTGGCTCTGCAGGTGTTCAGTGAAGTAATAGAGATGGAGGGCAAAGAGGTAAACGCCTTTCTGGAGTCTAATGGCTCTTAATGTCATGCTTGTGACTTGACCATGGTAATTCCAAACAATATACCCACAGAAACCTCCTTCTTTTGGGGGAATACCTCAAAACTCACAACCCTTACCAATATTACAAAATGTTATCCCCCTTTGTATACGTTTGTTTTAATGTTGTTATTCTGAATTCTGTGTGAGAAACATTTCTATATTTATATAAATATATAATTTATATATTGTATATACATGCACACACACATAGCAGTATTTGGATGTGAGTTTTCACTATTTGGGTGTGAATCATTTAGGTCCAGCAGCCTGACATGTGTGAGGTGAAGATACTGATGAGCTCAGATTTCCAGAAGCTGGCTCAGTTTACCAACATCTACCCCATTGGACACAGTGAGATCTTCAGGGTTCCCAGGGAGAATGATGTGGTTGTCACAGATCCACCAAATCCTAGAAAAAGTACGAAAACATGGTGCTTTTTCTCTTAATTATTGTTATGCAGATACACTAGAGCATATTATTTTCTTACATCTTCTACACTTTTTAAATCAGATGAAGATCAGCTGATCTCCCAGACCACCAGCCAGTACCCCTTGAAACACACAGAGACCACCCAGGAAGAGACTGCAGCTCCTGGAAAGCTCCCTGAGACTCCTCTGCGTATGGATCCCAACCTGCTGTATGATGTCAGATATGATGATGAATTTGATGACCGAGACCTGGGCCAGCCGGATCAGATTCAAATGGAAACTCCGCCCAAGGAATTAATATCATCTTACTCTGTAAGAAAAGTCTGATGTTAGATCTACTTGATGACATACACACTGACTGAGATGTCAGCACTAGGTCTGTTTTGTCATGTAAGAATGAACATGATTTCTGGATCCACAAGAAGGCAGGCTGATGGGGGTCAGGTGGAACAAACATTGAGAGAAAAGTCAGTTTATTTGGTAGGGATACACTGAAATGGGTTTTCTTGTAGATGTCAACAAACATCCTGTATTTGTCCTCCAACAGGGACTAGGATGTCATTCGTGTGCCTCACTGTAACACTCTGCAGATGTAGGTTACTTTTTTTTTAGATATGTCTAAAGGCATACTGTCTAAGGTTTGTCAAGTCAGGGTGGAACCCTGATCACTGGTGATGTTTTGAAACTGGGAATCGTTATGGCTTTCCAAAAATTAAGCAAGCTTTGAGAAGATTTTAGGATATTTTTGGGAACTGTATTAATTACAGCAGAAATGATCAGTCAATTAATAAGTCAATCAACAGAAAAATAAGTAGCAACTATTTTAATACTCAATAAATTGTTTTAGTCATTTTACATTCAAAAATGTCAAACATTTTCAGGTTTCAATTATGAGGACTTGTCTCAGTTAACATTACTGCATAGTTTGAGGCTTTGGACTGTTTGAAGGACAAAGTAAGACATTAGATGACATTACATTGGGCTTCAGGGAATTGTAATTGGCTTTTTAAATTAATACTCATTTTTTTTAGTTTTCATCTAACATCTGACAAAGACTAAGTACTTAATTGAGAAAATAATCAACACATTAACAAAATGAACATAAAGGTCAGTGATAGCCCTAATATCAAAATCAGAGAACTAAAAAAAGGTCAGTAATTCTGGCCATTACTGCTGTATGTTTAGATAGATTTAAGTATCAACTGGAAATCCTGTGGTTTACTGTCAAAACATACCAGACTCAGATACAGTTTACAACAAAACTGAGTACCCCCCTGTGCAGTATCACTACAATGTTAAATGAATTGTACCAGCTTGCAATAATTACACAATAATAAAAAAAAAACCCTAACCCTAACCCGGAGTTAAAATGTAGGGTATTAGACCTTATATATAATTAAAAACAAAACAAGTTAGACTTCTAGGAAAATATAGGCCCCAAACTACAGCCTTAATGCAACAAAAGTGAGTACACCTGTGATCACTGTATCAAACATGATCATACCTTTCTAATTGCATTAACAAGGTTATAAAATAACCTGTGAACACCATGGCTTCCTCTGCTTTTCCCAGGGTTGTGTCAAATGCAACATGGCTCCACATGGTAAGAAAACAATGATCAGATTTTGAGACTTCATAAAGATGGAGAAGGTACAAGAGCATCAGAAGGCTACTGAACAGAAGCCTGAACACAGCTGCAGCAGTGGTTAGTGGGAATTAAAAGAGCCATACTACCAATGTCCTCAAAAAATGACGCAAACAATGTGCTGTTTATACAACCTTACAATTGAATACCTAGTGTTGACCCATTAAAAACCCATTAAGTTTACAAGTAGTTTTAGTCTCAGATAGTGTGAAGGACATGGCATGAAGTCAAAGAAGAAAACCATTGCTCACAAAACTGCAAGATTAAACTTTGCCAGAGAATGTGAACATGAAAATGAAGAAGCCTGATGAATACTGGCAGCAACCTTCTTTATTCAGGTGAAACCAAAATAAAATTGTCTGGATTAGATGGGGCCCAGCGTGTTTCACACGAGAGTTTGTAAAGGAGCAGAGAGCGAAAAGTGCGACCTGGCCCCATGATCAGGGGTGCACTCAGTTTTGTCGCAAACTGTATACACTAGATGGTTTATGTTAATGAACTGATTGCTCATGTCTTTGTGTCCACCCTGTCCTCAGGCCATGTGTCAGTGGGTGGAGCAAGTGAGAGAGCGTCTCAGGCGCTTCTGTTCCGAGTCCCTGCCTCTCTTCTTCCTGGTCATGTGGGTGGTGGTGATTGGCGTCGTCGGATCAGCCGTCATAGTCAAGATCTTGGACATGTTCTTCCCAGCTTGTGAACACAAGTGAGTTTGTTTCACCGAGATTGTGAGTGAACAAGTAATCTGAAGGTGTGCTTAACCACGTAATCGCTGACCAGCTGACCTCCCTGATTGTCTTCAACATACACAAGTCTTTCTCTCTCTCTCTTTTAAAGGCACATTTTTCATCCTAAACCCTGTCACTCCAGTGCCGGAGGATGAGAAGCACACTCTGTTGGAGAACATAGAAATAGAAGCAGAGGAAGAAGAGAAGAAGCCTTAAATGAGGATTGACTTGGCCAGTTCCTTTGTTTTCAGTTTGTTCTTGTTTATTCTTTAACCTTGGTTACTATGTTACACTTTAGACATGGCCTAGAGTTGTCCGTAGCTCATATTCAGATTTTGGAACCACTAGCTTTTCACTTTTATTATTTACCCTCTGAGCACATTAATCGTGGAACAGGGGGTGGTCTAAAGCCATCAAATAGACTAAATTCAGTTTTGCTTATGTGAATCCCTCAGCGTCCATGTGAAAAAGAAGGTGAGTGGTTTATAGTGCTTAATCTCAAATTCATATGATGTCAGCGGAGAGCTGTCAGATTACATTCTCCTCTCAGGTTGGAGTATTCGAAAACTAGAAATGTGTCAACCAGCATCTGAGCATTTAGTTCATCATTTGCACAAAAAACCTAACTCTTTGCTCCTGTGATTGGTCACATAGATAAATGCCACCTTTATTAAGTCACAAATAACTGCACTTTGTTTCTTGTTTTTAAAAGTAACTAGCTCAGTAACAAGTTACTTTTTACAAGCATTGACCTCGTCGAGTAGCTTTGCTTTTCCAACTTCCAAAACGTGCCACATGGCAAAGTGGCCTCCTCTCCCAAACCTGCTGTCACTGTTGTTTTAGAATGTCACTTTCATCTCAAGGTCATGAGATATAATCAAAAGATACAAGCTTTGGAGATTAGCTTTTAAAAGAATAGTTTGACATTTTTCAAAATCCACTTATTCACTTTGAGAGTTAGATCGATACCACTCTCATATCAAGATCCAGTCAGAAGCCTTTAGCTTAGCTTAGCTTAGCATATAGACTGGACAGCTAGCCTGCATGATAGATCTTGTTTTTTATTGTTTTGCTTTTTAAGGGAAGTGTAAAAAGGACAACCTTCATGGGTGGTCATGTACCAGATGATTTCTTGGCTGGATGCAGTCACTTCTTAGAGGCTTGTGTTACCATGAGGCTGCCAAGCCAGGCTGTCAATTAAAAAAAAAAAATCAAGGTAAAAAAAATGTAACAAAATCATGAATCATGAAGTGTATGAGTGTGAGATCAGTGAGCTATGATTGTGTGCAATGATGTCCATCTGTTGGTGTCAGAGACAGTGTCTTACCCTTTATATCCTCCACCTGTCGCAACTGCACCAACACTATGTATCTTGGTTAGGCAGTCAGAGACGTTGCTCCATTCGTTTCCGATGCCACCGCTGCCTCACTCAGGTTGCAGGTAGCAATTCTTACATTTGTCAGGAGTCGGCAAATAGCCTTATCTTTGTCGGTAATCTGCAGTATAGAACCCAGAATGATTCCACACATTGCTTCTTAGATATTCTGTGTTGTGATTAACTGATCACCTTGGCTTTGCTCACTGGTGTCCTGCAGCACACTCCAACACAAGGCAAAAAAGGAACCAGCTTTTCCTAAAAATGATTTCTTTAACAGAAATGGAAGTTTGTCCATCTGAAGTTCAGTAACACGTAGTAAACATTACTGATGCAGATCAAAACTTTCATAGTGAGACTCATCCAAACAAAGCAACACAGGTCAGAACAGACACTGACTTAGAAAAGCATATACAAGTACTGCAGGTTTAACAAGTGAATATGAACAAACTGAACATTTTAGGCACTGTGCCCAGTGACAAAGAGTTCTTATGTTTACTGAAAAGACTTCCTATATGTAGCAGTTCTGTACAGGTTACATGGTTTTCTCACATTATATTTCTCCTCAAATTTGTACCCACTGATGGAAAAAAAATAGTGAGGGCACAATTGCACTCACTGAGTTTATTCAAAATATATTGATTTAATATGAGGCAGGTACTGTCTACTTGTCTGTTGTCCCTTAAGTGAAGACAAGATGAATAGTTAAAACAATCTTGTCACAGAGCTCTGATGTTAAAAAAAAAAAAAAAAAAAAAAAAGCATTATGTTATTATAAATGTTGTGTCTGCATTCATTGATCATGTGTCCCTCCCACATCACTACAACTGGATCTGAATGTTATTGAAAAGAACACCTTCCTAAGAGGCCTAAGGGTTCATTATGTTGATTGTCATTCTTCACAGTGCCTCGGTGACTGTTGTGAGAATTCTGTCACTAAAGGGAGGGATGATCATTTATTTTGCATTGGTTGATTTTGTGTGTGGCTTTCTTTTACAAATAATGAAGAATGTAAGTGAGCGAGTTGTTCAGATTGCCTATGCACTCTAAATGTATGAGAAAAATTACTGCTATGACTGGACCAATGTAAAATGCAGTGTCTGCACAAGACGTTCAAAGTGTAAATTATTGTAACAAAGGAGTCTGCACTTAGTTTTGAATTTGGGAGTGAAAACTGCATGAATGTTCCTTTTTTCTTATTTTCTTTTTTTGTGGCAAGTCTCATCGTGATTTATGGAGCAGAATGACTGAGATGATAAATCTTCTGATCATCATTTCCAGTGCTTCAACAGGCTGTGTGAGGGGGGACCAAGCAGACTAGGGCACAAGGCAGGGTATTGTGGGTATCATTAATTCAAAACTCAGCAAGTGTTAGCATGATTTTTGAGTTGATTTCAGAACTCACTTGTCACGCTTAAACATCAGCTTGTGCACATCAGAGCAGCTGAGACTCCCCAGGGTTCAGTTAAGATGCAGGATGCATGATGTGCTGCGTTAGCAAAAGGTGCATGTGTAGTCTAGCTAGTGAATGCAGTTTGCTGTTCTATCAGCAGATTATACATTAAGACTAGGAAACTGCATGACAACTCAAAACAACTCAGCCTGTATTGTGATCTCAAATTCCAAATTTCTTACACTTAATACAACCAAGTGTTTTAGATGACACTGAAACAGCCTGTAAGGCCAACAGTATGCCAGGCATGAATTCAGATGTGTTGCTGAAGAATAAAACAAAAATATGTTTTGAGACATTTGTGTGTATAAATTGTATGAATTATGCTGGACTGTGTATCTGGGTCTGTTATTGTGGTTGTGCAGGCTGAGAGCATATTGTGAGCACTTATAGCATTATTTTCAAATATGTGGTGATTGCACAGAGGCCTCAATAAGAAGGGTCCTTAACATTAAAAAACTGTTTATATTTATAAGCATTTATTGGGGTCTTGTTGGACTTTGTAATTTGAGCTATAATTAAAGCCAAGTCAATTAATTTTCCAGTACGAGCATATCACTCAAATCTCTTTGTGCTCTTAGACCTGAATCTCCAAATGCAGACTGACTGTGAAGAGAATCGAATAATTTAAAAGGATTCATTTATTTTCAGAAACAGCATGTGCCTTTTTTTCTGTTCCATAACATTTTTGGGATAGTATTTCTTGCCTTCATTGGATAAGACACAGCAGAGAACTGACAGGAAATGAGAGGAGAGACAGTTGGGGATGACATGCAACAAGGGATGTTGCAGGCCGTTTGGTCGGTATCTTAAACCCATAAGCTAAACACATTAAACAGCACCTCCTGCAAAGAAAATGTTAAGGCTTGTCTGAATGCTGCATATACAGTTTAGGACTTAAACAGTGATTATAAGTCGAGGGAAAAATATGAAATTACATGTCACACCAGCAATGTCTAAAAATCGATAGATGCATGAATGATTGTACAGTTCTATCAATCTGTTGACTTAATTTGGACAGCTGACTTGATAAACTAAGCCCAGCCCATATTGTCCCAACTACAGCCATAAAATGATCACAAGGCTTGAAATAGCATGTAAACAGACAACACAACTATCATTGAGGAGGACTGAAATGTAAGACAATTTTAATATCCATAAACATTGCTAACTTTATTTATAGAAATATTTTATTAGTGTTGTGTTCATAAAAAAAATGCATCTCCATATATGTGACAGAGCCACAGGGGTCCACAATTTCAAATAAAATGCGCATTACAAAAAAAACAACAGTTGACTTAATATCTCACTATGGCACAAAGCAAATGTTTAGCAAGGTAGCAGTAAAACATGACTGGAAATGAACCCTATGGTCAGTGTGCTGGAAACATTGTGTCCTCAGTTTTGTCAGTTTTTTTAAACACCTACATTTGATTTGTCTCCCACTGTATGTTGGGTTAGGGAGAAAAATCAGCTACATTTACCCATCAGTTCTCCAGGATGACTCTTCAGTCACCTTTTTAGATTTTAGAACATTAACATAATGTACAAAAGGAAGAGGTGCTAATTTTAAGTGCTCTTATTTACCTAATGGAATAAACAATTGCCTTCTTCATATAGGGATGTCATGATACCAGAAATTTGGTAGTTGGTACTAATTCCATTGAAATACCATGAATCTCTGAGACACTGCTTGCATACTGGCTTTTCACTGTCTATAACCTGTCCCTGATGATTTTTTGAAAAGCAACAATTCTTGGCAGATTTGTTGCTGCACCTGCTCGAGCAGCTGCCATTCCATGTGTTGTTATTGTTGCTGTGTCTGACTTCCTCCTCCTTTTTCCCTTTGTGTTTGACATCAGACTGTAACACTTGTAGTTCTTATGCTGCCCTCGCCAGTCCTAGACAAATTACACCTCCAGTACATCCAATATTTACAGGACTGTACATCCATGTATTCAGATGTTTGGCATCGACTTGGTACCCAAGTATTAGTTCTCATGACATCCATACTTCCATATTACACTAAATGAGAAAAATACACAACCTGACAAACACAGCCATGCTAAAGCGCACTTTACCCAGATTATAAAGCCTCAAACTACATACACATTCAGACATAGATGACTTGGATGCTGGCCTTTTTTCAGCAGGACCCAAACTCTTCAATCCACTTTTCATACTTCTCCAGGTCAGCTGCAGACACAGATTTGGACACTTTCTTCAGAGCCGACTCAAAGTCCTCCATGGTTGTGGGCATGTGCATCTCATCCCGGGAAATGTTGCGGATCTCCTCTGGCGTGAGGCCCTCAATCCTTCGCCTCATGGCCATCAGGAGAGGCATCCCTACAGCATCGAAAAACTGTAATTTAACCCCTTTGAGCATAGATTTCAATAGAGGCTTTTAATCATGTGGATTTGTCAGATTCACAGTGATCATTTCAGCCCCTGCTTTTATGATACTCATCTGAAATCTTTACACAGAATCACAGAAAAAAATGTGAAGTACTGTGAAGTACTTCTTAAAAAAAACAAAACTTTTCTTCACATGTATTGTCAAGTGGCCCTATTTAAAATTTGTTGCTTAATTATTCTGACTTCAAATCAAGTACAAGATTAGGAACTGTAAATGGAACAATTACCTTCAACTACCTTCCCTGAATATTGACTACAATTTTTCCAAAAAGCTGTCAGATGTCAGAATCTACAGTCAAGACTGACAATAAAGTTGTATTGTTGTATCTACCAAAGCCATGACATGAATCTTATTCTGTGCATTCATTTGTTATTTTGTCTCTGTAATGTTTGCAAAAGATGCTAATGTAAAATAGTCTACTTTATTTTGAAGAATGGCTTGACCTGCACACGTTGGTGATGTCCGCTCCTGAGTAGCCCTCCATCTGCTCTGCAATCTTGTCTAAGTCCACATCACTGGCCAGCTCCAGTTCCTTCAGGTTGATCCTGAGAAGCTCCACTCGCCCCTTGGCTGCAAACATAAGGAACAGTGAGTGAATGGCAGGAGCTCACTTTCTGCACAGCTACACATATACACAACTAACTGATACAGATGTTCAAAGTGCGCATTTGCGATTTCACCACCAAGCAGAAGCACCATGCAAAGTCTGTGAGCATCTCCATCAACAGCCAGGACGACCACATTATGTCAGGGATCATCACCTGTGAGGTGAGGTGGAGTACAGCTACAACTCAGGAAACAAACAGCAGTCTTGCTGTGCAAGAGCATTTGCATTTAGTACATTTGCAGGTAGTACACTGGAATTCATCCACAGGGTCAGTTCTGCTGCACCATTCTGAGGTGTCTGAGGGAGTGGTTTTAATATTGTGGCTGATCAGTGTATATTTATATTGTCTGTACCTTTGTCCTGAATGACAAGTTTTCCAGAAACTGAGTGTATAATACAGGCCAGATTAGAGTCTGCAGTAACTTCCATTTGAGCACTTTCTGCTAGTCACAAGCTTTATAGTATGTATGGAGTCTACATAGCCATGCATTAAAGAAATGACTATACTTGAAGGTAGAGGGATGTAGATCCTCTTCTCCAGTCGTCTCCTCAAAGCTTCATCAATGTCCCATGGGAAGTTGGTGGCAGCCAGGACCATCACCATCTTTGATGGGTCATCGTTTTCTGATGCTCCACCTACACCTAATAAACAGCAAAAATGGTATAAAAGCCTATAAAAACTAATTATTCAGCTCATAAGGTTACTGCAGTTAAATCAGTTTACTGAAAAAAATCTATTGCAAGACTTGGCAAATAAAATTTTAACATGTTGGTCAGTGTCAGAAGGTGTCACTGGCATTATACCATCCATCTGCACCAGTAGCTCTGCCTTGACTCTCCGGCTGGCCTCATGTTCCTCTGAGGTCCCTCTGCGGCTGCACATGGAGTCAATTTCATCAATGAAGATTGTAGTGGGAGCATAGAAACGTGCCTGCACAAGGACAAACACAATGAGTGCAGGACAAATCTGTGCAGGACACATACTTTCTCGATGCTCTGATGTATGAATGCTGTGGAGGTCCATAAACAGACCTCTGCTCTGAGCCTCAGCTCCAGGTCAAGCATGCCCCAGCCCAGAGCACACAGAGTACAGGCTGGAAGCAACTGCAATAACAGTGACCATAATATTTGGAAAAAAGTGTTTTTGTTGGTGCTGTGGTGGAAGGTGGAACCCGCTTTTGTCTGGGCTCTGGCTGGTCGTGAGGTGACCTGGTTCAACAACTACTGCTGCTGAATTAACTGGTGATATTCCTATGCATGAAGCTGTGGTTAAATGGTGATGGAGAATGTAGAGGACTGTGCTGATGCCTGTTCAAAACAGCACATCATTAAAGCAACATTATGCAATTATTTTACCTTATAATAACAGCTTTAAATTAAGGGCCCTTTTCCAACTTGGCTTTTCAATGATGTTTTACCTTTAATTGACACTTTCATAATAGAGCTGATCAATTTATCTTTATTAACAGCTTGCATACCACAGGTTTATAAGGTTGTAGTAATTTCACCTCTACTTAAAAAGCTTACTCTTGACCCACATACTTAGCCAACAATAGACTTATATCCATCCATTCCCATCATTTCCAAAATCTATTTGGTTTAAGTCATTCTCATCAGATACTCACGTTTATTCATATCAATAATGACTCTTTCATGCAGACAAAAGCGCTAGAACCAGTATTTTTCACCCCATATGAGGGGTGATTGATAAGTTCCTGACCTAAGGCAGAAGGAGAGGAGTTGAACAGCTCTCATTTCAGGCAGCTGCAGTTCAACTCAGCAAGTGATTATGCAAAAAGTGTGAAGTTAATTCGCTCCCTGTAAAATCCTTTATAGAATTCAAAATCCTCCTCATGTACATACCCCTTACTAATCAAGCCACATCGTATCTTATAGACCTCACTGTGCCCTATTATTTCAACACATTACTTCTCTCTTAAAATTCAGGTTAAATTCAACTTGTGGTTCCTAAAGTGTCCATGAGTAGAATGTAGAGATCACGTGTGGCCAGCTCCCAGTTTGGGTTTGGGTAGCAGAAGTCTGCTCTACATTTTGGGTTACACTTAAAACCTTCCTCTATGTCAAAGATTATAGTTAGGGCTGGCTCATCTTATGCATCAATACACCAGCTCTGCTGCCATTTGGAAGGTTCCCGTCTGTAAGTACTTTTACAGATTTAAGTTTACTCGCACAGGAACCTTAATGCTAACATGAATAGCCATTACACCCAAACATGTAAGAATCCTAAAAACACTGACAACTCAATACATGTGAGCTTACCATTTCAAAAAGAAGGCGAACTAGCTTCTCAGACTCCCCTCTGTACTTGGAGGTGAGAGTAGATGAGGAAACGTTGAAGAATGTGGTTCTGCATTCGGTGGCAACTGCTTTGGCCAACAGTGTTTTTCCTGTGCCTGGAGGCCCCACCATAAGCACCCCCTGAGGAAATAAATTAGTTCCATGTAATAGCAATACATTTGACAAATGAATTCAGACTTAAATCCCTTAAATCATACCTTCCATGGTCGTCGTATTCCTTTGAAAAATGCTGGCATCCACATCGGCAATACAACTGCTTCTTTCAGGAGTTTTTTTGCATCTACCAAGTCTGCAATGTCATCCCTACGGAAACATGTTCGATTATTGTCATCTTCTAGAGAAGAAATTCCAGCCCTTGATTTAGTGGAATAATATTACTCAATTCTTTATAAAATCTTAACAATCAAAAGTGCTGTTAAATAGTGGCTTCAGAAAGTATTCAGACCCCTTCTCTTTTTGCAGCAGTTATGACCATGACGCCGGTAAGTCACATCAGACAAAGGTTTAGGACAAAATATGATAACTGATTCCAAAATATGTAGCAGATGTGACAGGCTACTTTTGGCTCTGAGTCTTTTCCCAAAATCCCTTCTAGTAGTGGTTTCAGCGTAACACAACATAACAGGTAGTTCATGACAGAAAAAGGAGTGCTGCAGTATTGTATTTTTGTAGGCAAACCCAGAAGTTAGCATCATCATGATTCCCTTGACAAAAAGCCAATGGGATATTTCAATGGGTTTTTGGATTATTGTACAAAATAACCTGTGTGATCAACACAAGTTTAAGATACTTATACATTTTGTTCAGCAAGATAATCATCACAAATTAACATCACTTTTATGATTTCTGAAGCCTTAATACAATCACCACAGGTAAAAAGCTAATGTCAGGTAAACACACCATGCTGTGTCTCCACACTAATCCTCCAACTTGTAATTTGATTTAGCTTCTACAAAAACCTTTCCTTGCAAGAGCGCAAGTATGAGCACAACAAGGTTACAAAGGTGGTTGTTATGGCTGTATGTTTAGTAGTGCTCTGTTTGTCCCTCTCCTCTCCTGTCTTCTCCTAGCTTCACCCAGGTGCCACCTGATCAGCATCAATGAGCCACACCTGGATTCAATTAAGTGCTTAAAAACACCTGTGCCAGTATCAGAAGACAGAGGCTTCTAGTGTGGGACTGCTATGTGCTGCATCTCAGCTTGTTTATTTTTGTTGCTGGCTTTGTGTCTTTTGTAGTCTTGGTTGTTTTTATGGTAATAAATGCTATGATTCTGCTGTTCTTAATGTGTTTTCTGTGGCTGACTTGGGTCACTGGTGGTGCATTGTGCGCCAGATAGGCACCAAGGGTGGCCGTAACAGCAGTCAAGTTTTCATGTTTAGTAGTATAAGCTTAAGGACACAGGACCAGAGGTGCTAAAATACTAACTTGCTTCTGGGTGTTAGGACTCATTCCTGCATTACTCCATTGTTCTGAATTAGATTTTTTTTTAACTACTAAGGGATTAATAGGGTTGCATCTCTGTCTAGTACACAGACAGTTCTTGGACATAAATACATACATGAATATAAAAGTGTGGGTCATGTCTCCTCTGTCAATAAACAATGAATTGTAAAAACATACCATTTAACGTTTGGATTCTGAGATATAATATCTCTCTCCAGGGCCTCCACAAGGTCTTTGTCATATCCTGTCCCATCAAATTTTTTCACTTCCTTCTCCTGGACTTCTGCTTTGTTCTGAAAGGCAGACAAAACACATTATTATTGTTCCCTGTTCCCTGAATGTAACCCATGTGGTCTGTCTTATCCTCTGTACAGAAGAAAACTGAACAAAACAGAACTGCTGGTGGCCTGGCCAGGAATAGTTTCCCTGCTACCATCCTTGCCACTGTCACCAGATTGCATGCATTTAAAATCGCTGATGCTTTGACCTGACTTGGAGTCTACGTTTGTCCATCTTTGGTTTTAGAGGGATTTGTAACACTTATTGTTCACTTTTATTGCATTTAATGAGCTGTCAACCTGTCTCCTCTGCTCCATCCCAGTCTGTGTGCATCAGGGCTAAGATACAGACACACACACACACACACACTGAAACACAAAGACAAGAGGAGAGAAATGCAAGTGTAACTGACAGCAAAACGCAATAACAAAAATATTTTATTTTTGAGTTTTTTTTATTTTTCATTCTTGAGTGCAAGTAGGTCACATTCGCAAGGCCAAAAACTTGTTGTGTAAGGTCACTGTGACTTTGACCTTTGACCTCTCAAATCAGATCATAATTGAGTGGCAAGTTAACATTTGTACCAAATCTGAACAAATTCCCCCAAGGCTATGCTAAAATATAGCATTCACAAGAATGGTATGGACGGAGAACCTGAAGACATAAAGCCTCCAGCAACTGCTGCTGACGTGGAGGTATATGCTGACATGGAATGACAGATGAGGCATGCAGATACTGTTTAACCAACAACAAAAATCATTGTGCCTGAATATATGTTATATAATATAATGAGGGAGAAGGTGGCACATTCTTTCAAAGTGGCACCACCAACATGTTGTTCACCTTATCATCCTTTGTTTTCCCAGAGGCCTCCTTTGCCTCTTTTGCCTCTTTCTTTTCTTTGCCCTTGGAGGGTTTGCTTCTGTCCCCGTTGGCTCCGCGAGATGAGTGCCTCTGCTGGGCCCTCACAGCCACACTCAGGCGGTTGTTCGGAGGTTTGCCATCTTTATAGGGGTTAGCAGGCCGCCTGACAGGACAAGGGGAATGTCTGTGAAAAATAAGATGAAGATGGAGCTATTAACAACAGCCATAAGACCGTTCTAGTTATAGATTTTTATATTACTCACAATGTCTTTTAAGGCGCTGCATTGAACTTAGACAGTGACTAGGACAAAAAACCTCATTAGGCTGTCTGTGGTACATTTATCATGGCATTGGAAGCGTAGAAGCTCATTTACACAATAAAACCCTGTAAATAACTAAATAAATTACTTCTCAGTGAGTTTGTATAAAGTCATCAATAAATTTTTACAAATTCCCTGGATGCAACACACACACTGTATTAGACACTACACTGCATGAGGAAATTGCTAAACAAGTGTATTAATGCAAACAGACTTATAGAGTGAAGAAAAAAAACAAACAAACAAACAAAGAGGCAGTGTGAGGTTTACAGGCCACCTTTCTAGAGGGCAGAGCAGGAACAAACCAGGCTCACATCAGGGACTTAAGTTTGCTAATCTCAATCATATGACTATGTCAGGGCTATTGTTCACAGACAAATATCTTATACAACCCTGATCCCAGATTTGTGAACAGCAAAGGTGAACAGTGAACTATGTCTTCAGAAAGTATACACATTAGTTTTAACAGAGAACAAAGAAAACTGATTTGAGCAATGAATTAAAGTTGTATATAAATTACCAACTCCCATACCTCTGCTCCACATGTACAGGCCTTATTTCACAATCATCATGGTTACTGGGTTTAGCAGGCGTCGTGTCCAACTGAAAGTTCTCCAGAGTCGACATTATATCCTGAACCTGTCGATTCTCTTCATTAATTTCTTGCCACAACTGAGAAATAAACACAAAAATCAGAAAGGACAAACTTCCTTATTGACTGATAGGATCTGAATTGTTATTAATGCCATACTCACCTGCTGCCATCTCTGCTGAAAACTGCTGTCCCGCATGGTGTACACATACTTTTTGATTTGTTCGAGCAATCCATGATAGAGAACACTGGCTGAATTGTAGTTTCCCAGCAAGGCATATTCACGGGCCAGCTTCACGTTCTCACTAATTTCTCGTAGACTCATGCTGATGAGGAAACAGACAATATGTCAGCCCACCAAGGCACTGCAAAATACATAACCCGTAACTAACCCGTAACATAACTGACCTTTGTAGTGCCCCCATCAGCTTAATATATCTCTCAAGTAAGTATGAATGATGACAATTCTTTCATACTTCTTTAGCTTTCATTCACAATATGACTGTTTATACGGTACCACCTACCTGTTATGCAGGGTTATAAAGAGAATATTTTCTAGAGATATAAAATTAGGCAGATAAACAAGTGTTATTATTAATTTTTATGCACATATTAAAGTTAGATGGTATAGTTTGGTACTAACATTGAGATTTAGTGAACTTATGGCAGACACCAAAATGGGCTTTTTCCACTGAAGATATTTTGGCATGTCACAGTGGGAAAATGGGAAAAACACAGGTGTAAACAGTAAAATTAATTATGGCTGAATTAAAGTTCTCTGTTTTCAAGCTTTTGCAGAGGCCATCAGACATCAAAAAGTCCATTTTACCAGAAGAGAGATGATATATATACATATATATATATATAACACAAAACAGAAAAAGCAGCTAGTGACACAAATTTTATGTGTTGCTGAGGCGACAGACAAAGCATAAATGAATTATCTTTATTATATTAGTAATTAGTTTAATATTAGTATGTTTGGGGGAGGAGGGAACTTCAGAACAATTGTCCATGATCAGAGATCTGTTCCTGGTTTTGATCAAGACTTCATCTTAACTCTGAAATATCTGAGTTATAGCTGGTTTGAATTTTATGAAATTGGTTTATTCTTATTATAACAAAAGAATATTTGTACTGATAATCTTATGGAATTTATTAAAGGCTGCTTAATTATCTTCTCATTTGAATAATTATTTCATAGAGCCATTTCAGAAAGACTCCCAAATGCTGAGATATTATTCTTTGTTCATATTTCTGAGCTCTATAACTGTGTTGTGTTTTGCTGGACATGAGTCACTCACGGGTAAACTTGTTCCATAGGCCTTGATGAGTTTCATGCTTGTTACCAACGCTGCCAATACTGTGCCAAACCCTGTCTGACACTGGTATGGTAGCCACCGAGGTTGTGGTTTAACATACTTTTATTTTAACAGAATCCAGGGAAATGTATTAAAGTCAGACAGTTAACAGTTGACCAGAAATTCTTTTAACTCCATCAGGTTTAAGAATGTAGTTATTTTTGTCTGTTATAGCTACCCTGAAATTGTGCCATTGTCGGATCACTCAGCTAGTGAAAGGCATACAAGGCACTGCAGTGTGGTATAGGCAGGCTTTCATGTAACCTTGGTACAATATTTCCAAGATATATGTACAGTTCTAAAGTACTTTCGTACAGTCTTTGCGATGCTAAGAGAGGGGTTGTTGTTGCTCGGTCTCTTGTTCCATGGATTAGCCGGAGCCTCGCCCAACTGAATCGCAAATGTTTGTGTTAAAATGAGACATAAAAGTGTACACGTACGAAATGCAAGCGATATCGTAAGAATAGCTTGCTCGTTTGAGGGAAAAACATAACTTAGCTGTCTGGCAAAATCGCTATAATTAAGCTTATTTACTTTATTTTGGTGCTGCCGGGTAAAGTGTTGACGTTACAACCAATACATTCTACACTTCGAATTTCAAGCCGGGTGGTTGGTTTCCCCTCTCTGGTACAAAAACAAAAGGTATGAAAGAACCATCTTCACAAAACTCGACAAACACAACTGTTCAAAAACATCTAGGTGGATTAATATGTCAGAATTCTTACACAAAACCGAAATGTACTGGGTTTATACTCAACTTTTCAGGTGAACTCACGCAGTCCTCACAGTGGCTATTCTGACGAGTTCCGCTGTAGCAGTTCAAAGAGTGACTACTCACTGAAGACAACCAACAGAAAACAAACTGGATGAACGTCCCGTGGACGTTTGCAGTTCCACTGACATTACGAAAAGCAGCGACAGCGCACGTTCAGTCTGCAAATATCTCAAACGAGCCGGAGAAAAAGTTCTGACTTCCGCTCATAACCTTCAAAATAATACTAACTTAAAAGTTAATGAATGAGGTCAACACACACTCATGCTTTTAATTTATCCACCCATTTTGAAATATTTATATTTACCAAGTATTAATATTATTTTGGAAAATAAATCATTATATTGTGTGCATTTTACATTGTGTGCTGTATTCACTTGACCGACCACGAATGGCACCAAGAACATGTGTTCTTGACCACAGGAGGGCAGTATCTTCACACAGGAGAATGTGTACTTGACATGTTACAGTTTGTTTTCACTGTTCACAAAGGCCCACCACAACTGCTCAAAATTGTATTATCCTCTACAAAACTCTAAAACCATTATTTTCATGAAGTTCAATGACAAAACCCCCTGAAAATGAAATTATCAATATATTGTAGGCATTCTTTATACATAGTAAAAAGACTCCAGGTGTAGCCTGTCATTAACATCTAAGTTTTGTTTTCACTACATCCTCACAGCAAAGGATAAAACCAAAGATATTCTCTGGACTGTCAAGCTGTTTCACCATCCCTTTATACTAACAAGCACAACATGATGCATGGTATTTCAATAATGCAATGGTCTAGAAAGAATGCATGATTTTTGAAAAACTAGTTGTATTGAACTTCCAGTACTTTTGTAAGGCATGAGTAAGACTTACTGTAGTAGAGTTTAGTTTCACCCCTTCAGCTGATCAGATAGGACAAGCTAAGCTAAGCTGATCATAACTCCAGAAGAAGAAGAAAGCCTTTATTGTACTGATGTGACGTACAAATCAAAACACACACACCAAGGACCTATATACTGATTTTTATTGTTTGTCATCACATTTTAACTTAGGGTCAAAGATTACATTGTCCAGTTCATACAACAACAAAAAACTGTTGGACAGAGGATGCAGCAGAACTGCATTTTTTTCTGCATAATATCTGTTTGTCTTTTGACCGGTTCAAATTTTCTCCTCTTTGTTCTCCTCCTCCTCTCCTGTCTCCTTCTTTCCTCCCTCCTCCTCCTCTTCTCCATCCTCTCCTGTCTCTCTTTCTTCTCCCTCTCCTGTCTCCTTCTTTCCTCCTTCCTCCTCCTCTTCTCCATCCTCCACCCTGTCTTTGTCTTTCAACTTACCCCTGCTCCCATGTCTCTCTCTCCTCCTGTTCCTGTCTTTCTCTATTTCCTTTTCTGTCCTCCTTTTTCAGTCCTCCTCAGTCAGTCTTTGCTCTTCTCCTTGCTCTGTTCTCACTTGTCAGTATTCTGAAAGATAAGTCACTCATATTGCTTTAATGTGACTTGAAAATTTTAACAGAAACATAACATTAACAGCAGAAGTTTGCAACCAAAAAAGGGCAGAAGCAGAATTTTAAAAAACAAAAACAAACAAACAAAAAAAAAAAAAAACCCCAAAAAACAGCACAATGCAGAAAAAAAGGAAGCTAAAATGAGCTGGGAGCTTAAGTACATTAGATGGATAAACAGAGAGGACAAACATGTTGTTAAATCATCTTAAAGGCAATAATACACAGCCAAACCTGGATGTTGAAATAAAATGTCTTAAAATATTGTGAAAGAAGAAACTGTTTGTATTAATATCAGACAAATGATCAGCATCTGCAGAATGTCTGAAGTTTCTAACAGTTGAGAGTCTGAGAGAATTTAAGAGTCTCAGTTTGATGTGTGTCTGTCGTTGTGGTCTGAAAAAGCTTAATATTTCAAAACTAGAAATAGTAGAAAGTTGAATACAAACACGTGTGTCCTTCAAGACGTCTTTAGTTAAATGTATGCAGGAGTAGTTAGAAACCAAAGAATGGAGGAAACAAAAAAGGCTGAGAAATGGCAAAAAATAGTGGAAAAAATGGCTAAATGCAGAAGCTTGGAAGCTGAAACCTGAAAACAACAGCTGCATCATTCATTTGAATGGGACAACTTTTGCAGAAAAAGTTGAATAGTTGTGTAGATAAAGTGAAAAATAACCAGTGTTGCAGTTTTAAAACTGGCCTAGTTTGTGTCCTTTCTCAAGAGTGGAGGAGGTGTTGCACTCTATGAAGTAGTTGAGGGCTCCTCTGGTGCTCAGAGGCTGCTACATGAAAAATCTTGAATCCTGTTGCTTAAGTAGTAGTATATTCTTGTGACAGAACACAAGAATATGTACAATTTGAGGCATAAATTGTGTGTGAGAAGTGAAAGATGTGGGCAGGAGAAGAGGTGAAGCACAAACAAACTGAAACTTTGAGAGTGCATGATGTCACTGTGTGCACATAAATCGGGTAAATAACATAAATAAAATATTTAGTTTTCTTGACAGAGATATCAGCGTTGGAGAGAGAAGTTTGTAGCACATTACTATTTTGTTTGTAGAACTAGTAGTGTCATTGCTGTCAGTGTAAACTGTTTTGTTCTGATAGTCTGGTGCTCTAAATATAGTACACGCCCCACGTTAAGGTCACTGGTTCGACTCTAACCCAAGCATCTTTTCATGTGGGTGTGTATAAATAAATTCCCAACACATCGATACAGTGGGGCAAGATGTGTCATTGTTACATGCTGCATTCACTTACTACTGCTTACAGCTGCGTTCCAGCACCTCCTTATCAGGGACCATGCTTGGGACTCAAAAAAGATGATTTTTCATTGCGGTTGCCAGTGGTATTTTACATATAACCCATCCAGAAATCATATTAATTACAGTCTAGTTTGCAAATATAGCTGGAAGTGAACAACTAGGCTACATTAGACAGAGAATCACCACCAAATCTGAAGTTCCACTCAGCTTAGTGTCTTTTAAGCTAGTTTGTTCTGATTTTATGACCAGCAAAATCAACTCTCATTAACCTAATTTCCAGCAGGCAGCTGTTTTCAGCAAGATAGCTCTGACAAACCCACTGTTCAGTACCTGCCATGAACCAAACGGCAGACAAAATTAAAGACTAAGTGGTAAACATAATGGATCATTTAGCAGCTATAGAGCTAAAATTTGTTCTGTGTATATTCTGGAGATAGAAAACAAAGCTCAAAGAAGAGTGAATACTGAACCTATTATCTCTGATGGATTAACAACCATTAGATTTGCAGGTCATCAGATCACAGATATAAACTTCTTTTCCAAAGCTAATAAAATGAATGATGATTATAATGTAACATGCCTTTTCCTCAGACTATCCCAAAAAGTATTAATGTCTGTAAACAGTGATGCTCATGATAAATACTTGACATTTACCACTGCTGAATCATTTCACTAAGGTTAGGAACCAGTCTATGCATTTTGATCACAGTAACCACTCTAGGTTTTCCATGTTGTTGTCCTGCCAGTTGAAGATTGTTTAAGTGCATCATTCAAAGATCTCTGCTGCAGTGTTCCATGGGAGGAGATTCCACCAACAAAAAGAATCTGCCAAAGCTGCAGAGCAAATTGTGCACATGATATTTAATAATGTTTCTCTGTGTCTGCTGGACATGTGAAGAAGCAACGTTCTGTAAACCATTACACTATGTCAACTTAATTACTGCAGCAGAACACTATTGTAGACTCTCATCAAGAGATCATAGAACAGTTTTATTTCAAAATGAAGTTTTTCAATGCATACATATTTTAATCACAGTCTGTATAACTATTGAGGAAGTCTCTACAGAAACTGGTCATGACATACTTGTAATGATTAAGATTTTTCAATACTTAGACGCTGTGTTTCATTGAGTCTATTCATTGAGGTGAAGCTCACACTCAGGTAGGTCATGTGTTTTGACCAGGGATTTAGAGTTTTTCCAAACACCTCTTTTGCCTTTCTCCTGAAGTGCTTCCCCACAATGACAAACAGGAAGGGGGTAACAGCACTGTTGCTATATGCCAGATATGTGGACAGCTGTATCCCAATGTCCAGGACATGACCCCAAAGGCATCCAGGCATGACCTGGAAGTAATCCAGAGTGTCAAGAAACCGCATTATCTGGTGTGGTGTCCAGCAGAAGAGGAAGACCGCCAGCACAGCCAGGACCAAGTAGGTGGCCTTCCTCTCTGCCCTCACCCCAGGGAGTCCTCTTGCTCCACGGTCATTCAGTGCAGCCACAATGTGACGAGTGCAGTAAGCCATTGCCAGAACGGGGATTAGAAAACCCAGCAAGTTCCTTGAAATGTTGTGGAGCAATCTCCATGCTGAGTGGGGGTAGGCCAGAATGCAAGCATGTACACCAGGGTCCTCTACGAATGTCACTGTGCGGAAGAGCAGGATGGGCAGACTGAAGAGGAAGCCAAGGCTCCAGATCACCAGGCAGATACGCTTAGCCCAGGTAGCTCTCCTCAGACGGCTGGGGCTCATGGGTTTCACCAGAGCCAGGTAGCGGTCCACATTGACCAGCATGAGGAACAGGACACTGCAGATGTAGTTCATAGAGATGGCCACATTGACTAGCTTACAAAGGACCTCTCCAAAGTCCCACTGGTAGCCTCGGGCAATGGTAACAGCCCAGAAGGGAAGGCAGGACATCATCACCAGGTCAGCAGCTGCCAGGTTCCCCAGGTAGACATCAGCCACAGTACAGGGCTTCCTTTGTAGGCAGAACACACAGAGAACCAGACCATTCCCTACCAGCCCAGTGACACTGATCAAACCTAAGTAGGCCGGCTGCAGGGAGGACAGCCACAGCCAAGCTTCAGTGTAGTTACTGCAGGGGTCCAGCTCAGGCTCCACAGTTGGGACCAGTCCATCTGATGCATTCATAAACACTGGAAACTGTGAATGACAATGATTTGTAGTCAAAGCTGTGTCATCATATGCAACCAGGCAAAGTTAATTAGTGAGTAAAAATGGTTTTGGGTAACCTGTGATAATTTAGACAACCTTTGTCTGATACATCTATTAGAAAATTACTGCTACTACTATCCAAAGTCCAAGAAAAAAATCTAAGAATTCTCTGAATCTTTTGGGAGGTTGTTCCAGGGTTCTCCCCCTAATGGTCAATAACTCTTTAAATACAGAGATACTTGACCATGTAAATCTCTGTATGTCAAGAGAAAAGGTTTAAAATCAATTGAGGAGCCAATGGAGAAAAGCTGAATGTAGTAAAAATGTGATCTACGTTTAGTTTTTGTTAAAAGGCTTGTTACAGTATTCCAGTTCAATTGTAGATGAGATAGACTGTCAGATGAACACAGTGTTATAGTATTTAAGATGTGATGTAATAAAAGCATGGATAGCTTGTTCCCCCTGAACCTTAATGGTTCTTATTTAAACTATGATCTGTAGTTGAAGAGAGCAGGACTGAGAGAGTGATAATATTATTTACCAAGAGATTCGTGTTAAAATTACATACATTTCATCACATATGAGAGACAGATATCATCATTGAGTGGCTCAGCAATCTACCTTCCCTCCTCACTCAAAAACTTGATATATTATATCATATACAGTATGGTGTGAAATTTAGTTTAGCCTGTCCGTGGCTCAGACAGCAGAAGTGGCCTAATTGCTACACTGCAGTTATGTTGTTATCAATGAATTAAACTTCTCTAGAGCAGCTGTAAATGAAAATACCTTTGTCATAGTGTGCCAAATGAAAGGTCAGAAACTGCCCAGAAATAATACACTTTCCTTTCTATTTGCTTTGTGAAAAGCTTTTGAACCACTCACCTTATTTCTGTGGCTCTGCTCTATCCATCCCATTTTGCCTCATGTTCATACCCTGCAGATAACTGTTGCGATGATCTAGCCTGCACTGAAGTGAGCACAGAGAGACTGATCACTTTTATATGTGCAGACCCAGAGATCATCAGTGTGTCGTCACTCACAGTTTCCATCTGTTTTCCCCCACGGCTACTGTGCTGGTTTCTGGCTCACCAAAATGGTATTCACTGTCCAGCAGCATTATGCTTTCACCTCCTGACTCAGTGACTTGTAAGGTCTGTTAGGGTTTAGTTACACAAAACTGTATACTACTCTCTATTGGAGGCATCAGCCATACATGTACTCACAAAATAAAACTAAATGTGGTCTGTGATCAATGTCTCCAAGAGAGGAAATAATAATAATAATAATAATTCAAACTCGTGGACTGACTAGGAACATTTGAGTGAGAAAAATAAATGACCTTCAGCAGCTGCTGAGGAGTCTGTACGCAAGCACAGATGTGTCCAGTTGTTGTGCTGGGGTACATCATGTGTACTCAATAAAATAATTTTGTGGCAAGAATCAGGTTCAAGGAATTCTAATGAGGACACGTGATATTAGAAAAGGATTTTTTTTTTTATCTCTATCTTTTATTTTCTTATATTTATTCATTTTATTTTCTCATGACCTTTGAATCATACCTTAGTCATCATGCCCTCGTCTGGTTCTGGATCTTCGAATGACCACTCACATCTGCTCATTGATGGCTGTTGAAGAAACAGTTGATAAATTAAAGCTTTGTTGGTGGGCTTAACCCTTTCATGGTCTATTCAACCATTTGTAGACACATTTTGTAGACAAAATTTGTTGTTCATGACTACATCTGGCTGAGACATATATAGCTCTTTGTAGAAGTATGCTAGGCCTGCAGAAATTCCATGTTTCAGATGTTGTCTTCAATCCAAGAAGAATCTCTCTTACTTTACTCAGAGTTGTTGTATGTCGCAGAATATTGTGGGGAAAATATCTCTAAGATAGTGAACTATGATGAATTATTAGGAGGCAGGGGTCAACATGTCTGCACTTTCTTCTTGTGCAGATCAGACAGGGTTCAAATTCTGTTTAGTCTAACACAGCAATGTTGTGCAATGCAGTTAGCTGCTTTCAAGTTGCTTGCCTACTCCTGTGTCAGTTCCTGTGGTGACCTGCCTGACCGACATCTCACTTGTTTCATCTCAAGTCTCATCTCTTCCTGTGTCTTTTTCTGAGTTGACTGTCCTGCTTGGCGTTCGCCTGTTCTTATGTCGGGGGTCCCAGCTGATGTGTCGTCTGTTCTGGAGGCTGTACCTGAGTTGGCTGACATCATGTCTGTTACAGGATTATTAAAAGGAAATTGTACAAATATATTTAGACAACTTTGTTCTCCTGGCTTAATTTGTTGCTGGGCTTGTAGGATAGAGGAAATCACTTGCACATATAGACAAAAGAAGTTATTTGAAGAGCATGTGGCAAAAGAACAAAAACACATGAGGACAAAAATGACAGGGATGGTGAAAGTGCATGGTGAGTGGCTAAAAGCTGCAGCCAAAGACCCAGAAACTCAGGCACTTTGCAGTTTTAATCCCCTTATTTCATGTGGTTTCAGACCTGAAAGGGAATAAGGAGAAATTAGTTCTTGGTTAAGATCAGAATGTGGTGTGACTTATGACGAAGGCCTGTTGAAGAGAGAGAGAGAGAGAGAGAGATAAAAGGAGGGGGAAGACACGAGTTTGAGTCTAATCTTGTTGAACAACATTGCTCTTTTCATGTTATTTGTTAAAAGTCAAACAGTCAAATGTCCAACGTAGAGCTGAGGTCTTGTTGTATAGAATAATTCATTTTCATTCTGGAGTTTTTGATTGTTTACTCCTATGTTGGCTTTGTGCCCATTACAGTCTATCTCCTAGAACTGGCCATTTGAGCTATGACTGCTTCTGTGTCTGCTTCCTATCACTGATGGGTGATGGGTAAGCAGGGCTGGCTGGTTTTTTTTCTGACCTTACTTTTAACTTAATGCAGCCTCTGGTTCATGTCCGTTTACATCTCTGCCACTATGACCTCTTTCATAGTAATGCTACACCTGATTACACTTAACATGTCTTATACTTCTTTGGATCAGATGGCGGTGAGAGCAGATGGGTCTAACTGCTGTCAACACAAGCCAGGTATCTACTGTAGCACTCCCTGTACAACATTTAACATTTAACAGTAGACCTGATATATTATTCTTTCTTTCTTGAAAGTTGACCAAGAGGAAATGTAACACATTTTGCCATTTGTCTATTTGCACTCATGAAAATCAACAATAGAAGAAAATAAACTATATATACTATAGTCTATATACCTCAACAACTCACACATGGGGAGGGAAGGGTGATTAGCATGACGACACACATAGCTAATCATCGCAGTCATTTCCTGCCAGCAAGAGTGTTACACAACTAATCCTAGGGGAGTCATACACACTGCAAACATGGACAAATGAGAAACCAGAACCTGAATGAGTAAACTGAACTCATTGGCTTCTATGACCAGGACTACATCACACCTCCAGCAGAACTTGAACTGGGAATTTCTGCAATGCTTTCACACATTCCATAGAGTAAATGTTTCCAGCTTTTCAAGAGGCTCCCTTTTTTACACTCAGTTTACTGTAAATCCTCAAAAATGTCATCATCAGTGTACCGGCACAGGGAAATAATGCTTTTTGCTCTGAGAGAAAAGTTTTAATATTAAAAACACCTGAGCACAAAGTGTTACATTTCCTTGACAGTAGATTCATACTTAACAATAGAACAGCATAGAAAAACTGATTGGAGTAATTAGTGGACAGTATTTTTGTATTCGCATTAACAGCTAATTAAAACAGGTGCATATTAGTAAACAGAGACTTATTACTAGACTATGATCAAATATACCTATAAAACAAATAAAATGAATAAAATTCTTTCTCTGATAAAAACCACTTGGTCTCTTTCTCCTGATAAGTTGTCATCCTGTATATGGGGGATGAAAGCTCCAAATCACATATCACATATCAAGTATTTCTGTGATGTGTAATGTTATATTCATTAACTCCAACAGAACTATAAAATACACAGATTGTAGTCACAGAATTATTCTGATAGGTGTTCTCTCTCTTGCTACAGATGACAACATATTTTGTAAGCAGATAAGCAGAAGCAGACCCACAGCAGCATGCATCTCTGGCTAATGACTCTGGCAATCATTAGAGCAATGTTTCTCTTGGAGGCCAGGCCTCCCCTATTGTCTCTGGGGGAGCTGATCTGGCAGTGATGATGATGATGTACAGCAGGAACAAAGTGCAATGATTACTGTAACGGTTCTAGGTTAAATCATAAAGAAAGTATAATGATATTATAATAACTTTTATCCATCAAAGAGCAAAAGTATACTATTAATGTCAAGAGAGATACGTTTATTAATTAGTTACCCATGAGATATGAAAGGCATACTGCCACTATACCAATCAATACAAACACTAAGTAACTAACCAACGAACTAACACAGAGTCCTGTTTCAGGAGCCTTCCACTGAGTAAAAACACACAAAAAACAATATGAATGCAACTAAAAGTCAAAGGTGTCACCTAAAAACAAGACCAAAGTCCTTAGGTAATACATAAGAAACAACATATTAAAAATGATCAATTAGCAATTATCAATACTACTTCCAATAAATCATGTCTGTGGGTCATGACAGCACCCGCCCACCCCCACCCCAGCCCTGACAGGTCTGGCAGTTGTGTACTTTAATGTAAGGTGTCACCAACATTTCATATAGAAAATAGCAAAGCAGCATTTCTGCTCTGCAGCAAGAACTGTCATCAGCTCACCAGGGTTTCATAGAGTCTGAATAGAGAGACTCATTTCCCTGATTATATTGCTATGGCACATATTATGATGAACTGCATTGTTGAGAATAGGCACAGGGTGAGAACTTTGTCTATCTAAATTGTTTACACAGACACATTCTCCACGACCATATGAGGACTGCTATCAGTTTGACTCAGTGGGAATGCCTCCCCCTTTAATTCAAGCTGCGCAGGAGGACAGAACAGCCAACACATTATTGTCTGTGTAACCAAACACTCACTCTTCCTGGCAATAAGTGACCCCTTCTTCCACACACTTTTGACAGGAAAGAGAGAATTTCCTGAAAAAATATGATTTTCTTGATATCTAAGTCTGAAACCTGATTCCAGTATCCAGTACTTTTCCAGTTGCCTGGTGTAATTTCTCATCTTTAAACATAACCCCATCAACTGCAAATATCACACTCCAAACAAACTATCTGATTTCATTTATCATGCCTGAAAACAATGCTGGCCTTATTATACTTCTTGAGGGTTTCAACGTTCTATTAAATAATTCCTGCCAAAATCTTTTCCTACTTTTACTGAGATCACCCCATCAGTTACAGTAGATGTAACTGAACCTCTTCTTAAAGAGCCTACCCTTCATCCAGGTGTATTAGCCAACTATAAACCCATAACAAATCTTCCCCTTGTGTTTAAGATCCTTGAGAAAACAGTCCACAATCAGTTCTTACACTAAGGAGTACTAGCCCTGTGCGCACAGCTGTTCCAAAAGGCAAGAAGTAACTTGCATTATTTAAACTGTATCTGTCGGTTGAGGATTTACATCAAAAAATCAAATACGGAATATCAGCAGACAGCTGTTACCTCCAAAAGGAAACTGGCAAAGCAGCAGGTTTTGTGAATGCAATGTTTATTTTGTACTTCTGTTGTGTACCTCACACATACAAGAACACAGAGAGGGTGCAATACATGCCACTAACCTAAAAAGAAACCTAAGTGTAGAGAGAATTTCATGATAACAATGTACACCAAACTCAAAATATATCTTTGGTTCAAACACCTGTTGTTCATATTTTTGAAAAGGACACATTATTTCATCAGAGACCAATACACAATGGTGGATGGTAAAAGTGTCCAAATACATGTTGACCCAGGTGAAACAGGCTCGGTGCTTCCGGTGGTTGGAATGGCTTACTGCAAGGACTGACTGCAATTCTTCTCTCTCTGAATAATGTATATTAGTCAGATATACAGTAAAGGTAAATAAATAGTAGAACAAAATGTACTTAAAGTGTATGGTTCTTAATACAAATAAATGCAGAGACAAAACCAACAATTGTATATCACATTCCTCTGTGCTAAAGAGTTGCATTGTTGCTATTAACTATTACTATTATTGTTCCTTCGTTACCATAAACACATACACTGTAGTTCATTTTGACTCCCATCATCCTGCTGCCCCAAATACTCAGCAGCAACTGTTAATTATATACTAATTAATAATCGATACACTGCTGAAAATAGTCTCTAACAAGTTCCTTAAACAGATCAATGTCTTCAGTAATGTTCTTACATATCACTGGATTATTATTATTGATGCATTAACTGTTAAAGGTGCAGTTTTGGGTAATCTTGAACATTTCTTCGTATTTTATAAGCTGATCATGTTTTGCATGTAAAATACTCATATGCAATAGTAACTATATATGTCAAATAACACTTTACTCTGACACGTAGTGAAGTAGAACGGTGATCTGTCCAGGGTGTACCCTGCCTCTTGCCCAGTGTCAGCTGGGATAAGCCCCAGTCCCCCTGCGAGCCTAATGTATAAGCAGTATAGATAATGGATGGATGGATGGATGTAGTGAAGTAGATATAGTATAAAAGTATAAAATTCAAAAACTCAATTTAAGTAAAAATACCAATACAGTAAATGTACTTACTTACATTATACCACTGGACAGTGTTAGCTGATCACATTAACTGACCATAGTGGAGTACTGTCCTCCTTGAGACTTTTAATTTTTGCCCCTGAGGATTCAGCAGCCATCTATACAAACTGGGTTTGAGCATGCAGATTCAGTTAACTTGGAGGTAAACATCTGAAAATACATAGTTTTTATGCCTTTATTTGATAATAACAGTGGAGACAGATGGAAATACAGGGGAATGACATGTAGGAAATGGTCCAGCCAGCCCTGGGGTCAAATGCTTATTAAATTTATTTATTAAGAAGTTCTGGTTAGTTTCAAGATGATTTAGCATGTACCTATACCAGTGTATCTCACTTTACCCCACCCACCCTAAATGTATTATTTAGATGGGAATGGCGCCTCTCAGTGGCTGGAATAACCTACTGCAAAAATCTAATGTTGCTGACAGATAAGTTCTAGCTCTATATTACACAAATATAACAACATGGCATTGTCTTTTAGCACTATACAGTCTTATTCCATGAACTGAACAATTAATTGAGTCCAGTGAGGTTCATCAGGATTACTGAGCACAACAGATAAATATTAATTACTATCCTACTGTCCTACAGAACAGCCTATAACCAGTGGAGACTGGTTATGGGCTGTTCTGTAGGACAAGCAAACACCTGACAAACAAGAGACGCATGATATTAGGAAGACACAGGCCTTGGGTAACATGTTTTATTCATCAGCAGTGTAATGTGATCTGACTCTCATCAAAGTTAGATGTGTCAGTGCAGGTGGAAGAATAAAGAAATAAAGAAATAAACATTTGATTCTGTGTGGTTATTTCAGTGTTCTCCTCCCACACTGAGTCTGAACAGGAAAGGAAGTAGATATTTGCATTAGGTAGCTCCATGGTGATGTTGTCTGTGTAAACACACATGCACACACACACACACACACACACACACTCACACACACACACACACACACACACACATCACTTCATGTGAACCTTTCTCTCCAACAGGTGAATTAGAGGAAGGTTCCTGGTTACGTGATTACTAGTAATTCACAGTAAACAAAAGAGAAAGTATGTGACACATATCATACGTTGTTGACTGTTGGAGTCTGTCTGGATAAGGTGTGGCACCAGAGCTGTCCCCTGCAGGTGTGCAGGCAGGAGGATACACAGTACAGACCCGACACCACCTGCTGTTACACGGAGAAGAAATCCCTTGGGCACCGCCGGTAAGTATCTGCCTCTCACTTGTATTTGACCAGAGTCGCAGCCTTTTAGGAAGTTCTTTACTTATTTGAGAGATGAGCTATTAGCCTCTTAGAAGAACAGACTCTTCAAAATAGCCACTTTTTGGGGAGTTTGGAGCCCAGGTCAACACCTTGGGCTCTTTGTCGTGTTCCTGGAGACATTTCTGAGCAGTGTTTGTGCTGTGGTGGGAACAGTATCCTGCTGGGGGAGGTCCCTGACATTGGGGAGTGTTGTTGCCATTAGAGGGATGTGTGCTTGGTTTGATAACAATGTATTAGGTGGGTGGTAATAATGTTATGGCAGATATAGCAGATATATATCTCTAGGGAGAGAGAGAGAGATGTATGTATGTAAAAACACTGGTATATTTCAATAAATAACATTTATCCAAATATCCTAGAGGTTTTTGCAGTGCTAAATTCACTTCCTGTTCCTTGAACAGGAGTCTCAGAGGAAGATGAACTGGAGCTTTTTGGAGAATGTCCTCAGTGGGGTGAACAAATACTCCACTGTGATCGGGCGCATTTGGCTCTCTGTGGTCTTTCTCTTCAGAATCTTGGTTTATGTGGCAGCAGCTGAGCAGGTGTGGAAGGATGAGCAGAAGGATTTTGTGTGCAACACCCAGCAGCCCGGCTGTGAGAACGCCTGCTTCGACCACTTCTTCCCCATCTCACAGGTGCGTCTGTGGGCCCTGACAGCTTATCATGGTGTCCACCCCATCCCATGCTGGTTGCCCTGCATGTGGCCTACAGGGAACACCGAGAGGCCAAACACAAGCGAAAACTGTACCAGGACAAAGGGAGCATTGATGGAGGTCTGTTCTGCACTTACACAGTCAGCTTGGTCTTCAAGATATCCTTTGAGGTGGGCTCCTTTGCTCGCTTTCTACTTCCTGTACAACGGCTTTGAGGTGCCTATACTGCTCCGCTGCAGCCAGAGTCCCTGTCCCAACACAGTGGATTGTTACATAGCCAGAGCCAAAGAGAAGATGATCTTCCTCTACATCATGGGCTGCACCTCCATTCTGTGTATCACTCTGAATGTTGTGGAGCTCATGTACATTATATGGAAGCAGTTGTGGAAATGTTTCACCAGGCGGTACATCCCTGTGGAGGAGAGTACTCTCTGTCACAGCCAGCCACCTGTTTCCTATTGTCAACAAGTTTGTCTCTGCTGAGCCCACATCTAATACAGACACCAGCACCACACAGCCTGCATCCACTGCTGAAAACCAGCCTGTCCAGTCCTAGAGGGCAGTGACTGACTGAGGCTTGTTCTCATCTCAAAGTGAAACTACAGTGAAACCTTGTTTAACCTGATAAATGAACACTGTTGTAACATATGATAGTATGAGACCCTAATTGCAGATATTAATGATGCTACTGAAAGATGTTATTTCATTTTAACTCCAGACTGCATGAAATTTCAAGGGTTCAGTTCTATTGGAAACATTTATTCTACATAGCTCCATTTAAAATGCAACTAGCTGTTACTCAAATTCAATGCTGCTCCCTTTTGGTTAAAGGGGCATCTGCAATTAATACATAGAGATCATTTTACTCATTATAAGGTGTCTGTTACACTGTGAAGACATTTGGTGTGATATCCTTTGTGGCTCTGGAGGACCTTTGTGTGAGATAATAACCCTGACTCTAACCCGTGATAGTGATATCATCAGGGCTACCTCAGGTCAGGCACAGAGACTACAAATTTTTAATGCAACATTTTTTGTCCTGTAAACTGGGGATGCAGTTTGGAAGATGTGGATGTTTCAGGCAGGTAGGGTCTAATCAAAGACACTATCAAGTTACATTATGGGAAATGTAAGATCCAGTGTTTTTACAGTTTGGACCATTCTAGAGACACACAGTCATTGTATCTTGCTTACTGCTTCACTGATATTATCTTGAGTTATTGCTTGAATACAATCCCTGTGACATACAGTAGCTACAAAATCAGTTCAGGATATCTCAAAAGCAGTTTTGACCAAACAAATAAAATTTATTTCCAATTATCTTCTGACTGCTGTGGAAGCCCAAGATGTTCAATATCAGAACAAGAAACAAAAGGACATAAAGACACAATCATATGAATATATAGGCAAAATATCTTAATTAACCATGAATTGTTAAATAATCCAATACATCTTTAAAACTCAGCCTAAAAATATGAATTTATTGGAAGTCATTTTTTTTGTCATTCCACCAGATTTATTTCAAAATATCATTTTTTTTTCCCCAAAGTCTGTGTTTATTTCCCACCATTTCCCTCAATACAATCTTTATTTCACAAGTTGCCTGCCAGTCAAGACAAATAGGGCAGATACAGTGTAAAGGGACACTGAACTAAGACCAGCTGAGATATTGTCACAATATTACATATATATATTACAGTTACAGTTACCTCTAATATAGTTATACTTGTTTGCATGTAGTATGTATGTCACTCTTAACCTGCATCTGGGTGAATGGGCAGTTAATTAATTCTTCCATTAGCTATAATAGATAATAATTGTGTGTATTATGGAAGCCAGAGGCCAAAGAGTTTGAAAATGTTTCATTGCTGCTCTGTGGTGGTAGACAGTTCATCAAATCATTTGGAAACACTGACTGTTTTCTTCACCTGCTACTGTCTAAATCAACATTTAGCACTGATTATTGTGTGTGATGCATAGTAAAGAAAATATTCTTTACAAATGTTAATGACAAGCATAAAAATAAGTTTAGTAATCCTACTATTTATCTACTTTTTCATTAGTGCAGTTTGTTCAGAAATGTGTCTTGGCTTTGCATTAAAGATCATTCACAATTCAACACAATTCAAATACTGCAAACGTACTGCTGTGTTAAGTGCAACAATAAATTCATACACCCAAACAACAACTAAAACTACATTTGACGCATATCGGCATCAGCCTTTTTTTTAATCTGACGGCCGATAAGAGATCAATTTAAAACTGGATTATTTTGGCTCTGATGCAGCCACGCCTCTCTGTTTGCAGTCACTACTCTGTCTCCAGCATTGTCCCGCCCACAGCACCATCTGATTGGTTACACACAGAGCCACGGCACGGGTAACAGCCAATCAGCAGTCTGTGCATGCACAGTGCTCACACACTGGCGGAGAGGAGAAAAAGTTTTGCAGATGGAGAAGCTCCGAGCTAAGAGATGCTGCTGACCCGGGGAACTCCCTGCACTTACTGTTTTTGTTTGAACTTAAAACAAAGATAAGTGAAAGATAAAATAACATTTCAGTTATATTGAAACTTTGGAAAACTTTATTTACTGTAGAAAACTTTAGGGAGCTATTTACTTGTTTAAGTTTTCATTTAACTTTATAGGACATGCTGCTGAGCCTGGGAGCTCCCTGCACTTTTATTTTGAATTTTAAAACAAAGATGTCTATTGTCTAAGATAAAAAAAAAAACCTTTAACATGTTGCAAATCTGAAAAGCTGTTTAATAAACATATGCTTAAAGGCATTTAAATGAAGTTAAGTGTTGGAGTTTGTATTACTCAAAATCTTGATGCCAATATTTTCACTTTTACTGCAAATGAATATTAGCTCCAAATATCAGTTTTTGGCCTCCTTGACTACTAATAATCAGTATCCATATCGGCCCTGAATAAGACATGTTGGTCTCTCTCTAATTTGAACTTTGGACACTTCCAGTTTTAATGTTATGCTAAGATTTGGTAGCCACAAAGCAAAGCAAATAATTTCCAAAATGCTGCAGTATTCCCTTTAAGGGCAGTTAAACATCTATGAACAGGTGAGGTACAAAAAAAAAAGATTTAAACTGCGGAGTTTAGATATAATCTATCACTAGCAAACATTCCAAATTACATACAAAAAGCTGAAGAGCAATTACTACAAAAAGACCTCTCTCTCTCTCTTATATATATATATATATATATATATATGTACGTGTGTGTGTGTCTATGTGTGTACATTTATAAAAATGCACACATTTATTCAGTGTGTTTGCGGTATCTCCAAATTCTGCAACATAAAGACAATTCACTAAACTGCAGCATAATCAAAATGATGAAACACAATTCAAACAGGTAAAAAACTGTTTGTTTATTAGTAAGACTGCTGGTGGCAGTGGGTGATTTCAAACTTTATACATAACGCACAATAATCAACATCTTCAAATCACAAACTACACACAACAATAGAGGCCATTTCAAAGTCCATTTGTCTGTAAGTCCCACAGGGATAATTAAGACACCCAAAGCTGATGTCAGATTTTAACTATCAACTTTCTGACTTAACAGTCCATAAATAAAAACATGCTATACATACTTCAATTAAAAAAAAGATAAATTGTACAGATCATATTACAGTATAACTTTTTTTTACTGGATGAGTAAAAAAAACTTTCATAAGTAGGGCACCAGTTGCAGCAGATTTAACTCAAGTCCTGAGATTCTGCTTTAAAAAACAACAAAAGGACCAGTTAGTCATTTTTTTCCAATACCACTGTGGGCTGCATGGACTGCAGCTGTTTCAACATAAGGTCAGTGACACCTGAAAAAGCAGCATCTATAATTATTTTAACCTTACTAAGTGATTTCAAATTCCGAAGGTTACTGAACCTGACACAAGTGTCTTTGGTGTTCACACTGGATGTTTTCCTCCATGTTTCTGGCACATCAACTTTCCTTGTGAGGACATGTTCAGACTTATTTGACTGTTCCAGGAATTTTAAGAAAGACATCTCAAATCCCATAGGTTTAAAGGAGGCCAGTGGAGCACTCTGCTCTGTCATCTCCTCCTGCAGTATTGCAGGGCAGGAGTCGTCTGATTCATCATCCTTGCTGTAAACTACATCCATCTTGGTTGTGCGTGGTATTTTCTTGCGTTTCACAATTTTTTCGATCAGTTTTCGTGGACGTCCTCGTTTGCGTTTGAGCATCACAGAGCCATCTGAACTTTCATCATTTGATAATTTGCTGTCAAACAATGCCGCAGGGATCCCTGCTGTGGCCCTTTTGCGTAGGACAGGCTTTGAATATCCATATTCTCCTCCTTCCAGGCCAGTGTCTGTGGTCAGCTCATTGTCTGAAAGGTCAGAGGTGTTGTCTGATTTGGAATCATCACTCCTGATGGAGCGACACTTCTGCCTGGGGAACTTTTTGCAAAATATGAAGTGACTCCTTTGCTGTTCCAGATACTTTTCTGACAGCCCATGTCCCATGTAATGTTTTAATATGCTCCGCTCTGATTTCATGACTGACTCACAACCTTTGATCATACATGGGTATTGTAGAGGAAATTTCTTGGTACACATTGCAGATGCCTCCACTTTAGATTTCAGTGAGGGTTTTCCATATTTTGTCCAGTGATTGTTTTTTGACTTGCTTACTCTCTTTGTGTCACCGCCCCTCTGTATGATCTTTTTATTGCTCTCAATGTTTTCCTTCCCATTACTTGTCTTGGTCATTTGGTAATGCAAAGTCTTTGAGCTTTGTTTCAACCCATCTTCTTTTATCTGTTGATTTTTTAGTTTAGGCTGATACAGGTCGTGATGCTTTTTCATGACATGTCTGAGCAGGTTTGACTTTGTTGCATATGAACGGTCACAGCCTTCAATTTCACACTTGAATGAGCCATTCAACTGCTCAGGTTTGGCCAGCTTTATATCTTTATGCTGTTCTTTAACATGCCCAATGTACTTCCAGAGAGTAGTGAAGGATGCTGTGCATCCTTGGTGGCCACAAGCAAACTTGCCGAGTTTGATGCCAGACAAGAGATTGCCAACCTTATCAAGACTGAATTCATGCAGCTGAAGGTAGTGCTGCAAAAGGTTGGGAACCTCTTGGAAAACTCGGGAGCAGTCTTTGACCTGGCATCTGAATTCTAAAATTTGGGGGATCTCTGCCTCTGGGTCCTCCTCATCATGTTCCATTGTTTCATCCAATCCCTCACTCTGGTCCTGCTCCTTGTTCACCTCCTAATGCTGACAAAGCAGACTGGTGGACAGCCCTGTAATGGAGGATCAGATTATGCTGAATGGTAAAGGCTGCCACACAGCCCTGATGAACACAACGATATGGTCTGTATGGACTCATGGAATCACCGTTGGACTTCTTCTCTTTTGTCTTCTTGGTAATGTCTATGGTTGGCTTAACTACTGACTGCCTGTTAATTGCAGACTGATTGTCGAGAGATGGAGCCCCATTAGCCTCTGGTGTGGCAAATGGAGGCTGAGCGAGAGGAGTTGACACATGGCTGGCAAATGGGCTCCAACTTGTTGGCCACTTGTATGTTGATCGGGCACCTTAGGCAGGTTTCTTTGCTGTCCATGTGACCACTGTTCTGCTGCTGTCCCTGCTTGCACTAACTGAAAGGCTGATGTGGAGGTCTGGGCCTGTGTTGATGGAGTAATTGCTTGGTTGTGCGTGGGGACAGTTTGCAAGGGTTGAATGACTGTGGAACGACTGTCATCTTGAAATTTCTGAGTAGTTATGTCAATGTTAGTTCCTGTATCTCGTGCTCTGTTCTCCAAGGATGGATGAGTAGTCACTGTGGTTTGAGCCACTGGGGCCTGGTTTGCACCAACAGGCCACTTTTGGATAGCAGCAGCTGCAGTAGCATTGGCCAGCCTGCGCTTCATATCTAGATCTGCGATTTCTTTAGCTGATAATTTGTGAGCTGACTGGTAGTGAGTGCGAAGGTTTGAGTTACGAGTGAATGCTTTACTACACCTTTGACACTTGAATGGAGCATATAGGCCATACCTTTTTTTAACCACATTCACCATCTCAAGTGTGTAGTTGTGAGTTTTGGACAGGTGTTTCCAAAGTGCTTCACTTGACATGGAACTAAATGGGCAGTTCTCATTCTCACATGCAAACGGTTTGACGTAAGTAGACAACATTGAGCTACGTGACTGGACCTTTGTGGGTCCTGTCTCACTGTTCATAGGACTAGCATTTTGTTTCACAGAAGCTGGTATCTGATCAGATATCTCTCTGACCAGGTCGAGCCTTTCAAATGCACTTTGAATTTCTGTCATCCACTGCTGCTGGCTGGCAGATAACTGACTGGGTTCAAGATCTGCATCATTTACTGCAATACCTGTGGGGCTCAGGACATCCTGCTGTGGGGTGGACGTCTCCCTGAAACAAGTAAAGCTGTGTGTGTTCAGTAGTCGTTCAATTTCACCAGAGGTTCCTGGGATGATTACAGGATTTTCTTGAATGAGTTGTCCATGACTGACTGAGTCACTCTTTGTATCACGAGACATCTGATGAAGTCCAGATATATTGGAGGCACCACACAGTGGGTCAAAAGTCATGGGATTGTTTGAACTGGCATTAGGGTCGGTACTGCCTGAAAGACATAAGCTGTTTCTTCGTTGAAAGTCACCAGCCAAAATCTGCTCCCGCAGTCTCTTTTTAATATCTTGCTCTGTAGTCTTCCTTTGTGTCTCTGTCTGCTTGCCACTTGTTGTCACTTGGCTAATGTGACTATCAGGTAACACCGTTTGCATCACTGGATTTGAAACTGTATCTGTTGTCTGAATGGTTGTCTCAGAGTGATACCCTTCACTGTGAATTTCCCCAGGAGTCAAGTGGTTTGTAGGTACATTGCCAGGAACAGCAGAAGGGTTTTCAGTGAGGATTTGAGAAAGAAGCGGGTCAGGGAACTCACTTCTAGCAAACGTACCACTGCTTGGCTGAGGATAATGAGTTGTACTATATGAGTTGTCCTCTTGCCTCTCCTCTCTCTTCAACTGGACATTTTCTGTATGCTGTATGACTGAGCTCCCTGGCAAACGCTCACCGGCTCCATAGGCAACACATGGGTTTTGAAACAATGGCTGGGGAGCAGGTGTGGGCACAAAAAGATCAGACATACTGGATTCGGCCATGATTTGTTTAAGGATGTCATCATTTGACTCACCATCCCCATATGCTGGCAAATTATCTTGTGGATAATCGTCAGTGGGGTAATCTTTTGTGACTGTTGAAGTACTTGTTACTGACTGATGAGGCTTTTCCTGATACACAGCAGCAGGATTATAAGACAACTGTGGCTGAGTGGTGCTAACTCTTTGCTCTGAATTGAGGAGGTCAAGAAATGATGTTGGCAGGTCTGTGTTCAGTTCCGACTCTTCATATGGTTTGCAGATTGCACGCTTGGACAAATGACCTCCAAGGGATTTGGGACTATTAAACTGTCTGAAACACCTGCAACAAACAAATTTGCCATCCCTAAGAATAGCAGGCCATTTGGTTCTTCTGTTTCTTTTGGTTCGTTTTTGATTTTCCTGGGTTGTTTTCAGAGAGTGGGCCATTTTGAGATTGGTTGTTACTGCTATTTTGGCCTGCAATGTCTGAGGAGGGAAAACTGGACTGCACATGATTTTGATTCGCCTTTGTTTTTTCTGGTGACTTGGAACCTGAGGCTAAACTGCTCTGCATCTGTGATGTATATGGCGGAAGAAGTTCTTCTGTTTGCTGTGACACTTCTTTTACACCCTCCATGCACGAGGGGAAAACTGACAGGGACCCATTTTCCGTAAGTGGTGACTGCAAGGACTCTGCTGATCTTGTCATCGTTAGTCCTATCATGGAGCAAGATGGGACATTAGGAGGTAGAGCACCTCTGCTAGAATCAACTTGAGGCATCACTTGCAAGTTAGATGGATAGATTTGGGAAGAGCCACAATTTTGAATTTGTCCACTTCCAGGGACTGGGTGCCAATTTTGATTATCTGAAACTTGGGACTGTGTAGCTATTGGATTTGTTTCACTTCCTAACTGAGAGAGAACAATGGGATTTAAAACATTTTCCATCAGAAGTGAAGCATTCTGGTTGTGCGCAGATGAAGAATAGTTAGAGCCTGTGCCCATGTTAGTATAAGGGGGTGATTGGATAACATTCTGCCTTTGAACTCCATGAACTGGTACTTTGTTGCTGTGCTGATTCTGAAGTGAGGTGACAGAATCTGAAATGTCCAATAGATGATGTGCTTGGTGCTGAAGTGTAGGTTATCCTGATTTTAGTTCGACTAACTTTCCATTGCTCATAGAAATCTGGGTGAACTGTTTTCATGTGCTTAGTAACACTTCTGTAAGAGCTGTAGTGCCTTGTACACATTTCAAATGCACAGTGAAATCGCTCTCTCTGTCCTGGAGGGGGACCTGTGGTCGTTGAGGATGTAACAGAGTTCTCTGGTCTGTTTCCAGAAAGCGACTGAGGGGTTAGTGTTGGAGGAAGTGGTTGTGACATTGCTGGCTCTACAGAGTTTTGGGATGATGATACTGTTAACAGACTGCTGCTACACGCTGGCAGTTCCTGACTGGGCAATGGTAAACTGCAGTCAGAGTTGTAACTCATTGACCCAATATTCACATTACTGGAGAACATTTGTGGCTGGCCTTGTAAGACGTGTGTATTACAGCCAAGTGACATGTTACCTAAATTCTGTTCATATTGATGTACTGGTTGATTCTGTTGAGGTCTCATATAATCAAAAGAACCATCTCTCTGATTATTAGGAACAGACAAGTTGGAATTCACAGGCTGAATCACAGAATTATTTAAACTCTGTGTCTGAGTGGTTGAGAAAGGCATATTTTGTGGGTCATGTTTGACTTTGTACTGTCTTAAGGTTTCCACAGGTACTTGTGAAGATTTCAGCAAGCTCTCAATGGACACTGACAGTCTTCCATGATCTGGATTAACAGGATTTTCAGTGTTCCAGTTCTCTTGGCAACTCTCTTTTTTAAGAGGAGTGTGATTTGAAAGCATTTGCTCAATGAGTGAAGGGCCAGGATGCATATTTTGTGAGGTCTGTTCAGAAGATGGGCTTTCCTCTTGAGTAGCATGCTCCTCCTGGTGCACATCCAGTTGCTGTTGTGAATGGAATACCTTTCCACAATCCACAGCTTTACAAGTGAAAGTTTTATAATGTTGTGCCTCATGGTCATACAGTTTGAAGGCCTCATTGAAAATCTTTCCACAATTGGGAAACATGCATCTAGCTTTAAAAACAGAATGTGTTTTCCTGTGTATGAGGAGCTCAGTGTTGGACAAGAAACTTGCCTTGCAGTTCAACTGTATACAGATGTAAGGCTTCACACCACAGTGGACCTGCAAATGATCGTTAAGATGGGTGACACTGACAAAGTGGCGGCGGCAGTACTGGCAAACAACCTTTTTGCTCTGCATTTCGAGGAAAGTCTTTGCTTCCTCGTTGTCCCCATGAGCTTTAACATGTGCAATGAGATTCTTGAAAAATTTGAAGCTCCTTCTGCATTTTCCAACTGGGCATACATTATCCTCACTACTCTCTGTGTTACACCTTTCCACTCTGACCTGAACATTGTGTATAACCCCCCCATTTTGCCCTAGAGAATCACCATTTTCATATAGTTCATTTTCCGTCTTGGCCTTTAACGCTGCAATAACAGGGGCAGCCGTTTTGGGATTAGCCAATTTCTTGTTGGTTTTCATTGCAGTTAGCCTTTCCTTGCATGACTGTTTGACATGTGACGTTACATGGGGAATCAATGTATCTTTTGAGGTAAAGGTTTGAGCACATATAGGGCAGCTGTATACTCCACCACTAAGATGAGTCTGTGCATGGCGTACAATCCTGTGGCCGAGAAACTCTTTGTCACACAACACACAGTACTGCATATATGCCTGCCAGTTTCTGAATCTAGCAGATATGAAACCTTTTTCTCTCAGTTTCTTCATTTCTCTGTTTTTCTGTCTTTTGTCTGTGATGTCTTTTAGTTCATACGTACCACTGACTAAATGGTCTGGGATATTCTTAAGCCCCTCCTGACTGAAGAAGTCTTCCTCTTCCTCAGGGCTTTCAGTATCATTCAGCAAGTCAATGGATGACACTATTGAAGCTTCTTCACCCATCAGTGCTAGACAATGACGCTTAAGTGTTTTCCAGTCCCAGAACTCTGGGTCAAAAGGCCACTGGGTCTTAAAAACCAACAGGAGCTCGCAGCGCAGTGAGTTGGGAATGGGCATATTCTCCTCCTCTAGTTTTTGATCTGGTTCATTGTAAAGAGTCTCCACAGCGTAGTAGGAATCCACTGTGGGCTCCAGGAGGAACTCAGTCAGCTGGCAGGCTCGCTTGACTTCTAGGTCATTAGGAAGCAAACAGGAAATAGTTTTACACACAGTGGCCTTGGTATTTCCATCATCTGATTCCATTCGCAGAGCCCTTATGCACATTTCAATGCACACTGGTAGTCCAATGCTGTCAATCTATGAAAAAGGGGAAGCTGAATCATTAAAACTTCCAAACATATGAAACAAAATTATTCTGAAATTCTTAACAATTAATAAAGCAAATACATTTTTAGAAAAGAAAATCATAACTATTAACAGTATTTGGCTGCTGGTAGGTGTTAACTTCTCAATAACATATATTGAAGAGTTGAAGCTAGGTCACCCCAAGTAATGGTAAACAACATGAATTAAAGCTGACCATGGCTGCTGTTGTCTATCCACACAAAGCCTCCTGTCAAGCCTCCATGCAGTGAGCACTTGATACTGAAGAGATAACTTGAAATTTGCGCCAACACAGACTAACATAAATGTATTGGACACTATGTGGGGGAGTGGAATGATACATAATAGTTGAAAGGTAAATGGTGATGATAACTTTTGTTTATCAATGGGCCTGTAGTTTGATAATACTTTAACAGTTTACTGTTAACAAACCTCTGATTGGATGACCTTGATGAGGAACAGGATATGGTACACGGTTTTGGAAAGTAAGGACATCTGGCGGCATCTGTCGAGGAAGGCCTGCTCTGATGGCTCCAATCGCTTTAGCAGTTTGCTCCAAAACAGTGTGAGCTCCCTGGTTTGAAGGAAAGGGAAGGAAGGGAATTCAACAACTTACAACATACAATAACACAAACACTTTACAGAAGAGCTGTATAAGCAAGAACATTGTGGTAGCACTGACAACACACAGTGGTAGCACTGATAACACCTCAGTGATTTTGTGCAAGCTATTCATTGTGTGCTCTGTTGGATGATTTGAACTCAATTTGGTTTGATGTTTTTTCATATCAGCATCATTTCATATTTTACTAGAAAAACACAAATTATGACAAAAGATGTCAATAGTTATAATATAACAAATCTGTTTATTCAAGTACAAATGCATAAATATATGTTAGGGGAATAAATATACAGCTATCAGGCTACTTAACATCGACTGTAGTCATTTTAAATAAGTAGCTCTTTTAAATGATATTCATTAAATTATGCCTTGTCTATTTTATTTATTTCTTATTTATTTCCTATTTTGTATTTCTTTTTTGTGCAATATATATTTTGAAAACTGCAATATATTTTATATTTATACTGTCAATGTACCCCACTTGCATAAACCTTGTGTGAGTCAGTGTGCACAGGGCCACACAAGGGGTCAGTGTCCTTTACTCGTCTCTGATACAGCCAGCTATGTATATTTGTTTGTGTGTGTTGTTCTTCTCTTGTGGTTTGGGTGGTTTGCTAAACTGAGGTAGGTACTAGGTATAGAATTGAAGTATCATGTGAGAAAAAAAGGAAATCCAATACAGATGAGCATCAAATGGTGTGGCTTTTGTTTTCTTACCAAGCACAGTATGTATCTCCTTGGAGAAGCTGCCGCCTGAGGAAGGCTGAGCATAAGCTGAAAGCTGCAGTTTCATCTCCATCTGACTCCAGATTGCAGATCATCTCTAATGCATCTCGGCAGTCCTCCTTTGAAAGCTGTACAGATTGATGCCATGTATACAGTAAGTTAGTTTTTGGAAACGATGAAAATCCCCTTAAGAGAATATCCACAAGCTGAAATTCATCATCAACTATTTCTGAAGTATTGTGAGATACCATAAATGCCTCCAATGTTGACAGTCTCACAAGCTGTTTTTAAGTGTAGTCTGCCATCTTGTGGATAAGGAAATTACACAAGAAGGTCTTAAACGTGAGAGAGACTGAATCAGACCCGGTAGTGCGCACAGCACAGAGAACAAGCAAGAGGGAGGTATGAGGCAAGGTGCACTGCACTAAACAATTTTCTTCTTAGAAGGATGTTTCAATACATTTACAAATCTTGATCAAATCACTCTCACATTTTATCCCTGAAACGCATTGCAGTGCAAATGCTACTGTGTTAACATTAATTACAAACTATGTGACCAGGTTCAAGGTAAGATACATTAGAATTATTTCTAAAATAGCATCGGTCCCATACAATAATAAGAATGGCTTAATTAAATCATTATAGTAAGTACCTGATTGACAATCATACATACTTAAAAATTAAAATAAGGCTGCATAAATGAAAATCCTCAATAATGGTTCATATTGGGACATTAATCACATGAGTTTTTGGTTTATGAAAATCCTGAAAATAGAGAGGAATGTTGTCATAAGTGCTTTAAGCAATTATCAAAATTGCTGCCAATTTACTGTGGGTGCATAACAGTGCAGCCAGACTGATCCTGACTGATTCTCTCTCTCTCTCTCTCTCTCTCTCTCTCTCTCTCTCTCTCTCACACACACACACAGGGTTAGATCTGTTTGTAAGACCAACATGTTTGATGTGTTTCCTCCTTTAGCAGCCATTTTTGATTCTTTTGGCGCACTGGATATTCATCCTTGAGCACAACCCCATGTGTGTTTCTCAGATATCCTAAGTAATGCCATGCTGCTTATTTCAATTTCTTTTTCAGAGAATGGAGATTGGTAATATCTGTCTCTCTTCCCTCTACCACTTTATCTGTTGCATATGTGCGTGTATGGGTGTGTGCGCAGGGCGCTAGTTGCAGAGTCTGACAGGCAGAAATGTGAGTGAGATTCTCCATTCAGTTGCATTTTTTTCATCATCATCACTGCATCAATACCAGCAATACACAAATGCACATGGTATGATAACAATCAATTTTCACATAAAGGTAGACCATGAAACTGGGATAGAGTTGGAACCCTATTGTTGAGAGTTGCACATGCTGAGCTGTAGCAATCACACCAAAATGCACATAATACAGATATGTGCGTCTCTTTATCTGTGACCCTCTTCAACCCCCGCAACACATACACAGAGCTGCTTTAGTTACCTAAACATGCTACAAGTTATTGTTAAATTTCAAGTCAGTTTGGTTAAAAAAGAGAAATAATACAAAGACATGACACACCAGGATCTGCAAAGAGTGCAACAAATCAACGGCCACAACAATCTTAAACTTTGAGAAGTGTAGAGGAAGATGCTGGTGGTGAATAAGTACTCTTGCCAATGAAAAGCCTTACATATAATAGATCAGTAGTGTGCACTGATAATAGTTCATCTGTGTGACATAACATGAAAACTATTATCAGGTCTGATCTGCTTCTTATCGACTGATTTCAACAGTTAGATTGTGTATTACAATAGTTCAAATAACGTATTGCAGTTCTCTGCGAAACTTACCTCGTCCATAAGCTGATCCTGATCTGAGGTAGCACAGAGGCAGACAAGGTACATCTGCTTGAAAGGTCCTTTCCCTTGGAGAACAGGACACTCAGAGCATGTCTTTGCCAGCAGTGCAGCCTTCCCCAGCTGCTTTTCCTTCATCAGCTGCTTCACTCTCATCTCCAACAGGACCAGCCCCTCCTGCATCAGGAACTCCTCAACTGAAACCAGTGGCAATATTTATATAGCTTTTATAAATTATGTTTAATGTGCAAATGTAGGAACTTAACAAATGCTGGAAATGACTAACACTGTTATCTTTCTAGCAGCAGCTGAGAGATTTATTGATAATAAATAAATGCAGCTTTACAGCTCAATCTGTATTCCATTACAGCATTTCCTATAATTAACATTAAATGAATCAATATGATGCATGATTAACAATTTTATCAGGAGATAAATATCTGCAATTATAGATATCTATTATTATGACAAATTTCTTAGGCAGATGGTAGTTGAGCCACTGTAAATATCTTTCTTAATAAAATCTACAGCTAAAGCCTTTTATTACAAAATCTCAACAGTGAATGAAGACCAAACTTGGGACAGCATACAATCAAGTTTCTGACTTTTCAAGTTTCTTCTCGTTTTCAAACCTCAATTGCATGGTCAGCTTGATCTAAAGTGCGCATGGAGTGAAATCAATGCAGGCTCTATCTGCAAGAAAAGCCATCGGCATATATTTTACTTTGCCTGCACAAGCCTACAAAGGCCTGCAGCAGCAGAGAGTCACTACAGCATGATGCTGCCGCCACCATGCTTTACGTTCATTATAGTGTGTCTCTGGTTATGTGAGATAATATGACAAACATACTATTCATAAGTAAATTTTCTTCTTCAACTTACACATATCTCACATATAAGAGAAAAGAAAGCAAATATATTTCTTGTTTCCAATGTGAAAAATAAAAATATCTAAATTTAATAACTTTGACCCAATATTTTGACTTTTGAAAATTAAATCATCCCAGTTCTTAACAATATAACAGCTCATGATGCTATACGACTCTACTACTGGAGATACTCAAACAAAAACGTACATTTGCCTCCCTCCTTTCACTGTGAGTAAGAATACTGTCACACAGAGCTGCAAACTCCTGAAAATGAGTGCAAGAACTCACCTTGGTCTGTCTGTAGATTTTCATTGGACAGAAGGCCTTGCAGGACCTTGTTGGTCCAAACACCATCATACTGGCCCAAACCAGACAGTAGGGACAGTTGAGTGAGTCCATTCTCTTGCAGCTTACTGTGAGCAAACTATGCACAACAGGAAAACCCCATTACTTGAAGTCACAAGGTATGTGACAATCTGATGTTTGAGGCTATGCACTCAAGAGTTTTGGTAGTGTCTGAATCACAAATGAGAAATAAGTGTAAGGAAATTTAATGAATTTGTTAAAGGCTGTGAATCATGCACATGATAAAGAACATTTAGTTTGAGGTCCCATTTCCTCACTTGAATCTGATTGATTTAACAACACTGCTTAGCACAGGTTGTGGACATTTTGAAAGCCAAGCCAAGACATTTCAACTTAAAAATTTTAGGGACGATCAGTACGGTGTTTCACACAGTGTAACTTTCATAGTGTATAAACAAAGTAAGTTGTAGGGAGACAGTGCTTTGTCATGGGGTACAAAACTTATGTTTTTGTTCTGATCTTTCATAAAATGAGAATCTACCTCTTTACCTGCACAGATGACTTGAATTCTTTCCACAAGCTGCCTGGAACATCCTCCTTCAATGAGAGCAAAAGCTCCACAAAACTCCTACAGTACAAATAGAGAACATGACACTGATTTTCCCTCAAACTTTAAATATGAAAACAGAAACACTGATAGACTTAACAGGAAAGTTGTAATTTTGCTTTTGTTACATGGCTGCATTCAGCAAAATAATAATTGATCATGAGGTTAAACCCTACATCTCATCCGCAGTGAATCACATTTTAATGGCACTTACAGTGACAGCCTCTCAACCACAAGAGGAACATTTTCACACTGCAGGGAGAGGTATGGAGAGGCCTGGGCGTAACTCAGCAGCGCAACTATGTACACTTCCACCAGTGGTAGAGGCTCCTCCTCTATCTTCCAACGGCCTGCATACTCCAGCAGTGTCTATGAAGCGGGAAGAACAGTCATTTACTTACCACGCAACAATTTAAAGAGACACCGTCTGTACTGAACCATACATATATATAACTTGTGTGACTTTGTACAGACAGCTGGGTCCTTTGCACAAAAACTAATACCTATATGGTTACCTAGTGCTGATAATGATGGTAATGATGATGATCATGGTGGACTGTGGTCTCTCTCTGTAAATATAATAATAGGAAGAGTACGGTCTAGACCTGCTCTGTATGAAAAGTGCCATCAGATAACTTCTGTTGTGATTTGGCACTATATAAACTGAACTGATTTTACTTGACTGAAAAGACATGAGAAATGAGCACCACCAAAGGACTCTACATATACGTTTATTTTTTAGGGGCACTACTGCCCCTAAATGAAAAGATCCATTGAGGTGATGGCTCAACAGAAGAACATGTCAGATTTCACTCCTGGCAGCCAAGAACAAGAAACTGAGGCTGCAGTGGGGAAAGGCTCACCAAAACTGGACATATGAATATCAGAAAAGCATAGCGTGGTCTAATTAATCTGGACTTCTGCTGTGACATGTAGTCACAATTTGGCGTAAACAACAGAAATCCAAGCCTTGTGTCAGTTCCGCTTACTGGCATAATGGTGTGGGAGGTATTTTCTTGGCACGTATTGGCCCCCTGGGCACTGGTTAAATGATGATAATGTACCGTGTCACAACAAAAGTTGTCTCAGACAGGTTTCATGAAGATGACGTGAGTTCAGTGTACTTCATTGGCCTCCCTGGTCATCAGATCTGAATCCAACAGAACACCTTAAGGATGAGGTAGAATAGGAGACTCACAGCATGTGCAGAGCTCTGACAAATCTGCAGCAGAACTGCATGATGCTATCATGTCAACAAGGACCAGAATCCCTCGCTGTCCTGTGCCCAGCCAAGAGTGTCGCAGAGAAACACTGATTTGTAACATGAAACTGTTTTATTCCATGTTTTTTTAAAAACAGATTTTAATTACTATTATTAATTAACTGCTCTGTGGATAAGAAAAGAAGTAAAGAAAAGCTCCTGAGCAATGACTACTGAAGGAATCCTAATCTAAAAACAAGCTGAACATCTAGAAGCAAACTAAGCTAATGATAGCAGCAGCTCAGCTAAAAGCCATCAGAACCTTACTGATGTCCTCTGTCTGCTGAAGAGCTCCACAAAAACACACATTTTTAAAGTGAAACTACCATATTCAATGTTTTTTTTCCAGTATTTATTATCGGTTCTGTTTGATTTGGAGAGGATGAGACCTCTGAGGATAATTGAACATGATATCAAGGAATGCCTTGAGGGTCAAGGTCACTGTGACTGCACAAAGCTCATTTGTGGTTGTAAGAATTCACATACTACTTAAGGCTCTAATTCTTGTTGTTGCTGTTTTTTTCTTTCGTTCAGTAACAGACATTTTATTTTAGTATTCTGTTTATACAAAATTGGCTCATTTACATTTATTTCGGAGGATATGGGGAGTTAACGCATCATGAATTTTGCAAGACTTATTTTTTTGCATTGTCAAACAACTCGTACAACTCATTCCATTTCATTTGTAAGTTTAGATTTCTTCAGTGTTCATCGTTCAGGAGGTTTTTACTGTGAGACGAATTATCTACAGAGGTCTCATTACCTCCAAAACAAACGTACCAGGTAATTAAAATCGGTAAAAACACTGAATAAAGCAGTTTCATACAAAAAAATCAATGTTTCTCTGCGCTGCGGACACAGGACACTAAGAGGGGCTGTTTGCTCAGCTTGTTGCTCTGTTTACTTAAGATCCAGACTTCTGATGACAAAAATCCTTCATCTGGTTTAAGATTATAGTTATAACATTATGCGGTAACGTGACTTGAAACATTAAGAAAGTAGTCTGCTGAAAATGTCTGGCCAACAGCTGGCGCTAGCGGAAAACACTGAGGATTTGTTGCACTTAAAACGCTCAAGTGACAGCAAACAACAGGAACAGATAACAAATAGCTTTGGGGACTTCATTGATTTCAGACAATATGTTTCCTCTTAGCGTTGTTGAAGGAGTGGAGCTGTTAAAGGCTTATGGAACCTGAATACACCACGGAAGACCATTACTGGTCAGATTGAGAAAAGGAATGAGGCAGCTACAGCTCTAAAAAAGAACTTGACGGAAGCCAACAAAGTAGCGATAACAACTGATGGACAGCATGGACGGCTCTTACATCAGAGTTTTTCACTGTCACCTGCCGTTACATGGGCGGTGACAGGAACATTTCCGGTTCTGTTCTCCAGACTCGCTGCACAGAGACACACTGCTGACAACATCACTGCTTAGTCTGAGGTGCATTGTTGATGAGTGGGGCTTGGGAGGTAAAGTTAGTGCATCTGTACACTACACTGCAAAAAACATGACTTGACATAACAACATATTATTTTGGTTTGGGTGGAGGGCACATCTTAACAATCACGTCATGGCTATTTGACTAATCGACTTAAATTGGCTTGATTAATTGACTTCAAAAAGTAATCAAAATGCCCATCCCTAATTTTAAGTTATTCCTTACCCTATATATGTACTACATTTTCTTTGTTCCTTTGTCAGTCTCTCTGGTAGCAGTAGTGATAATAAAGTGTCTTCATTAAGAACTGATCAACTCCTGAACATTACTGACACATCTTCTCAACAAGTCTTCTCCTTTGCTGACATTAAGTTGGCATCCCGGTCATAGCATAGTTATGAAATCATACTCCACCACAGAGTGTCTCTTCTGCCGGGCTGCTGACAGTGTTGTCAGCCAGATTGGGCGGCTGTGGCTTAGGAGGTAGAGCAGTTGTCCACCAATCAGAAGGTCGGTGGTTCGATTCCCGGCTCCTCCAGTCTGCATGCCGAAGTATCCTTGGCAAGATACTGAACCCAAATTGCCTCCGATGTGTGTGTTTCACATCGGTGTGTGAATGTGTGTGAATGTGTTTAGAAAGCACATTAAATATAGAATATGTGCTGTGTGAATGTGTGTGAATGGGTGAATGTGATCTGTAGTGTAAAGCGCTTTGAGTGGTCGAAAAGACTAGAAAAGCGCTATATAAGTACAGTCCATTTACAGTCCATTTAACTTGCCATTACAATGGTAGCTTTAGCTGTGTGCATTCCCATGATGGGCATGCAACTCTCAGTAGACAGGCAGGGAGTTTCCAAGCAGCCAACAGAAACAAGCATCACTGCCCTGCCTCATACTGCCCTCCATCATCGTCTCTATTAACATCATAGTTAGTTTTGTGATTCAGCCACATTAAGACAAGACTTGGTTGTAATGTTTACAGCCTGCCACATTGCCCTATGTGTGAACTGCAAGGCAGCTAAAAAGAGTAATTATTTGTCAACTAACATTTTGTCAGTCAAATCAGGTAAACAGATGCATCGAATCATCAACCTTTACGGGGCAGCCCTAATTTTGTGTCCGTATTCTTTATTTCACTACATGAACATTTTTGTTATGTTCAATAACTTTGGACATTTCATTAAATATTCTGATTATACAAAATTGGTTTGTATTCTAAATTCTGTACCTGCCAATAATTTTGACCAAGACTGTATATATAACAAAGCAAGAGATGAGTCTGAGATTGCATTCTCTATTACAGGCCTAAATCATTATCCTGTTGTTTTTGAAGATAGCACATTAAGTTAAATGGACATTGTCTACATATAATAAATGTGTGGTAAGTCTGGAAAATCCAACAGCCAGTGAATCAATTTCTCAAAAACTAACCTCAAAAGAGAAAGTATATTTAAAAAAAAAAATTCAAAGGCTTTTCTAGATCATTAATGAAAACTACAGTGGTGCATCTCCTAACTGTATCACAATTTTGTAATTGAGAAAAACTAATGAGTAGTTACATTTCAGCATAGGAGAAACTTTTTTGCGTAATACTGCTTGTTGTTGTGCATCAGCAGCCCCTCAATAACTTTTCATGTTAAACTCAAATGACAGTGTCCTTACAATAATCTGAAATACTGAAATTCCAGGTTCACTGGAATGCTAGTGTGGCTACTATCAAAGAACCTTTTAACTATTTCATGACTACAACAAACTCTCAGCAGTAGGAGACTTAGTGAACAGTCATCATATCATCACTATCAATCAATAATGTCTCAAAATCCTCCTCATGACCCTACTACCAAAATACTTTGGAGGACACCACTATCATTTTAGATATGCATTTGAATGACATAACCCAGTGTTACACTTAGTTTCGTTTCTGGAGACAGTGGACACATTTCCGTTCTCCAAATCCGTTGACCAAGAAGACCACTTGCTTACCACGGGAGTCGAGATGCTTGGTGCAGATCCGCCCTCCTCGTATTCTCATATGCTCGCATAAATCTCAACATGCATCTCTTTAGCTACTGGAATATGCCAATGGTTTACTACTGGTCAAGGTGCAGGACTCAAGATAGACTAGGTGTAATACATGCTTTACTGATTCCACTATGTAATTGTGGTGGAAAACAGCATCTCTCTTCTGTAAAAGTGTGCGTTCCATTCGGCACGTACACACACAAAATTCATCGCGGGAATCGCTGCCTTAACAAATTCGCTAAATTTTACACAAAAACATTTCTAAAAGGCTACGTAGTTGTGCACCGTTAAATTAAGGACAGTGCTTATAACAAAGGGCATCACAAAGCAAGATCAGTTGGTTTTGCTGGCTTGAGGGCTCAGTTACAAACCGGAGACAATTCGCGAAATGTGTCTCACAAGCACGCGCACGTAGCCAAACATACAAGGCTAAAAGCTAACGTTAGGCTAACTACAGGTACAGCTGAGTGGCTGCAATGCTAACGTGTAACTGGGAATTTTCACCACGCTGGGGGAAACTGAAAACAGGCAGCTATTGGTCTGTTCTAACCAGGCTACAATTGATATCTGGAGGTTTTTTTTAACGCCAATAACATCTAGGTTAACTACTTCCTACAGAAAAACCTATCAGCTAGCGTGTGCTAGTGGCTAACTAGCTGACCTAGCCGTGTCAGCGGTCAGATTGAGTTCAATTTTGATGTTCTCCTACGCCGATTAACGGTACTTACCATTGCACATACTTTAAACCTGTTACTGGGTAAAACTATAGTGCAGTTCATCCAAGCACACTTCGGATCTGATATCAAACCTTTCACTGAATTCTCCAGAAGCTAGGACGTACCGTTATTGTCAGTGCAAGATGGCTAGCTTGTTGACTAAAGATGTGTGGGGACACTCACCCTACAAAACTCTTGGCAATACTCAGAAGAAGACTGGACCGAAGAGTCGTCGCTTTCTCTAACCACAATTTCTTGCAGCTCTTGTAACCGTTGTCTAAGTTCCCAAATCGTTTCACTAATACCGTTCTCAGGACTACGGTCCTGGTCGGCCTCCTCGTCCGCCATCTTCACAGCCAGCTCCAGCGCGTACCACTACCGCGTCGCTACGTAACGGCGTAAGAAGAGTACGTAGTGATGCAAATGCTGTCATGCAGACTTTTTTTTACCGTAAAGAATTAAACTTTCATTCTGCTAGACTTAGCGTGTCTTACGAGTGTATGTCATTTTCATTAATAACATAACGGAAAGGAACGTAATAATTGTTCAGAAGAGTGATGAGCGAAATGACTTTATTGTACTTCCCTTTTTTCAAATGAATGTATGCACTCTCGTTTTATTGGCTGTCCAATTGTCTGTATTATTTAATCTGATCTGTTTCATAAAGGTCTCCCCACTGCTGGGAGTACAGTGATGGTGGAGAAATATTGAGAAATGTAAGGATGAGATACATACAACATACATTACACATAGGCTACACAGTGCCCTGTGAAGATGCAGCCATCGGTCACTCCAATAAGTGTTAGGTTACTGTACTTCATTTTGTCTTAAAGTTCATTACATTTGAGAGGTTATCATCACACTTACGCTCTGGTAGGCTATTTGAATTAACTGTTTGTACGCTGTTAGCCCAGATTTTATATTTACTTAAAGATTTAATCACAATACACTTAAACAATCTAAGTTAGATGCCATTACTATACAATCCTGAGTAAATTCTACTAATCTATAGACACTGGCTAATGTATGAATAATTTTGAGTCAAATGACCTTAAATTACTAATTAATTAATAATAATAAACTAATAAGTTTTTGTCACGCTACACCTCTTTTAAATCCACTGAGTTATGAGAGGCCCTCGCAGTTGCAGAATACTGGACCATCTGCTTTTAAAACTATTGGTAAGTTTTTTTGTTTTTTTTCACTTTCTATATTATAGCTTACACATACTCATTCATACAAATGTACAACCAGATAGATTATAAAAACAAAAGGAAAGAAAGAAAAAGAGAAAGAAGACAACATCAAACAAAAATCATCCACTTTTTCGTTTGACAACGCCACTTTGTAAAGTGCAAAGAAAATTAAAAAATTAAGTACTGCGAGATTTTGATGAGTGACAATTTGTTGTGGCGTGATGCATGACGGGACGTGAATACTCATGACCGCGACTGCGTTCATGGTTCAACGCATTGATCAAGTCCTCATGGACTATCTGGGGAAATAAACGAACATTACAAGTGAGTTTGAATTAAATTAACTTGGACTTAAGTGCATTGAACTTAAGATATTAACTGTAATAACTATGCATAACAATTGACCTTGTAAATTATTTTAAATTAAATCAACTTGGAATTTAGTGTATTTAACTTAAGGGTGTTAAGTACAACAATTGTGCAAAGCAGTTGACCTTGAAAAAAAAAAAAAAAAAAAAAAAAAGTTGAATTAGTTGAATCAACTTAGCATTTAGAGTACTGACCTAGAAATAAAAATTCCAGTACCCTCCAGCTTTTAAGTTAGAGGTACTTAAGTTTTCATCTTACATTACTTAAATTTTTTAAGGCAACCTATCCAGGCTTAGAGTGTAGAGTTTTCTACAAAACAATGCAGGAGTGTTGTGATATATATTCTCAAGAAACGTATAACTATGGATACACATGCATTCACCCCAAAAGAAAAAGAAAAGAAATCGGGTGTGACTGCTATATCTCATACTAATGACTTAGAAAACAGTCAGTTTGGTTAATACGTGTAATCTATAATTCCCCTGCAGAGTGAATTTTACAACAGACATAAAACTTAAAATATTATTTTTGAGATGAAATTCTGTGTTTAAATATTCCATCCATTCTAGTTAATAGCCTCTAATTGTGTGTGCAGTTTAAAAATATATATATTTTTCTTTCTCCCTCGAGTGTAAAACATCTTCTTGTTTATGCAATGTTGTGAGTTTATTTTCCAGTTTTATGAGACATTCATGCTCTCCCTGAGACAGCATCAGTTTATTTTTTGGTCTCTTGGGGACAGAATAATAAGCTGAACACACAACATCTGATATCATCGCCTTATATTATCAACATGTTGGAGCAGTTTCTTATTACATATCCAGTAGGCACAGAGCAACATTTGCAGTCATTTGGAGTCATGTTTGTGTCCACCTGTTGATAATCATAACAATCTTACATTTTATTATGATTAAAAAAAAAAACAAAACTTTATTCACCTCTCTACTTTTCCATGAGGAAAATCATCTGCTGTTGAAATTTTGCCAGCTCTGTACTGTCACATCCTGAGAGATACTGGAGAGCCAACTTTGGTGGTGGTGTTCTCTCAAGCACCCCATTCCAATGAAATGTCTCAACAATTATTGGACAGATTGACATGAAACTTCCTCCACAAATGTCCTCCTCAGGATGAATTATAATCCCTTGCTGTTCCTCTCAAAACATCCTCAGGTCAAAATTTCTATTTGTCCAATACTTTGGTTTGTGACCAAACATCTGGAAAGTGAATGATGGCAGTTCTTTGTCTTTAGTATTAATTAACAAATGTTATTAGCCCTGCATTGGAATCCTATTGTTATTACTAGATCTCTGAATTTTAATATTAGGGGTCCAAACACCAATGGTGGTGGAACCTAATTATTTCTTCCAGGTTTAGTATAATTACCATTATTATTACATCAGATTTGAAAAAGACATTCTATGGCTTAAACTATTCAAAGTGTAAAGGTGAAATCTGAAGGATAAGTAACAGTAGGGATCTAATTGAATATAACGATGAATCTATGCTAACCATAAAGGGCCGTTCTATTAAAGGCAAATGGACTTTGGCTTGGCTCTATATGTACACAAGCCTGCACTTTCAGCTCCTTATCAAAGACCCAGGTATTTTGGAAAGCAGAAAACCGATGACTGAACTGGGAGAGTTTTGTGCCAATGCAAGCTGTAAATCAAGTAACATCTGTGAGAAGAATGAATGGGACATTCACAGTACTTCCATGAGTTCCTGAAATGGTTCCTCCCACTTTGCAGCTTTATGATGAAATACTCTCGTCACTGCCCTTTGCAAATATGGCCTTACATTTAAAGCTGCCTGAATTTTTGGAGGAAAATTTTCTGTAGAAAGAATGCAATAATAATAATTATTATTATCATCACACCAAATTTACAATTCTGTAGGCATTACTTAATAACATTACTTTTAATTTGATGCATAGGTAAAAAAGGGTGCACAACTAGTCAAATACAAAAAATAACATAAATGTTCACCATAAGAGGGTGCTATAATATAGGCAACTGTACTTAACTTTACTGTACTGAGGAGGTTAGACTGACTTTTTATTCAGGAAATGATGGATGTTTATATTCTTTTACAACTGCAAGGCAAAAGAATACAGGCAGCAGAGGGAGAGATGCTGCCTGGGTGTAGTGAATGTAAGGACAGTAGTGTTAGCCCACAAGCCATTATGTTTACCACCCTAACTACACTGTACGCTGTGCCCTCCTCTTCTTGGCCACAATATGTGAGTTAATTTCACCCGGTAGATTTTGGTCTGACTGCATCATAATGTCATTGTGTGGATGTTGCATCTTTGGGATCAGGGGAATGTTACCTTTTAGCTAGTAGTGGATGATTTCACGTCTTTGCGGAAAACCTTACACTTTACCACAGCATCAAATTTAACTCAACAAAAAGGTGCTTTATGTGTAATTGAACTCTAATAACCCAGTCACCAAGCAGTAGTCTTGACCTTATACATCACTAGTCACACCAACACCAATGAATAATGCAGCTTATTAGTCAGAATAATTGGGAAAACAAAACAAAAAAGATGATGTTCTTCTAATTCATAAGTCAGAAAGAACACAGATGAATATGTATAAATGAAAAGTCATAAAGAATTCTTTTATTAAGAAAATCAGGGAATACACTGTTGAACTGCAACTTTTTTACTTGTAAAGCACAATGTCACACTGCATATTACCATTAGGCAGACTGCAAAAAAGATTAAAGTGTACACATTCCCTTTGGTGTTTTTTTCCCCCCTCAGGTCTATGAATGCTCTTTTCTCTTGAGTAGCTTTTTAAAAGCCAGCTTGAAATCATCATTAAAACTGGTGTAAAGCAGGGGGTTGATGAGAGAATTGATATAACCTAGCCAAGTCAGGAAGTCTGAGACAAGCTGAGAAGGCTGTAAAACATGCAGACCGACCAGAAGCTCCTTTAAAAAGAAAGGCAGCCAGCAGACTATGAACGCCCCAAGGATGAGGCCGAGGATTCGTGCTGCTTTCCTCTCACGTGAGGTACATATCTGGTTCTTCTCATCCTGACCATCCACGTCCTGTTTCGAAGGATGGGATACGTATGGTGGCACTGAGTTTGTCTGTAGCCAGCGTAGGATCAGAGTTTGACAAGTCTGACACACAAAATGTGTGGGAGACACGGCAATGGTCTACAGAGTTCTGACTGCCCATGCTGCGATTGCTGAGGTGCCGAGAAGAGCCACGCTTCTGGTAAAGTGTCTTGGCGGCATTGTAAATCCTGTAGTATAAGATAAGAATGATGATCATGGGGATGTAAAATGCCCCTAAAGTAGAATATATAGTGTATCCTAGATGGTCATGCTGTATGATGCACTGTTGGAGGCCGGAAGTGCTGGACCTCCGCCTCCAGAATAAGGGCGGCATGGATATGAAAACTGAGATGACCCAGACTATTCCCACCATGATGGCGGCACGCCGGGGTGACCTCTTGCGGGCATATTCGATAGCTTTGGTAATGGCCCAGTAACGGTCCAGGGCTATGACACAGAGGTGCAGGATGGAGCAGGTGCAGCAGGTCATGTCAACACTCAACCACACCTCACACACCACCTGACCCAGGGACCATGTCTCCATGGTGATGTAGAGGATGCTGATGGGCATCACAAGGAGCGCCACCAGAAAGTCTGTGACGGCCAGAGAACAGATGAGGTAGTTAGCAGGCAGGTGGAGCTTCTTGGTGGTGCAGATGGCAATGATGACAGCGCCATTGATGAACGCAGTTAGGAGGGTGAGGAGGCTGAGTACAACTACCACCGCTGCCATCCTGTCTGTGAACTGGACCGCCTGCCGGCTGCTGGCAGTTGGGCCGGTGCCGTTTGTGATGTTGGGTGTTGTGGTGCTCCACCCTGGGTAGATCTCCATGTCTAACCCTGGACCTGGACTGGCTGCTCCCTCCCTGGAATCACTTGTAGGGAGACAGTGCTCTCTCAAGGGTCAAAGATCAGTCTGAAACAACAAGAGAGGCAAATATATCAAACACAGTCAAAGCGCAAACTCCAGATCCTTCCTCCCTTCCACACAATGCATGCTGGGATGCTTCCAAACTACTGTGAAATGGAGGCACAAAGAACACACAAAGGCGTAGGCTGGAAGCTACTATGGACTGTAATGTGGTTGGTGTGTTCCTCAGGCAACATTACGAGGCTGATGCTGGTGTCTCACTGGTGGCAGAGAAAAGGCAGGTAGTGACATGATAATTAATATCCAAAAGAACAAAACAACAGTGAGATGAGAGGACCTCATACAGACAGTCACACATACAGTATCTGCAAAATAACAAGGATAATACAGTCATCATAAACAATAATATCAACAATATAATCACACCAAATCCAAAGAAAGACTTAGATACAATTAATTAAGATGATCAGCTTACACTTCTAAGTTTCCCATAAGCTACATTTTGAACTTTCTTAACTGTGGTGGTTACTTATTTTTACATTTTTAATGCAATGATAACTTATTCAACTTATTCCTGTGATGAAGACTTCAGTCATTTGTTTATTATTTCCATCATTAACCAAATACTGAAAACCAAGTACAGTTATCAACCAACAGCAGCACATTGAGCTGCAAAAGTTTCCTGCACTTTGACTTTTCAATAAACCTATTCTCCCTTTTTATGTCAAATATCAGGAGCACTTCCTTTGTTTTTCAGAACCAAGCAGCTGATTTTCAGCTCAAAGTTTTATTACATGGTTATCTTCAATCTCATCCGCCACCTTTCTAAACACAACACACAGCATACTGGTGTTGTATGGTGTTGTTGGCTTGCGGAGCCTTGATTTACTGCAAAAACACACAAAACTTACTATGATGGACTGGGTGAGCTGGAGCAGCTAAGTGGTGATTGCCACTGACAACAACAGCTCAGTGGCAGCTGCCACCACGGACATGGTTGACTACTGCTCCTGTAAAACCTCTCAACACACATCAGCTGAATCAATAATCACAGACAGGTGGGCCAGAGCAGTGGCATGCTGTGAATACAGCCAGATGCCCAGGAAAAACACGACGACAGGAGACTAATTTAGACACAGATACCTGGAATGAACTCTTTAACTGAGTTACCTTTGTGAATGGTTAGTTAGCAGTAGTAATTCCTCTGGGGATTTTCAGACAGTTCAATCAGTTAATTAGAAGAAGGAGGGGAATGATGTTGGGTGCTCAGAGATACACTGAGTGAATTTGCACAACACTTTAACTTTGTAAAATGGGACTAATAAATGATTGTTACTGACTGAGTGGAAAGGAAGCAGGTGCTTTTGCTCATTTATTGTTTATCCTTTTTTGAAATGTGTAGTCAAAAGTATTAGAGAGTGGTTGCATAAACTGCTCACAGCTACACTTTTGGTCTGGGTCTGCTTTTCTTGCTTAATGCTACAGAACACTATATTGTAGATAGATATTTTAGACAGTTTGTGTTTGTCCCTTTCCTGTTTCAACAGTGCCCTGTGATAGATTGGTGACTTGTACAGGATGTTCCCTGACTCTCACCCTGTAGCAGCTGGGATTAGCTCCCTGCAACCCTCAAAGGATAAGTTAATATATAGCTTATTGGTGGATGGATGGATGAATGTTTCAGCTTTCAGTATCCTTGTGCACAAAGCCAGCTTGATTGAAAATGGTTTTCTCATTATCCTTTGGGATGGAACACCAACTGTGAACCAGACTGGTTCATGCATCATCAGTGTTGACCTTGTTAAAGGTGCTGTAAGTATAAGATATGTCTTATGGCCAAACAACTCAAAGGGTCTCAAAGACTCCAGGTTCAGTTTTGTACATGCATTTCCTAAATAGTGTTGATTTGGTCAGCTATCTTTAGATTCAGTCTTGATCTTAGTCCTGAGATTAAAAAAAATAAATAAATACAAATTAGAGGGGCTATAGTCTTGTAGTCTTCAGCCCCAGCTGACACAGACTTAAGTAACATCACTTGAGGACATTTATCAGACTTCACACAGCTCACTCTGGAGACACCACAGCCTGTCCACAGCCTTTTTCCAATATGCAGTGGTGCTCCTAACACCTGGAGACACATGCTGATATGGTGTTATTAAACTGCCCTTTTCAGAAAAACATTTTCCCAACTCTTAGCCATTGTATATTTGAAAATATAACAACACTGTTACTCATATGCCAACTAATAGAGAGCCATAAATCAGATTCAAGGTCTAGATTAAAGGCTTTTTCAAGAATGATCTTAAAGCCTGATGTTGCACTCTGAACAAGATAAAAATTTACCAAGCAGGACCTGCAGCACCTTACCATGTGTGTGTCATGGTAAGGTTTCATTGCTTGGCCGAGAACTGAAAAAAAGCTGAATCCAAAATGAGTCATCAGTGACTTATCTCTCATAATACAGTTCAGCAGAAGAGGTTTGTGGAGGTGTGTGCTTCCTGCTGTTTCACTGCAATAGAGACTCTTGTTGTTATAGTTAAAGACATGGTCTGTGTCCCAAAGCTCTTTCATTCCTCCCCCTACAACTCGTCCTCCACCTCCAGTTCATGAGTTTGAGTTTGCAGAGACAGGATTGAATAAAGAGAAGGTAGTGATGTTGATCCATCATTATCATTTACATCATTAGACATTTGTAATTGATTAAGTATCATTGTCACTAACTGACAGTCGAGTGATATGAGCCATAAAAGCCAACTGAAGTCTCATGCGTGGCCCGCATGTTAATTTGAAGTTGCTAGTAATGTCATATAATGACCATTTTGATTAGACATTTGTGTGACATACTCTTGCCAGAATAGTGTAATGCTTTCTCTGCTAGGGAAGACTTCAAGAGGTAGGAAGGATACAAGAAAAAAGAATTCACAAAGATTTAGCAGAGGAGGGAGGAGATAATATGGGATGGTGATGGGAATCCCTGCTATGCAAGTCTAACCATTTGGCAGCCATCTTGGCAAGACCAAGCTGCACCCGCTGCCACCATCATTTGAAACTCCTGTAAAACTTGGCCTGATTTGTGTCCCGGTTCAGAGGACAACTGGCTGTTTCGGGGAAGGGGTGGGATGTGTCATACAACAACATATGGACTATTCTAGTCAAGATTCTCCAAGTGGTTTGTCTCCTCCCTTATGATGTCTCTGACACAGGTAAGTGCAAGAGGTTGACCAATTAATTGGTTTTGTCGAATTGGCACCAGTAGGACATTTTATTTTCTCAGTGGAACTTTGGCCCATGGCTGTGCTGTCTCCACCAGTCACGTGGGGTCATCCATAACAGTTTTGCCTGATGGCTCCATTCATGAGATCATTTATATTTAAACAGAAGGTAACTTTATTAATTAGGGCTGGGCACTCAAGTCAGTGTGCTGCCATAAATTATGTTTGTCAGTGTAAACTACATAAGAGAGGTTTTTTTTCAGAGGGTAATTCTCCACTCCATGAAAAAAAAACCGCCAATGCATTATTCTGGTGATAGGGTTAGAAATAGTGTGCTAAAACTTTTCAGTCCCAGGGTAAACATAGCTGACTTTATAGCAAGGCTGACAAATAGCATGTCTGACCTGTTTTTAGTTTATTTCTCCAAACAAATGTTCTGTCTTGAATATATAATGCAACACAATCAGCTCTTTGTCCATGATACAATACAGTCAGACAGGAAGGAAAAGGAATTATTCACTGTTACTCTACATATCAATTTGGTGTTCTTTCATCCAAATAATCCAACCACTTAATTATCCATTTTTGGGATGAAATCACACACCTTAGGGTGCTCCTTACCCCAGAAATATGCATGAATATTAATGGTTTGTAGGAGTGGCATTTAAGAATGTAATGGGATGTGCAATAGAAGTAATCCTAGCCAGTGCAGAATAGAGTATTGCCCAATGTAAATTTTGTAATCCACCAAATCACTCTTCAGAATAAACTCAGAGTGACAAAAAACTGATTTATTAAAAATGGTGTATGCAAAGTAGCCAGCTAGGCTACTGCAGAACTAAAACATGTCATGCATGATACCACAATCTGAGACTGTGGTGGTAACAGGGTAATTCACTTTTTAAAAGATTATGGTAGATTCTTTGATGCTAATTGCCTTGTGTCTGCTGAATTATACAGTGTTTTGCATTTTTATCCCAAATACAGGCCCAAAGTCTCTGTGATAATAACATTTACTTACAACTTTAGGAAACTTAATCTGAAAGGTTCAAGGTTATTTCATATTTACAACTTAAATCATTCATGTAGAATTTAGGTCCTAAAAGTTAAAATTAAAAATAAAGTATTAGCTATTAGCTTTTTCCTGCTTCAAACTATTGTTATTATATCATCTTTTAAAAATTCACCATCGACCTCTAGTCAGTGCTGTCAGTGAGACTGCATCATGAAGCAATATTTCTTGTATAAGAAATATTGCTGTATATTGTATATGTTGCTGTATATGTTGTATATTAAAATAACATTCACTTTGTATGGCTCAGTGATTGTTTTCCTCTAAACAACTGCAAGCAAAACATAATTAATATCATAAATGTGGGTGGACAATCCCTCCTCCTGGCCAGGCCGTAACCTCTCCTCTGTCATGGACACAGCTAGTCCCATGTGACAAGCAGTGCTCCAGAAACCACACATCCTAAGGAAGAGCCATACAGTAGTGGACCTATGGCTGAAATACTCACCTCTCTTAGGAAGCAGACAGAGATGTAAACTTTAAAACTGACAAACATCCGAACAACACTTTTTATTCCAGCCAAAGTGCCAAGAGGCTCTTGCTAAGTACGGAAGTCGTAAAGTAATTACAGAGGCCTTCTGTTGTGGCTCTTAGGGTGGCTGTTACTCTCTGCACATTTTTGGATGGTCCAAGATGAAATTTCACACTTGTGAGAGAAATGTGATGAAATCTTTGGTCACCAATCAAAAGCAGTAGTCCTGGATTACAATGTTGATTGATTTAAACTGAGCATAGCATATCTCAACATGATGCAGAATACTACAGCTGATGCTACATTGTTAACAGATTTTCTACAAGGTGTGATCAAAAAGCTCTGAGAGTGTTCCTGTTGCAAAGAGCACGACACAGTGTGGTACAGTAATATGTATGCAGCAGGTGCAAGTTTTAACTTTCATGAATCAGTATTCTGTGTCACATCACACCATCAATATCTGTATCTGTGTTAGGTGTGGTCACAGCATTCTCAATGACAACTGGTCATCAATTTCAAAAGTGCTTAGCAAATATGGATTATATATAGCAACTACAGCTACTCAGATGTTAAATTAACTGTAGATCCCCATCTATTCATCTCTATTCATCTATGCATCTATTCATTTTTGACCTAGGTGGCAGAATGTGTAAATATGAGAACTGAAAATAAACAAAATTAAATGCATTTTAAAATAAAGCCCACAGTGGGAGTGGGAACTAACAGTGGATCATGACCATCTTTCTCTGATAGTGGATATTGTTTCCCATAGCAACAGAAATAATGCAGATGCTGAGACATCAGTCTTAAGAGCAGTAGTGACAAGGGCTGCATGATTCTGGAAAAATGAGAATCAGGATAATCTTACTTAGAACTGAGATCAGGATTCTCTCAATTTTTTTCATTATAAATGATTTACTGCACTCACTTACCTGATACAGAAGGAAACACAACAAAAAATAGTATAGACATTATAGAACTGGAGTTGTGTCTGACGTCTTCTTTGACTTTGACACAAGGCCACCACATTCACTTTGGTTTCATGAATCTAACAGTGAACATAAAAACTATTAAGCTCAGTCTCTTGTCTTCTCATACACAACCTTTTTTTTCTGTGTTTTCTTTTTCACACTGTCATTTGCCAGTGTCTCTCACTGGGTTTATTTTCCTTACTGCCAGGTTTTACAGCTCTGTATCACATGGTGTAATGCTGCACTGTCATTTGGTGAGGGAGAAAGTAGCAGTGCTTGTTTTGATGCAACTGGATGTCCCTACTGAAAATGCAGAAGAATTACTGTCATTTAGCAATGAGATTGCATAGAGGTATGAATCAAAGTCATAATCAAAACTGGTGTTTATCAGCTTGGAGGAGGCACCTTAGACGCCTTCAAAGTCATGACTGACTGGAAAATGTTGAACACACAAGTTGCGACAGTTAATGAGAACAGAACACTTGAATGTGAGTCAGCTCATGCTATCAGCGACATGATCGATCTTCCGAGGTTACTGAGCCAATAACTGCCAACTCCCCTTTTGTCCTCTAGTTTCTGTTCAAGTCCACCAACAACAACACAGAGAGTTTATATTTCAAAATGTCTAACTCTGAGGCTTACCTTAAATCTCAGTGTTTAAACCATTTTCTTTTTTATCTATTTGCTTGTGAAATGCTGATAATTTTAGATCATTTTCCTTGTAGACCATTACGGGTAGTGACTGGTTTCACCCTTAGAGCAACCAAAAACACACAGCAGAAAAAGAAACTCATTTCAAATTGAGTTTCAGGAAATTTGATATGGATACACAGTACATGATCCAATAAGGATGAATATTAGTGTTTTGGTCAACTCCCAGAGTTTTTTTCTAAACCAGTGCACACTCACTGTTGTTAGCAGTATGGGTGTGACAGTTTTCTTTCACTTTGTATTTTCTATGTCACTGAGTTACAGATATAGCTGCTTGTCTCTCAGGTCACTGCAGACAAATCATGGAGCAATACTTGAAGGACTTCAGCTCTAAATTAGTTGCAGAGCAGCTAGTCACACCTGGGGAGCCCTCCAGTGAGGGCCATTACTCAGCTGTCATCTCATCTAGAAAATGGATGACCTTTCCAGAGTGGAGATTGCAGGGGTGATTTTGCGTCATCATGAAAAAGCCAGCATTCCGGCATATCTGCAATTTAGGCATCAGGACACCACTCAGCCCACATGCAGACAGTCTACCCTGACCTCTAAAAGATCTAATTCCATCTTTTAAATTCATTGACTGAATTTCACTACACTCTGTGGTGAAGTGACAATCCTAAACACATTACTAGAGGACAAAGGAGAAATTAATGCAGAGCGGGAGAGAGCGAGAAAAATGGAGGATAAAGTCAGACAGGGTGCTCTCACTTAACAGTATGATGGAGTGGTGAAATGACAGGAAAGAAAAAGTGGATTGACACATTAAAATAGATGAAAGGATGGGTCATGTGTAGGCCCATTTCATTTCACATCATATTAGATATTTTGACAAGCAGGTCTTACTGACACTCCATCTTATATAGAGCAAGCTCGAGGCACAGTGGCTCACAAGACAAAACTACTCTGCTCAATATGAATGGACAGGCAAGAAATCACATGGCAAAGTGGACAGGGGGAGATCTCTTTTCAAAAGGATTCAAAAGGAAGTATTGCACTAAAAATGGCTACTTGTCCACAAGAGATATTAAAATCTCAAGGGTGGGCTGAATGAAGCAGCTCTCCAGAGGATAAACTGTTTAGCATTCTTCTAATGCCACCTCCAGGAGAAAATCCCAGCGTTCCATACAAATATAACTTATTATATCATAAATATAGGCATATCATAATTGCTATAACATGTGTTAAGCACATTCATGCTTCCAACCATTTGAATGACCCCACGACCTGCCTCTATAGTCTCACCCTCAGCCAAACACTTTTAGGCCCCTTCTTTTACATCCCACCTTGTAAAGTTCTAAGAACAGCAAAAATCCTCAGTATATTCTATATTCTGTCTGACAACATAATAGCATTCACAAATTTATTCCATATACACATCAAGCTTTCAAACTTTATTTTGCACTACCTCAAAAGGTAAGCAGTGTTAATGGTGCCCTACATTTACATCAATATCTATATAACTACCCATCAACTTAATCTCTTCATTCTTAAGTGTTTATTAAGTTATCACCTATGCATACAGATATACAGATCCTTCACTTTATTGCGTTTATTTCATTATAATTGTAGTTTTAATTTTGCTTTATAAATGATTCTATTTACAAGTATTCAGCTTATTCAACTTTGAGTCAACATTTACATACTTCTTGAGTAAGTTTCTACAGGCTTTGCAGCACCGCGATTTTCATTCTTCCTGGCAGACCCTCTGAAACTCAGAAAAGTCAGATTACATGGAAAGTGTCTGAACTGCCATGATCTGTTTGATCTGAATGCTGTAAAACCTTTAGTAAACTGAGTCTATTTTTCTCATGGTGGATTTCTAAATTTGACTCCCTGGTTCATCATATTGCTGTCTGGGGATGAGGACCCTGCTGAGAGCTCCAGGCATAGGCTAATATCACACACTCAGTCATTTGTCATTCATTGACTGATGCATGCTTTCAGGATGTAATTCACACTGTGATGGATGGTCGATGCATAGAGCATAGACAGTCCAAAATAAATCCACTTTTTATTTTCAGTTAAGTAGCAACTTCAAGAGATCCTTTGTTTTCTTACTTTCATTTTAGCGTCATGTTAAACACTCGATCGATTTGTTTTCACTTGAACAGTGAGTGAGATATTGTGACATGTTTTCACTTTCATTTAGTTGCTATTGGTGTAACAGCAAAATGAGCATCTTACTTCGATTTATGCATAACTATGTTTCTGTTTTGAACAGCACAAACAGATATGATACATTGACACCATCAATAACAGCAATGCACATGAGCATTTAACTGAGAGAGAGAGAGAGAGAGAGAGAGAAGAGAGAGAGACAGTTTTTACTGCTCAGAAGCATAAATGTGTCTTTCCTGCTGTTCTTAACTGTTTGCTGTTGCAGTGTTCCCTCTGTTGTTTGATGTAACCATGGATGCTTATGAGAAATATCTTTTTTATTTATGAATTTGGTTCCACAGCCATCTTTTGTTTTGGCCCAGCATACAGCAGTGGTGAAGTGAGCTTGGCATAAAGACTGGAAATGGGGAGACACAGTAAAAGTTAAAAAACACATCTACCAATGCATCTAAAGCTCACTAATTAACATGCATCTTGGTTGTTGAGTCCATACACAGACAGAAATGTAAAATCTAAAATGTAAAATGTTTCTGGTATTAGGGGAGTTATGTGCTAAAAATATTTCTTGCCAGCAGCACTTAGTCCTGTCATCTCAATGAGGATGTTCTGATTCTGTTAGTCAAAGAAGGAAATTTGTTTTCACAACCTAATGCACATTTAACTATAAGAACCATGGCAAAGTCATATTCACCCTCATCATGTGAGGACCCACTGGGAATATTACATTATGACACTTTGCTGACAGGGAATACAATGGCATAAATTTAGACATGTTGTGTTGGAACGTGGTCAAAGCTTAAAGCAGTGTGTCTCTATTCCTGATTTTGACTTGAACCACATTTGTAAATCACTATGTACTAACACCACAAAAAACTAAGCAACCAAAGCAACCATCAAAGTTTCAAAGCTTTCACCCCTCCAGGTGCCGAAATTTACGATTCATGTAAAAGTAACAATTAAATTAAGAACAGTCTCTGATCCAGTACATCATGACACAAATAACTCCAACACTGGCACAGCAACATTTCACCCATGTACTGTGCCTTTACTTGTATGGTATTACAGACAGTAATCAGCCATGTCAGTATTGTAAGATTTACTGTGGCGCAGGATCATGACACAAAACAGTTCCTGCTGTTTCATTTGCATAGTTGATTTGTTAACTAGTGAGCGTCTCAGTCTGACAGCTCCATAACTGCTGCTTTTTGACTTTCTAGACAATTAAATTAGTAAAGGAACTAGTACATCCAGTAAAGAGAGTGACTCATGGTAAGTGAGCAGGAATTAAAGAATTACAGTATATTGCTGATGTGGAGGAGGATAGGGAGCATGCAAGGCCATTGCCTGGCTCTGTACAATGCAGTATTTAATAGCATCTTTCAAAGAAAAGTACAGCATTGATTTGTTGTCCTTGATTGCAAAGACAGAAAGACAGGTAGTCCTGTGGCCAAATCCCGTCTGTTGGAAACATGACATCACTCAAACAATTTCTCAGGCACGTGCTCGTCTGATTATCCACTGACAGAGCGGTTTAGCTCACACTGAAGCACCAGCCTACGGGCCTGGCGAGATTCTTAGACTTAGACAGACTTTTATTGTCATTCAGTATGCAGCAAGTGTATACAGAACAAAATTTTCGTTTGCATAGGCCTCAGTTTTTTACAGTTTCAGTGCAATGTAAATGTTTGTGCAAAAAATTCTGCATGTTCTGTCCAGGTGCTCTGGTTGCCTCCCATAGTCCAAAGACATACAGGTTAACTGGCAAGTTTAAATTGCCTCCAAGTGTGAATGTGTCTGTCTCAGCCCTGTAGTAGACAACCCTTAAAGATATGCAGGTATGGCTAGTGGCTCGACTATCAATATAATCCAGTCCCTCGTGTGCAAAAGTATGACATTTGTTATGCTAGTGGCCACACTGACACCAGGATACCTTCTGATAGATATGACAACTGTGGCTTAAATCATTTGAAATGTGGTTGAGATGGATACTATTTTCGTCATGGCCTTCATTATAATAATTTACATCAGGGTGGCCATGTAACTCAATCAAAAAATACAAAAAAAGCCTCCATCATGAAAGTGTCTTCAAAGTAGAAAACAAAGTTTGTCTTATTACAATGAGTCAATAAAAGTTGATTTAAAATAATTGTGATGATTGACAGGATATGTATAAATAGCTTCATCTTTATTGTTGAAAATGACCATTAGATATACTTGAAGTGTCTTTAAATTGTTGTTTGTCTGAACCATAAGGATCAAAACACAAAGAACTCAACTTACAAAGATATACGACTAAGTGTTTGAGAAGCTGGAACCAGGCAATGTTTGGAATTTTTGATTAAAAACTTACTGAAACAACTAATCAGTTATCTAAGTTGCAGATTATTTTTGTTCATCAACTACTCTGTCATCATTTAAGCTCTCTTCAACCAAACTTTCATAGTCCTATATTCCACATCTTAAAAACAAAAGTTAACAGAACTACCATTTTATTATGAATGACAGATTGAGAATCTAGGTATGGACTAACTAATATTTGTTGAAGCAAGAGTTGCTTTGTTGGCATAACTTCAATTATTTCTTTAAAAGCTGACCAAGTCTTAAAAATTTGCAATTGCAAATTAGGATTTTTACAGTGAAATGGTTTGTCTCATACTTCCCTCGCAACAGGAACATCTGTCTTGATTGGCAATTATTTGTTGTCTGTCTTGTGGGGTCCCAAGGCTCCATCAATTTAATTTCCCTGAGGGAGTCATCCCAAAGAGATCAATAAAGTCAAGTCTAAGTCTTTGGTTCTCCACTGTTCTCCATTTTATTTGTTGCCCTTGGGTCACATCACTAGCCAATAACACCTTTGTTACTATTTTTATGCATGCATATCTCTTTTAATCCTAAAATTGAATCTTCATAACCATATTCATAATATGATGAAACGGATTGACCAAAGCCTATGGCAACTGAATGATGACAAAGCTGAAATATAATTTCTCCTAATCTTATTATTGAAACAGTCATCTTTCCCTGGGCTCCTTATTTGACTCATGTCTTTGTTGTTTTAACACTGACATCACAATACTGGTTCAGAAATGCATGAATTAGTGATTCAGATCCATCCTTTCACCTTTAGGACTGAAAAGTCTATGCCTTTCTAACCTTGTGGTTAGACTACTTTTTTCTACTACTACTACTTTTTACTACTTCTCTGACTTATCCCAGTCATTATTAATCAGCTCCAATTTATTCAAAGGTCTGTTGCCAGACTTCTCAAAAACACCAAACGGCTTATATTAACTTCACTACACCACCTTGCAGTTTAATTCAGAATCAATCTAAAGATTCAATTTATTACCTATCAGGCATTGCATGGCAAAGGCTTGTAGCCTCTAATTAGATCATCAATCATTGTTTTTAGTAGGCTACACTTTCATTCTTAGAATTACCTCATTAACCCTTTTTTCATCTCATTTTCATTGGCCCCATGCACCAAAATGCCTTGTACACCTGTGCTTGCTGAGTGGAGTTTGTAATCTTATTATATATTAAGCAGCTGCACATACAGCATGTCCTGAGTGGGTCACTGTATTGCAACATTAAACTGTACATTGGAATGTCCTATCCTTAACTCAGGGTTTCAAACACGTGAGTCTGGGTATCTTTACTGCATGCCATTCTCCATCTGTCCTACTTCTGCCATTTTCTGTCAGTGCTGTCTATCACTGTCTAATAAAGTCAAAAATGCCCCAAAATACTGGATATTACTACACACAGAAAATATGGTGACCTTTTAATCTCTCCACAGTCATAAATTTGCCTGCTTGTAGCTGTATATTAGGTCTGCTGTATGTTCACATGTCACTCTGAACGTCCCAGACAACATTACTTTGCCACTTGAAAAAACCAGGCTGCACTTTGCTCTGTATTTGCTAAGACATTCTCATGAAGCATCACTGTGTCTTGAGTCGAATAAAGGTTTTAATGTGAGTAATGTGACAGGCTGAGGGGATGGTGATAGTGGCTGATTTATATTCCATTCTTCCCAGCTCTTTTGCATATAACGTGCTGCACTGTTGGGTAAGCTCTGATGGCACACATGCAAGGACGGCAAGAGTGACATACGTTTGCCCTTCCTCTTCCCAACCCTGAAACAGTCTGCAAATACCTTGGTGCAGTGCTTTGAAATATGTTCACACACAAACAAGATAGAGGGTTACTGTGAGTCAGAGCTTGTCAGATTATAAAAATAATAGCTCTACTTTTATCTCATCTATAATTTTCTTTTGCCCCTTATTTGGCTTCCTCCTCTCTGTCCCTCTTCTACATTTTCATTTCTGCAAAAGTAATTGAAAGTCAATCCAACAGTAACACCATGTTTATGCCATGGTTATACCAAATATCCAAATTTTATTAAATAGTCCTTTTCAAGAGCCTTCTTTAAATCATATCAGCCCCTTTCTAAATATACTCTGTCCCTTGTTGCTTCTCTCTGCTAACCCCCACAGCCTATGAAGGTGTAGACAGCCATCCACTTTACACATGGCATTCACGGTCACTTCTTTTGCTTTAATGGTGGGGTAAAAAGGCTGAAACAGTTGAGCTGCATGAAGGCAAGCAGGCACAGAGTTTGTTCAGAAATATTCACTCAGCTACTTTGTATAGATATATGTGTTTTTTCTTTTCTGTTTCACAGATTTAAGAGGTGTGCATGGTGACTCCTACAAGCTGCTGTGAACTGTGATTACCCATAACACTCATTTCAATATATTATTATTTCAGAGAAGTTTAGATCTTCAGAAATATAATGAGAGGCCACGTTGAAGGCTTTTGCAGTGTTTTAGTAGTAGAGCTTTCTGTAAAACTGTTTATATACAAGAACCAATCTGACATGAGAGCAACTAATGTAATGATATTAAAAGCAAGTGATTATTGTTGGCCCTAAAAATCGACATTAGAGCAATCCTACAAACGGTACAATGTGGTGTAAGTAAACTAAACTGTGCAATCACTCAATCTATGGTTCTTATACTTGAAGACTCATCTGAGTGAACCTACCTGTTTTCGGGCAGCGCCGCTCTTCTGCATGAATTGTGCATTCACTGCTGTTTAGAAAAGGTATTGAATCCTATGCTTTATGTTTGGATCATCACTCCTTGTCTGCACAATTCCTCCAAATTAAATGACAGAATATGTTGTTTGGATCTAGACCAACACAAAAAAGCACTTTCTGCTCTGATGTCCCTGTATGCCGGACTGTGTTTTTGTCTTCTTTGTCCTCTTTTGTGATCCTGTACAACACCCACTTCTTTGAGATGCTTCTGCACCACGAATGGAGTTCGTGTGTTAAATTCAAGTGATTCAGCATGATTTGGAAAGGCACACCCTTGTCTATATAAGGTTTCACAGGTGGAAAGGGACACAGGGACAGCGAGACGGGTCAGAATCAGGGAAAGGGTGAATGCAGCCGACATAATTTAAGTGTGCAGAGTGAACAAGTCTGAATAGTTTCAGAAGGCACTGTACATTATCTTTCCTCCTCCTCATGGAGTAACCGTGCCAGTAAACAGTGTGTGGATATATCCACTCACTGTCTGATGTGAGGGAGGTAAATTGAGCTGTGAAGATGATCAGACTTTTGCGTTGCTCATACTTCATAAACAAGATTCATTCATACATTTGTGTTAGCTTCCTCTGGTAACTGACAAAAACACCAGAAGCAAACAGCTTCAGATGCATCACCATCTCCAGACTGGAGGGCTGAGTCTAATTTACATGTAGTCAAGAAAACAATTAATGACTCCAATGCAATTTTCAATGTCACAAGCCCCCACCCGTGGGTGAAGACTTTAAATCATGACCTCAATATTTCTAAAATCCTGGGTACAGACCTGGCTGAAACTATTGATTATTTTTATTACTGATTAATCTGCCAATTAATTTGTCAGATTACAATAAATATCAAATTGACTTCTTAAAAATGCTTTTTTGTTATTAAAACTTAGTCATTCAAATTAGCAGAGGAAGCTAAATAAGCAGAAATGCAGTATTACAGTACTTATAGGTGAGGGGCTATTCATAAAATGATTATCTTATAGTACATTGATATAAGATATTAGCTGATTTAAGTTTTAGTTTTCCTAAAACCTAGAGAATATGAACTGACTGTGGCTCCTGCATCCATAGAACAAAACACCGGGTTAGTAAGGGGCAGCTGCTGGAGGGACTGTTTTCATGAATTACAGTGGAGCAGCAGCAGGCTATGTGCTGACAGACAGGGGGGCACCTGTGGCAACGCAAACGCATCCCACTCCACTATATTTTCCCATTCACTTCAAGTTTTGTTCACTTACCATTATTGTTTTATCACCAAGCCTCCGTCTCTCATCTTCTCCAAAGCCGCGTGTTTTAAGTAAGAATCAAAAACAGATGTGAGGTCTGTCATTCGCTCCTGTTGCACAGAGCAGCAGCGTTTTCTTCACATGATGCACATAAAAAAAAAGAAAGAAAGAAAGAAAGAAAGAAAGAAAGAAAGAAAGAAAAACCTTGATGCTCGCGTGTTAATCCGCGGAACGCCCGGTCGCCTGTGGAGGGCGAACAGGAGAACTTGAAGAGCCAGTTTCCTCCATCACTCTGTCGCTGTTGTTCCTCTCCTCTTCTGTCGAGACTGTCGTCACACTCTCCTGATGCCTTCGGGTCCTGTCGGAAATAATGAAATTACTCACGCACATATATGATTACTTTGTTTTACACAGTAAATATCAGTTGTAATTTACTATGTAATGCTCTGCATGTCATAATGCTATATTTGTTCATTAATACGCACATAATGTTATGCCGACAATTTCCCCCTCTACTCCTCTGCAGAGCAAACACGTCTGTGCCAGGATCAGAGCCACAACTTCTGTGGTCAGGGTCCAAGGCACAGACTGTTTGGTACCCAGCCACCAAAAGTGTTGCCAGATATCACAGAGCACAGAGGAAATCAGCTTCTCAGTGGCTTTGAAACATTTTTTTCTTTATACAAACAGTATACTGTATTATTACACACACACACACACACACACACACACACACATAGCTAGCACTCACTCCTGCAGTGACATTAATGTGTTAAAGTGCAGCAGCCAAAGGACCACACACAGTCACACACCTGGCAGAAGCAGCAACATCTCCTCCTTTATAAGTTGCAGACATATGCCAAATGGGCTTCATCATCAGGCCAATGTAAACATCTCACCTGTGGTGACTGCATGCAACGTTTCACTAGAGTTAACTGAATTTTGTCCGTTCTGTTTCACAGAAAGTATGGAGGAGATTCTGTTTGTATATCACTACTGATGATTTCATTTCAGCTGAGAAGAGTGATATAACTTTACAGTCTGCCATGCATGTAACTGTCTGTAGGACAGTTTATTTTAGAAATATGACACTGGTTCACTACACACAGTCCAAGATTTGATTATGAAGTGGAAGTGGAAAATCCCACTCCTGTGAACTGTCCATTAGACCCCCTGTATAAACAATGTGTGTTCTGTGTCCAGTTTGTGAAATGTTGCTGTTGCCAGGTTATTTTAGGGCTGGCAGCTCAGGTTGACATGTTCAAATAGCCTGTTTTGTCCAGCCAACAGCCCAAAACTCAAAGTCTCAGTTTAACATAAAAAAGCAGCAAATATTCCCAGCTGAGAAACTGGAAAGAGTACTCTCTCTTTTTTTGTCATTTTTATTTGAAAATGACTTTTGATGATAATTATTATTATCAGAATTGTTGCAGATGGATTTTCTGTCCATTAACTGATTAATTACTGTTGAATAAAGACGATTTTATTCATCAGTAATTAATCAGAATGAATAATATTCTACTAACTCTATGAATTTAGATTTTTTTTCCATTGTGTTCATTAATGTAACTGTTCAGTTCCACACTAGTGTATTCTATCTGTTTTTCAGTGCATAACAATTATCGCACGCACACACACACACACACACACACACACACACACACACACACATTTTAATTAACAAACTATTGTCCACTTTGAATCTTGATGCTGGCATGGTGAAATGGGTGTTGGATTTTTTAACTTGCAGACACCAGGTAGTCAGGGCTAATGGTGCTTTATCCCAGAAGCGGCCGTCTTCCACAGGCTCACTACAGGAGTGTGTCCTGTCGCCCTTATTGTATACTCTTTATACAGACAATTGTAGGAGTAATCACAATGACAGGCATCTCCTGAAGTCTGCAGACAACACAGTTTTAATCAGTCTGCTCCAGGATGGAGAAGTCAATCATGGGCTGGTCCTGAATGACTTTGTGGAGTGGTGTGAAGACCACTTTCTGAAGTTACTAAACTAAAGATATGCCCATTGACTTTAGAAAAACCTCCCACTCAAACCCCCCAACTATTATTAAGGGCTCACATGTTGAGACAGTGGAGTACTACAAATACCTGGGAACAGTGATAAAAAATTGAATCATGACCTCAACATGTCTGCAATCTGCAAAAAGGGCCTACAAAGACTTTCCTTTCTGCACAGATGGAATACTTTTAACGTGGACAAGACACAGATGGTTTTATTTTATACATCTTCTCTTGAATCCATTATTATGCCCACCTGGCATGAGTATCCTGTATTATCTCTTGGTATGGGAACCTCACAGTGGAGAACAAAAATTGTCTGTCTAACACTGTTAAAGTTGCCAGCAAGATAATTGGCACAGAGCAGCCTTCCTTTGGCAGTTATTTATGACAGACAAGTTTTTCAGAAAGCGCAGTTGATCTTGGCCAGCCCTGATCATCCACTCCTGGAAGAATTCTCTTCTCCCCTCTAGGCGCAGATACAGATTCCCCAGAGTTAAAAGCAACAGGTTAAAATTTTCCTTTGTTCTTAGTGCAATAAATGTGCTTCATTTGCACTTGACCTGACTGCGCTGCTGTTTTTAGCAGCATAATATGAGGGCTTGCACAGAAAGATTTTATTCTTTCATCCTTATGGTTGTTTTTACTGTTGTGAGTGTCCTATATCCTTTGGTGTGTTATGTTGCATCTATGTCTTTCTTTTACCTATTGCAAATCAATTTTTCCCCTTGAGGGACAATAAAGATCTGAACTGAACTGAAAGATCTGAACACACAGACACACAAACAAAAACAACAACAACAAAAAACAAACAAACAAAAAAACACAGGGGACATGACGCCAGCATCTTCAGAAGCAAAACCCACAAACTAATGGTGGTAAACTGTGGTTTTAAATGATGATCTTGCTTAAGGAGCATTTTCCTTCAAGCTCAGGATAAGTTGAAAGATATCTATTGTTTATTTGTCAAATAAAGATTTTTTTTTTTTCACTGAGGGTCTGTTTTATTACAAGTTATTTCAAATGCATGAATGTCTGACTGGTCCTGTGATGGCCAATAAAAAATTGCATCTCAAGGAAACACACGTGTTGCCGAACATCACAAGCAAGTTTTCATTTCTGTACAACTTTTGTTTATCAAATAATTGTGGGGATAGTATGAATGGCCTGTTGACAAAGCCATTCCATACATCTGGGGGACATTCAATAGATGAGACATTTTAAAAAGTAAATGAAAAGAAGAAAAAAAAAAGTCAGATTTGTAGTGTAAAAGCAGCAGAGGCAGAGATATCTTGACTTAGAGTACCCTGTATTGGTCAAGCTCCAAAAATACTAGATGACACATTTCATATTTTAATGTAGCATGATAGAATCTTTCATTAGACTGTTACTCCTTGGTAAACAGACATGTCTTTTATATGCTGGTTTTCAGGCTTGTCAACATGGATAAAAATTTAAGAATAATGAATCTAAATGTGAGATATGAAATGAAACATATTCAAACCCACTGATGACAACATAGTGCCACCAACCAATAATGTTGGACATCCTCTGAGCCCAAGAGGCCTGATAACAATATTTTTGATGAAGCCCAGCTTATTGCCTGAGAGCAGAGGACTGAAAGTCAGTTAGTATGGGGTGTCATCTGGTGACTTCTAGCGACTCTTTAGCAGCCAGGACCAACTATCTATGAAGATAGTTGCTACTGTTGCCATCTGTCAGCATCTTGGCCGGTCTTCATCTTATCACAAAGTCAACATTGCCAAATTCCACACAGCTGACAAAAAACAAAACTCATCATGGACAAAGGAACACACAAGATAAACATGTCACGTTTTGTAAAGCACCATGAAAATGAGGAAATTTGTGATCCAAGAACTCTTAAGGTTATTGATAGAATTTGGTAGCTAAACAAGAAGGGAAATTTGGCGCTCTCTGTTAAAGCTGCAAATGGTAATTGTAACACTTACAATCAGATAACAAATATTCTGCAGGAGTCATAAGGAGGAGTCACAGAAAAGTGCTTTTCCAGAGGTAAGCGATCAGAATCATCATACAGCTAGGCCTGTTGTTGCCTGGTGTTGGTCCATAAAGACCTGTCACATAATTAGAGCAGGAGAGCAGTATCCAGTTCCATTTGTGTCCTTAAATATGCTGCTGGAAGCTGGGTGACATACTGACCACTTCTACTAGCTAATTTGTAACATGCTAATGTTGCAATACCCCATCAGCCACTTGCTAGCTGCCAGTTAGTAAATTACCTAGCTTGGTTGGTAACTTGACAATAAGTTAACATAGTTCATTCAAGAGAGAAGTTTGTTTCAACTGCTGTCATGACTGTGTAAAGTGCATAATGCTTTATGGCACCACATCATACAAAAAAGAAGCTAGCGCGGTAGTTCTTGCTTTCATTTATCATCCCCTTTGTTGCATAAATGCAAATAATCATTGGAAAATCCAATTTACACTTGTTGAATAGGGCACCAACGTCCATTTTGTGACAGAAATCGGGGATATGAATTTTGATCAATATTTTGCATTAATATCCACACCATACATTTTAATCAGTCTGATACCTAAGATCATGATTTCTCGATCGAGGGTTTCCGATTCACCATTGCAAAGAAACACACAAAACTGCTGGGTCTACAGGTGCATTTACAATTTATTGATTACTAAAGTGAATATAGTATATAGAGTGAAAATGTGAAATAAAAATAAAACAGAAGTGTGAGTATGATCAAACTAGCATGGTGAACTAACAGTAGGTAAAATAAGCAGAGTGATCTGGTGGAAGCAAATCATTTTGTCTGTAACTATAATCTATTTGTACAGAATTTTGAGATGTCTATCGATGGCAGAATTTTGAGTTTATTTATTTTATCATCAACCCTTGTCATGAGCAGAATGTTAAGACTGGCCAACTGTGAGTCGTGGCAGCCGCAGGCTTGGCTGGAATCCAGGCGGCTGAGGTTGTGGTGGTAACCATGGAAACGCAGGATCCAGGTGGATTCTACTGGAGGCCGTGTCTCTGGTTAACACGGTGACAGATTCTGCCGGTCTCTCAGCAGTTCAGCTTTAGTTGAGTTTACTCACAGACTTTCTGTCTTGGCAAACTGAGTTTCTTGCAGGTGTCTTTACCGGCGGTGGTGTATCTACGGACCTCTCTTGCGGATTGAAGAAAAATAAGCTCTTACTTAGCCTACGTAACGTTTGCTGGATAACTTCAGAGGAGGCTGGTGTCGGCCAGATGACTCTAAAACTGTCAAATATCCCCACAATAAAAACGCAGGATTATCTAAAATTTTAAAAAAGCATTCAGATACTTTTGTTCCTTTGGCTTAACTTGACTGAGTGTAAGGATGATCAAACTAGCATGGTGAACTAACAGCAGGTAAAATGAGCAGAGTGATCTGGTGGAAGAAAAATACTTCTAGTCTCTCTCTAGAGACTTTCTGTCTCGGCAGACTTAGTTTCTTGCAGGTTTCTCTGCAGGCGGTTGTGTAATCTGCGGGCCTCTTTTTTGCGGGTTAAGGAAAAATAAGCTCTCACATAGTCTACTTAATGTTTGCTGGATAACTTTAGAGGAGACTGGTGTCGGCCAGACGACTCTAAAAGTGTCAAAAATCTTCACGATTAAAACCCAGGGTTATCAAAAATAAGTTCTAAGTATTCAGATACTTTTGTTCCTTTGGCTTAACTTGAAGTTTCGTGGCTTGAAAAATAGAGAAAGTCACTTATGCCTATAGATAAAAGAAAAAGTTACTTGCGGAGCACGTGGTGGAAAGAGAACAAAGGAACAGAAAAAATTAAAGTGCGATGGTAAGTGGCTGTGTAGCTTGGAGCTGTGTAGCTTGATTTCAACCAAAGGAATTGTCTTTTGTGCGCGAGTTTTTATTCTCTTGAGGATAGTGTCAGGTTTACAGGCGGAGTGAGGTGGTCTCAGCCAATCATGTCCTCACTTACTCTTAATAAACTCTAAATTAATAATCTGGAATACTTGCGGATATCACATGTTCGACCACCTTCCACCATGATCAATTAAGACATTGTACAATATGAGATATAACTTGGTGGTGCTAATACTTAAAGACAATGCATTAATACAAACATGAATCAAAACACATTACTTGCAAATCTTAAGACAATTCAGCTGATTAGCTGTAAAAAAATAAATTGTGTTCATCATTAGTAATAAATGAGTGGCATTATGTCTGACCTCTTTATTTAAGCTTAGACATGGTCAATAGATGGCAATATGGTTCCACGGCAGATGTTTGAATTAATTCCTCACTTTATTATCTTAGCTTAGCAATACCGTAGAAAAGATTACTTGTAAGCATTTGATCAATAAAATGGTGTGCTTTACAAAATGGTCAGACAATGATTTCATATAGTTTCAAACATTAGAGGATTGTGTGGCAAAGTTAGCCTTGAATGTGACGTAATTTACACACCAGACGGCCTGGTGTGGAGAAAGATAAACAAGGAGTAGAGTAGAGAGAGTATGGGGGTTCAGGTTGTAATTGTCATTGACTGTACTGATTGCTGCGCCCACATAATATATATATATGTATATATATATACACTACTCACAATAAGTTAGGGATATTGTGAGAGACTCAGTGGATGTCATTCATACTCTTCAGAGATTTTTGGGATAGGGAGGCAATTGTATTGGGGTGATAGACACACCTCATTTTGTGTTTTCCACGTAATGGTCTCACTGTGTACAGTGTGCCTTACATATTGGGGCACTCATGTAAATAACAATATCCCTAACTTATTGTGAGTAGTGTATATTGTTATCAGCACGCAGCTCAGTTGTTGAAGCTGCTGATTTAGCCCTGGATTTCTTTTCTATTGTTTCTTTTTTTTCCCCTTTTTTTTGTTTATCATCATTTTGGTGATTTAATCCAGCCTTGTTCCTGTTGGTTCTTAAGGTCTCAAGGCAGATTTCTGTTAACTTGGCAACACAGGGCTGAAATCTGATTGGATAAAAGCTCTAACATAAAAAGGGAAGGAAGCTGGGCAATGAAACACTGTCACACTTATGTCTTCTGTTAAGATGTTGCAGCAACACTGCAGTTTATCTCCTGGAGGACACTATGATTCAAGTTCATGCAACTTATGTTAACAACCATATGGTGTCCCTGGATTTCAAGTTTGATGGACTTGTGATGATTTCAATAAAATCATTTATTTCACTTTATTTCAGTTCCAGTGAAATTTATTTTCCATCATAATGCTGACCTCATCGGGCCCTAAGAGGTTTTTCGGTGCTGTGACACTGTCCCACTGCTTCACCCTCTGCTTCTGCAAAAGATAAGCAATTTTCACACAACTACAGGAGGTTGCCAGGAGAATATAGTTTGTTTTATGTGATTTCTGGTGAGGACTGTCCATACAGCAGCATTATATCTCTAGCACTCTACTGTTTCTCACTGACAACCTATAATTATCTCCAGAAACTTTAACATTAAACCCATTGTCAAGTTGAGTCTGTAGTTAATTTTGATTAGCTTGATGAGCTTTAATGAGTTTGTGGCTAATGTACAGTAGGAGGCTGAAAAACTCATCAACACCCTCAGTGTAGAAGCCCAGCAGGACACCCTGCAGTACAATGATGAGTTGATCTCTTTCCAAACACAGATAGCCAGCATTTAACAAATGTTACATACTGATGTCTAAAATGAAACTCACCATTATTTAAAGGCTTTGGCTGCTCAGCACAGTCTCATGGCAGTTTGTATTCATGTACATAGACAAGAATTTACAATTTTATTGTGACAGCCAACACTACTTTCAAATTTAACCAAAACCACCATCTGTTACTAACGCCAAGTTTTTTTGTTTCCTAAATCTAACCACAAGCAGGACTTACATGCACATGAACTGCTGTGACGGTTGGGCAACATTGAGCTGTTCTGGGCTACCAAAGAAACAAGGCACAAAGATATAAATGGCTCATTCTGAGTGAATGAAACATGATGTAGTTATATACACTAATAAAACATACGTATGTATATTATATTCTATTTCTGCAAAAAACCCATCAAACAAACAAACAAACAAAACAAAAAATGTGAATGTTACAAACTGGTCTTTTATATAGTTACTTGCTGAACTAAATAAAGTGTGAACACTTGTAGGATTTACAACGAAGTTGCAAAAGAATGAGAGCACTATGGGAGATTTTTTTTCCATTTCATTTTTGATTTTTCAATCATTTTGGCTGTGATAATGCATTACAGCATAAAAGTTTCTAAGGGTGTGTATATATATATATCCGATCCGATCCAGGGACCAGCTGCTTAGGGCACTTAAGTCCATGTGGTACACGCCCCAACCATTCGGCTACAGGGGCGCCCCCAGAGTGTGTATTTTTTTAATTTCAAAATTTTAACTTCATCCACTAAGTCTATGATACTCATCACAGTGTCTTAATGACAAAAACAGTGAGATCCATTAAAACTACAATTTTTATCCCACTGCCAAAACAACTTAAAAACATGTATTCTACTTTATTAGGCTTCCAGTCCTGACCTTTGAGTTTTTATTTTTCACGTGTTTAACCAACAGAGCAAATACATGCTGTTTTTCAGGTGTCACCTTTTCCACATACTTGATCCTCTGGACTCAGTTGTTAGTATAAGTGTATGGCCTTGTGGTAGTATCAGAGTTTTGTAAGATTTTCTTTGATCTACAGGGGAGCGCTATGAAATAATACAAAAAAGAAAAATAATAATGCAAAACAAATAAGCAATAGCCATCTTGTTAAACAGCACTGGGCAATGGGCTGGCCATCTGGCAGAAGAGCTGTCTGACAAACAACACACAACACTTAGTGTGAACTTGCTATTATACTGAAGTAAAGAAAAATTAGCACACTTTTTAATGAATAATGAATAATAATTTCAGAGCTTAGCTGTCTGCGGGTGAAAATGTTTAAATTACTGATGGCTCTGTTTCAAGTAGCAGAGTTCTAATTGGCATGGTTCATGATGCAGACTTTCTATCTCTGATATAACCATGTACAGATATTATAGCAAGAGAGAATTTTAGATATGGTGTCACTATATCAACCAGGGATATGAACTGGGTTATATGTTCAGTCATCTGGCACATGCACAGATAAACCTTAAAGAAGGCATAAGCACCTAGAGAGAGGGAAAGTGCCCTTTTTCTAGAGTAAATATATAAATTCCTGTAGCCTGCCTTGGATGGCATTACTAAGGGGGAAAAAATCGAAATATCAGGTCTCAAGCTGGGTGCTGAGCATCAAAGGGCAACTCTAAACCAAAAATAACACCTGGGTTGTGGGCCTCTTTTAAAAAATTACTGGATAAGGCACCCCACAAAAATAGAGGAGCACAAGAGGAGGAAAAGCCTCAAAGCATTACTGAAAAGGATCTGCTTGACAGATAAGAGATTCTGGTAAAGGGACCACATTTATATAGTGCTTTTCATTTTGACCGCTCAAAGAGCTTTATATTATAAGTCACATTCATCTATAGAATACCATCGGGGGCAATATGGAATTCACTATCTTACCCAAGGATACTTCGGCACACAGACTAGAGGATCCGGGGATCAAATCACTGACCTTCTGATTGGTGGGCAAACCACTGCACCACCTAAACCACAGCTGCCCCATAGATTAGCTAATCTAGAGCTACATCACTAATGCCAACAGAGTTCTTGAGATGGTTAATTAAGATATTATGGTCCTCTGTGTCAAAAGCTGGGCCGAGGTCAAGAAGAATTAAAATAAAGCACAGGCCAGCGTTGGCTACAAGCAGTAGGAAATTCTTCAAAGATTGTTATTCATAAAGGAAATTAGTTGAGTGGAGGCAAGTTCTTCTAACTAGATAAACAGTGGCATGTTTAAAATTAGAGGGAAAATACCAGTCGATGGAGAGCAATTGATAATTCCACATTGCACATGGCACATAATTGCATTGATAACACACATGAGCATGAGAAGCAATTTCATGTCAGCCAAAGCACATTTGGCGAGATTGGCTCCAGCCCCCTGCAAACCTTAAGGATAAGCAGTGTAGATAATGGATGGATGGTTGCATGTTAAGACATTCTGCTATCATTATACTGCTTATTTGTTCCCACACTTTGCCTTTTTCTTTTTGGATGTAATACCAGTGCCAGATTTTCCTTCTATGATATGTTTTCAACACCAACAACACCACCAACTGGGAAAGGGAAAGCAGCTCTTGTTGGGTTTTCTTCTGCGAGAAGTCACACTGGGGACAGGTCATGACAGTGAATTGAATCTAAGTTGTTATTGTAAAATTAAATTCTCCTGGGTCTACACAAAGCACAGATGTTGCACATGTGTTTTCACTGGCATATCACATCACTCTCATCAACCTTACTTGTAGTTATTGCAAGTAAGCGAGTCCATGAAAACTGACATTAGCCATAGCAACAGAGTCTTACACTTCACTTAGGAATTCTCACTTTTCATAAAAGTTGGTCTCAGCAGCTTTGTGAATAGGATTTAGGAGAAAACCTTTATGTAGAAACTTTTAGTGTGACTTAGGGGTACTCTCAGTGGTACGCAACCCTCCTGTAGTGTTTCGTTAACTCACTGTCATTCAGCATTTGGAGAATATTTGTCCTACCTCTTTGTCTTTCCATGATCTCCTGCTCTGCTAAAGAAACTCTAAAGCCTCCTCTAACAAGCCTCCTAACAGTTTTTCACCGTGGGTCTCTTATAAGCTTAGATTGAGTGGGTGGAACTGATGGACTTGTCAATACACATACTGGGTTTATTTCTGAAAGGTGGCCTTCCTAATGCAGGCTAACATGCTGTTAATATTATTGGGTTCTTTGAACACAGTTTGAGGCTTGATTTCGGGTCGTGCATCGAATAAAGACTAAACTTGTAGACAGTTGAAACCAGGATCAGCATTCAGATGATTGGCTGAGTACTGATCATCAATTGCATGTGATTCCTAGTCTGCCTGAAATAAAAAAAAAGATATCAAAACAAAACCTTGCATGTTCCAGGCAATCTAATTCATCAGGTGGACACAAACATGACTCCAAATGCAATCATGCACTGATCAACCACAACATCTCAACCACCTGCTTAATATTACGTATATTACGTATCCTGCTGCCAGAATAGCTCTGATCTGTAGTGGCATTGACACTGGGCCTCTTGTGGTGTCCAGTGTTGTCAGGCAGCAGGACACTGGCAGCAGATCTTTTGGATCCTGTCAATGCCTTGGGCTCTTTGCTGTGTTCCTTGAGCCATTTCTTTTTTGGCATTGTTTTGCCTTCATTGGATAGATTCAGTGAAGACAGACAGGAAACGGGGAGGGAGAGTAGGGGAGTGAAATGCAGTAAATGGAAACAGGAAACTTCTGCTCAAAGTATACATGCACATGTGGTACGTGCTCTTACGACCTGTCGTCCCCCTTGAGCCATTTCAGAACAGTTTTTGTGGTGTGGCGGTTCTGATTGTTCTGATGGGGGAGGCTGCTGCTCTTGCTTGGTCTGCAGAAATGTCTAGGCAAGTGGTACATGTCAAAGTAACATCTAGATGAATACCAGGACCCAAGCAGAATATTACATTGTACAAAGATAATCAATGTTATTCACTTCATGTGTCAGTGATTTTAATGTTATGGCTGATCAGTGTAGTGATAGCAAAGCTTTTTGTGTTTACACCTTAATGTTGTGTTTACCACCATAATGTTAAGGCTTGACATTAAGATGATTACATCTTTTATATCAACACAGAAAGAAAGAAGTTCATTATTTCTCACTCTCTGTCCCCAATCCCCTGGGAGTGATACTCCCATTTTTCAACTGACTTGTCAAGAAGTGATGTTTTGTATGTACTGTTCCTATAGGCTGAACATACTGTAATCATTTCCAGGGCAGGTTAGGTGTGCAGACTGAGTTACCATAGTGATATACCTGCTGAAACTAGAGCCACTGTTGTGAAACATAAATACCAGGGTTAAGCCTTAAAAAATGTTGGTTTCTGCTGTCTGCTATTGAACAACAATCACATCTGCTACCCACAGATTATTATTATATATATATATTATTATAGTCATTTTGTGATGCAGGAGTAAAACCTTCCTTATTGCTTCTTTACTCAAACACACAACTTGAATTTCATTAGGGTACTTCAAATTCATTAGGGTAAACTCTCACTGTGAGCAGCACACAGAGTGCTCAGGCTCTGTGGAGTGAGTGACTCCAGTAACTGGAGGCAAGTGCACTGATTGAGCTGGATGGCTGAGGGACTCCTGCTGCTACACTTTTTCACTCATTCCTACATTTAACAATACAGCTCAGGTTATGTACCTCCTTTTTAAAAACTTTATTTTCATAAAAAAAGAGACAATATTAGTAAGTACATTTCTGTACAAAAATGAACAAACAAATATTTTTCTTTTTGTGAGTTTGATGTGCACATATCAAATTCACTCATCTAAGTTCGAAGCATATGTTCGATATGCACTGATACATACTGCCTTCAGGAAATGGCTATACGTGGTGCTCTAAACTCTGACATGACAAAGCCATATAAATTAAAGTATTACAAGTGTTACAATCTCACATTGTAGGTGTTGACTCACTGATGGATTTTTATTCATTTTTCAACCCAGTCTTCCACAGAATATGGCTGTATGCAAAACCATGCCCTTATTCACTACCCCCAGTACACACTAGAGTAATTTACTCTATTCTGAGCAGCAAACTGAAATTTTGGACATTTATGAATCATCATCATCATTTTGTGATCCTTCACAGGTGTATTGGCAGAGCATTGCTCTGTGGGATTATTAGTAGAGAGTACATTTTACATTCCATTGTTTAAGTTTTCAGGGTACTGTATAAAACATATATAGTATATAATATATTAAAATTCATTCTTAAAATATATAGTAATTTTCTTTGACAAATACAATTTCATTCCCTTTTTCCAAAATCAGAAAAACAACCTTGACAAATACACTGGTCCATGACAAAGTATCTTGGAAATTAATTGTAGCCTCTAGTGAATGACTACTAATGATGTGGTGGCCTTCTGAGCATTTCTTTAGCGCTACAGCCTTTTGTTCATGAAAACTTTGAATGAAAGTAGATGAAGTCAGATTTATCCCTCTCCCTGAGCATTTTAAAGAAAGAAATACCATGACAAGAAAAACAGTTAAATTAGTTTCACATTAAAATTGTTTTTAAAAGCCAGCATTCAAATAACAGCTGTGTCTCAAATTATAGTACAAATGAATAAAGGCCGGTTACTAACAATGCCTGGGTAAAAATATGTCCATTTGCTTGCATCTATTTTAACTGATGTTTTCTTCAATTACTGTTAAACTGAGGATGGATAATGGCTGCTCAGCCACAGGAAACCTTTTAATGTGAAATATTTATTTAGGAAGTATTGTGTTTAAAAAGATGTGGAGTGGTATGAAATGACTCCTGAACTAAAGGACTTTGTGGGGTGGAAATGTACATTATCCTAAATTAAGTAAATGGGAATAGTGTTGAATAGTGTTGAGTTTGTATTAACAAAAATCAAAGATTAAGTAAAATGGGGCCAGATCAGAAAACATGGATGCCTCCCCAGACACTGAGCTTTTGATGTTCCACCCAGCTGATACAAAGTTTGTCAGAGTTAAAACACTTGAAAGTTGATTTCCAGCCCTTTTCTCTTTAATAAAATATAATTTATTTAATTTAATTTTTATTTTTTTCTATGCCTAGTTTGGAATTTCAGGCATATACACTGACTAAGCACTTAACTAATAACACTTGTACACCTGCTTACTCATGCAATTACCTAATCTGCCTATCATGTGGCAGCAGTGCAATGCAGAAAATCAGTGGTAGGCTTATGCCCACAGTTTACATCCAGTGAACCAGACTGTGTCAACATGGTGTCAACAGTATCCATGGACCCAACCTGTCTTTTGTCAACAGTCCAGGCTGGTGGTTGTTGTGTGGGGAATGTCCTCTTAGCACCCTTTGGCCACCTTAATATAAGTCAGTTATGATTTGAATGCCGTAGCCTATTGTTGACTATTGTTGTTAACTATGTGTATCCCTTTAGGGCTCAATTTACCAGTACATAGATTGCACATAGATTGCACATTGTCTTTATAGTCTATCATCTTTTCCATGTATATCATTGCTGGACACATTTATGCAGATAAACTGATCCAGATGGCTTACCAGAAAACTTAAATGGTGTGCCCAATTACTGGTACTGAAGCATATCTTGGAGTACTTCCAATTCACCACCACTGTATTTTCAAGCACAACACTATTTGGTGGGTGAAATGTCAGGGCATCATATCATTATGTGCAGGAGACAGCTTGCCAAATAACTGCATGACTCTTCCATTTAGATGTGCAATCAATTACAAATGTATATATAGATATTAATAAAAATAAATATTATTTGTTATTGTTAGTGAAATGTTTACCTTTATTTATGAGCATGTGTGTTATTTCTACCCTGGCTTTGCAAGCCTTATGAGACCTGATAATACATTTGTCTTCTCTGTGGAGTAGATGTAAGATGTCAGTTTTTATTTTTTGAGCTCAAATGAGTAAGATTGAAAGCTTCTGTAACTGATCATTGTCAAGGGAGTTTAGTGTCTTTTGGTTCAGGTTACTTCTACACTAATATATTTTAGTTTTAAAATCACTGTTCACTTACAGGGATTTTAGTCTGAGACTTTTGGAAATGTTGATGCAGACAGCCATGATGGAGAAAACAAACAGCAGACAGAAACAGTTAGAGACTAACTGATGAATATGGTGGAGCTAAAGATCCAGATACTTCCCTTAGGAGTTAGTAAACACCAAAAATAGAACTATAAGGAGAATAAATATACCCTTGCATTTATCAAATTTTACATGATTCCAAATGATGATGTTGCTGTTTCTACTTGAGACTCAAAAGTGATATATTTGCGTGAAAAAAACATTTACCTCTTTCATTACCATGTGATTGTTGACAATGGCCAGCCAATCGCTATTAATCCAGTTTAAATTAGATTAAACTGTATCCATCTAAATCAGTAGATGAAGTAAGGATTGTCATATGACTGGTTAGTTGGTTACAGATTTTAAAGGACAAAGTTGGTTTTGTTCTACTGTTTGCTAATTTCATGTTTTATCACTAAACTACTACTACTATTACTAAACTACAGTGCAATGGTGCAGCTCACTGATGAGTTTAACTTTTGCACAACAATGGAGCTTTATGTCACAGAAGAATAATATATGCTTTGAATACACACAAAACGTTCACACAATACAGTGGCATTTATTGCTATCAAAATAAAAATGTAATATGTTTTGGTAACCCCTGCTTTTATTATTTACATTTTGTGAGTTTCACCATTTGTATATCACTGAGTCAAAGCTCTGAGCATTTAACCTGCGAGTAACACTGACTTGTTTGTGTTTGCAAATTGAATGCGAAAGGAAGATGATTTTCATATACTTAAAGTATATAGCAGCCATGCCACTGTTTTGCAAGAAGTCATTCCACACTGTCTTGTTCCTTGTGAGTACATCTTCTTCCTTCTCAAGAAGAGAGAAGGTTTTGTGTCTCACATTGCAGTTACATGAGAAAATATTTCTAAGTGATCAGTTAATACCATCTTTCTCCCCCAAGGATGAGATTTTCTGGATTAAATGTATTACAGAGGGATTTTCTGGCATAGACCAGGTATTATTGTGCAATAAAGAAATATAACAGATAAGCTGTTGTTCCAATATGTATCCATTTGATAAAAAGATTATTACTTTAAGTTTAAAATTCAGTGTTTATAACACATTGCAGGAGATGCTTAACCTTTATTTGCTTGATTGTTAAGCAGGTATTAATTGCTTATTTTGGTCTCTTTGGGCAGCATAAGTTGAAAATACAAAGCTGACATATAATCACCTAATAAAGCTGATATGGCTAATGTGTGTGAGCTAAGGGGAACAGAGCTGGTCACAATTCTGTGAGGGTTTGTCACAACAACAGCATCTTACACATTTCAGACATTGCTCGTGTAAAATTATGTGGGGAAATAGGCTTATTTGCTCCATTGAGTCACTGGGAGGTGGTTGGGGTGGATGACAGGATACAAAGTACATGACTGTCACACCAGAGACCAGGGTTCACATCCACAGTCCTGTCTGTGGTTTAGGCCACAAAAGCACTTTGATTAAGGTTAGGGAAGGTGGGAAAAGTGGTGGTTTTGTTTTTAAATGTAAATAAACACAAACATTCAAAATACCTGACATACATTTTGAAGTCAGCACCCATATGCAAAGGGAAAGAAACACTTAAACATGTTGGAAAACCACATTATATATCTTGTCTAGGTCTGCATCACAAACAACACACAAACAGCAATTAATTGCATTTTTAAAATGTTGAACTATTCCTTTAAGCATAAAAATCTAATGATGGATATCTAAATCTGGATTCAAGCACTTTATGTGTTTTCAGCCAACAGATTCACTGACCAGGCATTCATTATCAGCAGGCATCCAATGCGTTTCCATGGAAACTCAAATCCATTTCACATCCATGCAGAAACAATTACACCCCACTGTCAGCAGCAGAAGCATTGCAAAAAGCTGGGTCAACTTATTACCCTTTCCCCATGCAAAATGCCATGACTCTAAGGGTGCGCCTGTATGTACAATATGAATACAGACCACTGTGACAGTATCATTTTAAGAGCTGACTGGCTAATTATATGTAATTAACACCATTACTTAAAATAGTCAATAGCTTGTTAGCTTGTAAGCACTGAGATTTGATGCTCCCTTTTTTGCAATATATTTTTATCAAAGGAGAGCTAAATAAACAAAGAGCAATCTCTCTCTTTCCCTGTCTCTCTATCTCTTTCTCCACCATGTTCCCATCCAAAGTAATCTTAGTTCCCTTCCACATCACCTTACTAGAAACTTCCCTCTCTTCCACGGAAACAGGAACTGCTGTAGCTTTTCGTAACCATTTCATATCAACATGACACACACAGCACTGATAATTGACTACACAAGTAACAGTATGGACAGTGGGGTGGCAGACTTTTACATTTTCTCTACAGCAGGGCCTAAGCCTATGGAGAAAAATAAAACATACTCTCCTCATTTTGACTCTTATGTTTATGGGTGGGGGGTGTGGGGATTGTGGGGTGGGTTTATAACCCACTTCCACTCCCTGTTATTTGGTTTAGGATGGACCTTGTCTGGTGGTTTTAAAAAGGGTCTCTCTGTCCCTGCCACTGAGAAGTACCCCAATAGCTGCCACCACCATGCTTCACCATAGGGACGGTATTATCAGGTCATAAGTAGTGTCTGGTGCTCACCAGACATAGTGTAATTCCCAAAGGGTTCAATTTTTGTGCTCAGAAGTTAAGACAAAGTATGGTGAAGGTGCTCTTTGGTGGGAAACACAAAAAAGAAAGGATCCAAGGCACTCCTCTGGGAAAAAGTTTAAAAGCCTCTATTCAGATGGCCACCTCATGATGAAAGTCATAAAATCATGGACACATATGTGTAAAAATGAGCTGAGTAACAGCCCATGTGTAGCAGCACAAAGCAGCCTTCTTCAGGGTGTAACTGCAGCACCCAGTTTCCCCTTTTATAAACACAAGATAATTGCAAACACATAAGCAGGAAGAAATTAACTCAGATGATGAATACAAATTCAAAGTATGGCTGCTAGATGGCTGTGCCACAGAGACATACACAGAGAAGAAAATTAGGAAAAAAAGATAAATAAACAAGACAAAAAACAATGACCATATTACAAACACGGCTGCAGACCTCATAAAATAGAACAGAACATAAAAAGCCTGAAATCAGTTTCTTCATTCAGTCCTACATATACTGTGGCCTGCATATAATATATGTAAGACGTTTCTCTCTCTTATGTGGGTTGTTACTGAGCTAATTTTTAACAAGCATTTGTCCATTAAGAATTTGACCATGAAATAGTTATCTGAGTAAAGGCTTTTTACCTTTTGCCACAGGAACTGCCTTGGATCTTTTCTTTTTTCAAGTTTCTCTCAGTTCAGAATCCTTTTTCCTTCCTGCTCTCCAGAGTCCATCTGACCAAGGCCCTTGTTGCCTGGTTACTCAGTTTGGCTGGTCAGTTCTGAGAAGAGTCCTGGTGGTTCCAAGTTTAGCACCAATATCTTGTTTCCAAGTCTTAACATATTTAACAGATTAATATATGAAATCATATGATTCTGGAGAGAGAGCTACTGACATGAAACAGGAAAATTAGGAAATAAGGTGCATGCATAATACATTTGAAGGAAAGACAGAGAGAAATTAAATTAGCTTTAGTCAGTAGTAGTCATTAAATCGGTGAAAATGATTAATATACAAATCTTTAGTGTATTAAATACCCTTTGAAATGCAAGGTAAGAGAGAATGGATAGAAGTATATGATTTTTACATGTATGATTGAAACCAGAGGCAGTGCCGACAATTTTAGAAATTACTAAAATATGAAAATGCTTAATCACATCAACTCAAAGGTGATATTGCAACTTTTTATGTGAGACAAGTTTCAGACTGTCCAGTCTTAAAGATTAGAGGTCCTTGAAGCATCTCAGTGTCTGAAATGTGCTTGTTGGAACTTATTGGATTACATTAGATTCAGAGAAAAATCCAAAATTGACAAAATATACAATGGGTGAAGGAATGGTCAAGAAGATTCTATGCTTTTTTTTTTTTGGATGTGTGGAGTTTGTTTCCTGATACCAGGATAGATACACTCATTAAAAAAAAGAAGACTGAACATAAAGGCATGGAAGTGCTGCACATCTGATCCATAACTTAAACCTACACACCCTTAATTACTTACCTCACTGGGCACAGTGCTCCTGCACTGGTACTGAACATAGGTCATTTATTCATTTATTCATATGGATGGAATTCCTTGGAAACTAGGCTGATTGAAAGAGTTGCAATGACATAAGGAGAGAGGAAGAAGAAAGAGATTCCAGTAACACTAGAGATTGAGATGCTGTGACTGACACTCATTATATGAATGTTATGGTCAGCTGTGCCCATTTGCCACCTGTCTGCTGATTACATGCTCCTTGAGTTCCTGCATTATACACCTCGTAACTGAACCATTACTTATATCATATATCAAGAACTTGGGAAGAACAATCCTGACTTCCAGGTTTATGTGTAGAGACCCCAGCTCGTATCATTCATTATTTTTAAATGAGCTCTTTTTGAACTCTTAAACCTCCATGAACATTTGCCTTGTATGATTTATTAATCTACAGGGTCCTTTTCTCTTTGCTCTCTCCCTCTGGTTGAGAATTGTGACTAATTAGCCTCTGGTGGCCTTTCACAGCGAATGTCCTTGATAAAGATTTCATTAGCCTTCCCAGCTTCCCCTGGGCTTCACAGCTGCTCGCAAATCAACACTGACTTGCAGGCATTACCTTCAATCGTCTGCTCTCCCAGACAGGTAAACAGATCTCTGTGGGAGACATAATTAGAGTAGCTGTATCACAGAGCCACTGATAGATGCAGTTTGAACATCACATTTTAATATCATGGCTGTTACACTTCATTCTGTGACTGACATCTTGACCCTGCTTTGGTACATTACACCAATCCAAGAGTTCAGTTATAATGTGAAAGATGAATGAATGTGGGTGCTTGCAAGTCAGGCAACACAGAGATTAAGGAAGTAGTTAATTAATCTAAACCTGTCTCCAAGAAATTCTGTTAACATACTACTGTTTTCACAGTTCCATTGTGGGAATAATGTAATCACTGGCTAGCCACATGTCTATGGTTTAGACAGTAAAATCACTTTGGTTAAGGTTAAGGTTATTTTGGATTGATGCATTTGGGTTGATGGATGGGAAGAAGCAAGACAGAGAATTTGGAGAATTGCATAATAACTTTATTTCTTTTAAAAGGTGAAAGTAATGACTTACAATCACATCTATCCTGCTTGATCCCATAGACTGAGTGACTTTCCACTCCTTTACACTGCATGCACAGGCAAAATGGCAGAACATTGGTTGAGCATAAATTAAGTTAAGGAATAAACATATTTAAATGGTAAGCCACTTTTTATATTGCACTGCTAGTAGCCTTGTGCTCGTTGCCAAACCTTGCTCACATGATTGAATTTATTCAGTTGAGAGGGTTGACTGAGCCAAAAAGTCTCTAGCACTATTTTATACTTTATATAATTACACCATCTCCAGCAGCTGCAATTATTCTCTCAAACTGTTGCTGTTCTTTTTCAGACTCTGACCTTTGTGAGACACACTAATTTGTCACTTACAGGGAAATAGTTTTAGCATTTTTACCAGCATACACAATGTGATGGAAAGAACATGCTATGCTTGGATATTTTTATGTAAACATGGATATGATTTAAAGGAATGAAACATAGAAAAAACATGAGACTGTTATCTGTCTCATCTCTAACTTGGAAAGAAAGCAAATAAGAGTATTTTCAAAATCTTAAACTACACATATGCCATTTTCAAATGTGCAATATCTGTATTTAGTTCATTTTTGTCTATATATAAAGTCCTGTGATTATTGCTCTTCTGTTAATATTTTTTCTATTACATTCTCATGTTTATACTGTTGTGTATATTTTCCATAGCCTTATCTTGTTTTTATCTTGCCTTTACTCGTATTTATGTCTTTTTCATCTTTTCAGTCACTTATTCTGCTGCAACAATGTAAATTTCCCCATTGTGGGACTAATAAAGGATTATCTTATCTCTTATCTTATCTTACATAAATTATAGAGTTTGAGCTATTAATATGCAGACTGTTGGCGCAACTGCAGTCTGCAATGTTTCAAATTCCAAGCTTACTCTGGGTCATGGAGACGAGACCAGTGGACAATGTAATGATCTGATACCTTTTTATGTTCATCAGTATCATACTTCGGTTTACATTTTCTGAAATACAGCAGGATGGTTCACATGCATGACCCCAAAGATCCAGAGTCACTTCATATGTACCAGTGTTCAACCAGCTGATTAGCTCAACTATAAAACCTTTTTGTGTTAATGTGCTAACTAACTTTCATCAAGGAGTGGTCTGGACCTTACTTGTCCCATGTTACTTCAGAGACGGTTTAAAGCTGCTGTAAGATGTCCTACATGTAATAAAGGCAGATGTGAGTTTCAGTAGGACAACATCATCAAAGCATTTATTCACTGTGACAGCTCAACAGAGCAGCTCCTCGTCCTGTCTTGAACTCCTGCCTCATGCTTCTCATGTCTGCCCAGGGCTAAGACATTTTAAATGAGCAATGCCTGGCTCCACACTGCTAAAAAGAAAATTAATTTAAAATCACCACTATGTGAAGCTTTGCACATTAATAAGAGGATTATGACATTTTTTCCACTATTCAGACAATCTACTCCAGGGGAAAAAGATATGCAACTATAAAACAATAACTGAAATAAAGCTTCTAGGAATCCCAACACCCAAGCTATACATGCAGTCAGCCATTTTTGCACACATCAAATCATCTGTTAATCCTTACTTAAAGTAAATTTAGAAATATGAAGTGTGAGTCAATTAACTATATTCTTGTATATGTAAAACGGTTATGTTACTGTACAACCCCAATTCCAAAAAAGTTGGGACACTGTGTAAAATGTAAATAAAAACAGAATGCAGTGATTTGCAAATCTCCTAAATCCCTATTTTATTCACAATAGATTAGATTAGATTACATAGATTAGATAGATACTTTATTAATCTGCAAAGGAAATTCACAAGTTCCAGCAGCATCTACAGACCTAAGATAAAAGGCATGCAATGAATACTGAGAATAATAAGATAAGATAAGATAAGATAAGATAAGATAAGATAAGATAAGATAAGATAAGATAAGATATACTTTATTTATCCCACTTGTGGGAAATTTGCCTGTTACAGCAGCAAGAGACAAGAGTGACAAAAATAGAAAAATAAAGATATAATATAGAAAAATAAGACATAAAAATATAATATAAGACAGGCACAGAAGGTTAAAAAAGGGTAAAAAAAAAAAAAGTTAAAGTACAGCAATCTGCATTAAAAAAAGTCTCTGTAATAAACAGAAAATGGGCAGTTGTGAAATGTGCAGTCATAATATAGGAAAAATGGTGATAATCATTGAGGTAGATGAAATTATGTGCAAATAAAGACCAGAAAGTTGTTGGGTCAGTCTGGTGTCGTACAGCCTGATGGCTGTTGGAATGAATGACCTGCGGTAATAACAATACAATCTGATAAAAACTGATAAAAACACAGTGAAGAACTTCAAAGTGCAGTGCAAACAGAACATCCAGATTAAGGTGCATGGTGTGCAGTGTGTAGTCCGTCAGAGCAGTTGACATTAACGTTTCCTCATCCTAGTGGATTAAGAGCTGCATGGCGTGGAGCAGGACAGTGACAGCAGCCTGTCACTGAAGCTGCTCCTCTGTCTGGAGATGATGCTGTGCAGTGGATGTAGTGGATTGTCCATGATCGACCAGCATACCACCGCGTAGAGGAGGACACTCGCCACAATAGTCTGATAAAACATCTGCAGCAGCTTTTTGCAGATGTTGAAGGACACCAGCCTTCTGAGGAAGTACAGTCAACTCTGTCCTCTCCTGCACAGAGCATTGTGTTTGCAGTCCAGTTTATCATCCAGCAGCACTCCTAGGTATCTGTACGTCTGTGCAAACTCTGAACAGTCACTGTTAATGATCGCAGGCTCTGGGTGAGGCCTGGGCCTCCTGAAGTTCACCACCATCTCCCTGGTCTTGGTGGTGTTGAATAGAATAGAATAGAAAGAATAGAATAGAATAGAATAGAATAGGCTTTATTGTCATTGTACAGTTAAGTACGACAAAATAGTGGGTGCTCCACGAAGAGAAACAGTGCACTGATAGAAGAGATTTAAATACAATAAGAAATATGAAAATATACACAATATAATACAAGAGATACAAAAAAATACAAGAATTACAAAAATTTACAATGTCCACTTTAAATAGAATTTACATACACACAACAGCACACGATTGTACAAAGAGTGTAGGACACTTTAAGGTGCAGGTGATGGATAGTGTCCTTGGCTCTGTGTGTGCATGTGTGTGTGTGAGGTGTGGTGTTGGTGAGGTGAGGGGCAGGTGGGGGGTATGGTCAGTGTTTGTTTGCGGTCTGAATGGCCCAGGGGAAGAAGCTGTTTGGTGAGTCTGATGGTGTGGGACTTGATTGACCTGAAGCGCCGTCCGGAGGGCAACAGGTCAAACAGGTGGTGGGCGGGGTGTGAGGGGTCTCCTGTGATGGCCCTGGTTTTCCTGAGGCAGCAGGATCTGGATATTTCATCCAGGGAGGGCAGAGGGCAGCCGATGATTGTCTGGGCGGTGTTGATGACCCTCTGCACAGCTTTTTTGTCCTCGGCACATGGTTGGAGTCGCACCATGTGACGAAGTCCTGGATCAGTTTCCTGTACTCCTCCTCCTGTCCGCCCCGATACAGCCTACAATGGTAGTGTCGTCTGCGAACTGTGGCATAATTCTAAGTTGTACTGGAGGTCCGATGTGTATAGGGTGAACAGGACCGGATAGAGCATGGTGCTCCTGTGCTGCTAACCAGTGTCAGACCTGCAGTCCCCCAGTCGCACAAACTGAGGTCTGTCAGTCAGGTAGTCTACTCCCATCTCCGCCAGCTTGTCCAGCCGCTGCTTTTCAGTGTTAAAGGCACTGGAGAAGTCCAAGAATGTAATTCTCACAGCACCGCTGCCTCTGTCCAAGTGTTGGAGGGATCAGTGTAGCAGATAAGATGTAGATGTAGATGTAGATGTAGATAATGGCATCCTCCACTCTCACCTCCCAGAGGGTCAAGAGCATGGTGGACCTGTGGCCTCAGGTGGTGTAGCAGCAGCTGCTCCATGGTCTTGATCACATGTGACGTCAGGCCAACCAGGCCAACAGCTCTCCAGGATGTTATTTCTTTGGGACTGGGATGATGCACTCTCCCCTGTTCCAAGCTCAGGTTGAAGATGCACTGTAGAGGGTTTCCCAGCTCCAGCACGCAGGCCTTCAGCAGTTGAGGGGTTACTCCATCTGGACCTGCTGCTTCGCTGTGGCGAAGCCTCCTCAGCTCTCCACACGCCTGAGCTGCTGTGATTGTGGGTGGGGGGAGAGAAGAGGGTGGGGGTTGCAGTGTTTTGAGGTGAGAATGAGTTGGGGTAGGTCAAACCTGTTGAAGAAGTTGTTCAACTGGTTCACTCTCGCAACATCTCCCTCACTGGTGGCACCCCTCTTTGAGCTGCAGCCGGTGATGATCTTCAGCCCATCCCACACCTCCTTCATGCTGTTTCCCTGCAACTTCTGCTCCAGCTTCCTTCTGTATTGCTCTTTTGCCTCTCTGAGCTGGACTCTGAGTTCCCTCTCCACGTGCTTGAGCTCTTGCTGACCACCATCTTTAAAGGCCTTCTTCCTCTGATTCAGAAGGCCCTTGATGTCACTTGTGATCCAGGGCTTGTTGTTTGCATAGCAGCATACAGTTTTAACCAGAACAACAATGTCCATACAGAAGTTAATGTAGTCAGTAGTGCAGTCAACACCCCCCTGTGTCTCTCAGAGCCTGCTCTGCCTCAGGAGACCACTTGAGCGTGTGGTTGTGGGTAGCTTCCACACTCTTTGATTTGTAGTGAGGCTGGAGCAGAGTGAGGTTGTGGTCTGCTTTCCCCAGTGCAGGCAGCGGGGTGGCGCTGTATGCGTCCATTATGTTTGCACACAGTAGGTCAATAGTCCTACTTCCCCTGGTGTTTTCCCCCGTCCGTGTCGGCATGTGGAGGAATGTAAACAATGACAACAATGGTGTGTCCAAACTCTCTGGGCAAGTAGTAGGGACACAGACTTACAGCCAAGAGTTCAATGTCCCTGCAGCAGATGGAGATTTTGACGTTCACATGCCCAGGGTTACACCATCTTGTGTTTACATATAAAGCAAGTCCTCCTTTCCTTTCCGCTTCCCTGCAGGCTTTCGTGTCTCTGTCCGCTCTGACTGTACTGAAACTGGGTGGCTCCACGTTAGCATCTGGGATGCTAGATTTGAGCCATGTTTCAGAGAAGCACAACAGACTGCGCTCTCTGTAGGTCTTGATGTTTTTCACCAGCACAACATGTTCGTTGATCTTATTCGGTAGTGAGTTCACATTACCCATGATCACAGAAGGTACTGTAGGCTTAAATTGCCACTTCGCTAGCCTTTAGCTTCGCGCTGGTTCTGCAGTCACAATACGGCCTCCTCACCTCATCAGGTAATTGGGGAACCACCCCATCGACAGGACCACGTTTTCACAGCAAGGATAGAGTCACACAGAGTACACAGAGTAGAAAAAAATAAATAAAAATAATTAGGTTAATTGGCAACAGGTCAGTAACATGACTGGGTATAAAAGGAGCAAACTGTGTCTAAAAATTGTGGAACAATTTCGGAAAAATGTTCCTCAACGTAAAATTGCGAAGACTTTGAAGATCCCACCATCTACAGTGTATGATATAATCAAAAGATTCAGCGAATCAGGAGGAATCTCTGTGCACAAAGGACAAGGCCGAAGGTCAAAACTGGATGCTCGTGATCTTCCACAAATGCAGCTTACGACTCTGTCATGCAAAGAAGAAGACATATGTGAATACGATCCAGAAACGCCACCGTCTTCTCTGGGCCAAAGCTCATTTAAAATGTCAGATGAATCAAAAATTGAAATTCGTTTTAGAAACCATGGATGTGAGGGATCATCCAGCTTGTTATCAGCGCTTAGTTCAAAAGCCTGCATCTCTGATGGTATGGGGTTGCATTAGTGCCTGTGGCGTGGGCAGCTTACACATCTGGAAAGACACTATCAATGCTGAAAAGTACACAGAGGTTTTAGAGCAATATGCTCCCATCCAGACAACATCTCTTTCAGGGAAGGCCTTGCATATTTCAGCAAGAGAATGCTAACCACATACTGCATCCATCATACGAAAAATCCAGCAACAAAGACCCAGGACTGTTGAGCAGCTAGAATCCTGCATCAGACGATAATGGGACAGCATTCCTCTCCTAAAACTCCAGCAACTGGTCTCCTCACTTCCCAGACGTTTACAGACAGTTGTTAAAAGAAGAGGAGATGCTACACAGTGGTAAACATCGCCTAGTTCCAACTTTTTTTGAGATGTGTTGCTGCCATCAAATTCAAAATGAGCTAATATTTTCCATGATGGCAAAATGTCTCAGTTTCAACATCTGATATGTTGTTTGTGTTCTGTTGGGAATAAAATATGGGTTTATGAGATTTGCAAATCATTGCATTCTGTTTTTATTTACATTTTACACAGGATCCCAACTTCTTGGAATTGGGGTTGTACTGTTATTTATTTGATGAATGAATAACATCAAGGACACTATGAATACTGTAGACACAGTCCTAGAGCTGCATTACCTACATAAATGGTAGTTACATCTCTGAAACATAGTAATGTGGAAGTCGCACACACTAAATTGTGTTTCCTAGTGTATAATCTTTATTTTAATGACATTTGATGACATATTTTACAGGTTACAGGCTCAAGAGGATTTCATAGACACATTTCTTGGCAAAAATGGGATTAAATTGTGGTGCAGATCTTGCTTTGTTAAACCTGCTGGCTCACTTAATACTACATGACTTGAGTTCAGGAAACACACGTACACATTCTTATGTCATCCGTGTCCTGATTACAATTAATCCTGGTGTGGATCATATCCTAATATTTGCATGAATGATACTTACGGAGTTGCAGCAGGTTATATGATAGCAATATTCAGTCAGTCCCCAGCAGCAGTGCTCTTACTTACCTTTTTTCTTAATAACTGAAAGGTTGACGGATTAATGAAAAAAAAAAAGTTCTGAAAATGTAATAATGTTCAATTAATTATGTTCACAATAGACTGGGACAGGTATGAGGTGAGTCAGTGAGCACTGGGTTTCCATAGCAACCCACATGCCAGAGTCTGCTAACTGAACCTTTGTCAATGCCATAGTATAGAATACTATCTAAAGATCAGACTGTGTATGTCAGTTGATTATATTTCAGTCAGTTATCGCAGCCTTTAGTAACTTGTTAGTTATCAAAATAATAACAAAATAATTATCTTCGGTTTTGGACTTTAAAACTAAGAACACACAGCATTTCAATGTCATCTCGACTACAGAACACAGAAATATCAGAAAAACAATGATATTATGTTCTACAGTTTAGACAAAGAGTGAACATAAGGGTTATATTGAATGACAATTTTGAAGGGTGTTTATATTGTTGCAACAGAACTTTGAATCTGCAGTTTGACTCTCTATGTTCAGAATCTCTATGATGTTTAACTGTTACCAAATATGGAAGAAAGCAAAGGTTTGAGAGTGGAATGACAACACATGAGCTGATCTGTAGACTGATAGGGGTCCTACAGAAATTGTTTTGGTATTTCTCAGACTAACCCCTAACCTCTATCAGAGTGCCAATTTTCTACAAAATGTGCTGTGTAGACTAGACAGCTTACAAAATGTTTCCGCCTCTTTTTTCTCCCACCTCCTTTTCTCCAGAGCAACCAGTCCTTGAAGAGCTCAACAACCTCTTCGCTCTCTTTATGGGATGTCTATTTTTAGTATTATGAAAATGAAAGCTCATTCAGAGCCTATCAAAGATCTCAGACCAAATTACCTTTTCACAGTCTTTTATCATTTTACCTTTGGCTTAACCAACAGGTAAAGCCATTGCTTACTGAGTGTTCCAGTGCTGTAAATAGTGGTAAATGCCTGCTTTAAGCTGGCCTCATGCTGCAGACAGACTTCTTAACTAATTTGAGAATGAACATCACTACTTTAGACAGCAGCTCAGTGCAGCCACAACAACACTATCAGCTCATTAAAGGTATTGGGCTAATGTCCAGTCCAGTGATGCTCCAGACAGCCACTCCTCCTCAATCTGGGCAATTCAATTTTAGTATGAGAGTGGACTATATCTTAACTATTGATTATATATTGATCATTTAATTTACTGTATTGGGGCATCATGGTGGTGCAGTGGTTTGCACAGCAAGAAGACTCTGTGTTTGAACCCGAGGGCCTCTCCGTGTGGAGCCTACATGTTCTCTCTGTGACTCTGTATGTATGGTGCCAGGTCCACAAAGACTTACCTTTCTGCACAGAATTGATGAGGAGGTGGCAAGACTGGTTGCTGAGCAAGAGTAGGTCATTGACACACGAGAGAATGGGGTTCAGATTCTCTATCTTGCATGTAGTTACGTGTAGACCAAAAAATGCTTTGGATATGAAAAGACAAGGGTTTTCATTAAATAGTCAATATGCCATGTTTCATTTGACTCAAACTTAGCCAACTACTTTGAATTACCTAAACATAATCTTAAAAACATGCAAAACATCGCATTAGTTAGATATTATATGGACAGGCTAACATTTCCAGATATGTTCAATATAATCAATTTTACACTTTGTACATACATTCATTGAAAATGTTTCCTTATTATATTGATTATAATATTGATTAAAAACATGTTTCAGGTAGCATTACATTTTCTTCAAAAAAATATTTGTTGTTGCAAATAAGTAATACATAAACTAGAGCTTGATACATGAATGGGACAGTTTTATTGACTAATTGCATATAAACTGTTAACAGTGTTTATAGCAGCCAATAAGTAACAAGAAATGAGAGAAGTAGAAAGAAAAGATGGGTGCACAAGCCATTTTATTAGCGGTGTACACCAGAGAGCACTGCAGCTCCACTGTTGGCAACACAGTAATGCCTGTGAGTTCACTAAAGGTATCACAGCTCACTTTACCACCACAGAACAGAGAGTATGCATTTGTGTGTTTGATGTGTCTTCACATTATAGTGCTCATTTTTACATGTGATGTGGGTCCTAAAGTCTGGTAGCGGAAGTGCCCTACAATATTAATATCACAAGGTTTGTGCGCCCCTTCTATCACAATAGAGGAACTAATAATACATTTGAAAAATAACAATAATGTAATTTGGTTTAGATGTGCTACATTGTGGAGGCATTCAGTGTGGGGCATAATATTTCTATGAGGAGTGGCATATCATCAGAAGATGTACCAAAACCTGATGACGACATGCCTACTGCTGATTTATGTGATTGAAGGGTTGCAGGAATACAACTCTGGCATGGGATAATCCAGTGCTTTTAGATGTTATGTAAGTATGAATGCATACCCAACACATATGTACCTGTGGAAAGTACCAATTTTCTTGAGAGCAATGGAGGTTCCTATGCACAGATGTAGAGCTCTTTCTACACACAGTTTGACAAGTGAGGCTCTTGGTCTGAATGTTATGACAAGTTGTTGATAGGAGTTTGTGAGAACAGAGGGTTCTCACAAGCATCCTAACTATATTTACCTCATGCCTCCTGAAAGATACCAAGTAGCTTAAAGTTTCCACAAAGTGCCTCAACCCAAATACCATCAAGTAACTTTTATTCAAATATGCCCCAAAGTTAAAGGGTTGATGGATTAGCAGATGGATTAGCAATACAAATATATGTAAATAAGTATAAAATGCAAGGATATCAATCAAAATCAGTGCAGGAGAAATTAGAGATATAAAGAAACTGAATAAAACCAGTAACAAATTTAAATCCATTAAAATTAAATATAAATAGGTTAATAACTAAGATAAATAGTGGACATTGGCAAAATTATGAGGCTACCTCAGTCAGAACAAAAAACTAAATAAAAAAGGAATAGATCAAAAAAATTTGATTTAAAATTGCCAGTGGTAGGACAGGACTCAGTATTGGATGGGTGACCATTCCAGAACCTGGAGCAGAAAAGAAAAAGCCCAGTCACCTTTGGTTTTAAGGCAAGAGTGTAGGACCAAAAGGAACTGTTGTCAAGGTGACCCAAATAACCTGGGGCAGAATATGGAATCAGAAGATCAGTGGTATAGTATGGAGCAAAACCATTAACAGCTTTTGAGCAAAGAAATTTTAAATCATATCTGTATTTCACTGGTAATCAAGTGTGTCAAAACAATCATTTGCAGACAAGAAAGGTGGGATGGGTCAACCACCTGTAAAGAACTACAGTAATCCAGTGGAGTAGTGATAAAAACATGGATGGCTGTTGTTCCAAAATAAAAATGGCTTAATTTGGCTATGGTTCTGATCTGATAAAGGCAGCACTTCACAACACTACTAACTTGTTTGTGTCTAAGAGGACACCAAAATTCGGTTATTTCTGGGTGAATCTGTAGATAAGGGACTGAGCGTTGTGTTTACATCCCTTAAATTAAATTTCTCAACAACTCATGTGATATACTAAAGATTATTAACAACCAAAGAGTTTTCAGCATTATGCATTTAAAATGTCAAGCCAATCATTTGAGAAATACTAAGTATGTCAATGTTGCTTCAGATCAGGCAGCATTATCACTATTACTGTTGAATCGCTGCCAACAGGAAAGGAGATCATTGACATAATCATATTCATTCTGTAATTTGCATGGCCAGATTTGAAGAGGCATCATGTTTCTAGCTGAGTGCTTTGTAGTGCTCCAAATGCATGATTACAATGCCACTAACCCCAGGAAAGTTTATTTGATGTTGAATATGTTTTATATCACAGCCGTAGCAACAGCCTCTTAGCCTACATGCTGAATCAATTAATGTGCTTGATGTTGTTCTAGTTTCGTCTTTCTGCTCCCAGATAAATGAAGCAGATGGTTAGTATGAATATTACATTGTATTTGATTCAAATTAAAAAATCTTAACATATCCAGATATGAAAATCCTCTCCACAACATCTGTCTGTGCTTTAAGACAAGCTGCTGTATTCAACACGAAGGCATTTGGTGTTACTTGATGATTTGTAGTCTGTTCGACCACAGAAAAAAAAATATATATTGTATTTAAAACTACCAAAAACTGCCCTCCATTTTTAAAAAAGTTGTTTGCAGTAGAGGTCCCATAATCCCACAACAAGAAACTCAGCTTTTATGCCAAAATGGATGAAAAAGTCCTCAAAATAGTGACATGACAAAAAGCTTCAGAACAGCTGATTTTTTTTTCTCAGTTACTGTTTTACAGATAGTTATTTAACTCAACAGCAAATGGAGCTGGCAGAGGTGTCACCCAGTCACCTAGAGAAGTGTAGAACGTCAGTCACGATGAGTAGTGGCATATTATAACCCCTGTCTCAATTCAAGGATAGTCTAGACCTCCCACATACAATAGTTCCCAAAGGTCAAGAATAAACTCCCATGAAAGCCAGCAAAGTGCACTGTAGAATTTACTGCCAGGCATACCACTGCTAGCAGCTAACTTGTATTTTTGCCTGCTGTATTTATAAAAAGTGAACACGGTGGATAGCTGCTCCAAGATGCCAGAATAGTTGGGGGCAGGCAAAGGGGAGAGCGTTTTATCAGATTCCCAATGATCCTGAAAGACCACAGAAATGGATTACTGCCATAAAACGTGCTAGATGTGAGCAGAAGAAAACAGGGCGATGGGAACCTACAGGCAATGAATTCCACTTATGTAGTGCTCACTTTATATAAAGGTACAGAATTCAACACTCCAATCCAATCTTGTGTATTTAACATGCTTTTATTACAATTTATAACAGTTGTATTTTCGTAAAAAAAGGCATTTTAGAGCTATGCATTGTGGCATGGGTTTTGCAGGGCTAACTTGTTGGACGAGGGAAAGTTGGTCAGGTAATTGTAGATGTCTGGATACTGCAGGTCTGAAACATTGCCCACTCCAGCTCTCAATACACATGAAAAGCACACTGTCGGCATGGTAAGGATTGGTAATATTTATGAAGTTATGCAACTTTCTACAGGATAATAGTTCATTTGAGGATTTTCAGTCAAGATTTAGATTGCATCATAGTACTCAGACGACACTTGTGAAAGTTACAAATTACCTACGGGCTTTTACTCTGTACTCTGTCTTGTTAGATCTCAGTGCTGCTTTTGATATGACTGACCATCACATCCTTTACAGAGACTGGAGCAATTTATTGGCATTAATTGTACTAAACTGGATTAAGTCCTGTCTCTCTGATAGGGTTCAGTTCGTAATTCCTCAGTGTACCCAAAAGTTAAACATGGAGTTCCACAAGGGTTTGTGTTTGGTCCAGTTCTATTCACCTTGTACATGCTTCCTTTGGGCAACATTATCAGGAATCACTCCATAAACTTCCATTGTTATGCAGATGATACACAACTATAAAACGCCTCACAAATACATTTTCTAATGATGTAGTTACGCTAGATGGTATTACCACTGTTAAGAATTTTGAAGTTATCTTTGATCAGGATATGTCCTTTAGCTCCCACATGAAACAAACTTCTAGGACTGCCTTCTTTCACCTGTGTAATTTTGCCAAAATCAGACATTTTCTGTCTCAAAAAGATGCAGAAAAACTAGTCCATGCATTTGTTACTTCCAGGCTGGACTATTGTGATTCATTATTATCAGGCTGGCCCAACAAGTCTCTAAAGACTCTGCAGCTGATCCAAAGCACGATTACTGTCAGGAACTAGAAAGAGACCTTATTTCTCCTGTGTTACCCTCTCTACACTTGCTGCAAAATCCAGAATAGAATTTAAAATCCTCCTCCTCCTCATCTACAAGAGCTCTTATAGAGCTTATAGTTCCCTACAATCCCACTAGAACATTGTGTTCCCAGAATGCTGGTTCCCTCTACTCTTACCCTCTACACTTTAAAGACTAGCCTTAAAACTTTCCTTTTGGATAAAGCTTATAGTTAGGGTTGGCTCAGGCTTGAACCATCCCTTAATTATGCTGCTATAGGCCTAGACTGCCGGGACGATTTTCCATGACGTACTGAGCTTCTCTCTCTTCATCAGTATGGATACAAATCTCATGAATACATGTTACTAACTCAAGATCTTCCCTTTCCCATAGTTTTGTGCTCTTTCATCTCTCTCCTATCACTTTGTGCAGGTATTTCTGCCTCTGGAGCTGTAGAGTCTGTGATGAGAAGCGTTCTGCTGCTCCTACAACCCTGCTCAACACCCGCTGTTATATTTAGAAATTATTAGTGCTGCTTCTCGTATTACTGCTACTACTGCATTTACGACTTTGTCACTACTATTATTACCTCTTTTGTACTATTGATACAATCTTACATTTTTACATGGAATCTGCATTATGCCATGTTCTCCTGTCCCTATTCTCTGTAATTATGATAATCTAAAGAGGACAGTCCTGCACTATATGAATAGTGCTTTTAGATAACTTCTGTTGTTATTCAGTGCTACATAAATAAAATTGAATTGAAATTGACCTGTCACCTGCCCAAAAGGAAGATTTTTTGGTTCTGGATTAAGCCTTTACCTCTCCATTTATTCCCACTTGAATGATTTAATTGTCTTTGTGAGCACCATCATCAACACATTTGCTGATGTATGATGCCACTGGTGTGATGTATATTCCTCAAAACTCATGTTGCTCTCCTGGGTGGCAGCATCTCTCAACATGTGGCAGAGGGAAGCAATAATATAAGAGGAGGAGGAGGAAGAGGATGAATAGATGATAGAGATTCCAGGAAAACCCTTAAGTCTCAAAGAGGATTGGAGCCTGAAAGAAATAGAATATACCTGGTAAATTATGACATTCATTAAGGTTTTGAAAAGATTGTAAACTCTTTAAAACATTAAATTGCCAAAAACAAAAATCTAGACCACTAAGGAGACACAAAATGTTTAGAGACACACACCAATAGATTATAATTCCATTTTGGATGTTTCCTTTTTTGTCAATCTTGATACTGTCATAAATTTTTACTAGTTACCTACTTAAGCTGCACTCTCTCTAAACATGCAAGTAAACAGAGGGATTTGGTATGTTTTCTCCACAAAGAAGTTATTTCCTCAGCTATCTTTTTTAATGCTACCGTTCAGCAATGCTACCATTGTACAGCACCTCCAAAGTCATGCTGGAGCAGACCACACTGAAGCCGACCACACTGAAGCCAGTCAGCATGGTGACCACAACAACGGACATCCCTGCAGAAATTAGGATGAGGACTCACAGAGGATGCAGAGGTTGAAGGAAGTAACTAGGGAAGAAAGTAAGGTCCAGACAACAGAGACTGATGGAGAATTCAATTAAATTCAATTTTATTTATATAGTGCCATATCACAACAAAAGTCATCTCAAGGCACTTTTCATATAGAGTAGGTCTAGACCATACTCTTTAAAATAGGTATTTACACAGAGAGATCCAACAAATCCCACTATGAGCAGCACTAGGCAACAGTGGCAAGGAAGTTGTTGTATGCAGTTGTTACAAAGCAATTTCCCCAGGGGGACCAAGTTCTCTGATTCTGATTTTTATTACATAGTTTCTAAATATTTAGTTTACATGACGTATTATTCCTGTAGTGGGTGATGTCCCTCCTGCCTGGAGACAGTCTTTCACAGCCTACGTTCTGAGATTGGCTAGGGCCCCTGACCACACAGTATACTTTGGGTCTGCCTTTAGCATCTCAGCTCATAGTTAGCAACTCTGATTAAATTTACTGCAGCCCTCACCCTTTTCATCTGACAGCCTTTGAGCCTGGCAGTGGTATGAACAACAGAGGAGCTCATAAATCATTTAGAGTGAGGATGGGAAACAGCAGAGTAAAGGGAGTCTTTTTTAAGTAGGGGATGTCAATAGCACAACCCTGCACCACTTCATGGGAGTAGGGGCCCAGCAGCAACAGACCACCGGCATGCTGACATTATACTGTATTTTAGTAATTTATCTTTAATGCAGGCTCAATCAACAAACCAAAGATTATTGGCGGGATGATAGTAGATGTGAAAAGACTATAATATCCTATAAAGAAATGTGAACCATTTCAAAGCTGTTTTAATCTATATTCAAACTACTGACAAAATGGCTATGATAATGTGAAAGGTGTTAGTTCTAATGATGAACTCCAGCCTCTTTCAACTCATTGTATTGATTTCACTGCCTTCAAAAAGAGTGTTCTGGTTCAGTCTCGCTGCTGTCATTAACAGTGCTTCTTCAAATTGCCACTCCAATTTAGCAGATTTCCTTGTTGTGGGATTAATAAAGGATTCTTATGTTATTGTATCTTGTTCAAGTCAGACTAACTTTTGAAGGAGGGGATAGCATATTCTCCCAAAGAGTAACTTAATTCAGAAGTGATAATACGCACTGTTGTTCAATCCAACATTTTGCAGCTACAGTCATAATTAGACAAGTAGCTCATGGAGGTTAATGTTGCTTAGCTCATGTTAGCAGGTATTCCTTTCATGCTGCTGTAAGCAGCAGCCCCACACCCAATACTGTATAAGTACATAAGGTCAAGACAAGTGAAATGCCCATCATTTAAAACATTATCTGACCAATTTGATGTATTTATGATGTGTACATAATTTGGTTTCAGAGTTCTGCTTCATAGTTGACTTGGTGATTCTGAATACTGACAATGCAGCAGGGTACAAACCAGCATACAGTACACTGTTCAAGTGTCAGACCATTTATACGAAGGTGCTTCACAGGGTTCATGGAAAAAGTACATAGCTAAAAATCATATGCAGGGATTTTGATCTCAATGCACCTGTACGTTCTTGTACTAGCATGTCTACTAGCATGTCTGCTAGTCTACTAGCATGAACCCTTAAATGCATGTTGCAACGCAAAAAAAAAAAAAAATAAATCCAAATTTCAATTGTCCTTTTTCCATAAACTTTTTGAAGCCCCCTCGTATAATCATGTTTTATGAACAACCAAGTAGTTTAACAATGACTCACTGACACATACCCTGTACAAATGTGGCCCAGTGGGAGCTGCCACCTCTGCCAGGATCTGAGGACATGTGTTACCCTCATTATTTCCCAGGGCCAGCTCCTCAGCTGGAGTGTATTCCTGTGTAGGAGGGCCCTTCCTGTCTTCCTCTTGTCTGACTTTTTCCTGTTGGCTGCAAGTAAGTCATTGTGCTTTTGTATACCAGTATTACCTTACAACAGAGACTGTTGTAAGATTGTACAAAGACTGAAACACTAAAACTTTGTACTTGTTGTAAGATATTAAAGTAAACCTACTTACCACTTTGTACCATATTTTATATTTATTTTTAATTTATTCCCAAGTCCACTGTGTCCCACCAGGGTTGCAGCTGAAATAATAAAATTGTCATTCAATTCAGTTTATTTATTAATATACAGTAGCACCAAATCACAACAAAAGTAATCTTGAGGCACTTTTCACATAGAGCAGGTCTAGACCATACTCTTTAAAATAGGTATTTACAGAGAGAAACCCAACAGTTCCCACCTTGAGCAGCACTAGGCGACAGTAGCAAGGAAAAACTTCCTTTTAAGAGGCAGAAACCTCGAGCAGAACTGGACTCAGGGTGGGCGGCAATCTGCCTTGACCTTCTCGCCATAGGAATACGTCTGTTACGGCCCTTGCTTGTGTTAGGGGCCGTGTGTCTGCTTGTGTGTGTATGTGTGTGTGACGAGCTTCCGGGGTCTCAGGAAGAGCCTCGGTCAAACATATGCTGACTTCGCCCGTGAGAAGGGAATTTTATTTGACCTCTGGTGCTCAGCTTGTAAAGTAAGTGATGTAACCTCCATGTGTGAGGTAATGTTGGTGGAGGAGTTTAAACAGTGTGTCCCTGAGTGCGTAGTTACTTACATGTGCGTGGCCCTTTGAAGGTGTTGCAGGACAAGTTCATGTCTGGTTCCCTGCCTTAAACTAATGTGTTAGATTTCATGTCTTAGTGCAGGTCCAGGTTGCCTACTGCCACCTCGCTGGCAAAGGACGCTCTCTCCTCCTCCCAGGAGAGCATGAAGAGGTGGTATGACCGTAAGGCAGTGGTGCGACAGTTCTATCCTGGTAACCAAGTGCTGATTTTGTCCTCAGTGCCTGGGTCTGCCCTCACAGCTTGATTCTTGGGTCCCTATATGGTGGACAGGAAGGTGTCAGACACAGACTATGTAATTTCTACTCCTGAACGTAGAAGAAAGACATGGTTGTGTCATATAAACATGTTAAAACCATATTTTCCCAGAGAGACCCCTCAGGTAAAACCAGAAGGTTCTGGGCTGACTACTTCCTTGGTATGTTCAGATGTAGTAGCAGAAGATGGACTCAATATGCCCTCTGGTGGCCAACAGAGTGGTAGGTTGTCCAACTCTGAGTTCCTGTCTGATGCTGGCTCCTGTCTGTCTTACCTACCTGCCGAGCAGCGTCATGATACTCTTGAGCTGTTGTCCTTATTTCCCACCTTGTTTGGTTATGTGCTGTCCTGCACCAATGTCTTACAGCATGACATTGATGTTGGTTCCACTGCTCCCATCAAGCAGCATGCGTACCATTGCTCAGCCAATAAACAACAAGTGATGAAAACAGAGGTTGAGTATCTGGTGAGGAATGGCTTAGCCAAGCATAGCAACAGTCCCTGGAGTTCCCCGTGTCTGCTGGCTCCTAAAGCTGACGGAACCCCTTGTTTCTGTACACACTTTAGGAAAGTTAATGCAGTTACAGTGCGTTGATTGTTTCCCTTTGCCCCGCTTAGAGGACTGTATTGATAACATTGGTCCAGCAGCTTTTATCACTAAGCTAGATCTTCTGAAAGGTTCCTGGCATGTCCCTCTAACCCCCAGGGCCTCAGATCTCTGCTTTTGTGACCCCTGATCACTTCATTCAGTACACGGTAATGGCATTTGATTTAAAAAACGCTCCTGCAACCTTCCAGCGTTTAATGACTAAGGTGTTGGGTGATACCCCTCAGTGTAACGTATATCTTTATGATGTTGTTGTGTACTCCAGTGAATGGTCTAACCATGTGTCCATTTTAAGGAAAGTGGTTCAACAACTTGCAGAGGCAAACCTGACACTAAACCTTGCCAAATGTAAGTTTGGCAAGGCCTCAGTGAATTACTTGGGTAAACAGGTGGGGCATGGGCAAGTCCGTCTGGTAGTACGGTATAACACAACAACGTCTAAGCAACACATTAATTTATTGGAATGTTCAAATGTAATAATAGTCAGATCTAATAATGGCCAGCCCATTAACTTACGCATTCACACAGTCAGCAATTTTTTGCCAGCTGTCCCTCCTGTTTTTGGCAGCTGCAACAATGTTGCTTTTTGCCTGAATTATGTGCTTATGCTCCTCATATTTCTTTGAAGAATTAACGTTTGCTCTTCTTGAATAAAATATGTAGCTCTACTGCCAACACACCTATCCATATTTGCGATTGACGATACTCTGCAAACACTGCCCTCTTTATGTGAACGCACTCATTACTAGATTGGAAAAACCTGGGTTGACTTAACGAGTTAGGATGCACCTAAATGTGATATTAAAATCTGAGTTCATGTCTTTTGCATATCTTTCTAAATCTGCACAATAATCTAGTTGATATGTGCTTTTAAATGTACTGCAACTAAATAAAGTGTACAATTTTGACCAATGTAGGTAGCTTGAGAGTTAAAATATTTTTCACAATTTCTTCTCTCCTTGAATGTCACTAGATTATAGTCTTGTATACTCACTGTTAATCTCATACACACACTCTCTCTCTCTCTGACTACCTGGTTTTTAGTAAATTCTGTTGATATGCCAAGTGTGATGTGCAGGCTCCTGTCCAAGATTGTCCCAATCCGCCTTTTGCACATGCCTCAGTGTTGTGGTTCCCTAAAGCATCAAAATGTACTTTTTATCCAGTTTGAAGCTAAATTAATTCGATAGACTTTTCTGATCTTGGTAAATTTTAACTATATATTTTAACTGGTGAAGGATTTAGTTATCAGACAGCTGGATCTTATGATATTAGAGAAACAAACTGAGCAAATGTTAGAAGCAGCTTGGCTCACAGCCCCTTCTGCATAATTTGAAGTGAAACTGATTTATTCAGTGTTTTTATGGGGTTTAATCACCTGGTTCATTTGTTTTGAAGAGGTGGAGACCTCTGTGGATTATTCAGGCCCTCAGCTAAAACGTTCTTAATGACTGACACTATTGGAATCCTAACCAGGAGAAGCTGACTGTTGACTGACTGATGGCAGTGGTGGTGAAGACAACCACCTCTATGATACCATGCTACTTCACAAGATCACCAAATACTGTCTTTTGTTATTGCTCTGATTGCAAGCGCTAATGACAGACAAATTACATATTGTGCATTGAAAGACAATAACAATGCAAATAACAGTATTTGGACAGTGCATATATGGACAGATACAAACTTGAAGCCACCAGAAGTTGCTACAGAACAAATTGACAACGGATTTAGCTCTTTCACCATCATCAGAAATGGTATGCTGTCTCAAATGACAAGTCAGAGGAATGTGTTTCTTCGATTCCTCTCTCCTCACATCATTTGCTGTATCTCCCCTTGCATCTTCAGCAAGGTACAGGGACAAGATTAGGAAGTGGGATTAGTCGACATACCATGTTTCCTATGACACATTTACAACATTTCCATAAACTTTAACCTTTAAAAAAATAGAAATAATAATAATATAAAAATATTACACTGACAAGATTTATCTCTTTTATTTGGGCACAGTCAAGGTAGAAAATATGGTTAGCACAAATAGGAAGCTAATACAAACTGTTCAAACATAAAATAGAGAAAAAAAAGAATACATATGGTAATTATGTAACTTAAAGGCATACTCTTTGATTTTGGTATAGCAGCCAATAGCACGCCTAAATCCCAAGCTCTGAGACTCAACAGTGAGCTAAGTGGACATTTATGGCCGTCACTGGCTGCAATAGCAAAATTTGCACGTGCATCTTTAACTTCAAACAAATTCAAGGTAGATTATTGATTGAACATTATGTCTAGATTAAGTATGTCTTTAATAACTGATACAGATAAATTCTGTCATTTTTCTGGAAGTCAATCAGAGAAAAATGTTCAGTCTCTTAACTCCTTGAACTAGTACAGTATTATCAAAGTATCTAAAACCCACTCTTGGAGCAAACCTCTTTTTGTTAGGAAAGGAAAGAGGAGAGAAGGGGGTTAAACTTGAGAATCCTGTTAATCCATAATCCCTTTCTCCATTCTCTTCTCACATAATATTTCACTTTAGAAACCCTGGCCAATCATAGCTGGGCTCTAGGCTGTCGTCACAGCGGCACTTGGATCCAAATGGGCGTTGTCTCCTGTCATAACAGGGCTTCCTGGCCTATAGGAAAGAAAGGAGGGGAAAAGGAGTTTTAGTGGATGAGTGGATTATGTGGGGTAGCAGGCCAAGGAGCTCATCTAGCTTTAGGGGAGGAGAGTGGGGTAGGAGGCATAATCCAATCTGGATTAGGCCAGGTGGCTTCTCTACTGGCAGGAGGTGAGCTGATAACAGAAGGCTGGCCACTGTGGCTGTAGGTTTGAATTAAAAGCAAAATTAAAATGTCTAAACAAAGTGACCAGTTAAGTAGTGACAAGTGAGAACTAGTCAATCTCTTCAGAAATAAAGCTCTACAATGATAGAAATTTTTGTTGTTTCTAAACAAATGAAATAAGGCTAAAAGCTAAGAGAAAGCATACTTCTGCCCTATCTCTGTTACACACAGCCAGATTAATCCTAAGAGATAAAAAAAAAATACTGTTGGGCTTTACTGATCCTCTCACCTCACCACCATCTGTGAATTTTGTATGAATTGAAAGTGCAGGATTCACAATATTTTGCATATTCTTTTTAAAGTCTATCTCTTCTCTCTATGTGATATATTAAATCTATATGAGTCCTTGCTTCAGCTTCATGAAAATGTAAGACTATATCACTGGAGTGCCACTTTAAGTTAACTGCCATGTATTAAACATGGGAGGTCAACTGATTTGCTTATTTATTTTATTATGCTATTTTTCTGCCCCCATTGGTTCTGTACAATACTTTCATATTCAGTATATCAAACATATATTAATGTATACAGAGTATAAGGACTCTATTCTCCTATCAATACTACATCTCATCTCTCCTTTTGTTCTGAGTATCTACTTGTTTTACCTGTTTGTACAAGTAAAAACACACAACTTGTTCTCACTGTTTTCCTACATGTTGCAGAATGGATATCTGCTTGGTCTGACATATTCTGGTCAATATTTTATAGTAGTAAGTAGCAGACCTCTAGGTACATGAAAGCCTAATACACAAAATATATGTACATCAGATTTTCCTGATAGTATCTAATAGTTGTCTCAATGCTCAAGTAAAAGGGTTGCTCCATGTCAAATGAAGTCAATTGAGTCCTCCTGGCTGACTATTGTAGATTTGATTAATGTTTTATGTAAATAATGTCATTGTACCCAACAACTAGTGAGCAAAACTGTCTGTATGTATCTTCCTTCATTTCTGAGATATGGAGGCTTTAAAAAGGGGTTGTGGCCCTGGTAAATAGGTGTGGCTAAAGAGTACATGCTTTAATTTTACACAGACAGTTATACCCTATTAGATGTCTTGTTGATGTCTAAAATAATTGTCAAGATATGGCTTGCTGAAAACTGTATTTCGAAGTGATTTTGTGCTTTGGAGCCCAATATATCTTCACACTGAACTATGTCAGATCTTTGAATTTTTATAGATTTGATTCAAGGTGCCAACTTCATATTTTGTGTATTTACTAATTAAAACATGACCTTTCCAGTGGTAAGACATACAAAGGAAATATGCACTTTAAATATTGGTGTGAAATAATTTTGAATGCCTCAGAAAACAGACATTTAGATTTATTTTAGACATGCACCTAGTTGTAGTTGGTTTAGTGTGAAGATATACAGTAGCCTTCAGAAAATGAAAAAGATACAAGCCAAAAAAAATTCTACAATTTGACATGGTATTCCCTAAAGAATTGGCAGTTCTTCACAATTTACAGTAATGCACATTTTTTCAAGTATGACTGGTATGATCCACAGATTTGTGATATTACCTATAATTTGTAGAAACAGGCTCACTCCCCTTGGCCTGAGTAGGGGCTGAACTGCTATCTTTGGAAACCTCTGAATGGGAGGTTAAGGTAGGCCTCTGCTCTGATTGAGTGCGTCGGGTAGAGTTGTCTATTCCTCGCCTGGGTAGCCTGCCCCGGGAGACCTCGCCCCATGGTCTGGGAAGCACAGAACTTCCAGATGAGATGCAGGTTTGAGTGTTTTGTAACTCATTTTGACAGAAGACTGAACGGGCATCGCGAAAGGAGACAGATGGAATTATCTCTTCAGTATTGTTATCTGTGGCACGTGTCACAGTTCTTGGAGAACTTGGGCGAGATGAGGCCCTAGAGGTAGACTGAGATCTGAACACAGGAGGGCTTGGAAATCTGTGGCGCACAGAGGGACAAGATGGCGGTAGGCGGACTCTCGAGACAGGTGGTGCTGTCACAGGCAGGCTACATAAGGTCACCTCACCCTCACAAAATTCACTGCTTTCACACCCCTGGCCCACTCTGGCTTGAAGTTCTGCAGTATTTCTCTTGTCAGGAGATTCATTGCACAGGTGAATGATCTTGCATGCCTGTTGGCAGTTAGCCTTCTCCATTTCCAGATCCACATCAGTCTCTGGTTGCTGATTTGTATCTTGAGCCCCTATAACAACATCCTGTCTGACGGGATGGGCAGGCAAGATACTGATCAATTTTGGTTTCATGCTGGTTCTGCTGGGCAGCACTTCCACATTCTGCACAGATGCCCTCAGACGCTGGGAGACTCGAGTTTTTTGGCTTATCAATGGGAGTCTCCGAGCCAAATCCTCCTGCAACCCTTCCTCATTATCTGTTATGCAGTCAGTACTCTGGAAGGAGTTGTCCATCAGAACCTCTGGGGGCGGAGGTGGTAGGTTGTCTACATCCAGGTCAACTCTGCTGTCAGGCCAGCTGTTGTTGTTATTGTTGCCATTGATGACTAACCCCCCTTCATTTCCATTTACTGTATCAGATAACAGAAGGATTTCACTTTTCCTGGGCCTCCTGATATGAGGTGGAATATTAGAAAGGCTCTGCCCTGGTCTACCATCAACCCCTTGACTAAAGGTATTTATGAGCCTTCTGACAGAGTGGCGTGTGGGTGGTTGGGGTGCTAACAATGGTAAGCAACAAGGTGATTGATTTGTTCTCAAGGGGGCTTTTTGTCCTCCTGCGGATCCACTTAATGAATGCCGCCTTAGTCCAGCTCTATACAGATTATAATGAGGCCCCACAAGTGCTTTGTTTCCTTGGGTTTCAGCCATCTTTTTCAGCCGCTGATCCAAGTCTCTCTGGCTCTTTTGTAGCTCAGTTATTATGTTTACACATCTGGTGCGATCAGGCTTGGTTGCAGTGATAGCAGTCAGAGGTCTTTTAACTGTAGGACTGTCGATCCTGCATGTAATTTGTATTCATGTAGAGAAGAGGTTGACTGGGATCTGGTGGAGAGGAGTTTGACCTCTTCCTTCCAGGCCTATCAACTTCATCATCCTCAAACTCGTCATCATCATCATCATCATCCTCATCCTCTTCATCATCTTCGTTATGGCCTACAAGGCTGGGTAAATTATTGGGAAGACTATCAAGTGCACTACGAATATTAACTCCAGACCCGCAACTTCCAGATCCAGCGCTCCCACGGTGACGGCGGTGCCTCTCAGAACCTGTCAGACTTTCATTCTCTCCCCCAATACCACTGTCCTCACTGTGCAGGGCTGAATCCTCTGGATTGGACTTCCTCATGGCAGCTCCCTCTACCTGTGCCAACACATGAGCCAACCTCTGTTCTGCTGCCTGCTTTGCCTGCAGCTTCTCAGCCAACAGTTTAGAGAGAGAAGAAAAATATTCCAATGCCTCCTCGAGTGTGCTGTCACCCAGTGCCTGGACCGAGCACCCCACAAGCCTCATTTTCTCTGTTGAATGCTGGAGCAGTTGCTGTAAAAGATCTGGAGGTGGATTAGGGGAGTTGGCTGTGTCAGTGCTAGGTTTAACTGCCATTACAGCTGGTCCCATCATCCCAGATGGCAAAGGCCATGTAGTCCCCATGCTGCTTCAACATCAGCTCCCCTTCCTCAGCCATCTCCTCTAGTGCCTGGTTGATCTCCTCAAAGCGTATCACCAAAGCAGACATCATGGGCTGGAGGGACAACTGTGTCTGGGCAGCCTGTTCCAGCAGGCCCTAACAGAGTCTCATATTTGGAGATATTTGGGTTCAGAAAGGCAAAGGCTGCCTGGTGAGCCCTCACCATGTTTGGAGGGAAGTCCACCTTCATTTGGATAATGGAGGACTTCCTCTGCTTTTCAGTAGACCGTCTTTTGCCTTTATTTTTCTTTCTTTTCTCTACCTTTTTATTTTTTTCTGTTAGTACAACCTCACTGACTATTTCTTGGGGCTTCACATTCTTCCCTATTTCTTTAATGGCCACTGTGTTTTGGGCAGCTGTGTCAGCGGCCAACGGAGACCACACAGTGTCTTTTGCAGGATCTTCTTCAGTAGGTAGTGTAAGTTCATTATCATCATCTGTCTTCATACATTTGCTCACCTCCTCCACAGGTCTAGAATCGACACTGTCCTGTGATGATTCAGCCAGCAGATCCTGTTGAGGTCCATGGCCCTCTGGTTTTGAAAATAACCTTCCTTTGGATGGAGAGCAGCCCATTTTTGCATAAAATTTTTAAAATACCCTATGAATTGTCTTTGAAAAATGAGTTGAGAGAAAGTGAAAGCCAAAGTGTGAGTCCATAAGAAATGTCCATAGTCTGACAAAGTCTTCTAGAATCCTCAAACAATGGCTTCCTGTTGGCAGTCCAACCTTCAAGTGTTAGTTTCCATATATTTCTTTGGTCATTTTACGTCTTTCTCCTCAAAACAATCAAACAATGCAGGAAAGACACCTGTAACCTGTTCGAGTGAACTTACTGCCTACCAGGGCATGCAATGCTGAGGATCTGAGAAGATAAGACGGATTGGGGGGGTTTCTTCCCTCTCTCTTCTCTTAGCACACACAGATGGTCACGTAAAGTGCATCAACACACATAGCTCACGCACAAGCACACGCACACACACACACACACACCACACACAGGCATTTACATCTAAGACTTTAAGCTCATCAGGTTAATCAGAGCTGAGTTTGTCAGGTGGTGTTTTTAGCCTCATCCACTGTGCTATCTGTGCTGTTTACATGCAACTTGGTTTGCTTGAGAGATAAACAACTCTGTTTTCTTAAATCTTTCTGTAAGTTTGCCAGAAATGTCAAGGTATACTCAGATTTACTAACATTTTACTTTAATAGAAATAGAAAAATATGATACTGTTTTTTGGCTACACACACACACGTGCTGGGTCAAGGTGCCTGTGTACCAGGTGAGAATACATGTAACCAGGATGTAAAACTAAAACTTCATATGGCAATCAGGCATCAGAGCATCAAACAATTCAAAGAGTCATAGATGAAATAAAGAATACCATACTTGTCTTTCTGACAATTAAAAAGGGGCATGCCTGTGTATTGGATTTGATCATAGAGGGCAAAGAAGGGCTAAAAACAGCTCAATGTTTTTGGTATGACATCAAATGCAACTCTCCTGTGGACTAACTGACTATCTAAAAAAAACTGGTCTCTCAGATAGAGGGTCACAGAATCCCAAAAAGCGTCACCCCATGCTGTCTGTCTCAAAGCCTCTCTGTAATCCTTGCCACCCACACCCAGGTGTATCACAGTAACAGGAACTCTGCAAGCTGTTGGTCAACAGAGCAGAAGGAGCTTAAGCTGCTGGAGATCTACAGTCTGCTTAATGTGTTGTCATTTAGTCTTTTACTTGATTACTTACATTTTTATTATAATATCTGATCCATAACATCTGGTCCTTAGCAGGTCTCAAAATTAGATAAATAAAACCTCAGATGAACAACAACACATAATATTACAGTGTCATTAGTTATTTAACAAAAACTAGACCAAAATGTGGAAGCAGTGTGTGAAAAATGTAGTAGTCATGATTCAGTAGCTTACAGAATCATCTTTATCTGCAATAACTTAAAGTAATAGTTTACTGTATGACTTTATCAGTCTGTCACAATTTTTGTGGAGGAATTTTGGCCCACTCTTCTTTACAACGGCGCTTCAGTTCATTTAGGTTTGCCAGCATTCATTTATGCATAGCTGTCTTAAGGTCCCTCCACAGCATTTCAGTTGGGTTGTGGTCTGGACTTTGACTGGGTCTTGATTCTTTTCTTTTTCAGCCACTGTATTGTAGATTTGCTGGTGTGCTTGGGATCATTGTCCTGTTGCATGACCCAGTTTCAACCAATCAGACAGATGGTCTTACATTTGACTCTAGAATACCTTGGTACACAGAGGAGTTCATGCTCGAGTCAAGGTGCCCAGGTCCTGTGGGTGCAAAACAAGCCCAAATCATCAGCCTTCCAGTTGGTATAAGGTGTTTGTGCTGATAGGCTGTGTTTAGTTTTCAACAAATATGGTGCTGTGCACTATCACCAAACATCTCCACTTTGGTCTCAACTGTCCAAAGGGCATGATTCCAGAAGTCTTGTGGTTTGTTCAGATGCAACTTTTCAAACATAAGCTGTGCTACTATGTTCTATGTAGAGAGAGGAGGCTTTCTCCTGACAACCCTTCCAAAGAAACCATACTTGTTCAGTCTTTTTCTAATTGTACTGTCCTTTACCATTTAACATGCTAACTGAGGCATGTGGAGTCTGAGATGTAGTTCTTGGGTTTTCAAAATTTCTCTGAGCATTGCATGGTCTGACCTTGATGTAAATTTGCTGGAACATCCATTCCTGGGAAGAACAGCAACTGTCTTCAATGTTTTCCACTTGTGAATAATCTTTCTCACTGTAGAATGACTTCAAATTGTTTGGAAACGGCCTTATAATCTTTCCCAGGTTGATGGACGTCAACAATTTCTTCACCTTCACACACACACACACACACACACACACACACACACTTGAATGCACAATACCAGCAAACTGCCAACTTTTGCTTTTATAGAGGTGCTCACACTTGCTGATGATCAGTTAATCAAGGACATTTGATTAGCAGCACCTGGCTGCTACTTAACCTCTTGATTCCTGTGGAAGTAGTGAGGGTATATTTACCTGTTCACCCACTGCCTCTGGATTTGGCCGAGTTTGTGTTAAATACATAATGACAGTGTAATATGTCATGTGTTGTTGTTCATCTGAAGTTGTATTTTCCTAATTTCAAGACCTGCTAAGGACCAGATGATTCTTTTTCTAACATGTCCTGACATATAAGACCATAGAATCAAAAAAGGTATACTTTCTTGTTCATATGACTGTACATCAGAATAAAATCCAATATTAGCATTTATACAGTAGAAGTTATTTTAAAAGGAGCTACACACTGTTATTAGTACTGCTTCTAGTATTATTGCTACTATTGCATTTACAACTTTGTCATTACTATTATTACCTCTTACGTATTAATGATGCCACTTTGCATTTTTCTCAACCCAACTGGTCGAAGTTGGGTTTTTCCTTGCCCCTGTTGCCTAGTGCTGCTCATGGTGGGATCTGTTGGGTCTCTCTCTGTAATCATAATAATCTAAAGAGTTTGGTCTAGACCTAGCCACTACAATAGCTCTAAGTGATGTGATGCCAGTGCAGTACTGTTGAATTCAGGCACTGTTGAGATAGTGCTGTGTATTTTACTCTTGTGGACTTGTTTACTATGTTAATTACTGAGTTGTACTCTCTATAAGAACTTTATGTTGATCTTCCTGACATCAAGTATAATATTACTTATTTTACAACTATTTTACAATTTTATGAAGTCAGGTTCCATGTTATTGTTTTAACTAATTTGTACAATACATTTAATCTAACTCTTGTTTATGAAGATTCATTGTTTTCTGATTTGTAATCACTGAATCACATCATTGAATTCAGTGGATCAGTACAGTCCTCGCAGTTTCACATTTGCCTTCAGTGAAAACCACAAAGGCAATCTGCATGTAGCTTTAAAACTACACACATAGAGAGGACAGAAGATTATTATTTATCCAATTACTTTGCATGACACACATAATCAAGGTGTTGTCACTGACATACTGAAGCTTACATTCTTAGACAAATACAAAAGCATTAAAAAATGTGATCTGATTGAGATCGGAAATGCTATCTGCTACCTAGGTCAAAAATAACTCCCTCAGAACAACACTTAATGAATCAAATCTCTATTTGCTCATCCCATGGAACTATAGTGACAATAGCTGCATTGTGACTTTGGGTGTTGACATTCAAAATGAACCATAACAAGTCAGAGAATGTTGGCTTCCAGTCATTGCTGTTACAAGGAAGTATTCAACCATTTCTGTGAAATGCTGTCTCTTAAAGATTGCAATCATAATGACACTGCAACAGCAAATACATTATGTGGGAAACTGTGACCTTTAATAACAGTTTTAAATGTTTTATGCTTATGGTTAGACTTTCACAGCACTTGGTTAAGCTTAGGGAAAGACTGGTCTTATTTAATACAGAAAACTTTCACAGTGACTTCAGAACTATGTTTATTTACACTTAACCAAAACCACAGTCTTTCCTTAACATTAAACAAAGTGCTCTGGTGTGACAGCTGTGCATTTTGTACACCCACCATCCACCTCAACCACCCCCTGGTGCCTCTACAGCCATTAATAAATGCAGCCCTTCATTCATTCATTCATTCATTCATTCATTCATTCAAAATACATTGCCTGTGAACATAATCCAGCCAATGAATAACATAATTTTTAGGGTTGGACTGAGAGGGTATATGGGCTATCAACAAGAAGAATATGATGGGCTTTCTAATATATTCCGATCACTGAGGACGCAATTCTTGTGGCTGAGTATAGCTAGTGTGTCTGTGTGTTGACAGGACAAGTGGCTTTAATACCCTTGAGGTGGATCAGTAGTGATACTTGTATAACAGTCTCAGGTTACTGTGCTATTCTCAGCTGTTTCCCTTCCAGCTTTTTCTCTCAGTTGCACAACAACAGTTGTAAAAGCTCTAAAGCTAGAAAGACTCAAATTAACCAAGGATTAGAGAGAACATCCATAATTAATAATGCCACATTTACTCACAGTGAGTCAGTAACATTTCTGTCCAGACTCATATATGTAGTGAGGACTTTGATAAAATTTAATAAAAGTGCATGTCTTTGACCACCTGTTCATCCTTGATTCTATGTGGATGTGCCACATGTAATAAAATTTCACAAGAAATGTTCATGAGAATGGGGCGGACAGAAAGCCCCAAAAAATTAAGCTGTCAGAATGGAAACATAAAAAGTGGCCTTCCTCTAATATTGATCTCTTAGCCATGATTTAAATATAGATTCCTGTTTATTGATTGATTGTAGCTTATATTATTAACTACATGCTCATAAAAACAGATTTTAACCAAGACATGGAAGGAGGGAGGTGACATAAACGGAGAGAGACAAGGGAGACAGATGATCCCTTTCCCATTAGAGCTGGACCTTGTGGTACATTTGCTGACTGTTCATGTAAATACTAAGACAGATAAAACAAAGTGGTTGACTCAAAATGATGATTCTGACTAAAGGAATATAAACAAGATGACAAACTCAAAGACAACTTCTGGGATTGCATGGTATATGAACGAGAGAGAGACTCTTTGTTTAAGACCAATTCATGTAGGATAAAGATGCCAGAATAAAAAACAGGTTAATCGGTTACATGCTATCCAAAAACCTAACAGCAAGTGCTGTGGAGCAGGGTTTATTACTATTATTATTATTATTATTTTATTGGGAAATTGGGCTTTGCAGATCCTTTGTGAAGAATTAATACATCTGTCATGTTTGCTTGACCAATGTGAACAATTTACAACAAATCCTTAAAAAATTTTTTTGTTTAATAGCACTTTTATAACAGTACAAAATGAGTCATACTTACTCTTCTATATATTGAAGAATACAATGGTTTTCAGTAGAAAATACATTTTAATTTGACATGGATTTCCAGCACAAAATATGTTACAAAGGGCTTTAAAATGGGACACTGGTATAATAAATTAAATAATTTTACAAGGATATACTTCTATACTTACATCTTCTTGTCATTTTCATTTCTTGTCTGTTAGAGAGTGGATAGGCGTGACTTTTTTCATTTTCAGTGGGCATAGGGGTTATGACCAGCTCTGAATCAGTAGGGCTGGCCTTGCCTAGTGTACCTGAGCTACTCAGCATAGTTGACATGCTTGATATGGAAAACCTGCTACTCTCCAGTGAGGGTCTGTTCATTCTGGGGATGTCTATGTATGTCTCTGTGCCTGTCTCTGAGTCAAGATTTGGAGTGGTGATTGCTCGCCATCTCTTCAGGATCCTCTCCAGCGTATCAGTCTTTGATCCCCAAAGTGCTTCATAGCACTTGGGTAAAAAATGACAGAAGATGATACCATAGCTGGATACTAGAATGGCTGAAGCCTGCACAGGAGTTCCCTCTTCATTGCTTGTAATATAGACTGGAACAAAACACACCCATACAAACAAGTACATCAGCATGCTAAAAATTATATAACCTGTTTCACTGAACTCCTGGGGAACTTTCCTGCCTTTGAAGGCCAAGAGGAAGCCAACCAATGCTAGTAGACCTATGTAGCTCAACATAATGCCAAAACCTATGTATGTGTAACCTTCACGACAATGCATTATGATTTTCATGCTTTGTGGAGATGGAGGTGTGTCATCAATGTCAGGCGAGTCAAAGAGAAGCCATAGAAGACAGATGATCCCCTGGAGAGTTGTTAACACAATGACAATTACAGGTGGCTTGTAAAGTTTGTGAAGTCGCCTGTTTGTTATCTGACCAAAGGGAAGGAACACCAGGAAAGTACGATAGGCCTTGACTAGGATGCAGGACACACACAAGGTGAAGCCTATGGCATACATGACCTGGCGTGCCCGGCAGAGGTGTACACTAGGCTTGCCCATGAAGCATATCACACTTGAAAAGCTCACTGCCAGACCAGCCATCATCACACAGGACAATCTCACCTCAGCTCTTTTCATGGGTGGGGAATCTCTGTACACCAAAAAGATAATTAAGGTAACGAGCAAAAGCAAAATGCCAAAGGCTGCAGCTGTCATCATGGTGATGGGATGAGGATCGCTCCATCGCAGATAGGACTCCCATCTTGGCTGGCAGTGATCCCAACCCTTGAGAGACCAAGTTCCATTGGGACACTTTTTGCAGTCATCAAAATCTGTTAAAGAAGGTGGTGATGTGCATATTATGATGAGTCTGAATTATTTATACCTGCAGCAGGCCACCAACTCTGCAGTTCAAAGAAATAAAAATTTTACTTTTAAGTCCTTCTTTACAGTAATGTACTCTGAAAACAGACATCATGTGGATAGTACCATTCAGATGTATGCCTACCCTATGGGCTCAGCCAAAAAGCCATCTGTAAGGGCCTCAGTATCTCAACTTAGTTAATATTTTATAGCTGAAATTAAATATAAAATCAGTACATCAATAAGGCATACCTGTGCCATCTGAGTAGGTCCCCTCCGCACATAGGGTACAGTTATAACAGCAGGATACATTCAAGATCCTCTTTACCCAGCCAGGGGGGCAGCTCTCTGAGCATCTGGACTGAGGGATCTGTGAGAGCAAAACCAGAGAACAACTTGTAAACAATCAACTGATTTGTTACACTTAAACTTTAAGGCTGAAACATACTGGGGTTTCAAGGTCATATTCATAGATATGAGGATCCACCACTGTAGAATAGTGATTATGTGGTTAGAATTCAACAACTACAGTGTTGGGCTGTGGTCGAAGAGTCAAAAAATCTCCTTTCCTTTGCCCTAATGGAAAATGTGTATCCTCTGCTAAAAGAGATAAGATAGAGATAAGCACTGAAGCTCCTTTCCTTAACATTTTGAGAATTTGACGAGCTCTTATCATGGCTGCTACTGAGATGCTTCCAGGTCATTTCACTAATTTAGGGACCTTCCCAAACAAAAAGGACTATTCAACCACAGCCTGTGTGTCTTAGCTGTAGGCATGTGTTTAAAACCTCCTGGGTATTGTAGTAAGTAAACAACAAATAACACTTGTTTTAAGAATGAACTCTACTAGTGTAACATATCTAAACATCAGTGGGCAGATGTTTGAACCAGTAAGGATACTCTTGGTCTCAGTGTGTTAAGAGTATGCTTGAAGCAAACTGCAGTAGGCTATACATATGTTGTTCAACCACATCTACATGCCAAGTTTTGGATGGCCACACTTGAAGGCCTCGAATGTCTTTGATGACCATCTGAACTTTCATCTGACTCATGTACTGTGTTGTCTAAGGACTACACAATCTACTGCAGTAATCAAACCAGTGAATAAATGCTTTAAGTATGGTGTTGTCTTACCGTGATATTGTCTGTTGAAAGCCAGGTGAAATTTTTCACATCAAGTTCTATTTCTTCCTTAACAGCATGGTATCTCCCAATTCTGTGAAATCTTCTGTGGTGTCCATACATTTCCCACATGACCAGATCATACCCATTTACAAAATCACCATTTTTGTCAAAGTAGAAATTCTGGTCACCAAGGCTGAAGTTAACCTCCTTCAGTTCTTTAAGAAGCTGAAAGCAAGGGGCAGAATTTCAATTAAAATGGGCCTTTGCAGTGATTAGTCACCAATCACTGAAACAGATAATTTCCTAGATATGAATCTGTTCTAATGTGAAGGTGATATGAATTCTTACCTCCCATGGTGGGAAGTTAATTTCTCCTGAGCATGATGAGCTGTTGCACTTTAATAACTTTTTTAGAGCATTTGCTACAGCCCACACTGCAACTTTATGAAGGAAGGATGCATTTGTGTCCAGAGCTGTCACAAGATAGTCATCATTTTGCTCTTGGGGATCCTTGAAATTGCATGCATTGACAGATTTAATTTTCAACAGTGAGGTACAATAGGATGGAGGTTTGTTTGACAAGCATTCAGGGGAACAGTTGAATCTCAGGTTCTTGTATTCTTCAATGAAATGGTTGTATCCTCCCGGGGTTGTTGTAAGATTCTTCAGATAATTATCAAATGATTCACTCTTGCGTGCAACAAAGGTGAAGCCCAAGATGTCTCCAACCCTGTTAATGCCATCCATCTGGGCAAGGGACCAACTCCTGGACCAGGCATCACTGGCAATCCAGGTTCTTGATGTGTTGGTCCTAATAATTTCCTTAAAGAGGACCTCCACCAGCTCTGCCTTGAGCATTAGCAGTACCACCTGGGCACTGGAAGAATGGATTTGCTGAGCAACTTCCTTGATACGTTGCTCACTGAGTGAATGACCAAGGTAATGAGGCAACACTTCTTGATAGGCCAAGCACACATTATTTGCCTCGGCATCCCTGAGGAAGCTCTGGAAAGCTCCTCTGCCATATTCATCATCCCCATACACAACACCGACCCAGTTCCAGTGATAGTGACGCATAATTTTGGCCACTGCTTTGGTCTGATGATTATCATTCGGAATAGTACGCAGAAAAACTGAATATCGCTGCTTATCACTCAGTTCCGGTGAAGATGATGTGCTGCTCAGCTGATAAAATGAAACAAGAGAAATTTTGATCACACAAAAAATAAACACACATATATACATACAACATATATGTACACTCACAGAGCACTTTATTGGGAACACTGGCACTTTATTGGGGTCATTATCAAGGCCACTGATGTTAGTGTACTTGATTTGTTAGTGCTCCTGGCTGTTGTAACAATTGTTTGAGTTGTTGGAGTCAAGGCCAAGTGTGAACAACAGAGCAATGAGCTTGATAATGACCCCACGGGGATTCCCCAGAACTCAAGTACTTGGATGAGAGGTGAAAAATGTTCAAGTATCTACAACCAAAATCTGGTTTCCCTTGATTCAGCAATATGTAAAGAATAACCCATGTTTTGATGAGTGTGGAAATAGTGAGAACATGAGACACTCTCAGAAAATCTGATGGTAGATGAATCAGTGAGCATAAATGAGAACATAAATGTATTAAATACTTTGCAGTAAAGTGTATTTGCAAAAAAAGGATTTGTGACTTACTAGAGGGACCATGTACACATTTAGCAGTCTGGCAACAGCAATTGATTCCTCAGAGTATAGTGCTCCTAAAATAATCTTGACTCTGGGTCTGAAGTCGGTGTAGTTACACTTTACGTTTAGTGAGCCATTGATTGCAAGCATGTGCCCCACATTCTGCAGTGATTTGCTTGCATCTGAGCAAGTGTCACACATCAAATATCCAAGACGCACTCCAGGGAGGAAACCAGCTGCATTTATCTCCTCAATTTCGTGGATTGTAGCTAAGGATCTCATAAATGATGGCAGATCAAACCTGAAAATAATGTTTAAAAAAACCAACATAAAACAAACATAAAATATTGTGTTTGAGGTACTGCGGCAGAAAAGCCAGTTATTTAGACATTTTTATCCATGTAAATACATATACTGTATATATTATAGGTGTTTTGGTTCATAGATGAACAGATAAGAATTAGTCAATCTTCAGGATCACAGCATTGAAGACAATATTCTGTCTTCTGACTTATTTAGATAGAAAAGTACAATTTGGGAATTACAATTTATTTTAAAAAAAAACTGAATTTGAATCAACATGTTCACAAAACACCTTTACCTCTCTTAAAATTGTCAGAGTAATGCCAGCTGTATTTTCCTTTAGGTTTTTTTTTTTTTGATACAATTAATTTAAAGACAAAATGTCTGTCTCTGGGATTTCTGCAATGTGACTTAAAAATGACATTTAAAAATCAAAACGGCAGCATCTCTTCCCACACAGCGAGTGCTGTGGACTATTTCCTGCCCTATATATCAAAAGTGTTAATTGGAGCTATTTTCTACCTTCCTGACACATGTATAAATATCATCTAATGTAATAAATTAATTAGATCTTATACTCACTCTGAGCAGTGGAAGCTTTCAGGTCTAATCCGTTCATGAACTGCCTTTACTTTACGATGACATGGCAACATTATACCAATGATAACATCCCCAGGAGCATGGGCTCCACAAGACTGTGCAAAGTCACATCCATCCGCAGAGGCCAGGACATTACACAGAGTTATCAGGGTCAAGACAAGGCTGCGCAGTGGCTGACACATCTGCATCTTGAGCGGAACAGGTGAGAAAAGCACTTCTGGGAGGTGCAGGAGCACTTTTTACTTCTCTCACGGAATTTGGGCGGTGCCACACAGTTTATGCAAAAAACCGGTTTTAAAGCAGAACAGGAAAGAATGTTTATTTATAGATCAAATGTCTTCTACCATGCTTTTCCACCTGGCAGGTGCTGGTACAAGAAAGTAAAGAAAGTAAACTTTTTTTTGGTTCATACAATCATTGCACAGAATAATGAATAAGGACTGTCTCTGTGGTGTGTGTTCAGGAACTGCACCAAAGAAAAAAATCCACCAGTCTTTTTCTTTTTTTTCTTTTCTTTTTCTTTTTTTGCTCTTGTTTTCCCTCCAACTCTGAATATGAAGCTAAGAGCCTGTCACTCAGACAACTGTGTATATGTGGTCAATTAGCCATTCAAAAATCAGGCAGGACAAGAAAATGTTTGGGCAGGTATAGGAATCAAGACTAGCAGGCTAAAGATAACATTCCACAGATTTCTGTGAAATGAATTTACACATCTTCTTTTTAATCAAATGTGTTTTCATCATTTATCTCTATTGATGTCAGTGTCACTGTCAGTGTAGTTATCTTGATTTTGATTTCTTCTTAACACTGGTGTATTTTTACTGTTGTATTGTTTCACTGATACAAGGAGCTGTCAAGACATGATTTACTATGTCTTGACAGGCATTATGAATGTCATTTGCGTGTGGGTGTAGGTGCAACTGGTGCAGCTTCCTCTCACAAGGCAAAGTCAGATGCTCATGTCACTCTTGGATCTGGTTTCTTTTTATAACTTTCAATGGATTTATTTTGTAGCAGGCCCAAAACATTAGTCTACTGCATTTCTTTGAACTTTGGGAGGAAATCCACACAAATTCAGACCTGTCTATGTAGCTATTGTTATCCTCCCCAATCTCCAAAGTATAAAACAAGATCATCCTTACTCAACAATTTGGTATAGAAGACTGATAATAAGCTAATTCATCCTGACCATTGATAGCATAATAGACAAAATCATTTTCGATCCCCGGCTTCTGAACCCCATGTTGCCCCCCATGTGTGTCATCAGTGTGTGAATGGGTGTGAATGTGTCACGCCCAAACCAATTTAGCATCTAAAGGAGGTTAGGTCATCATTAGGTGGTATTATTGGTGAATGTCAGCTGATTATCAGAAATCAAGACTGACATCATCAGCTCTACATGAACCTGCAGAGGAAAATCTAATCACATTTTATTGTGGTGACCAACGAAAATGCACTTTGGTGGTCATGGAGCAACATTTTATTCTGAGCATCCTACTGCATCCATCCAACACTGCAACATGTAGACAGCTGAAGCTGGTTATACTTTTAGTGTTTGAATTATTATGTATCACAAACATAAATGTTTTCTTTTTACCTAAAAAAGGAAGCTCCTTGAAACTCCTTGGATTGTTCCATAACCTTAACTGGGTGTTTGTTATAGTGTAACTATGATGATGAAGGTCCCCGGACTGTAATAAAGTACAAACCAATCTCTTTCTCATAAACCTAACCAAGTATTTTTTGTGCCTAAACCTAGATAAACTGTGACTGTACAACAACAACTTGAAGTATATTTATTATTTACCAAGAATCAGTACACATGCTGCTGGTACAATCTTGTGGGGCACATCTTTGAGATTTCATCCATTTTTTCCTGTTAAAGGTTCTTTCTGGGGAGTCCTTCCTTTTCTGTTTCAAGAGTCAAGGACAGAAGCTGTTTGGCAAATTAGTGGTTTGTGGTTTATTAGGCTATATAAATAAAACTGATTTGACTAAACAAGCAGGTAATCAACTCCATCTAAGGAGTGGGTATGATCTAAAGTTGTCATCATACTTAGAAAAATACCATACATACTTCAACTTTCATACTCACACCTAACCTGTTTGGTCAGCTGGAAAAACCCATGCCAAACCATAACAATTCCTTTTACCACATGAAGATAAAGTTACTTTCTAACTTATCACTGAAAGTTGAGACTGAATGTGACTCATTACTTCAGAATCATGCAATAAACAGTGCTCCTAATGTTAAGGGCATGATTTTACACATTTTCACTGTATTGAGTTTGCTGTGTGAGCACTATAAAAAGCCTTGGTACAATGAATCAGTGTTTTTGACTTGCTGAACAAGACATAAGTCTGAACATTTTTCTAATTATATGATCTCAATGAAACACACTTACACTGTTACACGGACATAATATCCAAAACTGGAAGTATAGCTTACTAGCCTTTTCTCCAAAGCTAGCAAGTGGAAGTGGAGCATTCTGTCAGACTGTGTGTTTTTATGATGTTTTAAATGTTTTAAAATTTTCAGGTGAAAGTCAGGAAAAACTAATACTTGACAGTTAAAGGGGGGAGATGTTTGTATATGTTTTGTGGGACTAATTATCAATCTTTCAAAAAAATTAAAAAATAAAAATAACTTGGTCATTCCTAAAATTACATTACAGCTTGGGAAAGATAACTTTGCAACTGCCAATATCAAATGTATACTATGTTAGCCTGCACTTTGTGTATTACAATAAGAAAAACGTTAAATATGGAACTCAAATAGGTGGTGACTGTCAGAGATATTTTCAAGCTGACTTGCTTGTGTAGCTTAGTTAAGCAAGTCTAATGTTGTGTGAGCACTATAAAAAACCTTGGTACAATGAATCAGACAGTACATTTGTATCTGGTACTTGCTTTTTACATGCTGTAGCTGATAAAAGTAGAGTTTTAGCACAGTATATTGTATTGAGATATTATTATTTAGCTGACCTTCTGTCTTCTTATAAATGTCAACCCAACGGGTGTCTGATGCACCTATTTCAAATAAACTAAATCTGGAACTACACACAGACCTTAGGGTCATCCTACATGCACTGGCCAGCTGTGGCAGATAGATTGACAGCAGTGCTTTCCTCTAGGAGATGGAATGTGGGCAAGGTGCCTCTGCAGGTAGGTCAAGTGACATTCAGCATTGGCACAACACTTAATTGTGTGATAATGTTCCAGGAGACTAGACAGAAATCAGATAGAACAGTAATATGTCTAAATGTTTACTCTATTTCAATATTCCAATTAATTAATAATGATAGGTAATAATGGAATCAGTGGGTGGGGGGTGGGGGGTGGGGGTTAGGTTTAGTAATAGTACTGAGCCTGAAGTTACAATGAACAGCATTCCCTTTCAGGTGGATCAGGTTGAACCTGAGGGACAGGTGTGACAAAGATTGGATAGTCCTGCCCTCTGCTGGCAATTTACAGCACAATGTAAAAGACAGTGCTATATCGTGTCACTTATCAGGGAGTATGTATTCATGATGTTGTCACAGTTATCAGTTAATCTTTAACAGTTACAGTAATCAATGAAGTAGAGAAGCATGACACAGGAGCACAGACGTCCAGGAAGCAGAGAACTGTCTTTACTCAGCAGTCAGCCTGTACTCTTCTGCTCATTTGTTGTGCAAGAACACATGAGCAGAGAATATCGGCTGTTTGGTCAGAGGAAGAGACAGAAACAGAGGTAGAGATATGCAGGACAGGAATGATTTGCAGTTTATATTCAGTGGTTTAATTGCTTAAGCACATTTTCTGAAACATTGTTGCAGTTGCAGCAACACTATGAGCAATCACCACACCATTTAATACTAGGCAACACAACACTTCATTTGTCCTGAAAGAGGCTGTTACTCACTCAAAACATTTAACTTGTGTGACAAAAGTAAATAACTTTATCAGGGGGTTCATCACTGCCACCAAACCAAACTGTCCCCTTATCACTGATTAAGTCAAAGCAGTCAAGTATGAGTCTGTCACTGTTATTACCTATCAGTAATGTTCCCTATTCACAGTAAGTGCCTTACATGTCACAGTACTATAAAATAGAAATAACAGATAGAATATAAACAGAATAGAATAATACAAAACATAAATCCCCTCTAGATGTTCCTGTCTCTCTGCTCACAGCGTTTCATGTAATATTTGAAGTTACAATACACAAAAAATCTTTTTGCATGTTACAACCCACCCCAGTACGTCTCGTCTCTGTCATATCTTAAGGTAAAAGCAAACAGCCTATGGTTGTTGTTTGAGATTTCATCCATTTTTTTCCAGGTTCTTTCTGGGGAGTCCTTCCTTTTCTGTTTCAAGAGTCAAGGACAGAAGCTGTTTGGCAAATTAGTGGTTTGTGGTTTATTAGGCTATATAAATAAAACTGATTTGACTAAACAAGCAGGTAATCAACTCCATCTAAGGAGTGGGTATGATCTAAAGTTGTCTAAACTGTCATCATACTTAGAAAAATACCATACATACTTCAACTTTCATACTCACACCTAACCTGTTTGGTCAGCTGGAAAAACCCATGCCAAACCATAACAATTCCTTTTACCACATGAAGATAAAGTTACTTTCTAACTTATCACTGAAAGTTGAGACTGAATGTGACTCATTACTTCAGAATCATGCAATAAACAGTGCTCCTAATGTTAAGGGCATGATTTTACACATTTTCACTGTATTGAGTTTGCTGTGTGAGCACTATAAAAAGCCTTGGTACAATGAATCAGACAATACACAAAAAATCTTTTTGCATGTTACAACCCACCCCAGTACGTCTCGTCTCTGTCATGATGTTGTCTCTGTCTCCTCCTCTATGTTCCCCAGTGTTGTCTGTCTGCCCCGTGTTCAGTAAGGTTGGTACACGTATGAAAGCAATGACAAATACATAAACTGTTGTGAGACAGTAAACTATAGATTTCTGAATTTCACACAGTGTTTTTGACTTGCTGAACAAGACATAAGTCTGAACATTTTTCTTATTATATGATCTCAATGAAACATTGGAACACACTTACACTGTTACACATACATAAAATCCAAAACTGGAAGTATAGCTTACTAGCCTTTTCTCCAAAGCTAGCAAGTGAAAGTGGAGCATTCTGTCAGACTCTGTGTTTTTATGATGTTTTAAATGTTTTAAAATTTTCAGGTGAAAGTCAGGAAAAACAAATACTTGACAGTTAAAGGGGGGAGATGTTTATCTTTTAATATCAAATGTATACTATGTTAGTCTGCACTTTGTGTATTATATTTTACTTTAAAAAAGTTAAATATGGAACTCAAATAGGTGGTGACTGTCAGAGATCTTTTCAAGCTGACTTGCTTGTGTAGCTTAGTTAAGCAAGTCTAATGTTAAAGTTCCTTTTCTGTGATGATTGTGTTTGTTGGTCTACCATGGTATTGTGTGAAAGAGTAATGTTATCTCCTCTGGCCATGTACAATATTTATCACTCAATGATTTAGTTGACTCAACAAGCTACTCAGAGTAGCAGAGCAGAGGTTTCTTGCAGACACTGCAGAGAAGTGACCTGAAAAATCACAGCAGACAATGAGAAGCAAGCAGGACAGACGACAGTCAGCCTCTCTCACTCCCAGCAGATCAATCAAATCAACAAAGAACTTGCTCAGTATATTTTACTTTACACTACATGACTACATGTGTGTCATGTTTTGTTGTCCTGTCTGTATATAGTTAGTTAAGTCTGCAGGTCAGTGTGTCTCTGCAAAAAGCTCCAGAGAAGCTCCTGCTGTCCCATAGGGTTTAAATCTAAAGTAAGCCATCAAGCAACCAGGAAGATTATATAAATAATTGAAATAGAAAAAGAGTTAATGTGCTGCTGTGTGATTGCCATGTTACACTACAGGCTTTATCAGGTTCTCTTTCCCATGAGGATCATTTCACCTTATTTAATCACTGATTAGTCACTTATTAGTCGTGCTTTACTGTGAAGTGAAAACCACATCTCCAGCTTCTTTGCTTTACTGAGATTAGTTCCACTGAAAATTCTGATGTCATCTTTTCATCATTGTTCATATGAAAAACTGAGAACAGTGTGGATTCATCCTTGTTTCATTTACTATAAAACAGCCACAAACCCACAGATTGTTACTTGTTATTGTTACTTTTTGTAGCTCTTGTGTAACAAATCTGAGGCCTTTACTGCTCTTTTCAATAAATGATTAATGAAGTTACTACTAAGTAATTCTTAATTGCTTACTACTACATACACAATGCATAGAAAGTAGGAGAAATGCAGGAAAGTGACAGGGCCTCCACATGATTTTTAACTTCTTAATACAAGGCCCACTTAGCTTTTTTTCTCCCAGAGATTTCAACTGCATCTCACAGTCTTCTTCAGTGGATGGAGTTTGTTCAGTTGTCAGGCTGCAAGTGTAGAGGAAAAAAAACAACAACATTTTTTATAGTCAAATTCCAAAGTCAAGAATAATATGTCACACACAACAACAGTGTGCCCCCACTGTTTAAATCTCTGATAATTTATTGTGAAGACATTGTTAAATGATGAGAACCAACAGATATAAGAATATTCAACTGCATTCACTGAGCCAAGAAAAACAAAAGGAGATCATCATTTGTATTTCTATTTATTTAAAAATAACCAGTCATCCAAAGACTTTTCAAGTCACCTGCTTTCAAATGATCTATAAGATCACTTTCTTTAACATTACTGTTAAATACAACCCAAATAAATTAAAATCAATAGTAACACATTTCACATAGACTGTCAGCAGTATGTTTCTACTCCGCTGATATGATACAGTAGCTCAAATAGCAGTAGTATTTGTAGGTAACACTTTAGAATGAGGTTAGACAAATAAACAGATTATTGATGCTTGAATTAGTGTAAAAAGTATATGGCTGATTCCTTCATCTGCCCACTGCTGGCTGCCTCTACAGTCCAATCAACTTCCAGCATCTAGTTCTTAACATAAGTTGACTGACAGTGTGATTAAAGTCACATCATTAGATTCGTTCATTTGTTCCCTGACTGTTAATTGTTAATTTGTACAGCCCTATGATGAAGTGTCACCGCTTTATAGCTAAACAGGCTTTTCAAACACACACCGCGCGCGCGCGCACCCGCACACGCACACACATACACAGAGCATGCTAAAATTGAACACTTTTCATACAGTGGAGCATGCATCATGTCACACTGATGCTACACCACCCCCTGCCTGTCCCGCTGGTTCACAGGCAAACCTGGCGGTTTGAGGGAAGAGGGGATGGGCAGTTCATGCAGGCTGTCAGGGAAGGTCGCAGGGCTCAGTTGCTTCAGGATAGTCTGCATAGCGGCGAGGACCAGCGGCGCCGGACTCATCCCTGCCAGGTACTTGTACGTCTCCTCACCCAGTACCTTACCCCAGCGCTCCGGCTCCCTGCCCAGAGCTCCTTTCATTTTAAAGTGAACCTTTGGCATGAACATGAGCAGGTTGTCCAAGCACTGCCTCCTTTCCCCGCCGTTCACCTCCTGGGAGTCCCTGAGTTTCTCAAGAATGACATCCAGCGGGGTCAGGCCACTGTGGTCCTGGGCGTGCGGAGATGCTCCGTTCCCCAGTAGCATGATCACCGCCTCTGGTCGCAGGAGCTCACAGGCCAGATGTAAAGGGGTTCTGCCGTCCTCCGTGTGAAAACACCCGGCCCGGTCTGTGTAGGAGGCCGCGCTGGGTATCCGGTGAGTCTCCTGTAAGATGAGGCCGAGAATGTAACGCCTGTCGTAGCGGACAGCCATGGCAAGGTGTGGGGCGGAGGACGGGCAGCAGCAGAAGCGCTCCCCGGGCTTTGCTAGCGCTTCGTCCGTGTACCGGTTAAGCAGGTACTGGGCGTATGCCTGGTGATCATGAACTATAGCGTAGAGCAACGCCTCCGACGGTGTGTAAATCCTCTGACTGGCGTCCTCCTCCTGGTAGAACGTCTCCATCGTTCGCATGTCCTCCAACATCCAGACCGGCTTCAGGTCTCTAACAGCCCGGTAGAAAAGCAGCGAGAAGGACTTCCGATGCTTCTCGATGCTCCGAGCCGCCGAGGTGACGGTTAAGGAGGCCATGGCTACCCGAGTAACTTTATGTCCTCAACGGGTTAGACTGCGTCCTTCATCGCTCTGGAGCCATTACCTCACGAGCTGCGGAATAAGACGGACTGAACACAGGAGCATGTTAACTAACAAAACACCGAGAAAGGACAACGATACGGCTCTGTTTACAGAGAGATTTATATAGCAACAGACCCACATTCCATTACGTTGCGGACTGCTGTTGGACTCCTCTGCAGTACTGAGCTAACGCGCATGCCCACAATGTGATAACGTTTGAGGTTTAGGAAACTTTATTGACAACCCGTGTTTACATATCAACCCAAACAGAATTAGAAGCAGAGAACACTTTCCACACCCATCACAACGAAAACCAAACAAACTCCTGTATACACTGAGCATGCGCTATGCATATTTTTAACATGAATGTAGCTGACCAGGAATGTGCAGTATCACACTATAATGTTTTGGGAATGATCCATAAAAATATATAAATGCCACAATTAATTTTCAACACCAATAAATATGTATCATTACATAAATTCAGATAATGACGGCATACTGATGGTAAAAGAAAAGATGTATTTCTACTGCCAGCCCGTTTTAACTCGCCATTACACCGGCAGAAAATCGATTTTTGACTTGATTTGTGAATTGATTCAGAATCGTCCACGTCCGCATCGCGACACACACACACACACACACACACACACACACACACACCACCACCACCACTATCTATCTATCTATCTATCTATCTATCTATCTATCTATCTATCTATCTATCTATCTATCTATCTATCAATCAATCAATCTTCCTGAAGAGGAAGGAAGATTGAATTATATCAGTAACAGCAAGAGCATTCATTCAGTGAGATGAATAATGTTGGTTATGTTCTGTATCTTGTTGATACAGAACACATGAACTTGTAAGACACAGTTAACAAGATTCACTTGCTTAAGTATCAGAGAAAAGTAAACCTACACCCTGGGACAGATCAGGAAGGAATGGGTCCCTGTGCACAGACAGATAAAAGGCCTCACCCCTTACTACCTCCCCTCCCTCTTTGTCAGCAACATTTTACAGATAAAACAGATCCATAATGACAGTGACACACCACACACCAATACTGAGCACATTACAACAAGGAGCTATAAGCCTACATATTAAAGGAAAGCATTAATGAAAACCTGTAGTATACCAATTCTATTCACTGTATATGCTTCTTTTGTACAGCTGTAGAGTCTGCTCTGTGATGAAAAGCCTCCTGCTGCGTTTACAACCACACTCAGCACCTGCTGTTATATTTAGAGATTATTAGTACTGCTTCTAGTATTATTGCTACTATTGCAATCACAGCTTTAATTGTCATTACTGTTATTACCACTGTTATTATTGATACTACTTTACATTTTTACATGAAATCTGTGTTATGCTATGGTGTCCTAGTCTTTCTGCATGTGCACTTGCATACAGACAAGTTGCAACATCCAAATGCTGACTAACTGTTAATAGTAATTAACAATCAATAAAGTAACAGTAGTGATAAAATAATAGATTATATCATAACACCAGCAAGTGCAAAGTACTTTTCTGCTGATAATACTTGTTTTCTTAAATAAGATTTTGAGTTCAGGATTCTTATTTTTATTATTTACACATATATATACCTGAGTAATGATTATAATCATCTTTCAATTTGGACTGTGTCAGCACAAAATTTAGCGTACTGCTACAATATGTTGTAAATGGACTGTACTTATATAGCGTTTTTCTAGTCAATATCGACCACTCAAAGTGCTTCACACTACAGATCACATTCACCCCATTCACACACATTCATGCAGCACTTGTTCTATACAATGTGCTTTCTTTCACTGATGACACACGTCGTATCTTGCCCAGGGATACTTCGGTATGCAGACTGGAGGAGCTGGGAATCGAACCACTGACCTTCTGATTGGTGGGCGACTGCTCTACCTCCTGAGCCACAGCTGCCCTGTCTGTGCAGTACAGGCTGTGTGGCTTGTTGTGTAGTAATCATCTTTGGTCACACTGGGGCAGTAGAGATCTACTGAATGTGGATGTCATCTTCACTGACTTGAAGATGACAATGATCCAAACACAAGGAAACACAGTGACAAATGTATGGAGTTTGAACTGAATCTAACAGAATTACAGCTTCACCAGTCTGCTGCAGTTTTACACATCACAACATGTCTAAATGTTTTTGGGTTACTTACAGTACTGTGCAAAAGTTTAAGGCAAGTTTTAGATGTTTTTACTCTCAACTTCTCCAAGATGCTGGTACAAACTACCTAAGAACTGAGGACTGAGGAGAACTGGAGCTGTTTTTGACCAAATTCTAATACAATGATTTAACATCCTGGGAAATCAAAAATGTCGCCTGGAAATTACATTAACAATAGACCTTTGTAGAAAATGTTTTATGGGAGACGTAATTGCCATTTGGAGGAAATGTTTCTTTTGAATGAATGAAGTACTACATTTATTAAAAAGCACACAGCTGTTACATCAGTAATCACATCCCATTTGCAGTTACTTTTAGACAACAATAGCACTTTGGTTAAGTGCTCTTGGTTAAATGTAAATAAAATGTTGTCTTTGAAGTGACTGTGAATGTTTTCTGTATTAAACCAGACCATCTGTACCAAACCTCAGCCCCATCTCTATGGTGAGTCTGGTTGGGTGGGGTTAAATCAATCTAAAATTATGTTGGCCAAATTTAGTGTGCAGTTGAAAAGAACTCTGCAATTTCCCCCTGCAGAGCCAAGTTCTAGTTCATGTAGGCTGAGGAAGTCTGCGTGTGACATGGTGGATCATAGCATTATTACTGAAAGGTTGAGAACATGGGTTGGTATCTCCAGGACTTGGTTTTCCTCATACCTTTCTAACAAAAAAAAATAGTATATGTTGATAGTTTTACCCCCTCTCAAGCAATGTCTAAGTATGGGGTCCCGAGGGGCTGGACCAATTTTATTTTCTTGTTATTTACTCTCTTTGGGCCAAATTATGAAAGAGTATGATATTTAATTTCATTGCTACACTGATGATACTCAATTGTATTTATCCTGTAAATCTTACCTAAAATGTTACCATACATAAAAATTATACTTAAGTACAATACTTAAGTAAATGTGCTTAGAAACAAGAGGTGTACACAGACATCATTATTTATATCTCTATCTGTATCTGTTCAGCCAACAAAATTATCTGTGTCTGTATTTGGATAGAAGACCAGAGGTGGTTCTATTTTCTAACCTAATTTTCATGGCCAATGCAGTTATTGTGCCTTCAAAGCATCAAAAAACATAGAATTAATTATGAAATGTACTTCCGCAAGTTTTATTAACTGAACCCCACCAACACCACACCATTAGAATCAGAAACTGATAGAAAATGTTTGATAAATCAAAAGATTCTGTCTTTCACTGGGGATAGAATCAGTTTAAAATACCATAGAAATATCCTTCAGTTGAAGAGAGTTAAGTAGGGTACTAATATATAATGTTACTGCAGTTTGAATTACTATTTACATTACAGTAATACACTTTTCTCTGCTCAATATTATTTATTTATTTCTCCCAACTGAACTAAATTTGGATCAACTGCAAACCCACCACTATCAGCTATAACTAGGATTTTCTCACAGGGCACTTTTGGTAAGGTTATACTTCCCTAACATGGATGAATGAGTGACTGAGAAACAACAAGAAAATTATTTTTTTTTCCATTTTCAATGGAAGAAATTAACACACACACACACACACACACACACACCTAAAAACAGGTACTAAGCTTTATTCTGATGTATAGCTTGTAGGGGTTTGAGAGAATTCCAACTGCTTCAAAAGGGTTTTGCCTCCTCAGTGCGGGAGTTTCCCTGAGTGAGAGCCAGGAACAGTCAGCTGCAGGCCAAGCATTTCACACCTAGGCCTTCACTGATGTCCTACCTGAATTAACCCAGCTCTTAATACTGTTGTTATGATGTCACAGCTATAGAAACCATCAACAATATACAGAAACGCAGTATAACAGAACTTTGCATCACAGACAGACATGTCATGTAGCCAGAATAAATGCCATTACTGAAGCAATGCTATAAAAACCCAATGAATACAATTCAATAAGTCTCCAAACACTGCAGCTACAGCTGCTCCACACACATCACATCCAGCAGAAGCATCAGTATTAACTCATAAAATGACATAAAAGACATAAACAATAAAATATAGGTAAAATACATTTTACCTACCAAAACTGCTTTGTAGACAAATTTAAAAACTGCATCTGTCGAGTGGACATTCTCAGGCGTAAAGCGAATTAAAACTTGAGACTTACTGATGTGCCTTTGCTTATATGAATGAGGAAATTTGGGTAGAATGTTTCCATTATATGTGCTTTGGATTCAGGTACAGTTACTTTCCACCACTGGAAACAGCAGTTTGTTCCTCAACAAATGGGGTCAAAAGTCATCAGCCACGAGTCAGATCATAAAAAAAAAACCCTCAACACATGGCAACACTGTGCTCCTGTGACATTACTCAGTGTTTAATGACAGAAAAATAGGGCTATATTACAAAGATGGTACTAAAAGAGTGTCAAGTGCTTTGTCAGTTTGACCTTAATGTATAAATTAAGCTACAGGAAATCAAACACTTTGAGGGCTGCAAGTCAGTTCTTAAAGGACTGTATTAATTTTAAATTTTTGAACCAATCTGATGCTATTTTCAGTTTAAAGAAATCTGAATGACAAGCAATTACACACAATATAGTTACAAAAATAAGAGTAATTGTACACTATTTCACTTCTTTTTCTCTTAAGATTTACTTACCATTTTGTTTTATAACCCTGTAATATGATCACGTTATCCATGACACGGCAGCCTTGCTGAATTACAGCTCTCTACACACAGGACGTTTGCATTATTAAGCCCTCAGTCCTTGATTTATTTGTTTCCCCCATGGATCTCACACTAAAGCTGAATATGGCTATGAATGTTTCATATTTCAGTATGACTGATTAAGTTGCCATGACTATTAAGATTCCCTTGATTAGAGCTGCAGCCTCTGATCACCTCTGGCTAAGCCTTTGATTGAATTTGCAGTTGGTGGGTGGTCAGTAGCACATTTCAGCTGTGACCACGTCTCTTTTATCCCCAGTAATTACACTCTTCTATTCCAACCAATTGAATTAAATGTCAGAGGGAGACAGCTCAACAGGCACTTTAGCATGCCAGGAATCATCACTGTGTGTGAAGGTCTGTCTGTGGACACTGATCTGGGAGCATCATGCGAGTCTGTTTACTAAGGTTAAATCAGTCTGTAAATATTTATTAATTTATTTTTTGCCTTTAAAAGCAAACGTTCACTATAGAAAATCTGAGGGACCACTTGGTCAAAAATGAATAGACATATTAAAAAGATATTCTTCTGTAGTTCATAGTTTGCGCCTGAGCTGAGCTCCCTATGCAGCATATACTTAATTTCCTTGAGGGAGTCATCCCAAAGGGATCAATAAAGCCTGTCTAAGTCTCTAAGCAAAGGTAAAGTCTCCCGTCTTTGTTGCATGCAGAGTTACATGCAAACAAAGGAAACACTTCAGCATTGTTTTTTTGTTCAAATTCTTGAAATGTTTACCTGAGGCCTGTAGTGGCTGTGTGACTTTTGGCTGAAGAGGGGAGACATAAGAACAAGCAGCAACAGTAGAAAACAAAAATGAGGAATGGTATCAACTTTTTAAGAGACACAGCTCTGAAGTTTGGTAAAGTTACTCAATAGCCTTCACTGAGAGAGAAGTTGAAGGTGAACAGTAAAACTAACAACATGAGCAACATTTCAGGTGTGCTAACTTCCAGTTTGACCTCCAATTAAAGTGGTTCTCATTAGCTGAATAAGCTGTAGTACCTGAAATGCAATTGTCATGTGCATCAGTGCAGATAGAGCAGATGGTAGATGTTTCCTTTAAATAAATGAGTTGGTCAGCATTGTACACAGGTGATATAGTGTTTGAAGATGTGATTTTACTCACCACCACCGGAGTGAGAGTCTGTAAAACCTGCCAATGGTGTAACCTATTGCTTTTTCAATCTCAGGAACATACAGGTGATGATCCCTGGAATGATCAGAGTGAGAGAAAATGAGTGTATAGGCTTTATAATGATTAATTTGTACACACGAGATAAGATTATTACAGAGAGCCATTACAACAGACTGGCCTATCCCCAAAGCATGTAGTGTGCAGGAACCAGGCTACTTATAATATCAATGTTAAGTTGATTATTAGCTAACAAGGCAGCATGAGTTACAGTAACTACATTAATTATATAACCATTTATTAGTCATTAATAATGACAGTGTGAATCAGTCTGGAAACTGGGCAACACCACTTTATCTGTGCGGCTATAGCTCACTAAACTGCTGCAGCTGGTACACAGAGAGAGAGAGAGAGAGATGCACGGAAAATACTAGCCTTCATATTATGTTCTGTTAACTCACTGACATAATATGAATATAATCTGTCTCTCCACCTGAAAGGCAGCAGGTATGCTCAGCAGTTGGCACTGAAAAGCCAGTGCTTCACTTCTTAAGATGAGAGCCTGACAGTTTCAGTGGACTGTTTTTAACATTAAAAACTACAGTGTCACATCCATATTGGACATGTTACAAAGCTGTGTGTGAGCTACAGCATGGTAAACACAGAACTGAGTGTTACAACCGCAACAAGCTGTCAGGCTTTCCCTCATCTCAAAATAAGGGGTACTGACTGTTCAGTGCCTCTGGCGCCTGAGTGCTGAAGCCGGTGCCACAGCAGTTTAACAAGGTAATATTTATATTATGTCAATGAGTTAACAGAATGCCCTGTGATGGACTGGTGATCTGTTCAGGGTCTACACTGTCTCTCGCCCAATGTCAGCTGGGATAGGCTCCAGCCCCGCGGTGACCCTTATGAATAAGCAGTATAGACAATGAATGAATGACTGTGTAGGAGCCAAAGTTGATAAAAAAATTGAGTTGTATTTTTGTTGATATTTGCTAGTGCAATTTTTTTTTTACTCTGTAATACAGCTGTTTGCCATTTATGTTTGTTGTGTTTCACACGAGTTATTGAAGACTATTGGACATTTGTTGTCATGTTTTGCACCATCATGTTGGGATAAAGTTGCTTAGATATTCATAAAAGTGCTGTCATGACTGTGGATATAATACATATGTTAAGAATTTGTTTTGTTGGACAGGAAGTCTGCCATCTTGGATTTTGTACAGAAGTTTTCATTTTACAAACACATTTTTATGGCCTTCAGGATGTGCAAAAACTCATGAAACATTGCACCCATGTTTGAACTAATTTGCACTTTGACTGTCCATAGATATGGCACATAAGCTCTCTACAGCCCCCTAAATACTTTAAGCATTTTTGAGGTAGTAATTATGCTTGGACACTCACAAAACTTGACACATATGTTGAAAGTGACATAACTTGATATCTGATATGGGTCTTGGGCTCTGATGTGGCAAAATGGCTTGAGGGTGCTCCCTTGAAAGTTTTAATGAAACAGCCCTTGCCGTACATCTCACTTACATGTACAAACATTGCTAGGCATATGTAACATCCCAAGATGTACAAAAAAACCTTTTGCAACATTTTCAATGTTTCACTATGGCAGGCGAAGCTGTTGTAACTCATATATACATTGTACAATCTGCTCCAAACTTCATATCTGGCATCAGGAAATGATACGTTCCATACTGTTATGGTCTCCTAGTGGGTTGATCAGAACCACTTCAGATGTGGTCAGAGAAGCATTAAGAACACGATGATGCTTTATTGTGATGTGTAATGTGAAGATTGGAAATCTCCATGGAACGTCCTTGCCATGGCAGCATTAGTTGTTGTAATTTACATACATTGTCCACATTGTCCTTTTATTCTATTCTATTCTATTCTAGCTAATGTAATTATAACTGACTATTTACCATAAAAAAAAATCAGATCATTTATTGTTTTTAAAATGATACATTTAATGATGGACATGAGGGACACTGACAGCGGATCCTTTTGGTTCTGTGGGTTGTGGGGTGTGGCCTCCATGGATCTGACCTGTTCCAGCCCTTCCCAGATGGACTGAATTAAAATGGAACTGAATAACAGCTTCATACTCCTCATCAAGCTTCATGGAGTGCATGCACATGAAAGATATATTGTATAGAAAAATACAGTTTACAGTATCTACATGTGTGACTGTTGTAACAATGGACCACTACTACACAAATGGCTTTGGATACACGTTAATTAGTAAGGTGCGTTCACTGTTGGTTTGAGTCTGCACATGGGGCTTGCTGAGACAAAGACGATCATTGAATACTACGATTTTTTTGAATAGTTGCTGTGTTTAAAAGCTGGAACATATAGAGACAGGCTGCAGGGTCACAAACAGACCTAGTAAAGCTCTTCTTCTTTTAAAAAAGCTGAGAGAAGCAGCTGTAGGATTCTCTGAATTCACTGGCACACTTGCTCCATCCCATGATAATGTACAGTTCCTAAAAAACTAAGAGCTAAATCCTGTGATGACCTGCTCTGAACTTCTGAGCACAGTATCACACAAGATTAGGTTGGGTGACCTGATGGAACCCTCTGACAACGTCTAATCCAGTCTTTTGTTACACATGAAGCATGTAAGCACGAACAGTTTAACTAACTTTACCATCTTTAGTTGATTTCTTTCACAGAGTGAGATAAGGAGATTGATGGCAGTCTCATGTCTGTGTGAGTCTGTGGATAGCCTAGGTGCAACCTCCTGCCAGCTTTGATGTTGTATCTTTTTTTGTCCAACCCATACAAAAACAGAAAGGTAAAAGTGATAGTCAAGTGGAAAATATTTATTGAAAAACAGTATAACCTACATGTCTTGCCAGCATGGGTCGCCAGAATTGGTTGGTGAGTGCAGGTTTAGTTTTGGTCTCTGTACAGACACAGTTGTACTAAACCTTGACGTGTTACCAACATGTCTAAAGTACCCCAGGTGTATTTTGAACTTTGGAGTCACAATAGATATTTCCCCCTGCTTTCAGTCTTTATGCTAACCTGGCTTAATTACTAAATCCTGAATCCAGTTCTGTACTTTGCACATAGATATGAGATCTGTATCTATCTTCCCAACTAACTCAAACTCCAGGACAACCAAATGTATTTGGAACAATAAACTACTGTAAACATCCATCAGTCACCTCCTGCCTTAAGTGCTGTCATTCAGTTTGACCTCCAAATAATCTGTTATTTTGTACCCTATCTCTGTCATCATATACTTTATGGTTTTGTTTTTCAAGAAGCACATCCGCTTGCTGTCAGATGAGAATGGTTATGATGTTATAACAAATCTTTTAAGAGATGGTGCATTGAAAAACAGTAAAACAATATGAAATAATTGGTATATTTCAGTAATGCTAAGGACAAATGAAAAAAATGTGAAGGTGAAAGTGTGACAGTTAAACCTCTGCAGGATTTCCTTTAAATTGCAGACTGGTTGATTTCCTCTGTGCCTCTGGTATCTTTGCAGATGTCAGGTACCTCAGCCTCAGGCAAGGTGACGGCTCATCAAGATAAGTGACAGGTGCTGGGGCACAAACTTGACCAACAGAGTGGAAGAAGGGCAGAATGAACAATACATTAACCGCCTCTGGACCAAAGCTGCAGTTTGAGGCTTTAACAGCATTAATTTTAGCGGAAGCTATCAAGTGATTAACAACACAGAACAAACATGTATTAAAACTTTGCTTTGGAAATTAAACAGTTATGTGTGAACCGACCTACTTGAAGGAAAATCAAGTGATCGGAAGATTTGCTCACTGTAAAGCAATAGTGATCTGATACAAATAAAATCATGACACTGCCTTTTGTTGTTCAGCATCATTCAACAAGCAAAGCCCATGTATAATTTCAGGTAGGATGAATATGTATGTCTTTCTAACAGTAAGGCTTTAAGAGCGGCCACTCCACTGACACTGCTCTGTTGTCTAGTACTAGGGCCCCTTCTCTTCACAATATGCACTACCTCTGTGGGTCCAATAATCCACTTGCATGGCCTCTATATTACTGCTTTGCTTACAACACCCAACTCAGCATGGCTCTCGTCTTGTCTCTCAAACATATCCACATGGATGAAGGAATGCTACCTTCAGTATTCTACCAAGCCAACCTGGGTGTCATGTTTGAGGACCAGCTACCCTTCTCTGACCATGTTGCATCTGTCCCCCTGTAGTGCCGCTTTACGCTATACAACAGAAGAGAAAAATCAGGCCTTAGCTGACAGTACACCACAATACTCCTGGTGCAGGCCATGGCGGGCCCCCCTCACATACAGAGGTTCCTTTATGTAGCTATATTTTGATATTGTATTTAGTTATTATTTTGTAAAACTAAAACTTCTTTGTCTTCTGTTTACAAGCCGTGGTGTCAGTGTAAAAAATAAATGCCTCTGTTTGGTTCAGTTTGTCCATTCTGGGCTACTGTAGAAACATGGTGGCACAACATGGCAGATTATGTGGAACACGATCTGCTCCCTATGTAGATATAAATGACTCATTTGTAGCGAATGATAAGGATTATTAGTTTCACGTGGTCATACACTAATAACAACATACTTGTGTATGTTATAATCCATTTATATTCCATTTCTATCCCCCACCCCCCACCCCCGCTTGAAGCAAAGTGTTAAATGCAGTTCCAACATACTTTGTAGAGAAATAGAGAAAGATAGAAAGAAAAACCCATTACAACCAACAGCCACATCTGCTAAGTGTATACACTCCATAGGCCATATCCCCTTCAACACAGAACTCTTAAATCCATGTTAAGGCTCTATGAATCATCAGGGTTCATTCTGTTTAGTATTTTTGTATTGTGTATTGTGTGGGAATCGCAGACTCTAGGGCCTCAGTAAAGACGACAGTCAGCAAAACTAAGGGTCTTTGCATGGTTCTTGTTCTGGTCTTTACACTGTCACATATACATCTGTAAACCTTCGCAATTACTGTTGCAGCTGACATGCAGATCCAGTGTGTTCTAGGTGGCTTTCAGCTCTCCTTTCTGTAGTTGTGCCCACAGAACAACCTGTGTTGGTTGATTGCAATGGCAAGTCCTTTGTGGATGAGAGTACAAATACAGCCACAATAATGGTTTTGGACAGTGAACACACAGCTGCTGATGCTCAGATTGGCCTGCAATTGACGCTAAACCACGTCATGCAAATATAATTTTATCCAAGTAATTTATCAAATTAATGCACAGTTTACCTTAATTGTTGGCATTTTGTGATTTCATTCTTTGCACTTCCATCCCTCTTAGTCTCACTATGATAATCACTTTTTTGTTTTGACTGTATAAATTTTTAAGATACAGTTTATATGATTTTCAGTCCCCATATAACGCTACTGCTGTCATATAAAAAATTCTCTGACATCACATTGCTGTCTCAGGAGATTTTTAGTTTTATCTTTGTAGCAAAAACAACAAATTTGACCACACAAATATCTTATACAGCTCCAGGTAAGAAATGTGCACAGATGCACTGTAACAACACAGTAAAGCTGCTGCTCATCAGCTCTGCTCCTACTGTGAAATTCGACTGCTACACATATTCCAAATGGAGTATGGTACAAAAAAAATCCAATATATAGAGACACTATACACACTCAGTCATATCAGAAATATCACAAAAAAGTCATTCAAACAACACATAAGAAATGACAGCATGAGTGTATACACTGGACTAAACTGTCTCATGGGTCAGTTCGGGAGCATCATGCAACACCTGACAGTAAAAGAAAACAAGTTCATGTTTAATAGGAACTCTCTGGACAATGGACTTTTTATTAAATACTTTTGTTATTAGTTTTACTTATTAAACCCATATTTATGAACACCAACCAGTGTGTGAGGAGAACATGGAGGAATTAAGTTGACCAAAATGTGATGTCATTTGAAAAAAAACAAAACAAACAAAAAAAAAACATTAACAATATATCAATACAAAATGTCTCCAAGCACAAATTCTGGGACCTTGTGAAAGATGTAGGTAACTTACAACTTTGTAGACAAAATAAGAGACTTATTACCCTGACCTCAGCACTACTCACTTTGGTGAGAACAGTGTTATTATTAATGACAGAAATGGTGGCCAAAACTACAAAAGTAAGACTCATCCTCCAGAATCATCCTCTAAAAATATACATCCTGATTTTGTTATAGCATCCAATATCACCCTGAATGTGTAGTGATGATGTTTGGTTATGGGGCATTATTTGGCTTCTGTAACAAAACTGGGATTTCATCTTTAAAAAATAACTTTAAAAGTAATAATAATAAAATCTTTTTTTGAAAAAAACATTTAACTACATAACTAATCTAATGTACACAAACTAAACAGGCTTAATTGTCTGTACCAGTTTCCTCCTCAATAATTTGGCATTTTTTTTAACTATTAACTGAGTCCTCACATACAGTACAGCCATGGTTTAGGAGATGATGGGTTTTATAATCTATGCAGTCACATAAAATTTGATATGATTCGCATACAGAGTTATTGAGTGATCCCTCAAATATATTCTCTTTATAGAAAGTAAATACATTCACACAAAACTTTGTGAATAAACCTTTTTTCTTAAATCTTAACAAATCAAAGAATCACATCTACATATATATACTGCACCATTCAGTCAGAAATGGTTAACTGCATCGGTAGGTAACTGTAAAGAAGGTGAATTTACAGTAGAAGATTTTATGTGGTAACCACTGGTCACACCTTGCAGAGAGCTGTAATGGATCACTTATGTTTGACCAGCAAAATAAAAATATAAAACTTTAATTTCATTACATATTTTAAATGTATACAGTGTAATAACAGTCCATGGGCATTACCACACGTTTCTGTGATGGACAGCTTTGCTCCGTCATTTCCCGTCAGCTCCTAGAAGCCGATGAGCTATTTTATTCCATCTTTATACAAAGTGTGAGGTAAAACAATCCAGAGGTCTTATTCTAAACATTTGTATTTGGCTATGACTGTGAAAACCTCTCATCCTGTCTCACATGAGTCTGAGTGGTGGAGAGGAAATAGGGTGTGCTTCATGCAGGACAAAGGCTATTAGACCAGCAGGTCTGTCTTGGCATGGTTATTGGACATCCATATGGGCAGTGTTTGACGGTGCTCCATCTTTCTAGACAGTACTCTCCATCACCCAGTCAGCACTGTCTATCGTTCCCTTGCTCCCTCCAGTGTCCCCCTCCTCCTCACACTGCAGCAGCATGCCGTTTACAGACAGGCTCCTCTTAGTCCAGATACTGCTGATCCTGCGTGGTTTGTTGCACAATTGAGTGGCGCCAGCGCCTGTTACATCTCCCATGTCAAAGGACTGGCTCCTTTTAAGTTTGGAGTCCAGAGGTAGCATGAGGAGCCGGCTGAGGCTGGAGTCCAGTGTCCGGCCCAGCAGTGGCTCCCTGTCTGTGTGTGGATTTGCTGTTGTCATTGAAGCACTACTGGAGGGTCCTGGATCATGGCCTTGTGCCCCCCGCAGCTCAAGTGAGGTGAAGGCCCCAAGGAGGTGGTCCAGGTTAGACCGGGGCTTGGAGGGAGCTGACCTCCAAATGTTGGCAAGTGTGGTGTTGGGGCTGTATGAGCCCCCGGCCATAGAACCTGAGGAAGAGGAGGAAGAGGTGAGGCTGCTCTGGAGGGAGCCACACTTGAACTCTACAACCTCATCCTGCAGAGTCACTTTGGCTTTGACTTTCGTCTGAGGCTGAGGCTGAGGTTGAGGCTGGGATATAAAAAGTCCATTTTGCCCGAGGCGACCCCCGTTGGTTTGAGAGTGTGTGTCGCTGACACTGGTGAGTTTCCCAACTGGGGGTTCAGTATCTGCAGCTTTGTAGCGTACCATAAGGATGACGATGAAGACGAGCAGGGTGGCCACAATGATGCCCCCAACCACCAGAATCATGGTGCCTCCCAGCAGCTGGCTGGGCAGAGACTGGCACTGAGGGTAGTCATCCTGGGTGAAGAAATGTGTGCAGCCCACGACGTTGGTGGCTGTGAGTGTGGTGGCAGTGTCATCCCAGGCGGCCAGCACACACAGATCGTAGCGAGTCCCAGACACCAAATTTGTCACCAAGAAGGCTTTGCTGGAGGCTGGGATCATCCTTAACAAAGACAGAAAAAACAGTTAAGACCTGCAGGTTAATTACTGTATTAAGATAAAGAAGACTTCCTCTGTAGTGGCCTGATATCTTTTAAAGACACAGAGGCAGCTGAAAATACCAAGAGGAATGATACAGTAAATGCTATTAATAATTGAGCCATCAGCATCTAAACAGGGTACACATGTAATTTCAGTACATGGAGACTTAACTAACTGCTGCGGTACGTAATGCGAGCTCCATCCACTGTGCAACTTTTCATTAAAGGAGAGCCAGGAATTCCATTTGCATTCCCTGGAGTTTCTCTCCACTCCTAAGTCTCTGTGGTTGTTGCTTTAACAGACAGCCAACAGTAATTGGCTTTATCTCTCAGAGCCATCTGTCTTGCCGCAGTGAACAGAGGGTCCATTTGATACTGGAGCTTTGGAGCAGTGATAAATAAATAAGTAGAAAACCCAAGAAAGGCAAGAATGACTGGAGAGTGAAGTACATTTTGTATGAGCCAATCCAAGATAGATTTGGACCAGCGGGAGCTGTCAAGTGTCCTCGTGGTAGGAACAACAACACAAGGCAGAGTGTCAGGTGCTGGGGCATTAAGCTCTGGAGAGCTGTAATGCTGCATGCACAGGTGTGTGTGCGCGCTCAGGAAGAGATGTTTCATCCTGCTTTAACAACTACCATCAAGATGTTGAGGTGTCCCAGAGAAAGACAGTGAGACTCCAACTGCCTGAGGCAAGGTGCTGAGTGGCCAGCAGCAGTGGACTGGAGGTTGTACTGCTGCAGTTACTCTCACACCTGCTGTTTAAACGATCCTACTCATTCATTTCCCCTGCAGCAATTCACATCAGTCACAAACCTGGCTGTTCAACCTCACAGTAGAGCTTATATGAAAGTAATATACTACAAAAATGTATGTTATTGTGCTTATGCGAATGTTTGATTGTAGAAGGTTTATAATCATGGCACCTTTTATTTCTCTGTGTTTCAACCTTCAGCTGAAAATCTACCTTGTAAAAGCATTATGTTGTATACTGTTAAAAAATGTTATGTTATGCTTATAAAAATGCTATCAAACCCACCTAAGTTGTCACTACTAACAAAACTACAGTTACATGGCAGAGAACCAAGGCCTGTATTTTTAGATCAGTACCAGCTTTGTTATCTGGGACAAAGTGACTTCAACTTAGCCAGGCTCTCTTAGGTTTATCTGTCTTCTCTAAGCCTGCTTAGAGATTGATTTGTGATACCAGCTGCCTATTCTGACTGACAATGACTGATATTACAACATCAAATTAAGGCTCACATCATAACCTTTGTACACTTTTAGCAATGCAAAATGAACAGAGACTGTACTACTAAGAAAAATGTCAACCTCAATGAATACATGCAACTTCTGTTTACAATTAACTGTCAAGAACCTGTAATCACTGAGTGAATGATGATTCATATCTATAAGAAGTAAAGCTGCACGTAGAGTGATGTTGTTATAGAGACACAAGGCGGGGCTGGATGGTTCAACAAAGCAATGACTTTGACCTGACCTGTCCCCTCCCCTGATAATGAATAACCTGAACTGAAAATCTAATCTCCATAATCCCAATGGGGGTTAACCCCCTACCTGTTCCTAACTCAAGCCACAATTTTTCCTAACCCTAACCAAGCAGATTTTGTGTATATACCTAACAAAACCTTAAAGCGGTATCTGCTGTTCAGTGGGGGATTAAAATCAGAAAATTAATTTGGGTGATTGTTGAAGGCAGGAACAACAAATGTATAGCCACCAGGGCTCAAACAAATGAAGCTGTTTTCCAATAAAAAAAAGTTCTTCTTATTCAACAACTTGTGCTACAGTTCATTACACTATTATAATTGGCTGCCTGAGATTGGGAGTGAAATTCTTTAGCCTAGTGATACTTTTGCTGTGCACTGCTTGCTCCTGTATCTGGGTCTAATTGATTTCAGGTTGCCTGCATGGACTGGCTAACTCATTTTAATTCATGGGAATAAAGCCCAAGTCCAAAGAAACCTATGCCCATGGTTATCACAGGGAGATAAAAGTTTTTTCCACCCCTTCAGGCAGCAAAAGGCAATTTGTCGAGTGGCCTGCTTAGTTCCTGATGATGGCATGAGGCCATAGCATTAATCAGAATGTAAGAGGAAAAAGAAGAGTGGGAGAGGAGACTGAGGAGAAGCTGTGCTCTTGGCTTAGGCTTCTTTAGTCTTTGCAAGAGATTTGTCAGTTACATTTTAATATTCTACATATTTCTCAGTTCAAAGACAGAGCTGACAAAATAAATAAATCATTACTCCAGGCTGCATTCTTCCTGTCTGCAACCATTAAACTATTTTTTGGCTCTGGATTCTCCTTCTCCAGCTGCAAAGAATTGCTGAATCATTATTCATTATCTTTATTGATTCCTAAAGGCTTTTTTTCTCTGGACAAATACAGACAAGGTCATGCCAAATGGTCTCCTGCCCTATTGATTCAGCCTAAACACTGGGGTGCTGCTGGGAAATTTGATTATGCTTATATAAGAAAAATCCCTAATGGTCTTTCAGTGGCTTCTCCTCACTCTTTCCAGCTGTACTGTAGAGGATTAAATGGATTGCGACATTTTTCTGTGTCTGTACCCTTGAATGTCTCCTGGTTGCAATAAAACAACCCCTCGATCTTACTGTAATGGATGAATCCATTAGGAAGAGGAAGTTGTGTAAAAAAAAGGCCCCCATAGGCCCATGGTTTCTGTTAGTCTCTGCTTGATAAAACTGATAACATAGCATAGATCTGTGGTCAGCACTGCAAGGTGCCCTCATTTATCTTAAACTCAAGAAGCACCTCAGAGAGTCAAGGCATATATATGAATACGCAAAAGTTAACGTGAGAGAAAATGTTCATTGTCTGTACCAACTTGAAAAATCAAAAGTGGTTTTAAATTTAGAACATCTTAATAAATTCAAAAGCTAAAGCTGCATCAGTTCGATTTTTTTGGCCACTGAGGACATCAGGACAAGTTGAAAACACAGCAGGAGCCCTTATAAACTTGTTTGGTAAGACATGTTAGCATACAGTTGCCTAACAGATCCAGCAGACACTGAACAACTAATGTCAACTGAACAGCACCAAAACCAGCTGTATTAAGTAGAGACTAATGCCAGTTACACAATAAGTTTACTAAAATTAGCTAACATTGATACTGTGGTAGAAGAAATACCCAGATTCTTCACTTAAGGAAAAGTATAAATAACACATTATATAAATAGCAATTACAAGTGAAAGTCCTGAATTCAAATTTAAGTAAAAATGCTATCAATAAAATGCACTCATGTATTAAAAGTAAAAATACTTGGCTATGGCCCCTTTTAATAGTGTTATATATATATATTATATTATATCATAAAACAGTTAATTATAAATAGTATTGCAAAGTATTTGCACTCAAATCCTCTTTCTAAAGGCACATTAGTTGAGTCTAAAATGACCAAAAACTCTCTTCAGTGCTATATTTTATTACACAGCCAAAATGATGATAAGATGTTTAAGAATGTGCTTTTTGTTCACTCTTGATCCTCTTATCCTCCTCTGACCCAATGAAAAGACAAAATCTCATTTATAGCCAAAATTGAAATCATGGCCTATTTTACTTTGCAAAACAGAAATGCACTTGAAATCCAAGACATAAATTAGTCTCAACAGATCCAGCTTTCTTGCATGCAGTTTAGGACAAATTCAAGTCAACTACTTGAAACCTTCACTAAACACATGAGGTCAGTTACAGTACTGACTGTTGGCTAATGGGTTTTCAAAGATAAAAGTAGTATTCAATGTTATAGTGGATCTGAAAACTTTTCATTTAGTTCACTGAAGACTGTGGCAGGTATTAAGTGGTATTAGTGCCGGCTGTGGCTCAGGAGGTAGAGCGTGTCGCCCACTAATCGGAAGGTCAGCGATTCGATCCCCGGCTTCTCCAGTCCGTGCCGAAGTATCCTTGGGCAAGATACTGAATCTCCCCATTGAAAAAAATGATCTCTCAACAACCTCCATGGTTGCTGCTGGAAAAATCTGCCCCAGCTAAAGCCCTGCAGGTGTGGGTTCAGCTCTCTATCTTTAACCAAGTAAGATGATGTGTGTTCAAACTAACCTAAACTAACTCACTACTTACTTACAGTAGTAGCTCAGCTACTTTTAGTAGATATTTGAACACTCTTATTTAAGTTGATATTCTGATAACTATTTTAACTTATACGTATTTGGCTACTCTACTCACCTGTGATCATACCACTGACACAAACTTTGGAACATCTCAGAATAGTACACTTTTCAGGAATATAAAAAAGCCTTCTTTTCAGGCACACAACGGCACAGTTTAAAAAGTATGCTCTGGTTTTGAAGAAGTTCTCTTGGCCCTCAGGCTTGCATATTCACCATCCAACATAAAACGTTTAGTTCAAGCAACAATGTGCCAATCATGGAAACTGGAGCAGTGATAACATTGTCCTCCAGCTCCAGTGTTTGAACAGCTGACAACCCTTACCTCTTGTGCACAACAGTGGGACACAGCTGAAATGATTAACTCGTCTGGATTCCTTGAATCCCAGCAGCTACAGGCCTATTTCCAAACTTCCATTCTTATCTAAACTTTAACAGAGAGTTGTCTCTGCTCAACTTTTGTGAATTCAACTCTGCTTTCATGAATCAATCTGTGAAGCATTTTAGGCTGTCTTCAGAACAATGCAGAGCACAGAGACTTTCCTTATTAAGACAGAAAATCATATTCTCAGCTCTGTTTAATCTCTTGAACTGGTGCAGCTTTTGCTAACATATTAATTGATCGGGTAAATTCGGGTAAATTAGGATTAATGAGTTGATTTAGCTCCTACCTGTCTCACAGTCAAATTCAAGACACCTTCAGCAGACATTATCAGTGGGGCTCTGCAAGGTTTCGTTTGAGGTGTTTGCTGTTACTTTTTCACCCATTCTGCATTCCCATTTCTTAAATTTCTTTCAATGATCTCCTAACTGGCACTCAACACAGAAACACAGGGGGTGTCTTGGATAATGTAACAATCATATAGTTTTATGTATGGCCTCTGGTTTTAGGACACCATTGCCATGAGGAATAAACCAATCTAAAGCATGATTCAGAGACAACATTGTTTGTCCTGCCTACCAAAACCATTATAAATGATATTACCAAAAAAATGATTTGTTTCAGTGTTTACTGGCAGGCATCATGACACGCCTTTGAGTGTGACCATTCAGAACAAATAGAAACATTTAGAACACAGCATATGAACTAGTTCACTCATGGAGCACATGGAGCTCACATGGAGCTCTTTAGGCTCAAAAAGTGAAAGTTAGAAATAGATTATAGTTATCATTTTAAAAAGTGAACATTTATGTACCCTGACCACCCAAACTAAATGATGAAGCCACACATAAATGAGGAGACTAGGTGTTCTTTGGGGAACTTATTGTTACAAGTCAGTGTAATTTGACATGGAGCATAAAAAATGTATTCAAAGTTCGAGCTGAACATTTTAATCTATTTCACTGTTTTGCCACCTGAGTCTCCTTTTCTCATAGACCAAAATGTGAAACTACGCACATTTTCAATTCACTGTGGTTTTTATGCATTCCAAGTTTTGTGTGAAAAGTAGCACACACAGAACTGCTACTTTTCACACAAAACTTCACAACAGCTGTCATTTCTTCACATGCTATTTGAATACTTAAATAAAAAGAATGGTGTACTGTATAACATTTCTACATATTTATTTTCAAAATGAATGTGAGTGTGAATGGTTATTTGTCTCTACATGTTAGCTCTGTGATAGACTGACCCAATGTCAGCTGGGATTAGCTCCAGCCCCCAGAGAGAAACACAAAAGAAAATATGCTTCATAGAAGGAAAGTATTGCAACAAATAAGTGGCCACAGTCCTGAGGCTACAGCTTGGAATATCTTGCTTTCCACTGATGAGTTTCTGATTTAAATGGCATTAAGAGACTAGATTTTTTTCTGGCTGATTTAATATTTACTTTAGAGGCTATATAAGTATTTAGCACAGTTTCATCCCCATCAAAAGCAGCTGTATTGACAGGAACCACTCTTCCTGGACTGGACTGCTGAGCTTGATCGAGCCAAGCACAGCACAATATTTAATGAGAGAGATATCAAATGATGAAAAGGTTATACAATGGACAATACAGACACTGGATGATATGGATGGATCTCTACTGTCGCCTCACAGCAAGAAGCATCACATAAAATCTAACACTGATTCCACTGGGGATTCTTGCTGTGTGACTCTATAAACACATCATTCAATGTTTAAGCAAAATGCATCTGCATTTGTTTAAGGTCAGATGCTTCTCCAAAACACAACATTCTGTATACTTAGCTTTTTGCTGAGCTTCTCACTCAGATGTCATGATGCTATAATAGCAACTGTAATTTCCAAATTGCACAAGGCTGGTGCAGTTTTAGAAAGCTGTTTCAGACAGCTTTCAACACTAAGTAGTTTGGCTGTGAAAAGCGTCTTTCCATTTAGAATAAACAGAACAATTTGTCAGTGCTGTGGAAAAGGTGGAAAGCAGGTTATCTGATATTTTCTAGACATATTATTAGCCACACTATGACTGTAAATTCAATAATATCTCTTTACTTTTTGGTAGTTTTTCTCATGCTGACCCTACAAAACCCACCCCCTGCAGAACATGCCTACTACAAAACACACCCACTAGTATACGCAACAGTATGGGGGGAGGCAGCTGTCTGCCCTTAAACATCACTATATTGCTGAAGAAGATGGGCTACCAAGTGAGTGGAAAATATGAGAAGATGGCTACTCAGATGGGACCTATTATATATGCTACACTGATGTTATATGTCAACAAGATGTCCGTTGAAAAAGCCCTTGAGTCATATAAGTGTTGACCACAGTACAACCTGGGGTAAGCTGGAAACATAAGGACTGCTAATACAACTTCCCTTCTTGATGTGAATTTCCTAATGACTAATCACTGAAGCATTTGTCCTATCATTGAAAAACAACTACGGTCTTTGCAGATCAGCAACAACATGAGCAAAAAGACTCAAGAAAGAATGAAGCAGTTCAAAGAGCAATTCCAAACTGCTCTAAATACTAAATTTCCCAGCCTTCTCTGATTGCACTGTTGGTGTGAATAAGACAGTAAATCAAAAGATTCTCTCTGTGCATATGTCTGTTTTTCTCTCTTTCTCTTTCTCTATCTCTTTTTTTTAAAAAAAGGTCTTTACTTAGATAAAGATGCTCTATATTCACAGTGGTTTACAAAACATACATTCACAATAAATGTGTGGCACACAAGTACAATCCCACACACTTTGTATCCCAAATCATTTTTTCTCACTTATTTTTAGCATTTGCTGTTTACTAATTAGACCATTAAAAACAGTCATATATTTCTTAACTACTTAATTAAATTTCCAACTTTGGTTGAAATTCAGCAGGGGCGGCACAGTGGTGCAGTGGTTAGCACTGTCGCCTCACAGCAAGAAGGTTCTGGGTTTGAGCCCCGGTTTAAGCCTGGGGCTTTTCTGTGTGGAGTTTTCATGTTCTCCTTGTGCCTGCATGGGTTCTCTCCAGCTTCCTTCCACAGTCCAAAGACATCCAGGTTAATTGGTGACTCTAAATTAGTCGTAGGTGTGAATGTGAGTGTGAGTGGTCGTTGTCTGTATATGTTGGTCCTGCGATGGACTGGCGATCCGTACCAGTGTGTAGCCTGCTTCTCGCCCAGTGACAGCTGGGATAGGCTTCAGCCCCCCGCGACCCTTAACAGATAAGCAGTATAGATAATGGATGGATGAAATTCAGCAGCTGACCTTTTTTTCATAACAAAAACCAAACACTTGTTCAGTGAAGCAGGACAGTGATGTAGGACAATGTACAATCCAATAACAACAGCTCAGCTGAGCTGTCACTGTCAGACAGATATTAATCACTCTATATTTGAAAGATATCATTGAGGTTGTAGGTTAGAGCCATGTGGAAATGTGGAAACTTTATACTGAGAGGTGTTTCTAATGGTTTGGCCACTCCATTTACAAACATGATGAGGTCAGAATATCAAAAACACATTTTCAGTGTAATGCAGCCCAGTACAACACCACCACTGATGATCTGTTTGTCTTTGCTGACTGCCTACTTGTTGCCAACTTAGTTTCTGAACAAAGACCAAGTATACTGCCCTTAACTTTACCTGCTCTGTCTCTGAATCCACTAAAAATGCCTGTTGTTACTAAAAACAGGGTGATAAGAGAGAAAATTAGCAATAAATAATCAAATAATGAAATCAAAGATGAGGGGAACTGCAGAGTTGGTAATTATTTTCTATAATGGAAACAATTTCCCCCTCTAAGGGTGACCCTATTCACATGACACATAAATGTCATAAATGAACCCAGTCATCTATCAACCAATTACCTGCTGTATTTTTTGGACGTTAAGAATCCTTACAAACCGAAGAATTTCTAAAACTGTGAATTTTGAGACCCCCTACTAATAAGTCTTTACCTGTAGATCAGAACTTCATCATCAGAGCAGTTATACTGGAGCTGGTACATCTTCACCTTGGGAGCCGACTTGCTCACTGTCCACTTGACCAATGCTGAAACAGATGTCACTTCAGAGACTGACACAGCTCTTTCTGGTTGGCTCTTGGGAGCCCCTTTGCTGATCCTGGTGGTACCTGTGATGTCAGAGAGACGTGACTTAGGCTGTGCTGGTTGCCCAGTCCCATTGCTGAGGTGGGGAAGCTGGACAATGGACACCTCCACAGGTGCAGTGGACTCCCCTGCCACATTAGCGGCAATGCAGGTGAACGTGCCGTAATCCTTGGAAGTGGTGATGGTGATGCTCAGGGTTCCATTGTTGTACACTGCAGTTCGGGAGGAGTTGCCAAGCCAGTCGATCATCAGGGGAGATCCAATGATAGTGGGGAAGGGTCTCCAGTTGCTTCACACCTTAGGCTGGCTGTCTGGCCCTCCAAAACCAGCATCCTGTGGGTGTGCTGGGTAATGAGAGGTGGGTGACACACAAACTCCTCCTCCTTTACATTCCAAAAATAACGACCCTTTAGGGCAGGAGGAGAGCACAAGTCTCTAGGTCATCATCTCTCTCAAGCCTCCGCAGCCACAGCATCTCACAGTTGCAGTGCAGAGGGTTTCCACCAAGACTAAGGGACAGCTGGGGAGCATAGGGTGTAGTCAGTAACTCTGAGTCTTGGGCGCGGGCAAAGATGGGGTCTGGGGGGTAGCTTCTGCAAACGGTTTGACGTCAGATCCAGTCTTGCCAGCCTTTCCAGGTCCCGTGAAGGTGCCCTCTGGAATAAAGTCTAATAGGTTGTGGTCCAGAACTAAGCTGGTGCAGGTTAATCATCTGACGTAACTGAGTCCCAGGCAGAGACATAAGGTTGTTGTAAGAAAGATCCAGATCCTCCAAGGCAGGTGCCAGGTCCTCCAAAGGCCTTGTCATGGATGCGTCCCAGTTGGTTGTTGTTAACTATGAGGTGCTGCAGGTTGACCAAGCCTCGCAAATCATCAGGGCCCAGCTCCATTAAGCGGTTGTTGTCCAAATGAAGTGATCGCAGCGTTTCCAGTCACCAAAGGAGAAGGGCTGGATGTAGCTGATGGTGTTCCTGGAGAGGGTCAGGTCCACCAGGTCTGTCATATTGGCAAAGTCTTGCTGTGTGATGCGGAGGATGTAGTTGCCTCCCAGCCGGAGCTCCACTGTGCTGCGGTCAATATTCTGGAGGCACGAAAAGAAGTCCTTTAGAAGGACACAATGTCCCCAGGGACTCTGACAGATTCTGGCATACGCAGTACTTGGGGCATGCATGGGTGATCATCACTGTGGCTCCCAGGACCAGCAGGCAGTAGATGATGTGGTCCATGGTAGAGTCATACATATGAACCTGTGTGAGAAAAAAAGACAAAGGAGATAAGTTAAAGGTGATATTCATAAGCTTTATCAACAATTCAACAGGGCATCTCTGAGAGGCACACTGACAAAATTTTGATCCAGTTCAACTGGTGTCATCATTGCTGATGACACTAGAACTAAGCTTTGATCTTTAACTTTTACGTTTTGCTTACTGGCGTGAAAGGTTGGGAAAGGAGGGACAAGAATTTTTAAAGGAACAAGAAAAAAGAGGTTGCCAGGTTTATTTTCAGTTGAAGGTTTAAGGACAGATCTGGTTTATTACATCTGAGTTTTATTGACAGCCTAGGCCATCATTTCAATTAATAAGATAATGTTTAGTTTGCCAAATTAAGTCCTGAGATTTAGGAACATCATGAAATCACTACAAAAAACAGTTGATAGAGCAGGAGACATGAGCAGTCATATGAACAGGACAGATGAATAGGTTGTAAACAACTCAAAAGTTTAGCCTAATCAAGGTCAGCAAAATGTACAGTTTTTTTACCCTCTCACCCAGTTTTCTCTTCCAAATACATTTGTCTATCCTGTTTTTCCCCATTCTGTCTGATTTACTACTTACATTTCTTGATCCATCAAACAATTCTTTTGAGATATCACCATTTTCAAAGATATTACTGTGGTTGAGTCAGAGGAGGTGACCTTTAATGCAAAGGATAGTACACTTGAGTTCAAGGGAGAAAAGCTATGATCTTTGTCAGAGCTCCCAAATAATCTGAGGAACACTGAGGCATATTTCTTAATAAACTTATACATACATGAACATTAAATCTCAGCTAAATCACTAAAACTTGCAAATAAGGAGGAGGTTGGGGTGGAGGAAGTTGTAGCAACAAATGGTGTGAAATGTCAAGAGAAGTATTAGGGATAAAAAACATCAGGCTATATAATGGCTGTGTTCTACTCCATACAACATCGATGTTATTGGCCACCTGGTAGCCAAACAACTGATGGTTAAGCATGACTAAAACAACTGATGCAATCAGCAAATGCAAATGCACATTCAGGCTTGCCCGAGCTAGCAATGTTTACTACTGAGAACCAAATGGCCAAATTCAAGAATAAAAATCCAAGTTGCAGTTTCTTCTCTTAAACACATCACAGGCAGAATTAAGGATAGAATATAAAGCATCTAGACAGAAACACATTTAGAACAATGTAAAGCAAACAGTATGACAACAATATACATCTTGTGTTTGTCATGTACAGTTTTTGGCCTCAGGAGATGGTAGAGTGATTTCTATCTGGGAAGTCATGTAACAGGTAGTATTTTTATGGGATGGCCATGAAGTATATCTCAGCAGTCAAGTTTTAAAAAAAAAATCAGTGTGACCCATCATTCCAGTTACTGCCTCCTTTGTTACTCAGTGTTACTCATTATGTGCTTTTACACACATGATAATTTCTAATTTTCAGTATAACATGCACATGACATACAGGTGAGGTAATTGGTGACTCTAAAATATCCATAGAGGGCATGAACATGATTGTTTGTCTCTATATGTCAGCATTGTGATAGACTGGTAATCTGTCCAGGGTGCACCTGTGTCCCTCTTGCTCAATGTCAATTGACTGTGAATGAAACATCAACTGATGTTATCCAAACTTCAGTCTAGAATATGGTACATAGCAAATGACCTGCAAAATCCTTCAACAGTGCTCAGAGGGCCTGGGGAACACAAATAGAAGTATTCCATCACACAGAGCAGAGCAGTGTGCTTAGAGTGTTGAGTAAATCACCCAGTCAAAGTC